>NC_133409.1:77550000-78152500 GCF_049350105.2 Macaca mulatta | reverse complement strand
TTATCTTTTAAAATATCTGAAGGAATTTTGGTACTTCTTGGCATAATGAGGAAAAAATGATTCCTCAAAAAGTTAACAAGTGAAATAAAATGTAAAGCTGTCAGTGAAAGAAGGGAAGAATAACCCACCACCCCACAATTCAGAAAACCAGAGTTTGAGACACATGCTGTGTTTCCTGGATATGCAAATGTTGTTTTATTAAAGACAGAGGGATATAGTATATATTTTCATCTAAATACACATCTTATGTAATCAGTTCAGGCTCTTATGATGAAATCTTTAATTACTAGAAGTGTGTCATTAGTTAGATGTAGAATGAATGATAGTACCGTGTTTTATTGCCTCACATGATATAGCCATTTGTGCCATAAATTCATTGACCTCATCTTAAATGATGAGTCCTGTAAGACAGACTTGATTCATTATTTCCTAAGTGACAGTTTTTTCCTCTAATAATTTTTTGCTTCATCAGAAAGATTGCTTTTCTGTATTTTTAGATCAGTATTTTAGATCAGTATTTTAGATCAGTATTCTGAACTGAAATTTAATAAGGCAAGGACACACACACACTCTCTCTCTCTCTTTCTCTCTCTCTCTGTTTCTCTGTCTCTCTCTCTCTCTCTCACGTTACCCAAAACAAGATAGTCAGGAACTGTCACACTTTGGGATGCTGCCGAAAATCAAGCAGCTAACTGTAGGCCTTTGCTTTAATGGGAAAGTTTGATGAAATAGGATTTTGCTTCTAATGTTGATGTCTATAATTCTTTTTATGTCAAAATAGATGAGATATGGTGGAGAATTCTCATTTGACAACTGGGATTGATCTATGAGCATTCCTTATTCATCAGTGGATTACTAAAAGTGAAGGAAGGGAAGGGAGAACATATAAATTATATTTAGATTATTATTATTTTTTACTCCATTTGAAAATATTTATTTGGCTTGAGGAAACAGGAATCCTTTGGAGGCAAATAATTCAATCTGGCAATTTAAAAACCAATTAAGGATTTCAGAAAACTCTTCTCCCTTATGGCTAAAAAATAAGATCCAAAAAAATATGCCAGAAAATGGGTATATTATTTTAATTAGTTTAATTCATTGATAATTTTTTTTAGTCAATGATTAAAGAAGCTATTTTTGATCCTTCACTTCAAGCTTGTAAATTTGCACTTCAGGCTTTCTATGGATGCCTAATATTGAAACATAAGCAGGTGGTTTTATTTCATAGTGGAATTTAAGTGCCACATCATTATACATTAATTTTATTTAAATGATCAAGTTTATAAAACAATAACTTACATGCATCATGTTTCTAATACTTGTTTACTTAACCTTTATATGAAAAATTTGAGGGTCTGATGGATTCTGTGGGTCTCTTCTCATCAGAGGCAATTCTGCACTTTTTTGTAAACTGGGCATCTCAATTATGATAAAAACTTCCCTTAATTCAGGAGTAACATGAAACACTATAGTGAAACACAGGAGTATATTAGCATTGAATTTTTTTTTTACCACTTTAATAATTGCAACGGTTTTGATAGCTAAATTGAAAGAATGCCTTTCTAATTAATCATCAAAGGTAACTCAGCAGTTTCCTCATTCTCAAAAATTTTTTGCAAGAAGTAGTTTGAAAGGGCAATTTGATGAGACTAAACAAAACACGAATGTGTGCCAATAAGTATCTTATTCAGTCTCACACCATCAAGTTTATTACCTGCAAATACCAGTGGAGAAAAAGTGAGAAGGAAAAGAGTGGATTTACACATACAGACCCACATCTGCCACGTGCGTGTTCGCCCATGATCACATACCAGCATGCCACCACTGTTTACAATCAAGGAAAGCTGAGAGTTAAATGAGATGAGTAATCAAATGCCCAGCATATGTTGTTTTTGCATTGTTTATGTGACCAATCATTATTAAAATTTGTCATCTTTTAATTATATCAGTTTAAGATAGTTTTTTAAAAAAACCAACACGCACCAACAACAGAACAACAGACAGCCTCTTCAACAAAAACAGGGTCTCATTTAGAACAATATTGGAACCAGTGCTTTATTGGGGGAGAGACTCAAATTCAATAGACTCACCATTGCACTGTTTCACAATTCTTTCTTTGCTGCTATATATGGCTTGAGTGCTGAGAAAATGGCCAAAAAAAAAAAAAAAAGGAAAAAAAGAAAAAAGATTGTGTGTGTAAAACTCTGTCAAAAAAAAGTA
The DNA here is from genome assembly GCF_049350105.2 of Macaca mulatta. Lineage (NCBI taxonomy): Eukaryota > Metazoa > Chordata > Mammalia > Primates > Cercopithecidae > Macaca > Macaca mulatta. The sequence continues at coordinate 78,150,280 of NC_133409.1, read as the reverse complement.
AGGCACTGAAAGAACTATTGAAAATTTTGACATCTGTTTATCTGTTTATAGCTATGGCAAGATTACTCATATTAATTCTTGTTTAAAATGCCATATGAAGGAAAGACATTTGTGCAAACAAGAGTCATATTTGAATTGTAGATCATGTCTTCACCATCTGTGAGAGCTGATGGTGTTGCAAAATTAATGTGTTAATGAAATCACAATAATTTCTCCAAAGTAATGGGTTCTGAAGCTGAGAATGAGTATTTTTTGAACTTTGATGTCTAGTGATTTCCAATTGGGAGAAGCTCTCAGCCTTTAATTAGTTCTGCAGCCCAACTTTAAAATAAATTTGGTGATGTCTTTCTTTTGCCAGGAGTAGATCTGAAGGGGGGAAAAAGCCATAACAACTTTTGGAAAATGTTCTCTGGTGTTTGAAAAGTTGTTAAATAAGACTGCCTGCCAAGAAATGTCACCAAAAATTCTGACTACTGAGAGAGAGTGGGCAAACAGCTCAAAAAATAATTCTAGCTTGCTGCAACATCACAGGTTGGGAATAGCTAAACCTCACACAGACTTCATGATTAATTCCAAGTTTCTCCTTGGAAGCCAGACATAATGATGTTCAGCGCTTTGTGTTATTGGTTAACACAGTACACCCTTTCCAACTGCATTATCAAACATAGTCAACAGTGTAAAGTGACTTCGCATGAGGAGAATTGTAAGGGGTAATATTTCAAGCCCATTGAACTTTCTGGAGAACATTTCCCTCCAAAACTCTTTAGGTTTGCATTTACAATGAGCCTTTCTGACAAGTGAAAATGTGTGGGCAGGTACATTGGACAGGTATATATATTCCCTTTTCTCAGAACCGTCTTTAAGTCATGCTTAAAGGGGACAACACAATTTCTTTAAGAAGAAAGAATAGGAGGTTGTGATAATTGGTATTCTGAAGGGCTCATATTTATAAAGCCAACCCATCATTTTACAAACATTTCAGAATGTTACCTTTTAGAAGGAAACAGTTCTGCCTGTTTGAGAAATGCTGGTAAAGTCTAAAAGAACGTTTATGTGAAACACGAAACGTCATCTACCCAGGTAAATTGCTTGTCTTACCTGTTGTGGTTTTTTATTACTGTGTTGTAGGTATGTGACTGGTGTAAGCACATAAGACACACAAAAGAATACCTGGATTTTGGGGACGGGGAAAGAAGGCTTCAGTTCTGCAGTGCAAAATGTCTCAATCAATACAAAATGGACATTTTCTACAAAGAGACCCAGGCCAATCTTCCAGCTGGGCTGTGCAGCACATTACACCCTCCCATGGAAAATAAAGCAGAAGGCACCGGGGTGCAGCTGCTCACTCCAGACTCTTGGAATATCCCGCTAACAGATGCTCGGAGGAAGGCCCCCTCCCCGGTGGCTACAGCTGGCCAAAGCCAGGGCCCTGGCCCGTCGGCGTCCACCACCGTCTCTCCATCTGACACTGCCAACTGCTCTGTCACTAAAATCCCCACGCCAGTGCCCAAGTCCATCCCCATCAGCGAGACTCCAAATATCCCTCCTGTCTCCGTCCAGCCACCTGCTAGCATCGGGCCTCCCCTTGGCGTCCCGCCTCGAAGCCCTCCCATGGTGATGACCAACCGCGGCCCGGTGCCGCTGCCCATCTTCATGGAGCAGCAGATCATGCAGCAGATACGCCCACCCTTCATCCGCGGGCCTCCGCACCACGCCTCCAACCCCAACAGTCCCCTGTCCAACCCGATGCTTCCCGGTATCGGGCCCCCGCCCGGCGGCCCCAGGAACCTGGGCCCCACTTCCAGCCCCATGCACCGGCCCATGCTATCGCCCCACATCCACCCCCCGAGCACCCCCACCATGCCCGGGAACCCCCCAGGCCTGCTGCCCCCGCCGCCCCCGGGCGCCCCGCTGCCGAGTCTTCCCTTCCCGCCGGTGAGCATGATGCCAAATGGTCCGATGCCGGTGCCCCAGATGATGAATTTCGGGCTGCCGTCGCTCGCCCCGCTGGTGCCGCCCCCGACCCTGCTCGTGCCATACCCCGTGATCGTGCCCCTACCGGTGCCCATCCCCATCCCCATCCCTATCCCTCACGTCAACGACTCCAAGCCCCCCAACGGGTTCTCCAGCAACGGGGAGAACTTCATTCCGAGCGCCCCTGGCGACTCCGCGGCGGCGGGCGGCAAGCCAGGCGGACACTCCCTGTCCCCGCGGGACTCCAAGCAGGGCTCGTCCAAGTCCGCGGACTCGCCCCCTGGCTGCTCGGGCCAGGCCCTGAGCCTGGCGCCCACGCCCGCCGAGCACGGCCGGAGCGAGGTGGTGGACCTGACGCGGCGAGCCGGCAGCCCCGCGGGCCCCCAGGGCGCGGGCGGCCAGCTCGGCTTCCCAGGTGTGCTGCAGGGCCCGCAGGACGGCGTCATCGACCTGACCGTGGGCCACCGGGCCCGGCTGCACAACGTGATCCACCGCGCGCTGCACGCGCACGTCAAGGCGGAGCGGGAGCCGGGCGCCGCGGAGCGCAGGACCTGCGGCGGCTGCAGGGACGGCCACTGCAGCCCGCCAGCCGCCGGCGACCCGGGCCCGGGCGCCCCGGCGGGCCCCGAGGCGGCTGCGGCCTGCAACGTCATCGTGAACGGCACGCGCGGCGCCGCCGCCGCCGAGGGCGCTAAGAGCGCGGAGCCGCCTCCCGAGCAGCCGCCACCGCCACCGCCGCCCGCGCCCCCCAAGAAGCTGCTGTCGCCTGAGGAGCCGGCGGTGAGCGAGCTAGAGTCGGTCAAGGAGAACAACTGTGCTTCCAACTGCCACCTGGACGGGGAGGCGGCCAAAAAGCTGATGGGCGAGGAGGCCCTGGCGGGGGGCGACAAGTCAGACCCGAACCTTAATAACCCCGCGGACGAGGACCATGCCTATGCTCTGCGGATGCTCCCCAAGACCGGCTGCGTGATCCAGCCTGTGCCAAAACCCGCGGAGAAGGCTGCTATGGCGCCGTGCATCATTTCCTCGCCCATGCTCAGCGCCGGGCCCGAGGACCTGGAGCCGCCGCTCAAAAGGAGGTGCCTCCGAATTAGAAATCAGAATAAGTAAAAGGTTTGTATGTCCGCCGGGCGCTCCTCCGCACCAGCCAGTGCACCTCTCCTTACTTCTGACAAGGCAGAGGCGAGAGTTGTAATAATAGTCATGATTTTACCGTGTGTGTTTTATATTGCACCCGGTGTGGTCACGCTATCAACATTCTGAGCCAGCACCTCTGATGCTGAGTTGTTCAGTAGCATCATTCCCATTTTACAGCCTAGGAAACTGAGTCACAGCATGTGAGTGCCAAGCCCCAGGTCACTTACTTGAGGGGAGAGCTCAGTCTCGAACCTGTCGTGAAATACTCTGTCTCTAATTACACGTTTATTATCATGCTCATCTCCGTAAATCACCCTGTTGGAGAAGAGAAGGATGGGGGGAGGAAGAAGAGATTAACTGGGGACACCTAAATGTGCGATCATGAGGTTGCAGGGCAGTAGTGAAATGTCCAGTGAATCCATGAGCTGGGCCACCTCCTAAATAGAGTTGGTTGCCTCAGTGGCAGAATGTCACCAGCTTTTCTTGATAAGGACGGAATTCCATTTGTAAAGTGAGAATGAAACCTAACTCTTACATGCATATGTCAACTGAACCCAGGCTACTAAGTCCTATTTGCCTGGCAGGGTATCTTTCCTGTTCATGGGGTCTCCTTCCTGCAGTTTGGCACCAAGCAGCATCCTCCAGGGTAGGCCTCAAGCGTCACTGACCAGCTTTGCTCTCTCCCCGTTTTGGGGCCCAGCAGCTCAGCTGATGAGTTGCTCACCTTTGTAGGTAATGGGAGGCTTCGATAGGGAAGAGGGTGGCATTGCTAAAGTGAGTGACACTGCACATCTCTGACCTCATAGACTCCTGCTTAATGCCAAGTGAGCTGCTGAGAGTGAGTTAAAATTTTCAGCATTGGAAAGGGGAACTAACATGTGCCTGTGACAGGCAGAGGTGGCCTCATTTGCTCCTCCTGCCAATCCTGGTGGAGTAGGCATCATCTGTATCTCACCAAGGAGGTAGATGAAGCTTAGAGGCTGTGCCCAAAGCAGAGCTGGTACATGGGGACGCAGTATTCAACTCAGGCCTGTTGGACACAGCCCAAGCTCTCCCCCTATCCAAGTGGGTATCAAACAGGCCGAAATTTAGTTGAGTTTATCAACTTCTTATGGAGAGGAAGAGGAGAGATGAGCATTTATCAAGCACCTAACTTGTACACTGCTCCTTTCAGGGACTGGGGAGATACAAAGGCAAATATGGTGGCGTGCCCCCATCTGGTGGGAGTGCAAACTCCAGGAGGAAGGAAGCGGGGCCAGGAGAGTGGATCTCATAAGATGAATAATTGCTCACATTTGTATGCAGGCTGTCTTCTAAGTGTTTTTCAGTAGTATTTATTTGGATCTGGATCCATAGGACAATTATCGTCTTCATTTTATTGATGAGGAAACCAAGACAGAGACATTAAAGTAACTTGCCCAAGATTTTACCAAATTTGCAGAGTTGAGATTCAAATCCAGGCTGTCTGACTCCAGAGCTGCATTTTTTAAAAAACCACTGTAGGAGAATAGGCTAATTAGTTTCTTTATTACTCCACATACTAAAATTGTTTTACCCACCTCAGTGGGTAAAACAACTCCCAGGTGTCGTAGGCGAAAGTTTCTTAAAAAAAACAAAAACTAAGTCTACCTCCTAAGTTCTCTAAGTGTTCAAACAGTTGAATTCTTGTTTCTGCAGCACCAACAAGCCTACATTACCAACCCATTATTCCACAGTGGGAAATACAAACGTGGAGCACAGCACTTGCTGTGGTGTGTCCAGTCCATGATTTCTAAGTTGGGCCTCCAGCATAGCCAGGAGATTGCTTGGGAAGCACAGACCAGAGAAGGAGACTTGTAGGTTGTGGAAGAAAGGTTTCTCAGCTACCATTGTTTGAGGTTTCCTTTTCCTCTGATGGCTTTGCCAGTAGAGGAAGAATACTAAAAATGAGTTCACCATTCCTTCTTGATTTTACATCTACAAGTTCTGCTGCCTGAAGACAGATGGTCTCAGCCTTCTCACAGTCACCTCAATTGAAAATGCCCCTGATTTCTTCATGAGAGTAATTTAATCTGGTTGACAAAGCTGTGAGTAATGGGAAGATGTGTGACCAAAAAAGTGATGGCCTTCAGAAAGTCAGAAAGCATTGGGAATTGTCAGTTTAAACACATTCTAATATCACTCATTCAGGTGAGGCTGAAAGAAGAATGGGAGGGTGAGAGATTTTACTATTATACCATCACTGGAGTGAGAAGGGACCAGGTCAAGAATAGTGACACTAACGTATGAGTAGCATGAGACCAAAAGAACATAAAAACATAAAATATACGATGGCTATTTGGATGATATATGTTTCTGAATAAAGAATCAGTCTTGTATGTGGACCAGAATCATTAAAAATATTAACCTGGCTCTAGCCAATTTCAGAAGATGTAGTGATGAAATTGCCCACTACCTCTTGAGACTGAAGAATTCTTTCAATGATGGGTCCCCCAAGAAATTACAGCTTTTCTTTAAAATCAGAAATACTCAGGCTTTGTCAGCTATGAAAGAGTGACAAGGCAAGTGATTTAAGATGGGGGAAAAACCACCTCTCCTCCACTAAATCACATTTCCTCTTGCCCTCGGAAGTTCCGTGTCACCTCACAGCACAGTCTCAACCTACCATAATTTACTCACATTCTCTGGCCCTTCCTGGCTTATTTATTTATTTATTTATTATTTTTTGAGACAGAGTCTCACTCTGTCGCCCAGGCTGGAGTGCAATGGCGCGACCTTGGCTCACTGCAACCTCTGCTGCCTGGGTTCAAGTGATTCTCCTGCCTCAGCCTCCTGAGTAGCTGGGACTGTAGCCACGCGCCATGATGCCCAGCTAATCTTTGTATTTTTATTAGAGATGGGGTTTCACCATGTTGGCCAGGTTGGTCTCCAAATCCTGACCTCAAGTGATCCACCCGCCTCGGCCTCCCAAAGTGCTGGGATTACAGGCGTGAGCCACCACGTCCGGCCCCTTCCTGTTTTTTTGTGCACATGTGGTGCTGTTTTTCTTCTATGCCTTCAGAAACCCAGACCATTCATATGGTTGGGGAAACTGGAAATGTGTCCACTAAATAAAGGACTGTATGGCTTTTGTGCCCTGATACTGAACACTGGTGACAAGTTAAAGCTGAAGTGGAAAGCATTACAAACCAAAAGCGAAACTCAGGCTGAGATATGGTGGGTGAGGTGCAGGTGAGTGATTTCTCCATGTGCTTGTTGGTAATTCATTATATATTATTTCTCATATATATTCATTATTTATTATATAGGATAATCTGTCAACTTCGGTCAGCATCTTCGTTCTTCTCCCTATGTCTGCCTTTTTCATACGGTAGTACTATTTTATTATTTTTATTTTATTTAATTTATTATTTTTTGAGACAGAGTCTTGCTCTGTTGCCCAGGCTGGAGTGCAGTGGTGTGATCTGGGCTCACTGCAACCTCTGCCTCCTGGGTTGAAGCAATTCTCCTGCCTCAGCCTCCTGAGTAGCTGGGATTACAGGCATGTGCCACCATGCCCAGCTGATTTTTTGTATTTTTGGTAGAGATGGGGTTTCACTATGTTAGCTAGGCTGGTCTCAAACTCCTGACCTCAAGTGATCTGCCCACCTTGGTCTCCCAAAGTGCTGGGATTACAGGCGTGAGCTGCTGCGCTCGGTCTGTAGTACTGTTTTAAAAAATCATTTAAAATAGATCAAAAGCAGACCAAAGTATCTAGAAATTAGCAACCCAGGCAGCTACAGTTGTCTTCAAGGAAGTCTTATTTGCTAGTTCTTTTTAAATTACAGGGTTTTTTCCCCATTTGGAAATTATTCTTTTCCTGGTTACCTGCCTTTATGCATTCTTGTGTGTTGATATGATTACAAATTATTTCAGTGGGCAGCTATTTTCCCCAGATGCAGAACTAATTAAGTTTAGTTGAAGATTTTAAAAGGTTGTAAACTTCCTTTAATCTTCAACTTTTGAGACTCCAAATGCCAGTTCTGTAGCTTCTGTAAGCTGGAAAAAATATCCCCCCAAATAATAAGGAAAACAATGTACAAACATTTTCCAAACTATTCTATCCACAAAGAATTCCATTTATAAATGGAATACTCCCTTCTTTGTCTTTGCCTAGGAGCTTGGGGGATAGCTGTTTGTATTTGTACATTTTCTGAATTTCTACAGTTTACACTTGTTTATGGTACATTGGGGAGTTCAGAGTAACCATTTGCAAATGTTTGAAGATACTCAAAAGAAAATATTCCCCCTCCTCAGTTTTCCAGGGAAATGACATAGACTCTTTAAGTAAAATAATCAATGGAAAAAATGTGTACGAGGAGTAACCCTTTCATCATCACTTTTTCCATTCTCAAGGAGCAACAGGTCCATACAGCTTTCCACCTTTGTGGCTCCCAAATTTCTAAGTTTCAAAAACCAGAAAGAAAATATGAGACCCTTTTTCCTAGTCCCAATTTCCTGATACTACTGCAGGCTCAGCAGGGGGGACTTGACTTCTTATTTTCTCAGGGAAAGCTGGAGGAGGCACCTGTAGTTTGGCTTTTGGAGTTTAGTTATTAGTCTGGTCATGGAGCGACAGTCCTAAAACAACTGTTCCAAGGCAAGGAGTTCGCTTCATTGGGGAAGCCAAAAGGGTGGAGGTCACAAGTAACTTTTTTGCCAATTTAGTTTCTCAAACTGAGAAGTTCAAGAGAGGAGGCTATCTGGGAGGATGTTGGGAAGTCAGTCCATACATTCAAAACAATACTATAGGTGCCTACTTTTAAAACAAGGAAAAGAAGGAAAACTGAGAGTGACAAGAGGAAATCAGTATGAATGGGATGTGCTCAGATTCTGTGTCAGACTTGCACTATCTAATGGTGCAGCACTTGACTATTGGGAATGTTAATTGGTGACAATCCCTAAGTTAAGGAAGGGTTAGCTTGTCTGTTAGGATGCAGTTGGCACATATAGTTCTAGGTAGAGGTACTTCAAAGAGCCAGAAAGAAGACACCAGGTCTGTGCCATGGACACATGTGAGTGGGGAGGACCCAGGAGTGTGCTTCCTGTGATCATTTCAGACTTGTAGAGGAAAGTTTTCTGAAATAAGTGGTGTCAAGATTGGCCTTAGACATGTCCCATTCAATGCTGCTGGGACCATGTTAACCCTTATAACCAGGGACTTGGAGGGAAAGTTTTAATGTACAGGCATCCAACTTTTAGATACGATGTCAATCAGATTATGATGGAATATGAGATGTCATCTGTGACTGGATATTTATTACTTTCAGACATACCCATAAACCTTCCATCTTCAGCAGGATTGGGACTAGAGTGAAGCAAAGGAAGTGCTTAGGGCAGAGACTTTGAGGAGGCACCCACTCAGGATCATGCTAGTGCAGCAATGGTCCTGGCCCTATCTCCAGATCCATATGGCAGCTCCCTAAAGCTGGTCTCCTGGCCTCCTGGATTCGTCCATGAATGGCCTTCAGCAACTCTCCTTGAAATTTCATGGAAAGTTGTATGTGCCTATGCACAGAGGCATTTTCATGGACGAAGAGGTCCATAGATTTTGGCTCCAGAAAAAGTACACTCTATATCTCTGAAGGATTATCTTACCTTATTATGGAGCAATATCTGAGTTGAAATATTTCTTGTTTCTCTGAGGAAGCCGAATTAATGGAAAGTTTCTCTTAAAACTTAGAATACATTGTTTGGCAATTTCTGCTGTGGACCTCATATTGCAGAATCAAAGTTGGAGCTACATCATGTAGCACTTGCCTCAATAAGATTGCCTTAGTGACACAATGCAAGGGGTTATAGACCTTTCTTCAAGTTACCATTTCCCACAAGGGCCTGTGATGAAAGAAGAAAAGAGAAGCAAGAAAAGAAATAAGCTATATACTTCCCCAGCACTTGGACTTTCAAAATTTATATGTTATAGGGAGACACTGTTCTTCTGTGGAAAGATCTTCTACCCTGCCACTGAGGCCAAGAAAGCAGAATGGCCAGAGTCAGAGAGGTGGACAGGTCGGTGAACACCAGGGCATTGATGTGGCAGTGTCTGGGAGTGCTGCCCATGCTCCCTAGCTACCCAGTTTGCCTCTTTACTTGGAGAGACTGCACTTGGAAAGAGAGATGCGTTCGGCCAGCTATTAACCAGCTGTTGCCCAGGAGGGCACTGGAAATCAGCTCCCTGACTGGTTTCCAATGAGTCACTCCCTCACCGGCCTAAGCTGCTGCCTGTGCACCATGTTCAATCATTTACACCTACCTTCATGCAGACAAGTGCTGCAGAGGGGCAGAGATGTCTGAGGACCAAAATACACTGCACCGTGGAACACTTACCTCATGTTGTGGAACACTTACCCCCACCCGAACGCCCCGCCTTTTCCAGACTTTCCTGTCTAAGATATCGTGCCAAAGGGACGGGGGTGGCCATGCTGTTTTCTTTCACCATGTCCTGCACAACTTATTTTGTATCCCTCAGTCGTTTTAAGTACATAGCACTTTCTATGTGGATGGATGTTAAGTCAATGCATTCTGCATGTGTAACTTTTTCTTAGTGCCTCAAAGGGCATAAACGAAATTCATTCAGAGAAAGAAATAAATTAGCTTTAGAAAATAAACAGTTTAGCACTGGCATCGTTTAATAGGGTCCCATTCTCAAGGAAATGGGGTAAATGCCGTTTCAGACACCAGCTCCAAATACTAACTGCAGAGAGCTCTTCTCCAGATTTGTGCATTTCCACAGCACAGAAAAAAAAAAATAGGGTGGGGTCAGGATTGGGAACATGAGACCATCAACAAGGAGGGGAAGTACACACACATGCGCGAAACTTATTTCAAGGGTCATCGAAAAGATTCTAGTGAAAATGACTGGAGCAAAAGCAAATGACAATAACAAAAACTTGGAATTATTCTCTAATGCTTTAAAATAGTCCCGAGTGTACTACATAGTTTTAAATTGGAAAACAGTCAAGTTACCTAACTCTGCCACTCCTTGGACTGAATTATGATCATAAGCAAAAAATGCTTGTGCAATTGTACTATGTTGCCCAGATGTACAGCCCTGAGTAGAGAGATGGGGGCAGAGCAGACCTGGCTTTCCAGGTAGCCAAGGGGTCAGGGCTGGGGGCAAATCAAAGATTCCAGTGTTCCCAGCCTCACTCCCATCCAGATATTTGGCTGCACCAGCACTAGTTGTCTCATCATTTTCCCCTCTGAACCTCTGGTTTGTTGTCTGTCTTTGGTATAGTAAGCTGTGTTTTGTTTTGGGTAGAAAGGGAAGTAAGAATGCGACTGATAGTATTTAAAGAACAAAAGGGAGAAATGTTTCATGGATTCATTTGATACGGAACATTGACCTAACATCCCCCCCCCCAAAAAAAAATACAACTAAAAAGTAGATCTTTCCCTCGTTTGCATGCCTTATTTCCCCAGTCGTGTTTTTGGTATTGAAAATGAATGGTATTCCCATACAACATGTGTCTCAATTTGTAATGATATCCTCCTTGCAGCTGGCTTAGTTCTGCAAGTGTTTCTAAAATGTTACTGTCTTAAATTTGAACCAACCTACAATAACAAATTATCTAGAAGCAAAGTGGCTAAACGGCATTTGGTGAGAGAAGGGGAAACCCTATATTTCATCCTTCAACTCTTGTTTTAGAAATTCAGACTGTAACATGATCTTTTTCTAAAGAAATCTACACACGCACACTTTAAAAATTGTGCAGATTGGGTGTTGTGGGAGCAAGAATGATCAGGTTTAAGTTTCTCTGCAAAGCTCTGCATCCCATCAACAAGCCCTTTTGATATTTTAAACCCATATTTAGAGTAATTTCAAGATATTTGGAGCACATGTGGTTAAATGTAAAACTTTGTCATTATAATGTGTTAGATGCTTATAGTTTAAATATTTATAAGCTTTTTTTTTTTTGAGACGGAGTTTCACTCTGTTGCCAGGCTGGAGTGCAGTGGCGTGATCTCGGCTCACTGCAACCTCTGCCTCCTGGGTTCAAGCGATTCTCCTGCCTCAGCCTCCCAAGTAACTGGGACAACAGGCATGCGCCACCACGTCCAGCTAATTTTTTTGTATTTTTAGTAGAGGTGGTTTTTCACCATGTTGGCCAGGATGGTCTCCATCTCCTGACCTCATGATCCGCCCGTCTAGGCCTCCCAAAGTGCTGGGATTACAGGTATAAGCCACCATGCCCGGCCTTTATAAGCAATTTTTAAGTACTTTACCCAAAAGCTTTCTCTCACTAGAATACTATAATTGAGTGGTATCTGAGCATCATTATAGAAGATACAAGATGAAGTTGCTGCAGCATGCGTTCACATTCTTCTTGCTTTTCTGGTTTTAATTCAAATGTAATTTTTAGTAGAATCAGCTTATTTTATTATTTTTAAATTGTATTACAAAGTCATAAACAAGATTGGTTGTCTGTGATTTAAAACAAAGAAATTCCCCAGCACTCAAAAGTTAAAGTGTTCTAACTTGAACTGTATTGAGTCCCATGCATGAGCATGGTGGTTCACTCCTGTAATCCCAGCACTTTGAGAGGCCAACGCGGGTGCATCAAACTTAGGTCAGGAGTTCAAGACCAGCCTGGCCAACATGGGGAAACCCTGTCTTTACTAAAAATACAAAAAATTAGCTGGACATGATGGGTGTAGCTGTAGTCCCAGCTACTCGGGAGGCTGAGGCATGAGAACGGCTTGAACCTGGGAGGCGGAGGCTGTAGTGAGCCGAATTTGTGCCACTGCACTCCAGCCTGGGTGACACAGTGAGACTCCATCTCAAAACAAAAAACAAACAAAAAACTTCCCATTAGAGCGTTGGATCTCATGTCCACATGAACTTAAAGTGTCATATTGTTCCTCTGAAATGTCTTAGGGACAATTTATTGGTGGTTGGATCGAATTCTTTACTATTTACCTTCAGCCATCTTGGAAGTTAAGACATAGGATCCTGTCTTTATCATAGGTAGCCTGTTTGTGCACTTAATATGAAAAAGAGGAGGGGGAAACCCTTTTTCCAAACACAGAATCCATTTAAGCTTTGGAGGTTATAAATTTCAAAGTGATCACAGGCCCCTGGGGCTCACACTCTTTTATGGCTGGCAAAATACAACTTTCTGGTAAGAACGGGGAAAAGAAGGCTTTAAAAGGCTCATAAACTTGCTTGGACATCTAATAGCTCTTACCAAACAGCATTCTCATGAGTTAAGTGTAAATGAGTCAGAAACATATAGATCAAATTTCTTTTAAAATACACATGGGTTTAAAAATTAAGGCCAAAGTGCTTGGCAAAATAAGTTTTGGTTTTATCCAAACCCAAATGTTGAAAAAATAGTTCTAAGATTTGCCAAACCAAAAATACATGCAGGTCTCTTCAGTCCTCCCATTAAATAAGATGGCATCATAAACATGGGACTTAGTGTCTATTTTCACGATTCCCCAAGGTTTAGGCAACATGAACCTTAAATATTGATTGAAAGACTCTGAAAAATTTTTGGTGGAAAAACATTATAACCTTGCAAATGAAGATGAGGGCCACTGGTTTAGGGTTCTAATCCTGATTTTGACAGCTTGTCTGGTCAGGTGATCAACTTGTCCTTTGTCTTAGCTCTGGGTGTGTGTGTGTGGCCTATGCATAGCAATAATAACTTTTAAAATCCTATTTTGGATTTTATAAATCCTAAATTTATACTTAATTCATATATTACAATCTGCGAAACTTAATAACTCCTCATCATATCCTAACAGAGGAAAGCAGTCCTCTTTTGCTGAGTCATAGTTCAGAGATAGTCTTCATTTATTTCCCTAGAGAGTAAAACATAGCCATTTTGCACTAACAGTAGCTATTGCTGACTTTGCTCAGGTCTGTGTTATTAAAAGGAGAGAGAGAGAGGGAAAGAGAGAAAAGAAAAAAAGTGGGGGAGGATGCGTGGCAGGAGTCTTTGACTTGATTTGAAGAACTAATAACCTACTGAGAGACAAAAAAAAAAAAAAGATAGCGAAGGTCACTTTTACAAGCAACATGCAGAACCTGCAAACTGATGTGACACTGCAGACAGTAGACTTCAGCAAGAGCAGGGACAGGTCCAGTTCACTCATTGTTGTAACCAAGTGCCTGCACAGGGGTGGGAGGAATGAGCACACAAGTATTCAGTGATCATGTGAATGAAAGCGTCTCCGTAGAGGAACAGCTAATGAAGTTGCCTTGATGGAGTGCTTTCAGGTCGATGAATTCTGAATTCGGAACCTGAAGAGGGACGTGGGCTGGCGATCAGGGGTGGAGGAATGAGGGGTGAAGTAGCATGTTAAAGGGCACAGACACAGAAAAGAGCAAGCTGTGTTAGGAATGACCTTCCGGTTCACTTGGCTGGAACAAAGGACTTGACCACAGAGAGTGAGTAGCATGAGGCCGAAGGAGAGTGGGAAGGTGGTAGAATAGGAGGTTGGGGAATTTATACTCAATACATTGGGCATCGTCACTGTGGCCTCAAGCACAAGAATGACAAGATGAAATCTGTGTTTGAGGAAAATTACTTGAGCAGCTGTTCATAGTCTGAAAGACTGGCATTGCTAAAGCTGATGGTTGCATTCTGATGGCAGGCTAATTGCCAGCAGTTGATTCTAAACATTGCAGAACGTCATCGCTGGAGTGTGAGGGACATGTGCTGCCAGATCTATGGGTTAAGTTTGGAAAGCCATTGTCTCTGGACAGTGAGAAGAACTTTCTTTGTGCTGAGTGGGCCTAAGGAAATGTCACAGTGCTCGGTGGAAGGAAATCTCACAATCAACAGACCATTCCAGGGTCTAAAGAAAGAGGAAGCTGGCTGGGCTCCAGATGGCCATGGAAACAGAGGCCCCACCCTTCTGACCAACCAGCAGCTCTGAGCCTTAAGCCAGCAGGGAAGGGCAGATGTGGGCTGCTGTTTCATGCGTGCACAGAGGCAGGCCCTGGCTCTTGGAACAGCGGACTTCACGGATGCGGAATGTGGAGATTGCACAGCGATGCCTAGACTGTCTGTCCTTGGACCGAAGGGCAGTAGAAAGGCTCAGGAGGCTTGCTCTATATTCCTTAGACACCTCTGGAGATTTTCTCAGAATCAGAATCGGATCCTCCCATGGCCTGCGGCTACTTTTAAGAAAGTTTGATAACCTTTTGGAGATGTCTTCTTCTCTTTTTTGACTTTCCAGGCCGTAAACCTTCAGAAGCTTCCACATGTGGTGCCAGTGGGCTCCTGGTGGTGAAGGCAGGTGGCAGTGTGATTTAGTGGAAAAGAACATCTGCTCTGGAGTTGGGCCAGCTTGGGTTCATATCCCAGCAGAGACACTTACCAGGTGAGGGAGAAAGGGACTTCACCTCTCTGAGCCTCAGTCTCTATGTCATGAGTCATAAGATTGCTGTAAGAGGTAAGGAAATGTATAAAGGGTGGCTCATCACAGATGCCCTAAAATGGCAGTTGCCATCCTGTTAGAAAGGTTTCATTGCCTAAGGAAAGAGCTTGGGACTGGAGTGAGACCTGCCTGGGTTTGAAAACTGGCTGTGTCACTTACCAGCTGTGAGGACTTGGACAAGTTTTATAACCTCTCTGGGCCTGCATTTTCTCATTAAATAATTATAATAGCTAATATTTATTGAGCACTTTCTACATGTAGGCAGTGTTTTAAATGCTACATACCAACAATGCGTGAGACTTAGCATTATTAAGCCCATTTTGCAGATGAAGAGACTGAGACATGGAGAGGTTAAGTATGCCACCCAGAGTCATGTGGCCAGTAAATAGGATTGCTGAGATATGACTGGCAGCCTGGTTCCAGAGTTTCCATGCAAAACCACTGTCCATGGCTTGTGTATAAAAAATGAAGATAATAACCCGTACTTCGTGCAGTTATCAGCTCCAATGTAAATAACAAGTTAAAATGTCCGGGAGCTACCTGGCTCATAGTAGACGCTTATTACAAAAATTGTCATGGTAGCCCCTGCAGCCCAGAACTTCTTCCCTTGGATGTGTAATGGAAAATAATGAAACACTTCCACGTTGTCAACCTCAGAGGTTAGGGAAACCATTCCAGAAATTCTCATAAAATCTCTGGTTGCACTTTTACAAGTCGAGACTGCAACAAAGTGAGCGAGTGCCCAAGGTCACAGGGTGGCGCAGCCAGGATTAGAACCCGAGTCCTCATCTGCCTTTCCTCTCGGTGGGACATGGGATCCGACCGCAGCTGCTTCAGTTACATGCCTTGTGCCAAGCACCAGAGTCATATTTTTGCCACCCACGGCATGGCTTCCTCACATCAGGAAGCCAATTCCGGAAAGAAAATAGGTTGTGCCTGAACATCTGGGGTTGAGGGGTTAAAGGGTTGCAGAAAAGCAGTTATTAACCACACTCTCCATCATTTTTGCTGTTGGGGGAGAATCAGTATTCTAGCACTTCCGTTTTGCAATGGCATTTCTACTGAGATGAAGCTTTCTCCCTCCCTGTCTGCTAATAGGCTGGTCGTAAAGAATGAATCCAGTGTGGGGAACACTGCGTTCCCAGACCTCATCTAAATCCTAAAACCTGCTGTCGACCCCCAGGTCAAAGCTACTTGCCACATGAAGCTGCTTTTATCTCTGTATTCTTTCTCTTTCACCTAGAATGCCTCTGTTCATATAACGTAGAGAACCAACACACTTAATCTTAACACAGTAAACATCTGGGTTTTTTGTCACAGGCATAATTTTTGGAAGGCCGCAGTCTTGAGAGTCAGTGTGGTAGAAATCAGAACAGGACAAGGACCCTGGCCTTTCCACTGACCCCTTGAATGAGTCTGAGTCTCCGAATTCATCTAGGACTTAGCATCTCCCACTTTAACAAGGACACAGTGACACCTGCTTCTGTAGTCACAGTGGGGAGAGGGGAGCAGAGCTGTGGGCCAGGAGCTTGCTTAGTTCCGTGAACTGACATCAGCTAGTTCGTGTGTTGGATGAGACTTGATGAAAATGTGCTTTTGTTTTCTTACGAAATAACTTTTCAGAGTTCTTGTTTGCAAAGGCAGGGTGTTAGGCCATGTATGTCTCTAAGGCACCACACAGCTCTGACATTGTGACACTACCCCCCTCCACCCTACTGTCAGGGCAAAGAAGTGGGGAGATGGAACATAGACTAGGGGTCAGCACTCCCAGTGGGAGGGGGAGACTGGACTTTGGGGTTCTAGAAGCCGGACTTACATCCACCTTTTCCTATTTCTAGCAACCCTTCCTGGCAAAGTTCTTCATCTGTAAAATGGAGATAGTAATAAATATTTCAGTAGCATTGCTGTTTGCTTCCAAGTGAAATAAGTATGTAAAAATGCCTGGTGCTGTATTTGACATAAATTAGGTGTGCAATAAAATTTGACTCCTAGCCTGAGCCCAGTGGCTCATGCCTGTAATCTCAGGACTTTGGAAGACTGAGGTAGGAGGATCATGAGCCCAGGAGTTCAAGACACATCTCTACAAAAAATTTAAAAATTAGCTGGGCGTTGTGGTGCATGCCTATAGAACCAGCTACTCAGGAGGCTGAGGCCTAGGAGTTTGAGGCTGCAGTGAGCTATGATCATGCAGCTGCCCTCCAGCCTGGGTGACAGACCAAGACCCTGCCCCGCCCCCACTACCAAAAAAAAAAAAGTCGGGAGCCATGACTCATGCCTGTAATCCCAGCACTTTGCAAGGCCTAGAGGCCAAGGCGGGAGGATCACTTGAGCCCAAGAATTTGAGACCAGTCTGGGCAACACAGGGAGACCCCATTTCTACAAAAAATTAGAAAAATTTAGCCAGACTTGGTGGTGCATGCCTGTGGTCCCAGCTACTTGGGAGGCTGAGATCGCTTGAGCCTAAGAGGTTGAGGCTGCAGTGAGCCATGATGGCACCACTGCACTCCAACCTGGGTGACAGAGCAAGACCTTGTCTCAAAAAAAAAAAAAAAAAAAAAAAGAAAAAAGAAAAAAAGAAAACTCCTTTCATTGAAGACGTAAACCACAATAGGAAGTACTTAGTTCTGAAAGCCAGGGCATAGGACCTAGGCTCCTGTTCAAAATTTCCTGCAGAACATTAGCTCTATCATGTAATTCTTCTTTATTCTATTTTTCTTTTTTGGAAGTGAACAGAGCCATCTGCTATAGTGTGTTTGTTAAAAAAAGAAAGAAAAAAGAAAAGTACACTGTTAGTCATGAATCCCTCCATGGTTTTGGAAGAGGGCCTGCCAGAGACCGGGTCATTTGGTTTGCTTAAACATGCAGGTTCCAAAAGAACTTAAAGAGAATCCATTGTCCAGGGTGAAGATAAGGACTCACTTAAGTGAATGAACAAGAGGGGGCTCCGTAGTTCTAGGTTTTTTGCCCCTCAGAAACTTTTAGAGGTCAGCAAGAAATAGCAATGACCACTTGTAAGAAAAAACAGACCGCTGTCTCCTAACCCATAGAACCAGCAAAGGAAAACAACATTTTCATTTGTAAAACAAAGACTTAAAGATAGAGTTATCCCAGCAGGGAGTCTTATATGGTTGTAATTTTTACTGATTAACGAGTAAAATAAGGGATATAGCTAAAGGAAAAAGTTATTTAAAAATTAAAGAAAACAAGGCCTTATAATTGGTTAATTTTAATTTTAATTTTAGTACTCAGGAACCTTAGCTTCACAGAGCCATAGGGTGAGTGGCATCACGGTGATGAAGCTGAAATTCAGACCAGAGCCTAACACTGAGCTAAGATGAAAGTCACCCTTGGCTCCCATACCCTCTCCTTACCACAAGCTATAGACTCGAAAGGAGAAGGAATGTTTTTCAGTTGCAGGCATATCTCACTTTATCATGCTTCACTTTATTGTGCTTCACAAATATTGCCTTTGTACAGATGGAAGGTTTGTGGCAACCCTGTCAAGTCTATGAATGCCATTTTTCCAATAGCATGTTCTCACTTTATGTCTCGGTGTCACATTTTGGTAATTCTCACAATGTTTCAAACATTTTCATCATCATATCTGCTATGGTGATTTGTGACCAGTTATCTTTGATGTTACTATTGTCGTTGTTTTGAGACACCATGAACTGTACCCATGTAAGAGGTGAACTTAGTCAATAAACATTGGGTATGTTCTGACTGCTCCACCAACTGGCTGTTCCCCCATCTTTCTCCTTCTCCTTGGGCCTCCCTATTTCCTGAGATACAAGATTGAAACTAGTCCAGTTAATAACCCTATAATGGCCTCTAAATGTTTAAGTGAAAGGAGGAGACACATGTCTCTCATTTTGAATCAAAAGCGAGAAATGATTAAACTTAGTGAGGAAGGCATATTGAAAGCCAAAACAGGCCAAAAGCTAGGCTTCTTGTGCCAATCAAGTTGTGAATGCAAAGGAAAAAGTCCTTGAAGGAAACTGAAATTGGTACTCCATGGCTAGGCACAATGGCTCAAACCTGTAATAATCCCAGCACTTTGGGAGGCTGAGGCTAATGCATCGCTTGAGCCCAGGAGTTCAAGATCAGCCTGGGAAACATGGCAAATCCCTGTCTCTACAAAAAATATGAAAAATTAGCTGAGTGTGATGGTGCACACCTGTAGTCCCAATTGCTCAGGAGGCTGAGGTGGGAGGAACACCTGAGCCCGGGAAGTTGAGGCTGCAGTGAGCTGTGATCATGCCACTGCACTCCAGCCTGAGTGAGTGAGATATTGTCTCTAAATAATAAATAAAAGTGCTACTCCAATGAACACACAACTGATAAGAAAGCAAAACAGCCTTATTGCTGATACAGAGAAAATTTGAGTGGTCTGGATGGAAGATCAAACTGACCACAATATTTCCTTAATCCAAAACTGAATCCAGAGCAAGGCCCTAACTCTCTTCATCATTGAAGGCTGAGAGAGGGGAGGAAGCTGCAGAAAAAGATTTTGAAGCTAGCAGAAGTTGGTTCATGAACTTTAAAGAAAGAAGCTGCCTCCATAACATCAAAATGCAAGGAGAAGCAGCAAGTGCTGACGTAGAAGCTGTAGCAAACTACTCAGAAGATCTAGCTAAGATCATTGATGAAGGTGACTACACTAGACAACAGATTTTCAATATAGATAAAACAGCTTTATATTGAAAGAAGATGCCAACTAGGACTTTCGTAGATAGAGAGGAGTCAATGCCTGACTTTGAAGCTTAAAAGGACAGGCTGACTCTCTTGGTAGGGGCTAATGCTGCCGGTGATCTTAAGTGGAAGCCAATGTTCACTTACCGTTCTGAAAATCCTAGGGCCTTTAAGAATTATGCTGAATCTACTCTGCTTGAGCTCTCTCAGTGGAACAACGAAGCCTGGGTGACAGCACATCTGTTGATACCATGGTTTACTGAATATTTTAAACCCACCATTGAGACCCACTGCTCAGGAAAAAATAATCCTTTCAAAACATTACTGCTTATTGACAATATACTTGGTCATCCAAGAGCTCTGATGGAGCAGTACAAAGAAATTAATTGTTTTCATGCCTGCTAACACAACATTCATTCTGCAGCCCATGGATCAAGGAGGAATTTTGACTTCCAAGTGTTATCATTTTAAGAGATATACTTCATAAGGCCCTAGCTGCCATTGATAGTGATGCCTCTAACAGATTTGGGCAAAGTACATTGAAAATCTTCTGGAAAGGATTCACTATTCTAGATGCCATTAAGAACATTTGTGATTCATAAAGAGGGGGTCAAAATATCAACATTAACAGGAGTTGGGAAGGAGTTGATTCCAACACTCATGGATGACTTTGAAGGTTCAAGATTTCCGTGGAGGAAGTAACTGCAGATATGATGGAAATAGCAAGAGAATTACAAGGGGAACCTAAATATGTGGCTGAATTGCTGCAATCTCATGATCAAACTTGAACAGATGAGGAGTTGCTTCTTATGAATGAACAAAGAAATTGGTTTCTAGAGATAGAATCTGCTCCTGGTAAAGATGCTGTGAACAATGTTAAATTACAACAAAGGATTTAGAATATTCCATAAACTTAGTTGATAAAACAGCAACAGGGATTGACTACAGTTTTGAAAGAGTTCTATTGTGGGTAAAATGTTATCAAAGAGCATAGCATGACACAGAGAAATCCTTTGTGAAAGGAAGAATCAACCAATGTGGCAAACTTTAATGTTGTCTTATTTTAAGAAATTGCCACAGCCACCCTAGCCTTTGGCAATCACCACCCTGATTAGTCAGCAACCATCAGTATCAAGGCAAGACTCTCCAACACCACAAAGGTTATGGTTCGCTGAAGGCTTTAGATGATTGAGAGCATTTTTTTTTAACAAATAAAGTATTTTAAATTAAGAAATGTACATTGTTTCTTAGACATAATGCTACTGCACATTTAATAGACTACCGTACAGTATAACATAACTTTTATATGCACTGGGAAACCCCAAAAAAATGCATGTGACTTGCTTTATTGCGATACTCACTTTATTGCAGTGGTTTAGAACCAAACCTGCAATATCTCCCGCCTTATGCCTGTGTCTTCATCAGCTAATGAACTATAAGAAAAGAGATGCCATCCTCTTCAAAAATGAAAACAATTTGTATCCTGCAAAAGCCATTTAAAAACTCTTCATGAAGCAATGGTTGATGGAGGAGAGAAGGAATCATGTTTTGGCAAAAACCTTCCTTCCTGGGATGGGTTTGGTGTGGGGACCACTATCTGGCATCGCGCTCAGAGTTTATCAGCTGGTGCAGGCGGCTCTGTTCATTGACCGCAGGGCTCTACCCTTGTGAGTGTACCAGAATAGCTGCGGCTACCTGAGAGCAATCCAGTCCTCAGGGACTCGTTATTGTCCCAGATAAACAGCGTTGCCGCAGCCAGCACTAATGGCTGTATTTAACTGTGATAAGTGATGGGCAGACGTGCCCGAGTGAGTGGATCTCTGCTAGGTCCTGGGTAATTGGACAAAGGCAAGCTGGCTGGCAGCAGGCATTTCTTGCACATCACAGAATTGATGCCACAGGGTTTTAGACTCCTGGGGATAAATATGACAGACATGGGGAGCTTGCCTTCTAAATGAGGAAGACAGGACAGACCTACTGGATTTTGATTATGCTAATTACAAAAGTATTTGAGGAAGGAAATAATGCAAGTTTAGAAAATGGGTTAGATTAATAGAGGCAGGCTTCCTGATAGAGGTGGAATCTGCCACCACAAAAGAGCTAGTTTGGAAATGTTGGGATGTAGAATAAGACAGACATTTTTCTTTGCACACACATTTACTTTTGGGAATGGTTGCCTGGAAGTTTTATGAAATGCTGCAAGTGTAAGTCTTAGGCTATAAAGGTCAAAGAAGTAAAGGTGAGAGTGGCCGTATTTTGACAGTATCACCATTGAGAGAATGTATTTAGGCACAGTTTTGCTCTCTATAATTCTCTGGAAAATTTTGTGTTATAAAGGAAGATGAGTATCTAGATCACATTCTTGGCCATGCTTCCCTGATGAAACAGAAAAGTGACTCACCAGGTAGACAGAGAGTCTCTCAATGCATTTGGTGTGCAGTTACAATTCATGAAGAGAAATATTTCATTCCTCTGGCCGAAAGGGGCAAGCAGGCCTGGAATTCTGAAGATAGCTGGTCATACATGCCTGATGGAGACCATGCCTTGTGGTGCCAGCGTGTATGTATGGTACATCCATAGTACATGTATGATACATATATGGCATAAGAAATGGGCTTATTTGTACAATTGTGTGTGTCTGATGCTCCATGTAGCAGGGGTGGATTATCCTGCCTTCAGACAAATGCCCAATTCAGAGGAAAACCCAAGTGTGAGGCACAAGTATGGCCACTTCCCCAGAATCCCCTGCTTTAAGGGGTATTCCACAAACCTCTGCCATAGGGGTGTGTGTGTGTGTGTGTGTGTGTGTGTATGTGTGTGTGTGTGCTGAGAGAAGGAGACTCTTTCTGAAATTTTGGAGTTCAGGGTCCGAAGTTCATGGGCTTCCTTATATACTGGTAACAAATTAAAATCCAATTTTTCAAGTTTATAATTCTGCATATTTGATACTGGCTTTTGTTGAAAGATTCCACAATCTCAGCATGTGAGAAATGGAAGACTTAATACTAAAGCTCACCCAGGCCCCCACTGCACAGAGGAAGAAGAATCGAGGCTCTGGGTGAGGGTGGTTGAGGAACATGGAGGAGGAATCAGGGCTCTGAGGGAGGGTGGCTGAGGAACACAGTAGAAGAATAAAGGCTCTAGGGGAGGGTGGCTGAGGAACATGAAGGAGGAATTGAGGCTCTGGGGGAGGGTGGCTGAGGAACATGGAGGAGGAATCAAGGCTGTGAGGGAGGGTGGCTGAAGAACATGGAGAAGGAATCAGGGCTCTGAGGGAGGGTGGCTGAGGAACATAGTAGAAGAATCAAGGCTCTGAGGGAGGGTGGCTGAGGAACATAGAAGAATCAAGGCACTGGGGGAGGGTGGCTGAGGAACATGGTAGAAGAATCGAGGCTCTGGGGGAGGGTGACTAAGGAACATGGAGGAGAAATCAAGGCTCTGAGGGAGCGTGGCTGAGGAACATGGAGGAGGAATGGAGGCTCTGAAGGAGGGTGGCTGAGGAACATGGAGAAGGAATCAGGGCTCTGAGGGAGGGTGGCTGAGGAACAGGTCCGAGGTCACACAGCCAGTCAGAGGCATTTGGACTATAACTTGGGTCTCTGTTTCACTTACTGTAGAAATTTCCCCTTTGCACAGATGAAGACATTTAGACATGGAGGACAGTTTTTTTGTAAGATCTTCTGCTTGACAAGGGCAAAATCGAACCAGCTCCAGACTCTGGAACTTCCTGCCATGATCACTTTCTAAAAATCCCAAGCTTGTTTCCTCCCCACTCTGTTAGATTTCATACCTTGCATACCAATACATATCAGAAAAGTGAAGCCCAGCTTGGCTCTTCGTTTTCATCGACTCAAGAGTCTTTTCCTGTGTCACCAACAAGGGGGCTGCCCTGAACCAGCCAGAGCCAGAAGGACAAATGAGGATGCCTTCAATACTACCCCCTCCTCAAATGTTATGAGCAGAGAGGGACTTGTACTGCCACCATCTGGCCTTTGTAGGTGTCCCAGACATGGCAAGTATGTGGTGAGAGGGAAGGAAACAGCACAAATTGTCTACTTTACCATTCTCTTAAAATAAGCTTCATGTGAGCAAGCTTTTCAGAGCAGCAGGACTAGGGCTGCGAAAAATAGAGTGTGGTGCAGCTGCACCCTTTAGAACTTTGGGGGAAAACACATATTATTTACCAGACAATAATAGATACCAGAGAATAATAATGATTATTATAGTGTTTGGGATGGCAAATGCTGTAGTTAAGGTTCCAGAATGGCTCTTATTATAAATCCCGTTTTCCCGAGTCTCTTGTGAAAGCCTGGAAATTTTCTTTAAGTAGGCTGATGCTGTCCATGTTTGGTCTTTGTCCAAAGGTGATTTAAATATAAAGAAACTTACTGGAGAAATATTCCTTTTTTAAAATAGTGGATGCATTAAAGAAAAAAACTACATTATTAAAAAAAGCAGTTGCAGCATTCTTAAGTAAGCAATTCAAAATGGTAGTGTTTCCCAGTTACTGGAGGAAAATGTTAAACACTCTCCCTTCTCCCTTTTAAAGAAAGAATTTGGAGGCCCCCTCTAACTACAAGATTCAGTCACTCTTGGTTCCAGGCCCAGAGGTGGGGATGGCTTCCCTCCCTCCACAGCAACTTCCAGGCTGTGCTTGCTAAATGCAAAAGAACTGTCCCCAGAAGAAGTGACCCCGGTGTCTTTGGATCCACTTGTCATCTCTGCAGCTTCTCAGTTTTTTGTGGCCTCACATTTGATGGTGGATCTTGGTGCTTTTGTTTTTGTATCCCTTCTCTCCATTGTCACTTATTTGAAAGAAAGAAAGAGAGAGAGACAGAGAGAAAGAAAGACAGTCAAATGTGAACTCTTTATTCAGAGATAAATATCCACATTTCCAAATGTGACCGTGCCAAATGAAAAGGTTTCCATGGCCTTGTAATTCCACCCCCATTACATATTTGTGGTGTTTTGCATTTTCACTTTGGTTATTTAATATACATATTAAGTACACACAGATCTGGTGATTTAATGTGATTGGGGGAACTCAGGCATTTCCTGTCGTGCACAGTGAAACTTTCAAACCTTGTTTTTGGCTGCTGCTGATTATTGTTGCCATTAACACCAGGATTTGGATAGCAGGGTTCAAAGCACAAGCTTCCACTTTGTCCTCCCAATGGGCATTTGACCTCCTCTTGCTCTTGCTAAATTCATGTTGCAAACACTCCAAGCAAGCTACCAGGTCGCTTTCTGGCTCCATTTCTTCACTATAAAATGAGGAAATGGTACTGTATTATCTCTGGGGTCCCTTCAAGTCCTACATTCTATCACCTCTCTGGAGTTGTTTGTTCATTGTTCTAAGAATAATCTCAACAGTTGTAAAGACGTTTACAAGTCCTCTGTCACCACCTCACCTTAGCCAAATTTTACCCATTCACATTTCTGACGGCCTCATTTATTGGCAGGAAGAAAAGGTGCTGTTTTGGGGCATGGCAGAAGAGAGCCGCCTGACCCACTCACGTGATCAAAGTGTGTCGCGCGCCCACAGCGGGCCAGACTCTAGGAGCTAGGAGTTCAACTCCAGAGCTAGGAGTTGGGTGTAGAGACACGAGCAAAACAGACAAGCCCCTGACCTCTGGGGCTTTACCATGCAGTTGGCAGACTTCTAAGTGGCTGCTCCCAGGAGTGACTGAGTGGCCTCAGGAAGCTGTATTTCAAACCAAGTGACTGGCAGCAAATGAGAGAAGCCTGCAGGGATAAAGAGGCAGAGCCTCATGTCTTGGTGAATGTTGGGATGAGCCTTCCCCAGAAACTAACTTTCCTGGTGGAAAATCCTGTTCAGAGCCTCTGCCCTGGGACCCCAAGGCTCTTGGTTGGTTTATTTTCTTCCAGTCCAGTGCTACTGTTTGTTTTGGACGTGAAGACATGTGAATGGCTCACCTTTTACAGGCAAGACCCACACACGGAGAAAAGCAGGCATTTCTTCCAGCTTAGTTGCCTTTGTGGGAAACTTCTGAAGATAGGTATATGTGTCCATGGTAATTTTCCACTTGCCAAAAAGTGAATCTGTTGGCCCTCTTTTCAGCAAATACCAGAGCTGAGACATCGGGTTACAGGAGTGAGGTCTGGAGCTCCAGGGTCCCCCGTGACCTTACCTGGCTTTGGAGTGACCTTGGGTGACTCAAAAGACCTCCTGCTGGGGCTGGGCACAGTGGTTCACGCCTGTAATCCCAGCACTTTGGGAGCCCAAGGTGGGTGGATCACTTGAGGCTGGGAGTTCAAGACCAGGCCTGGCCAACATGGTGAAATCCTGTTCTCTACTAAAAATACAAAAATTAGCTGGACATGGTGGTGCACACCTGTAATCCCAGCTACTTGGGAGGCTGAGGCAGGAGAATCCCTTGAAACTGGGAGGCAGAGATTGCAGTGAGCCAGTTGTGCCACTGCACTCCAACTTGGGCGACAGAGCGAGACCCTGTCTCAAAAAAAAAAAAGAAAAGTAAAGACAAAAAAAGCCTCCTGCTGGTTAAGCATGCAGTCATGTGGAGGGGGAAGGGTTGCTGGGTTGCAAAGGATGCTGTGGTCTTTGGATGAGGGCGTGGTACACCCTGCTCATTATGGTATTCCAAAAAGCGACTTGAGTTTCATTTCCTCACACAAAGCTGGCAGGGCTGACCTGAGCAGACCGTGAATGAAACTCCTGTTGAAATCACGCTGTGCTGCAGCGGTTCTGGGGCTCATCCTAGGTCTGCCCTGGCGGCTGGAGAGTGCGGTGCTGTCTGACTCATGCCTGGGTTCTCCCCAGCTGGGTGGAGGGAGGGGGATCAGTCCAGTGGATTCTGACAGCCCCTTCTGCTCTTTTTCCAGGAATGCTCACTCACAGGGTACGCTCATGGAGAGAGGGCGCAGAGCAAACCATGTCACGCCATCCAATGACACCAGCTGGTCAGCTCACCACCCCCTCTGGCTAAAACTCAAGCAAATAAAGCCGCTTCCTGTCATTAAGCATCTCAGAGGAAGCAGCCCTCCCTCGATGGCCTCTAGCCCAGAGAAGCCCGCGCGTCTTGGACCCACCAAGCAGGCCCAGCCTTCCTGCTGCCACCATCTCTGCTTCTCCCCAGAGGAACTTAGGGATTTCACCCCTGGCTTTTAAAAAAAATGAAATACCAACAAGCCACAAGGACCAATGTAGGTATTCTCCCCGCCCCGTCTTCAAGGCTCAGCGGCTGAGGCTGGAAGATGATATGGATTGGAACACAAAAAATCTTTTTTTAATCTTTTTAAAAACTGCTGTGGTTTTGCTGCTACACTAAGAATTGTGATTTGCATTGTATGGTTTTGGACCTATACTGTTCACGTTTTGATGGCGGAGAGGGGTGGTCCTGGAGGCCCAACGCTTCAGAGTCATCTCTGTCCTGCCCGGGATGCACTTTTAAATGAAGAGTTAGAATATTTTATTGGCTAATATACTTTTCTTGTTATTTTTACAAAGGCCACCTTTATCCTTTTTGATGCCATATTTTCAGTGTTACACTTTTATGGCTTTTAATTTTCGATTTGACAGATGTAAGAAGCAGCATGAATAGTTTATACTGTGGTTTTTCAGAGACTGAATGCCAAGAGAACTCGGTAAATGTTTATTCTTCTCAGCTTTCTCTTTAAATTCCCCTAAATAGCGCCCCATTTGGGAACAGAGCAAGAGTGTTGAACTGAAGACCAAAATGCCCTCAAGGTGTAAAATAATCCGAGGGGGAATATTTGCTGGGCGTCAGGAAAGACTCGGATGAAATTTCAACCCTGATGGTTTTCGGTGATCCAGGAAGTCAGTGAGACAATCTCTCTATACGCAGAGCCCTTTCATGATAATTAGAATGGTATGGACAAACCAATGAAAACAAGAGGGAAAGTGAGAAAGATCACCCATGATTCTGTTTCACTGTTTGCTTTCTCCTGTCATGGTTAAGAGAAATGTGCAATTCAATCCTCAATCAGTGGGTGGAGGATAACAGGGTAGATTCACTTGTGTGCACTTGTACAGTTGTAGCTGCGAGTCCAGAAGTCCTCTAGAGCATGTGTACTGGCACTGAGTTGGTGAGACAGTTGTGGAGTATCCCATTCTGATGAGTACAGAAAAAAAAAAAAGAAAAAAGAAAAAAAAAGAAAAGAAGAGAAAAAATTAAGAAAAAAATCAAAAAAGGAAGAAAACTAAAAAAAAAAAAAAAAATCAAATCACCTTGTGATTCAGTGTATCTGTTTACTAACTCAAATAAAGCAGTTGTTCCCTCTGGAGGGGTCCAGGTTCCCCTGCCCCACAAGGCCGTGGAGCCTCAGCAGGAGGGGTGGCGAGTCGCGGGTGGGCAGGGCCAGGACGGTGTGGCACCAGCCTTGAAGCGCCACGGCCCGAGGATGCGGTGTACATACTGTATTTCTAGATTCTCCTTTGTACAGAGTCACTTCACAAGTCAAGCTACTGTTTTACAGGTGCTCCTTATTTATTAGAGCTGTGAGAGCTTGGGGGACACACCTGGCGAGCAAGCTCGCTTTTTAAAAATGAAATTTGGGGGCAGGGGAAGGGGAGGTGGGAGGGAGGGGAAGCTCGCAAGCCTGGGGAGAGATTTATAAAAGTAAACAAAAGAAAAACTTCCAGCAACAAATTAAAAAATAATAACAAATAAACCCCAGCACCAAACCCACCCAGGCAGGAAGAAGGCGCCCCTCCTCTGGGGCCGTATTTTTCTGCTGGGTCACAACATTCTCCTCTCCCTGACTGGTGTCAGATTCATCAAACAAAAAATAAATCTCGAAGGAAAAAAACGCACTTACATGTGCTTATTTGGCTTTTCTCATTATTATGACTACTGTTGTTATTTTATTTTATTTTATTTTATTTTTGTTACAGAGGTGTTCATTTTTCTCCCCCTGGGAAACATTTTAAAAAATAGAACTAAGGAGTTTTAAAAGATGGTAAGCTACAGGGATAGCACTGTCTGTTCCTGACCTGCTAGACCACGCTTGTCTGCAGACAAGAGCCCACTCCATCCGTTCCACGGCCTGCTTCCCAACCATGCCCGTCACTGACGGCACACAGTGTGTGGGAAGTGAGTGCTTAGGCCTGTAGACCCAGGTGTGGTGTCCCTTCCAAGTGTTTTTCAAGTCCTGATCTTTTTTGGCTCCAAGAGTTCAGGCCTAAGGTTCAAGAAGCACCATCAAATGGAGGCAAACATGCTCCACGGGTTCCACTCACATTCACACACCATCTCATCCCACTGACTAGAGACTTTTATTTCAGCCTTATGTGAATGGGGTGGGTCCGTTTGGCTCTTTGGTACCTGAGTTAAATATCAGTAAGTTCCTAAGGTGGAAAGTATGCTAATATCTAGTTCTAGTCATTGTAAATCTAGTTCAGTTCTCTTGTTCTACATATGAAAAAACAGAAGCCTAGAAAAGCAACTCGACCTGTTCAGAGTACCACACTTAGTTGATTTCTCTTCTCAAAAAATGAATGCTCATTAACATCTGAGGCACCATGAGCAGTTCCCTCAAAGAGACCATCCTGTGGATTCCGGAGACCTGATTTCCTTCTCCCTTGGAGCCCGAGAGAATCTTGGAGGCTTCCTGGTGCAGGGTTATATTTATGGCGGTGACTCCGTCTGAACTCTGCCGAGGCAAGCCCCGCCAAGGCCGTGCCAGTGGCCGAGGCACCTGGCTGTGGTTGTCCTGATAGCATTATTCATCTGGACTTGGCCATGGAGACAGTCATCCAGGATATTGATTTTGCTTTTGTCTGTAGTCCAAGATTGTCAAGCAAACATTTTGACCCTTTTGGAAACAAAAGGTACCTTTGTTCCAGCATAGAGAGATTCTGTGGCATCTCATAAGCCATCAGCACCCCTTTTCCTCCTCTTCCTTCTCATGATCTTACTGCTGTCTGAATGCACAATTCTCTTGGGATATCAAAACCATATATAAAGATAAATAGAAACAATAATGTATGTAAGCGTGAGTACATGTTGAGTGTTTGCATATTAGTCTCATTTAATCTTCACAATAATCTTCTTTATGGGAAGGGCCTTTATTTTCCCTTTATTACATACGAAGAAGCAGCGGCTCAGCAGTTTAGTAATCACCCAAGGTCACAGGGCTAGTGAGTTGCCGAATGGGATTCAAGCCTGGAGGTGCCAGTACCCCGCCCCTACCTCCAGTGTGGAGAAAAACTGTTGACATCTTCATGAAGAGTCTTTGACTTTCTGTAAATGTGTGGCAGTGATTCAGTTTTATTCAAAAGTGGTCCTCATTTTAAACCAAGCCAGAAGATTGTGTGTTAATGGTGAGTGCACGCCTCGCCTTTACTGGATGCGGGGACTCGCAGAGGACATTCTGCTTTCTGAAAAGTAAGTCAGGCAGGATTCTCCTTGGTGGTTATCATCCCCCCATGGAACACAAAGCCCTATGCCTGATGCTGAGGGGAAGCCAGAGAGGAAGAAAACTCACAGTCCCTGCCCTAGTGGTTTATACTTGATGGGAAGACAGGGCTGTGGAAAAGATGGACCACTTCTTGGTCTCACTAGGATGCTCTCTCAGTGTTTTCCAGGGTTTATGTAATCACGTGTTTGGAGCCTGGATTCATAACTTTGCAAAGCCGCCCTCCCCTTGCAGGTAGGTGCTCCCCTGATAAGGGATGGGCAGCTTGAACCACAAGTAGACCTATAAGTGCCAGGCCATGCCACCCAGATGGCACAACCAAAAGCCAGACTGAGGCGCAGGTGCACAGGCACTCAAGACTCTGGCGAACTCCTTTCCCTCCTCAGCCACCCCGTGTACCCCAAGGGCCAGATGCTTAGCCTCCTTTAATAGCTTCAATAGGGACCCTCCCTGAGACATGTAATACCTCCTTGCAGCTTTTCAGTGATTCCTGTAGCCTACTAAGTCAAAGTCAAGGGCAGGGTATAACACCCAAAGCCCCCCCGCTCCCCGCCCGGGTCTGGCCTTTGCTGCCTCCCAGCCCAGTCCACTCCCACTCCCTTGTCACCAGCCTTGCCCACATGCCACCTGCCTAGGATTAGAAGCTGGTTCCTGATGCCCCTGCTCTCTCTCCCTCCTGTGCCTTTGCACATGGGATGTCTGTCCTTCCTCTTCCCTGGGCAATTTCTGCAGCCCAACTGCTCAGATGAGGTCTTGTCCGGGAAGCTGCATGGACCAGCTCCTCCCCTCCCCTGTTGGGGCAGGCACTCCCTCTGTGCTGACCTCTCCTCTGGTGCAGATCATACTCAGTTTTTCCAGCCGCTCATCTGTCTGTGCGCTTTACCAGTCTGCAAAGTCCTTGAGGATGGGAATTGTGCCTTATTTGCCTCTCATCTCCTGAGCTCATGCACAGCCCCTGGAAAGCCCTCACTGTCATTATTTATTTTAAAAACTAATAAGCCATCTCCTTCAAGGATCAGTTTACATGCCACCCCTCCATGAAGCGAAACTTGAATCCCTGAGGGGCAATTAATTGCTTCTCCCTTGGGCTTCCATCACCCATGTTTAAATGGACAGAGGCCACTTCTGGCACTGTGCTGAACAGTCTTCCCACATTGCCAGGCTCATTGGAGGGATGCACCGTGGCCCTCTTCACTTTGCATCTTTGAAGAGCTACTCACTGCCCTTGGAACTGAAAGTGTTGGCTGAGTTGAACCAACTTTATGCTACTAGCCTAATGACAGAAGAAGACAATAAGACCCTGGAAATCAGAGCAGTTGTGCAGCAAACACAGAAAGACTCCCGAGTTTCATTTTGTGTTTCTAGTCCTTGAGGGAGGTGCCAGTGCTACTCCCGAGGCAGCCAGTGAGCCAGCACACTTTGGGTTTCTGAATGCAAGGCCAGGGCTAAGTGCTGGGAGCAACACAAATGGGCTAAGACTCAGCCAATGCCCTCGCATTTGTGCTGAATGCTGATTCCAGGTCATGCAACTGTTACGCGTTTTGCCAAAAGTGCCTTCCAGATGAGATAATTCCTTGACCCTTGAACACATTTATAGATGGAAAGATAGTCTTCAGTACCCAGAAAATGCCTCTTCTTCTATCTCTCAACTGTGGGTGGGAAGAACAGTTGCCACCTGTGTATGTCATTCTTCTAGTGAAGGGGGACTTTGGCTGAGAGGTGGCTCCCAGCCATTAGGTGCTTATTCTGTGCAGGGCCCTGTGCTAAGGGCTTTCCTGACAGTCACTCATGTACTTCTCACGTCAGCCCAGTGAGGGACTGATAGTATCATCATCCCCATCTCACAGCCAAAGAAACTGAGGCAT
Organism: Macaca mulatta; assembly: GCF_049350105.2. Taxonomy (NCBI): domain Eukaryota; kingdom Metazoa; phylum Chordata; class Mammalia; order Primates; family Cercopithecidae; genus Macaca; species Macaca mulatta. The sequence continues at coordinate 78,118,784 of NC_133409.1, read as the reverse complement.
GAAGACAAAGGGGTTTTCTGTCCAAGGTGTTACAAATAGTAAGAGGCAGGACCCAGTAGTGGGCTCCAGGGCTGAGCTGCCTCGCTACGGCCTGAGGCGCTTGGCAGTTGAGGCCATAGGGCAGAGTTCAGATTGTTTAGTTGGTGCCTAAACCAACTAAATGAGATCAAGACATCTTTGACGATCATATTAGGTTTGGAGAAAAAAAAAATGACTGCTACTTCTCCTGACACCTGGTTTTGGACAAGATCTAAAACAGGACTGTCAAGGTATCTGTAGGTAACATTTGAAGGAGAGGGGCTGGGGGCCTGTGTCATAGCTCAGAGAAGGGAAGGAGCGAGGACACTTTGGCATATGTGTTAAATTTCCTGGGGCAGGGAGCAGAGGGCAAGTGAGCCAGGGGTTTTTTCCACTTCCCATTGTTCCGATTTTTTGAACTGCACACCAGGCCCCCCCTGCCTCGCACTTGCTTAGATGGGACGGTGAACAGGAGCACCAGTAGAGCTGCCAGGGCCGCACCGACTGTGACCCATGTGGGGTCACTTTGCATAGGGTGCAGGGAACGGAATCCAAGCCCCATGGTCACTTTTGGGCTATGCCTCAGATCCCCAGTTGACCGGCTGAAAGACTGGATAAAACGACAGACATGCTGAGAAACTCCATGTGTCAGGCCCCACAACATTCACCCAGACTATCTCAGGCAGATCTCACAAAATCACGTGCTACAGGCACTGTGATCCTCATTTCTGGATGAGGAAAATACAATCCAGGAAGGTTCAGTGGTCTGCTCAGCCACTCAGCTAGGACGTGATAGAGCCCAGATTTGAACCCACTGCCCCCAAGGGCAGTCTGTGTTCTTGATGGATGCAGAAATACCAGCATCAACTCAGCTCATAACTCAGTTTGGATCTCAATCAGCCAGAGTGATGCATGTCTGATGATGCCATTCCATCTTGCTACAGACCTCAGGCAACAGATGATGCTCTCCTTCCTCAGCTGTTCCTCACGTGCAGATTTGGGCCAAATCAACAGACAGTGAACTCCTACAAGAAGGAATAGACACCACTGTTAATTGTAATGTACATTTCTTCAAGGACTGCTAAATGTCGTTTAGTTGAATTACTTCATTTATACCTCACAACAACCTGTGAGGTCAGTACTAGTATTCCCATTTTACTGATGAGGAAACTGAGCACACAGTTGTGGCACAGCCTGGAACTATACGTGGGGAGTGTGAGCTCAGAGCCCGCATTTCACTGCACACTCCCATTTGGGCCTTTCTCTTGTGGATGGATGCATGTCTGCATGCTGTGTACACGAGAACAGAGGCAGTTTATGGAATACCTCATTTCACTTTCACACATGTCAGTTCATCTTGGAGAGCATCAACCTTGGAAGTGACATAGAGGAACGTAACAGTGATTCTCATCTCTTGAGTTACAGAAAAAGTCAATTGCCCATCTCCTTTTTACCTAACAAACTTCCCATAAATTCCCATCCTCTATGAGAACTCTGTGTAAACATTGCTGCTTCTGAATCTAATAAGAATGCTCAAGGAGATCCACTCTGTGGCCCTTTACTTACTGTTCTTATTTCCCCTCCTCTGCTTTCCTCTAAGCAGCCCTGGAGCTCCTGAAAGCAAGGGCCAGGGTAAGGCATCTTTGCCCTCTGCATGGACAGGCGGAGTTGTTTGGTATCTAGCTCCCTGGCTGCTGTGCCTCTCTTCCACTGTTGGAGCAGTATCAGTTGAGTTCCTTGAATCTTCTCCATGTCCTCTGTGTCCTTCAAAACCCCCTTTCCTATTTCCTGCTCCGGGCTTCCCTCCAGACCTTCTGCAGTTAAAACTGTTGGAGTGTACTGGTGTCCTGAGCAGCAGGCAAGGGGCCACCGCCTCTCCAGCTGTGTGGACACGGCTGGCTCACACGACGGCATGTAAGGGTCTCGGCTGGAAGTCACTAGGTCTCAGGGATAACAGGAAAAACCTCTCATTATTTCCAGTCTCCTATGTCTCATGCAAACAATCGCATTCCATTTTAAGGTTTCATGTAAAATAATTTCTGGTGTTGGAAATACTTGAAAAAAACACTTTTTAGGAAAGGCTAGGTTGTGAGTGAGTGAGCTCTGGAAGGCTCACTCACACACAAAGGCATGCCTTTGACATTGGTAAAGAAAAGGAAGGTAGAGACTGAAACATATTTAGCCAAAACCTTCAGACTATGTGTTTGTTTTTATTTTTCTTTCTAGGTTTACTTAAACAAAAGAGAAGGCTTGGTACAAAGTAAAAACAATGAAAACAATGGTAGAAAGGAAAAAAGAAGAGTTTTATAAAATAGCAGGACCGTACCTAAGCCCTTGAATTTCACACTCCCCAGCATGACTGAACCCCACCCAACACCAAGACCTCCCTTCTCAATCTCCACCACAAGGCTCACAGTGTCTCCTTCGCACACAGTGGCTGGATTAGGGCTCGGACCGAAGGCCAGGAATGCAATAAGATACTTTTATACTTATTGATCCTTTAAAAAAGAGTTTGTTTTCATGAAACTTTAATTCACTTTTTTTTCCTCCTTTTTTAGCTTTTTAGCCTAACTGCTACACATTTTCTCCCTGTTCTTTGTGAAATGCTAATCCAGCCCAGGGTTTTCGTTTTCCGGGTGTAACTTTTCAGAAATTGTATATCTGCATAGCAACCCCGCAAGGGCTGCCTATGTCACGGTATCACATGTCAGAAAGATGAAAAGGACTCCAAATCTAAGCTCTCCACAAACTTGGCCCTCCGATTCTGGGCCAGAGAGCTTCTTGGCCTTAATATAAATGGCAGGAGAGATATTTCAGGGCCAGAAAGGTGCAAACTTTTATCTTGTTGATGACAGAAAACGACACATGACCTCAGCTCAGCTCGGTGGGGACGATCAAACCAGAAACAAAGGCCGTATTTTTCTCTGCTCTTGTCCCTGCTGTCAGCTTCCAAGTGCAACCTGAGCCTGGATTCCGAACCCAGTGTCCAGATTAGAGATTGTTGACTCAGATTTAGTGGTGAAACGTGAGCCGCACTCTGTTGATGGCAAGCCTTGAAGAAGCAAGTTTACTTAAGCCAAGAGAGAGATCGTATGTCAGACCAGAGCCTGGCTTTTCTTTATCACAAACTTCCTGATCTGCCTCTGTTTTAATAGTTTCCACCACCACCACCGAGAGCGAGAGAGTGAGACAGAGAGACAGAGAGAGAGAGGAAGCACCCCTCTCAGTTCCATCTCTTCAGTGTTATAAATCAGGAAATTAACAAGTGTGTAACTGGCCTTTGCCACAGTCAAAGACAATGAGCCTTTTGTGTTTCTAACTGGGGGCCGGCACTTAACATAATCAATGAAGAGCTCTACTCAGAAGGGATGAAAAATGGAGGCTTGATCTGGCCATTTAAAGGATCTTTCCTAATACTCAGGCACATGGCTTTTATGAGATGCAAACACAGCTTAGAACTTTGCCTTTGGTCTGAAGGCGGGTCATTAAGAGAAATCATTACATTGCTTTCCCTGTCTCTGTCTCTCTCTCCGTTTTTCTTTGGCTCCCTCCTGGCTTTTCCTTGGCTTCTGATTCCATCCCTCTTTTAGATTCTCTGTGCCTTCAGTAATTTATGTGCAAGATATTTTCCCAACCTCCAAATGTTTTTCCATTTGGCAAACCATGTCCCGAAGCCTCCACACAATGTAACTGTAGAGTTCATTTATGCTAGAAAACATAAGCTTGGTTAATGGACAAGCCTAAGTGGCCAATGGCAGTGACCCTGTGGGCCTGGGCTGTCACAGACTGATCCTCGAGGCCGCCCCGGGGACGCAGTGGAGGTGGGTGTCAGAAAGCAGTGTCTTTTCCAGGTTGCCACAGATGCTTGGCTTCGACCCTCCTTGTCTCCAAAAGGGAAAGAATTCCTTCCAAGCCCCTTTCTCGTATAGTTTTTGGAAGCTTCAGGGCACCATATGGAGAATCATTTCATGATCCTCCTGATGGCTTTTACGTGAGCAGCTATAAATTGGATGGTTTCCTTCAGGTCTGATATCCTGCAGTACCTGCCATGGATTGTCAGGAAAGTCACTGAATATGTTAGTCCTGTGCCATTCTTTGGGAGAAAGAAGGCCCAGACCCTCCTGGGAGGGACCACTGTTACTTTGAGAAATGAAAACTAGAGAAGGGGGTAGGGTGGCACGTGGTGAAAAAGCCTGGAAGCTCAGGAGGGTCATGTGCCCCAGTGAATTTTTCATTCCAAAATCTTAGATTAGGACGAAGGCAGAAGTTGAGGCTGGTGCCTCTTCTCAAATGCCATGCTCATTGGCTTCTCCCTTGAGGCTCTTAATAAGCCTGGCTGGGCTGGGCCACTCTGTGAGATAAAGATGAGGTTAATGGGCTGGGTTTATGTCCAGGCGCTCACAGGGTATAACTAGACAGCATTTGGCTTCTGAAATATGAGCTCTATTCATTGAGTAACTGGCACTTTTTCTTTCTAAACAGTTGCAATGATATAATGCAACTCTCTCCATTTTACTTCTTTAAAAGGTGCCACGTGAAAGGTTTTCTCAACTCTTGATCCAGGCATCTGTTGATTTAATAAGCAAATCAAAAGCAAAGAGCCATTCTCATCAGAAAAAGGCTTTAGGTGAGTTTTTTAAGGGGACTTATTTTGCTTAGACACCATTTCCTTAACTGAATTCCTTTGACCCTATACGTCCGAGCCAGCAGGGCAGAGGTTGGTTAGTGTATTCTACTGGGCCACCCATAAACGAGGAATGGAGCCCTTCAACTGTTTCCCAAGCATCTCTGAAAAAAAAAGTCACAAAAATCAGAGTACTGAAGACTGGTTGGCTCTGGGAACTCATTCACTCAGATGTATATTTAGGCTTTTGTTTATCTGTCTTGATTGATAAAGTAATTATCAAAATGCATTAGAAAATAATAGCCAACTGGTGAGAAATGGAACAGTTGGAGGCAGCGCGGCAATGGAGGAAAGCATCTCAGACTCCCTCAGACTTTCCAGAGAAACTCCGGGAAAATCCATCTTCTCTTTTCCTTTCTCCTCTGTGGAGCTGATCGGGGCTCTGGCTTGATTAAGCCCACCTCCCACCCCACCACATCACAGAGTAACTCATTAACTTCCCCAGAAAGGCGGCCCGAGTCCTCCTTTCCCTCTCCTCACCTTTCCTCCATCCCTCTCCACTCTGAAGTCTGCTGCAGGCCAACCAGAACCCCAGCAGATGTTTGTGTTTTATGAGCCAAATGGGAGCCTGAAGGATCAACCAAATACCAGCCCCACTGAGAGGGGAACAAGGCCATCTAACATGAGGAACACAGAAGGCCACCCGTCCAGCAGGGCTGGAGGTTCCAGGGAGCAGAAGGAGGGCTGAATAATCAGCGGGCACAGCCTAGTGTTGGCCCATTGTTCTGTCCTTCTGAAGAGCTCACAGAGGCCTTTAATTGGGGCTCAGAGAGGTTGGAGAGGCCCTCTGTGAGTCCACATCCCTGGCTGGCAGTCCTGGCCAGGATGGCCTCCTCTCATGCCAGAGCACCATGTGGCACCCTGACCGTGGCTCCTGGCACAGGAATGACCAGGAGGGTACGGATGGCTACTGTGGAACCAACTTGGAAGTGCCGTGCTGCTCAATAGCCATCCCTGCCTCCACACTGCTGTGGGGCCACGGAAGAATGGACGGGGTGGGTGTGCAGATGGAAGACCAAAGTTTCCCTCTCAGCCCCGCTACTTCCTGCCGTGTGCTGCTGGCTGTGTTGGTCTTTAACGTCTCCAAGGCTCAGTTTCTCTCTCAGTGATACGGAGATGATGAGACCTACTCTTGGGGTTGCTTCCAAGGTTAGATGATAGCAAGTGTGCTGGCTCTGGGCCTGTTTGCTCTAAGATCCATTTCTCAACTTTCACTGCTCTCCTCCACATGGCAGGGCCCTCACCCTGGCTGTATTCAGCCAATGGGAGACGGGATTTCTCTCCCTCTCTCTCTCCCTCAGCCACCTTCCTCAGTTCCCTCTGGAAAGCTCTTAGGAACTGCAGCTCCCATGAAGTCTTCTTATGTTTGTTCCTTCAGCCTCAGGGTTTTCTCACTGTCCCCTGCCCAGCTTCTCAGCTCTCCATCACTGTGGACCCCCCTTCCCTTCCTTGCGCTCCCCTGGCTGCAAGGGCCTGAGATGCTGTTTTCCTGGTTGGGCCTTGGTTGATGAGAATATGTGAACATGTAAACGTGTTGCACACCAGGACAGAGACAGACCTCCTGAAGACCCCAGTCCATAAAGCAGAAGGGGGATGGTGCAGCTCACCTGGGGCTTCCCACCCTGAGCATCACAACCTGGAGCTTAACCATAGGTCAGGGTGATCTATCTGAAACCATTCCCCGAGGGGTTCTTCAGCTTGGGCCTTTAGACAAACAGAAAAATGGAATAGGAACTACGTATGGTTTTTTAAAAATCATATATTAGTTTCACTAAAAATATGGATAAAAAATACGTAGTGGGCTTCTGGTATGCCTTCCATTTATTCTTTACTTTAAGGAAAAAAAAAAAAAAGAGACGGGGGTTCTCACTCTGTCACCTAGGTTGGAGTGCAGTGGCACGGTAATAGCTCACTGCAACCTCAAACTCCCGAGCTCAAGTGATTCTCCTGCTTCAGCCTCCTGAGTACCTGATGAGAGGTGACAATGTGCTAGCAGCCCTCACTCTCAGCGCCTCCTCGGCCTCGGCGTCCACTCTGGCAGCGCTTGAGGAGCCCTTCAGCCCGCCACTGCACTGTGGGAGCCCCTCTCTGGGGTGGCCGAGGCCAGAGCCGGCCCCTCTGCTTGCGGTGAGGTGTGGAGGGAGAGGCACCGGCGGGCAGGAACCTGGCTGCGCGCGCGGCGCTCACAGTACAGCGTGAGTTCCGGCGGGCGCAGGAGCCGGCTCGGTGGGCCCCACACTCAGAGCGGCCGGCCGGCGCCACCAGCCCAGGGCAGTGAGGGGCTTAGCACTCGGGCCAGCAACTGCGGTGGGTGCGCCGGGCTGGCACTGCGCTGGAGTTCTCGAGGGGCCTCAGCTGCCTCCCCGCGGGGCAGGGCTGGGGACCTGCAGCCCACCATGCCCGAACCTCCCACTGCGCAGTGGGCCCCATGCGGCCAGAGCCTCCCTGACAAGAGCTTGCCCCCCGCTCTGCCCCTCTGGGTCCCGTCGACCACCCAGGGCCTGAGAAGTGCGGGTGCACAGGGGGGGACTGGCGAGGAGTCCCACCCACAGCCCAGTGCGGGATCCACTGGGTAAAGCCTGCTGGACATATGAGTCTGGTGGGGACTTAGCTTTTATTCTGGCTGAGGGATTGTAGATACACCAATCAGCACTCTGTGTCTAGCTCAGGGTTTGTAAATTGGTGCTCTGTATCTAGCTAACCTAGGGGGGACTTTGAAAACTTTCGTGCTTAGCACTCTGGGTCTAGCTAAAGGATTGTTGTAAACGCACCAAACAGCGCTCTGTCAAAACGAACCAATCAGCTCTCTGTAAAATGGACCAATCAGCACTCTGTAAAATAGACCAATCAGCTCTCTGTAAAATGGACCAATCAACTGGATGTGGTTGGGGTCAGACAAGGGAATAAAAGCAGGCTGGCGGAGCTAGCAGTGGCAAGGTGTTTGGGTTTCTTTCCACGCTGTGGAAGTGTTGTTTTCCTCGCTCTTTGTAATAAATTTTGCCGCTGCTCATTGGGTTCACGTTGCTTTTATGAGCGGTAATATTTACATGAAAGTCTGTAGCTTCACTTCTGAAACCAGCAATATTGCAAACCCTCTGGGAAGAACGAACAACTACAGACGTGCTGACTTTAAGAGCTGTTAACACTCACTGCGAAAGTCTGCAGTTTCACTTCTGACAGCGCGACCACGAACCCACCAGAAGGAAAAAGCTCCAGACACATCTGAATGTCTGAAGGAACAAACTCCGGACACACGATCTTTAAGAACTATAACGCTCACTGTGAGGGTCTATGGCCTCATGCTTGAAGTCAGTGAAACCAAGAACCCACCAATTCTGCACACACCAGGACTACAGGCCTGCGCCACTATAACTGAATAATGGAAGAAAACCTTATTTGGTTGGGCGTGGTGGCTCATGTCTATAATCCCAGCACTTTGGGAGGCCGAGGCGGGCGGACCCGGAGTCAGGAGATCTAGACCATCTTGGCTAACACAGTGAGACCCCGTCTCTACTAAAAATATGAAAAAATTAGCCGGGCGTGGTGGTGGGAGCTTGTAGTCCCAGCTACTCGGACGGCTGAGGCGGGAGAATGGCGTGAACCAGGGAGATGGAACTTGCAGTGAGCCTAGATGACGCCACTGCACTCCAGCCTGAGTGACAAAGCGAGACTCCGTCTCAAAAAAAAAAAAAAAAAATCCAAAAAATTAGCTGCGTGTGGTGGCATATCCTTGTAATACCAGCTATTCAGGAGGCTGAGGCACCAGAATTGCTTGAGCTTGGGACGCAGAAGTTGTAGTGAGCCAAGATTGTGCCACTGCACTGCAGCCTGGGTGTCAGAGCGAAACTGTATCGAAAAAACAAGAAACACCTTTAAAAAAAAAAAAAAAAAAAAGAGGAAAGCGTCTCACTATCTTGCCCAGGCTGCACTCCTTGCTATGGAACCTATAGGCAATGTCTGGTGTGTCTGGACTCTCCTCCTAGGTTCTGCTGACCTTGTCTGTGTCTCCTGTTATTCCTGTTCCATACAAAGTTGCATTTTCTTGGGTTTTTTTGTTTTGTTTTGTTTTGTTTTTTACTGATTCCCTGTTTCAGTGCATGTATGGGAAGAGTTGTCTCATCGGGTGCCACTGAGGAAAGCTTTTTCCATCAAGCTGCCTCCTGTGCACGTTGCCTGGGCTTTGCCTGCCCCTGGTGCTGCATCTCCCTGTGTTCTCTCTTCTGGTTCTGCTGTGGTGTGGGGGCGGGGACGCTCGTACTCCTTTTGGCAGGAAGAGTCACTTCCACGTTGAGGTCGGAATTGAAAATGGCTTTCCCCATAGGGCAGAGGGATGGAGGCCTGTACTTCCTGTGTAGTGTAATTAATCGCTGCCCCTTCCCTGCCTGCAGCCCTCCAGGCTCAGGGCCGGCCATGATTAACCATTTCCTGCCCAACTTTGTGAAGGCTGCGAAAGACCTGTGTGAGCTTTAGCGTGCTTCCTTTCTACAAGTTCGCTGTTAATCTCGTGTAGACCATCCCTCGGGTTAGGGAGCTCTCTGTGCTGGGCTGGCTTCTGCCATGTGGGGAGAACTGAGTGCCCAAGAGGCTCCACAGAGCAGAAAAGCCTAAGTCCAGAGGAAGAGGGGCAGGAGCTTAGGAAGCGAGAATGGCAGGGCCCTGCTAACGGAGCAAATTGTCTGTCTTTCTCACTCCGTTCCCATGCCCATGGCTATGTCATCTCAAACGGACAGGGCTCGAAAGAAGGCTTCTCTTCTCCCTTCTGGCTGATTTTGATGTCATCTGAAGGTACAGTGAGTAAACAACATGACCTCACAGATGACGTTTGGAAGTCTTTAGGTCCTGCAACTTCGGAGCCGTCCCTTTCTCACATGTGGGTAAGCCATGACATTTGAGAGCTGGAAAGGACAGGATTGTTTGTATCGTTCAATGCCCTCATTTTTGCACATGAGGGAAGTGAGGTATAGAGAAAGGCGGAGTGGCTTGCCTAGTGGCAGATAGCTCGTGAGTAGCAGGATCAAGATGGGAATCCGGGTCTTCATGAACTCTCCGAATGCTTCTTTCAGCAGTCACTTTGGAATTAGAACCAACTAAAGTGTTCGCTGCCTTGATGTGGGGTGTGAGTTGATTTCCACGGACACAAAACTCAGTGGATTAATGGTGGGCTGGTACATGTTTAACTGTGGGCTCTCTGAGGGGAAAAAGCGTGATTATCCATATATATGTAAGTTTATTACACATTTTGCTGTTATGAAAGATGTGGAATATGTGATTTATAAATAATGATAAAATATATAACACTGTTATAAATTCCATAGAACCAATAGATGCTCACAGAATGCTGTTGTTTATTTTTGTTGAATTCTTGTAACTACCTGGTTGCAATTGCTGAATGAGTGTAGTTCTGATATAAATGTTGAATGATATTTTCTTGTATGTTAATGTATTAGACAAAAGTGAAACCACGAAGACATAAGTTGAAACCTCACTCATTCATCAATGACATGAGTGACTTATTTTCTAAATTAGATAATAGTTTTCAAATACTGGGAGACTATTTCCACAAATTTTCATTTTATTCACAATGTAACAGCCACAGACATGGCACTTTTTTGAGTTTAATCTTCATTATGAACATTTCTCATTACTTTAAGTCTAGACAAGCAACAAAACAATAAATCAAGACCTGATTCCTAGCACTTGCCAATTTACATCCATGGTGTAAATATTCTCACCATGACAGATTTCAAGCTAACACTGTGATGTCACAGAACTCAGTTAGCAAGGCATGTGTAGCCACACATTCTTATATAATTTTCTACTATGCAGACATAATAGATGTAAATAACCTCAAGAGAATAGATGATAAGATAATGTAGTAAAATAACGGAAACATGTTCTTAGCATTTATTACCTTTGCTTTTAATATAACTTAAGTGTGTATAATTTTAACTTTTAATAATGTCTATACTTAACAGCTTCTCAGAAAATTTCTGCAAATTTACAATCAGCTCTTGTGAGCTGATAGAAGCAACCTCCAGCGTGTCACTAGCAGAAGATGAATGGGATGGTGCTTAGCCTGGTTTTACTCTTCTCAGTGTGTACTCAAGGCCACTAGACTGAGGAGGCCAGGATGATGGCTATTTGAGTAAGAAGGCATGGGCCGAACTCATGCTGTGGGATAGGGGTAAATTTAAGAACAAGAAATTAGATCCCATGTAGTAGGTAACTAAAGATATTTCCAGGTACAGTTTCCAAATACTATAGAAGATAGACAGTTTTAAATACCAGACAGTCAAGAAAATTGAAAGGAAACAAGGGGAGAAGAAGAAAGAAATAAGAAGGAAAAAACTGATTAAATAGTAAATGCCTTTTACTAAAAGCATAATTTGCTAACACAGAACTTAGACCTGCTTTTGTGGCAGCTCCCTGACCCATCGCTCCCACAGCCTCCCACAGGCGTGCTGTGGTGGACATGGAGCGGGGCCCCTTGGGCATTCCCTGTTTGAGGACCTGACCTCTTACTTCTTTGGAAGGAGAAGATGAGATTACCAGAGCTTTGGATCCATTTTTGGATCAAATGAAAACCACAGGCTAATCCTTAATGCATCCCTCTCCTCTTACAGATGCTGGCCTCACCCTAGGGGCGGGGCATCAGATGCCTCACAGGCCCAGCCCCAGGAGGAGGCTGAAAGTCACATGCTGCTCCTGAGGTCTGGGACGGCCCCTTCTTCCCCCTCAGCAGAACTCAGTGCCCTGGGGAACCCACTTTTCCTGACTCAACTCCAGTACTACCTCCTCTGTGAAGCTGCCTAGTTGTTTTCTGTTGCTGTAACTGCATACCTGAGACTAGGTAATTTATAAAGCAAAAAAAAAAAAAAAAAAAAAAAAAAAAAAAAAAAATATATATATATATATATATATATATATATATATATATAGGGAAGTCCAAGGTCTAGGAGCACATCTGGTGAGGGCCCTCTTGCTGGTGGGGGCTCTCTGCAGAGTCCTGAGGTGGCCCAGGGCGTCACACGGAGAGGGGCCTCATCAGAGAGAGCCAACCTGGCCTTTTGTAACAGACTGGCTCTTGGGATAACTGACCCACTCCTGTGACGATGACCATTAGTCCATTCATGAGGGCAGAGCACTCACCACCCAATCAGCTCTCAAAGGCAACACCTCACACTACTGTTACATTGGGACATGAATTTCAACATGACTTTTGAGGGGACAAACATCGGAATGGTAGCAGAAGAGATGATGCCCCCAGGTAGTCACCCACTGTCTCCTCCTTTTCCTTACAGCATTTTTTGTAAGTTACTGTACCTTTTTATTCACTTGTCTATGTTCTCAACAAGACTGTGGGCTCTTCAAGAGAAAAGACCTCTTGTCAGTGCCTGGTGCATAATAGGTCTCAATAGATCTTAGACCCTGCATCACTTTAATGATTCTCAAATCTGTGTGCATAACAATTACTTGAAGAATGGGTTAAAATGCAGATCCCCGGACCTCAGATTAGTGCTCTTATAATCTACATCTTTTAATAAGACTGTGTGATTCTGAGGCATTCATGTTCGCAAACCACACTTTGAGAAATGCAAATTTGTTCAAACATTTCATTTTATAGGTGGGGGAACAGAGGGCTGGAGATTAATTAATTGCTTTCAGACTCTTGACTACTCAATGTAATGGGAGATCCTGGTGCTTTCAGATAGAACTATCTTAAATTTTTATTAATCTAAGTTCACCACAGCCACACTAATGATCATTGTTTGGAATATTAACAATGCCTTGAACTGAAATCATTGAATCCCACATTTTAAAATAATAACAAGGCTTAACAGGGTAGCTCACACCTGTAATCCTAGCAGTTTGGGAGGCCGAGGTGGGCAGATCACTTGAGGTCAAGAGTTGAAGACCTGCCTGGCCAACATGGTGAAACCCCATCTCTACAAAAAATACAAAAATTAGCTGGGCACGGTGGCTCGCATCTGTAATCCCAGCTGTCAGGAGGCTAAGGTGGGAGGATCACTTGAGCCTGGGAGGCAGAGGTTGCAGTGAGCCGAGATTGTGCCACTGCACTCCAGCCTGGACAACAGAGCCGGGTCTCATCTCAAAAAAAATTTTTTTTTAATTAAAAAAAAAAAAATAGTAACAAGACTCTCTACTATTTAGTTAGATCCCTTTACTCAAAGGGTAGGCATGCAGACACCGGGCACCCTCTCCCACTGCTGCCATTAGTGTCTCCTTAGAATTTGAATTGTTTTTCCACTGACAACAGAACAAGTCCCTCGGGTGATTTACACCTCCAAGGTGTCATTTGCCTCAATGGCTGTCCCCGGAGGCTGTTTGCCACAAGCTCTATTTCCAGCAGGGTGTCCTCTGACCCCTCTGATGCCCACACTTTATGGTGGCAGATATAGGGCCCCAAAGTAGAACAGTGTTCAGGCGTCTGGCTCATGCCTGTTTTTATGAGCAAATCCTTATTTCACCTGCCAGTCTTTTGGTGAGCATTGTGTGTGCTGGTTCCTGCCTTGAGCAGCAGATGCCACCTAGAGGTCCCTATGACTGCCACCGTGGCTTGGCAGGGGCTGGGCAGCCCGGGTCCTGAGGAAACTCAGCGGACATCCACTGAGGGTCACACAGGCCCCTAAGCAGCCCTGACACTGAGCCGCCCTGAAGCCCTGGGCTTCCCAGGAGGGCGCTGTCGGGGAACCCGGGAAGAACAATAGGAGGTGGGCCTGGTTCCTAGCACTCAGCCACCTTGCTTGACGTTAATTCTGAGAGGAAATGGGCAAGAACTCTGTTTGCCGGCCACAAGGTGTCAGCAGCGGGCTGACCAGGGGATGGCTCTGCGAGCAGACCCGGGAGGAGCTGCAGCACGCAGAGAGGGTGTTGCTGGTTGCTCTTTGAAGTTCCTAGCTTGTAGAGACTGCTTTTCTTATTAGTGGGGACCTGATGATTACGTTACCAAAAGACCCCTCTCCGCCTTGCCTGCGGACCAGCCACATGCCTCTCTCTGCTTTCAGATGGGTAAAATTGCCGCCTCCGGACATCTCAACCAAGCCTGAACTGCAGCTTGAAGAGCTGGATGCAGGTGGAGATATGGGGATAACACCACAGAAAGCAATGATGTAGGAGGTGTGCGAAGACGGAATAGTTCAGGACACTCCTTTTCAAAAACTTGGATGTGAGTTCTGGCTTGCCTACGCGCTAGGTGTGAATTTGAAGTCTGGGTTTGCACCCCCATCTGTAAAATAGCATGTTCCCTGTCTTTCAGACGACAATATCCACAGGGTTCTTATGTGGGTCAAATGAGATCAAATAATTTGCAAACTATGAGGTACTATACACACATGGGTGCGATTGCTGGGGCTCATCTTTTGACCCAAGCTGTGTCCTAGAGCTTCCTTCTGACTAAAGGAACAGATACTGAAGCACAAAGTGGTGGCTGACTCTTCCGAGCGGGTCATGTGGAGTCTCCGTGTGAGCTGCCAGCCATCAAGTTCTGATCCAGCCTGATAGAGTCATCTTCCAACTAGATTCTTCCTGGATGCCTTTGCATGGCTCGTGTCCAACTGGAAAGCTGGCAGTGGATGCTCGCTCTTGCCTCTTCAATGAGCCTGCTTTTCCATACTGGAAGAAGATGAAACACACGTTTCAGAATGTAAGTTTTTCCTGTTGGACACTATCCCCCCTGGAGTGATGGAGAAAAATATTAGATGAAGTCAGGGGATAACTGAGTAACACACTGATTTAGAAACTCATGGAATCAAATGAAAGTGTTTTTTCCACTGGTGGGGTTATTTATTATATGCTGGCTGGACAGGTCCCACAGAGGAAAAGGCTTTGGTCCCTGAGCAATAGAAGTTAGCAGGAAACAATATTCTCCATTGCTCTGCTTAAAAAAAAAATAGAACTCACCTGGGTTTGAAATTCATCCTGCTCATCACCTTTGGAGTGAGTGGGGACTACCGCACAGGCCCCATCATGCTGGGATGATGGCAAAGAAGAGATGAGGCTGTTGCTACTGGTCATTGCTCTGTGGAGCTTTTCATGTGGCCTGTTTCCTGGTGGAAATAAACTACCTGGAAAGTATATTATGAAAAACTCTGATGGGATTTTGATTGTAATTTTACTGTTTATATTAATTTGTGGAAAAGTGTCATCTTTGTGATATAAAGTTTTCCCGTCCATGAACGTGGTGTATCTTACCATTTATTTGATTTCTTTTTTGTACCTTTCAAAGAAGCCTTTTAAGTTTCTGTATAAAGGCCTTGGGCATCTTATGTTAGATTAATTCCTAGATAAATTATAGCTTTTTCATGCTATTGTAATGGAATCTTTAAAAATATTTACATTTTCTGATTGTTGCTGTTATGTAGGTAAATGTTTGTGTGTGTGTGTGTGAGTGTGTGTATGTGGGTGTTGATAGAAATTGACTGAAGCCTTATCAGTTCTAATGGTTTGTTTATTGTTTTGGATTTTCTGTGTAAACAATCATATTGAATAATGCACGTTTCAGCTTTTCCTTTTTAATCCTGATACATTTTGTTTCTTTGTTTTGTTACAGTGTCAGTTAGCATCTTGAGGTCATCCTTCTTCTTGTCCTGACTTCAAGGGAAATTTTTTGGCATAAATGTTTTATTTTTAAATAATTTTAAATTTATTTTAAAAACTTGCAAAGATAGTACTTAGGGTTGCCATAGACTCCTCACCCAGTCTCCTCCTCTGTTAACAGTTACAGAATATGGTACCCATGTCAAAACTAAGAAACCAAAACTGATATATCAATATTCACTAAACTCTAGAGTTTTTTAAGATTTCACTAGTTCTTCCACTAATGTCCCTTTTTCTGTCCCAGGATCCCATCTGGGATACCCCATTCTGTTTAGTCGTCATGTCTTCTTAGTCTCCCCTGGTCTATGACAATTTTTCCTTCTTTCTTTTTCATGACCTTGACAGTTTTGAGGCATATTGGTTAGGTATTTTATAGAACGTTTCTTAGTTTTGAGTTTGCCTGATGTTTTCCTCATGAGTAGAATGGGTTTATGGTTTTTTGGGAATAATATCAGAGCAGTGTCCTTCCTATCATGTTGTATCCAAGAATACATGCCGTCAACATGAAGCATCATTGGTGAAATTAACCTAGGTCACCTAACTAAGGCAATGTATGCCAGAGTTTTCCGTAGTAAAGTTACCTCCCCTATGCCCTTTCCTTTCTCAATCCAACCCCTCCTCAAGTGGGAGAAGGGGGAAAGGGGAGAGGGATTGTATTAGTCTGTTCTCACCCTGCTATGAAGAAATACCCAAGACTGGGTAGTTTATAAAGAAAAGAGGTGTAATGGGCTCGCAGTTCTGCATGACTGGGGAGGCCTCAGAAAACTTACAATCACATGGCAGAAGGCACCTCTTCACAGGGTGGCAGGATGGAGTGAGTGCTGAGCAAAGGGGGAAAAGCCCCTTATGAAACCATCAGATCTTGTGAGAACTCACTATCACAAGAACAGCATGGGGGTAATTACTCCCATGTTTCAGTTACCTACACTGGGTCCCTCCCACTACACGTGGGGATTATGGAAACTTCAGTTCAAGATGAGATTTGGGTGGGACACAGCCAAACCATATCAGTGAGGATTAAGTTTCAGCTCCTAGAGGATGGAGTATATTCATATACTATATTATCTGGAAACCTTCTGTAAGAAAGACTTGTCTTTCCTATTTATCAGTCCATTTGCTTATTCAATCGTTTATTCATATCAGTATGGACTCATGTATTTTCTTATACTCTGGCTTATAGTATGTTATTTATTTTCTTGTTCAAATTGTTCCAATTTGGGCATTGGAGCTCTTTTGGGTTGGCTCTGGTGTCCCTTTGACATGCCCCTATTTTTTTATTTTTTGGCATATTCTTACTTTCTGGTTATACAACAAGATCCACACTCATTTTATATTTTCTCTGCCCTAGCCCTAGAATCAGCCGTTTCTCCAAGGAGATCTGGTTCCTTTTATTGGAGAATGGAATTTGGAAACCAAGATCTGGGTGGTGTGTACGCTCCTTACAACTGGGATCTCACTGTTTCTAGTCTTCTCAGCGGACAGAACTAAGAATATATGTATATATACTAGCCCATGTATGCACATACCTATAATTATGTCTGAATCTATACATTTGTATCTTTATTAATCTCAACATGAGCTCATACTGATGTTTCCGATTGTAATCCAGTATGACACGGTTCATTCTAGACTTCCTCCTTTACTAACTGTAGTTTTCCTCTCTAACAGGAAGAAACCTAGCTTCCACCATCCACCATCTGCTTACTTAGAAAGAGAGTAGTTTTAATGTTCTATCATTAAGTTTGATGAAGATTTTTGTTAGCTATCCTTACCAGGTTAAGGAGATTTCCTTCTATTGCTATTTTGTTTTAAAAAATTAACCTTGAATTATTAAGTCATATATTTTAGTCAACTGTCTCTTGAGGTGATAATATAACATGTCAAAATGACAATATGAAATGTTAAATTATTTGTATCCCTGGGTCAAATCCAACTTGGTCATAGAACTCTTATTTATTAGATTGAAGTGCATGAATTTGCTGTCTTTTTGTACATCAAAATTTGGCAACCAAATACATTGCTGAATTGTGTTTGCTAGTGATTTGTTTAGGATTTTTGTGTATATGTTCATAAGAGATTAGTTTATTATTTTCCTGTCACTCACTGTTCTTCTGCCCCTGAAATACAAGGGCTTACTCTTAAGAAGCCAGGATATCTTTTAATTATCACTAGGCAAGGTTATAAGCGTGAAGGTTATTGCCTTTAGAAAGAAAGGAGATGAGTAAAAGAACAGAGAAACAAGGAGAGGGAGGGATGACGGAACTGGAGAGGAGGAGGAGGAGTTTTGGCTAGTTCCAGATGAACCCTCACCCCCGCTTGGCCTACCATACAGCTGCAAGTAGCTCTGTCATCTTACTCTAGAGGCCCTCCCCTCACCTCACATTCAATTCACACACATCCTTAGAATGGGGCAGGAGAAGACAAACTTCACTGGAGATGCATCCGTGCTGTTTTCTTAACAGACTTGAGGCAGAATAAGAGCTCGTGTCCTATGTGCATTGGGTGGACTCTTGTTTTTGTTTGCCCAGCCTTCCCTTCTTCTCTCCTCAGATGACAGCACACTTTATTCCTTTAGAGAATTGCTCCTCTATGCCTGTGTCCTACATTCTGATGAGGCCTCCATCCCTGTACCCTGCCCCATCCTCCAGCTACAAAAATGGGCACATGGCCCAGGCTTGGCCAATTATTCCCTGGCTTTAATGACTGGTCCTCATGGTGGACAGGAGGCTCAAGTTGGTCTAATGAGTTCTTCCAAGACAGTGAATGCGCTCCCTTTCTTTCCTTGCAGATCCTGAGCTGGAGGAAGGTAAGTCTGGAACTGCCTACTGCCAGTTTTCCTTTCTTTGGTCCTACCCTCTGGACAGAGTTGTTTGAAGAAAAACAGAATGAGATCAACACAAAGAGAGAAGCTGAGACGCAAACTGCAGGTATACTTTGAGTCTCCGGATCCACCCTATTCATTCCAATTAGATAAGCTATAAATAACTCCCCTTTTCTGCTTAAGCTACTTTGAGTTGGGCCTCCTCACAGATCTGTGGTGAAATCTACTGAATCAGGTCAGGACTGAGGGAGTTTGTGCTGCCTCTGTGTTCTCAGTTTACTAATCTCACCTACAGGGTGACACAGCTGTGACTGTTGGTAGTGATGGCTCAAACCAGCTATCCTCATTCACTGGTGGGCAGGAAGTAGATGGGACCACTTAAAAGAGACCCCAGCCCAGTTAGTATAAAGAAACCTCAAGGTTCTCTGCTATGATAGTGATGAACACCTCAATTGATGGAAAGTGGCACTGTAAAATCAGTACACATGGGAGGGGGTGTATAGACGTTGGTATCCTTTTATTTATTGCCTGGTGAGCTTAGAAAAGGGTAGTATCTTAAAGGGGGTTCTCCGCCAAAATAAGCCATTGTAGCTGAGAGTTATTTAATAAGGGAATAGGGAAGGGAGGTCTACTTTTCAGTAAGGGAGAGCCTTGTTTGCACATGATGTCCCTGTCCTTCTACCCACCAGAAGGGCAGTCACGGTGGAGGACAGCTGGATTTAATGTCCAAGTGTACATGCTCTGTGCAGGAGAATGATGTGACCTAACAAAGGCTGGGGCATATGTTCAGTGAACAAAATGATGATTTCAGTTTATTTTTTCTTGTGATGCGTAATGGCTTTCAAGACCATTTCCGCACAAGGTTAGCAGAAAAGTTGCGTGATTTCTCTAAGGCCAGAGAACAAAAGTTTTCTTTGTTTTTGTTTTTGTTGAGAGGGAGTCTCTGTCTATCGCCCAGGCTGGAGTGCGATGGCGTGATCTCGGCTCACTGCAACCTCCGCCTCCTGGTTACAAGCAACTCTCCTGCCTCAGCCTCCCAAGTAGGGGGGATTATAGGTGTGCACCACCACTCTCAGTTAATTTTCCTATTTTTAGTAGAGACAGGGTTTCACTGTGTTGGCCAGGCTGGTCTTGAACTCCTGACCTCAGGTGATCTACCCACTTTGGCCTCCCAAACTGCTGGGATTACAGGTGTGAGCCACTGCACTCAGCCTTAAAGAACAAAGTTTTAAAGAAATATCTTAATTTTTCTGATAAAAAAGTACAAGCAATTCTTTTACCATGCAAAAAAAATTAAGAAAACAGCGATCATTTAAAATTCTATCACTCAGAGATAAGCACTATTTATATTTTGGTGTATTTCTCCCAGATATGTTTCTATCAAATGGCAGGCTTAGCAGCTGACTCCAGACCAGAATTAGGGTCTTTTGATGCCTTTTATTTGTTTTTTATTTATTATGACATTTTAAAATATAATTATAGAAAAGAATGTGATAAAATTCATGGACCTAAAGCCCACATATGACAAAACTTAGCATTTACTCTGTTTACTTTGGATGACTTCGTTTTAATAAACACAATACTGCAGATTGTTTGATCCCTCATGTCCTCCCCACACTCTTCCCCGATCCCATTTTTCTTTCCTGGCATTAACCATAATCCTGAAGTTGGGAATATCTTTCTGTGTTATGGTTCTCTAGAGAAAAAGAACTGATAAGACATACAGAGGTGCAGAAAAAAAAAAAGGAGTAAAGTCCTTCTTCCTCTACTCTTTGTTCTATTCAGGCCCTTAACAGATTGGGTGGTGCCCACCCGCACTGGAGAGAACAATCTGATTCAAGTGCTGATCTCATCTGGAAACACTGGCACAGACACACCCAGAAATCATGTTAAATCTGGGCATCCCATGGCCCATTCGAGTTGACATATAAAATTAACCATCACACTTTTTCACATGTGGTTTTGTTGTTGTTGTTTTTAGAGACAGGTTCTTACTCTGCTTTCCAGGTTGGAGTGCAGTCGTGCAATCATGGCTCACTGCAGCCTTGAACTCCTAGGCTCAAGCGATCCTCTTGCCTCATCCTCTTGAGGAGCTAGGACCACAGGTATGCGCCACCACATCCAGCTAATTTTTAAAATGTTTTTTGTAGAGACAAGGTCTTGCTATGTCACCCCAGCTGGTCTCAAGCTCTTAGCCTGTCTCATACATGTTTTTATATTTTTCTATGTATGTATGCATACTTAAACAATACAAAGTATCATTTTTTGCTTTTAAAAAAATTTTAAACAAATTATATTAATATGTGTGTCTTCTTCTAAAACTTTCTTTTTTGCACTCACCTTTATATCTCTGACATTTATTCATGCGATGCATCTATATCATTTAGTTACTGTATACTACCATTGAATGAATATATCAGAGTTCATTTATCCATTCCTTTATGAATACACTTTTAGGTTGTTCTTTATTTTGCTATTTCAAACAATGTTACCGTGGACATATTTGTCCTCACCTTGTGAACACCTGTGAGAATTTCTGGAGGTGGAATTTTGAGGTGGGAGTACAGGCGCATCTTCAACTTTTTGTTAAATATTGCCACATTGTTTTCTAAAACAGTTGTATACTCTGCAGTGAATGCAGGTTATGGCCACAAGATCTACAGATTCTCCTTGGTTTTTGGCTGGAGCAGCTCTCACCACCACTTGTGCTGTTGTTTTGGAGCCAGTTGGCCACTGCTGCCTCCACTGTTGCCATGAAACAGCAGCCTGCTTGTGAGCATAAAGTCACAGTGCTCATGGTAGAGTGTTTGTAAAGGTGGCTGCAGTGACCCCTTTCATTGCTGTGTGCATGCCCCATTACAGTATGCCTACTCTACTCCCATCAAGATGTCTATTTGCCTTCTCCTTGAATCTTGGCTGGCCTTGTAACTTCTTTGACCAACAGAATGTGTAGAAATGACCTTGTGTGACTTCTGAGTCTCAGCTTCAAGACATCTTGCAGCCTCTTGTCTCCTCATCTTGGAATGCGATGCTGCCATGTCAGAAAGCCTCCAAGAGGGTGAATGATCATATGAAGAGAAGCGACCATGAAGGATGACCATATGATGAAATGGTGCCATCAGGAAGCACCAACTGCCCAACATGTCACTGTGGCCATCTTGGACCATTCAGCCCCAAGTAAGCCACTAGATGACTACAGCCATGTAAGTAACCCCTGGAAAGATCAACAGAAGAACCACTAAGCTGAACCCAGTCCATATTGCTCGCCTATAGTATTGTAGGCAAATAAAATGGTTGTTGTTTTCAGTCATTGAGTTTTGGGAGTGGTTTGTTCCACAGCAATAGACAGCTGATGCAATGCCTCTCCTCACTTCCTGTACCATAGATCTCTTGCCTCTCATTTGCTGGCATGGGACTTTCCTTTTACTATGGAGATTCAAGATACTATGGGATCTATTTGGTATTCATACACACACAAATCCAGGAATGGTAACTAGCAAACTATGACCAATTGGAGATGGGAATTGGAGGAAAATCCTTCTGTCCGCCTCTCCTGAGAGGTACTATTTGAGGGTGAATAGTCCCATATGGTCTCTCTGAAGACATCCTGCAGGACTGAATCAGTTTCTCATTAAGCTGTGGCCAGCTTGGTAATGCACTTTATTTATTTACTTTGAGACAGGGTCTCGCCCTGTCTCCCAGGCTGGAGTGCAGTGGTATAATCTTGGCTCACTGCAACCTCTGCCTCCTGGGTTCAAGTGATTCTCATGCCTCAGCCTCTCAAGTAGCTGGGATTACAGGCATGTGCCACCACACCCGGCTAATTTTTGTATTTTTAGTAGAAATGGGGCTCCTCCATGTTGGCCAGGCTGGTCTCAAACTCCTGGCCTCAAGTGATCTGCCTGCCTCAACCTCTCAAAGTGCTGGGATTGCAGGTATAAGCCACCACACCCGACCAGTAATGCACTTTATATTTGCTAACTCTCTTTCTCTGTTTATCTCTTTTCTTCACTCCTGCTTTCCTGGAATTTCATTCCCCCCAAAAGCCTTAGCATATAAGATTTGCTCAGTCTCTATTTTCTAGGGAACCTGGAAAAAGATGGTTTCAAGAGTGGCCTAAGAAAGCAGACCTTCAAGATGGAATTTGGAGTTGAATTGCCCACTAGTCTAAAGGTGGAGGGCCCCCATTGCTGGTGGTAAGTGGACTGGTAACAACCCCTGATGTGCGTTTGTTTCACTATCACCAAGGCTTTTGCCTGTAGTTAATTGTGATGAAGTACAGGTAGAAGATGAAGCATTCAGAGATGCCAATAGTTTCTAAATTGCTGTACATTAAAATCGTAGGGAGAGCTTTAAAAAAAAATCCCCTTGCCTAGGTTTCACCCCAAACTAATTAAATCAAAATAGCTATGGATGAAAGCCAGGTGACAGTAAGTACGTTTTAAAAAATCTCCAGGTGATTCTTATATGCAGCAAATTTGGGAACCACTGGGATATGCATTGACTATGGCTCTTGATTGGTAGAATGTGGTGATCATAATTATAAGGATTGTAGTAGGTACAAGCTGCTTTTGATGACATTGGAATGCCTGACAAAAAAATTCAAAACAGCTTGTTGCCAACTTAGAGCATTCTGGGAAAGCCAGAGGGCCTCTATGGCAGCCCCTAACTTCTGCATCTATAGAACAAACTACTGAAAATCAGACCCAGGATCTGATAATAATAGTAGCAGAGCTGCAAAGCCTACTGAATTTGCATAGTTGGGTCTCCTATGTCAAATTCACAGTTCTAAAGGTGAAAGAGTGGTACCCTGAGACTAGGGATAGGGACAGTATGTTGGAAGTGCATAAGAATCTCCAGCCACCAATTCTCCGTAATTCTCCAGGCCAGCAGAAGCAGGCCTCTCGTATTTAATACAGGAAAACAGCTTCCTTTGCTTGAAGATGATGTAAAGACTTCCTCTGAAGCCTCACAAGATGGTGTATATACTCTTCAAGATCTTCCTAACCCCCACTTCCAACCCCCGCTGCCTCTAGGCCATTAGCTAGGGTCAGGTCTCAGCATAGCCAAATGAGGAACTATAGTCCCTGCCTCAGGATGGAAGTGCTGCATGCCAAGGCATTGCAGGACCTGGTTAGTCTGTTGGCAGAAACAACAGGAACACGTGTGAAAGTGGATTTTGGGAGGATGGACAGAGGAAGATGGACTATAAGGTTGGCTATGAAAGACTTCATTGACATAGGTCCCACACCTGTGCCTCAGGATTCAATGTTCTAACAAGGATGTTAAGCCTAATAGTTTGCTTGAAATTTAGATACAATGATAGTCTACAGTAAAGGATGGACAAGTCCACTGCTACTGCACATGACATATACAGGTATATCTGCCTGCTGAGAAGGTGTTTTATCCATGGCTTTCTTCAGGTGGCCAAAATAAAATCTCTGTCCATTTTTGTTCTTGGGGTATCAGTAGCTTTTCGGAGGCTTATA
Source organism: Macaca mulatta (assembly GCF_049350105.2). NCBI lineage: Eukaryota > Metazoa > Chordata > Mammalia > Primates > Cercopithecidae > Macaca > Macaca mulatta. The sequence goes on along the minus strand of NC_133409.1, from coordinate 78,095,155 downwards.
TCCTGAGTCCCTCAAAGAAGTAAAAGTGGTCCACCCAGACGGAGGAATGGGCCTGTTAGAGTCCATTCTTGCCTAGAGCAGAGGCCTGATCACATTTTTGGCTTCTGGATAGGTTTTCTGCAAATACCTAAGGCATGCATACATGCTGGAGGTGTTTTGGGAAACCAGCATTGGCATTAAATTAGAAAAAGAATGGCGAAGGGACTTCTAACCATCTGACTGTCATCAGGATCCATGTAACTCCCTAGGTTTGACCCCCTTCTCCATCTGTGATCACCAGGGACAGAGCTGAACATTATGCAGGTCATCAGTGAAGCTAATGGTCACTGATTTGGGAAGTGATCAACTCATTTAAATAATCTAGTCTCCAGGTTTTTCCCTTGTCCCTCCGCCAACTGCCTTTTAGATCTCTTGATAGCCAGGAGCTCCTCTACCAGAAGGTAAGTAGGAATGTCCAGTGGAGGTGAGGCTCAAAGCAGCCTCAAACCAGCCCACCTGCTCCCAGGAGGGCTGGTCAGGCAAAAGGTGAAGGAAGTGAAGAAGACGGAGAATGTATCCTTTGCTTAACCTTGAGTTTCCTCGTCTGAAGTTTAGGTTTGCCTGTGCATTAATTTACCCCACCCTCCATGCCCATTCCTATAGGTGGTAACCATAACAGCACTATTATCAGCTAAACTTCATATGTACAATGGTAGAGATGACGAGATGCTCACCAATCCCGTTTTTTTTCTGCCTGCATACCCAGGAAGACAATTATATTTCTCAGCTTCTCTTGTACTTAGATGGGGTTTGGGTCAATGCAGGTAGAGTGATGTATGCAGTTTGCAGGCTTGGTATAATTCCCTCTGCGCAATCCTTCTTTTCTCTCTTTTCCTCCCATGGCAACTGCAGAGGACACATGTTGAGGATTGTAATGTTACAAGATGGAAAGAGACTAGATCCCTGGGTCTCTTCTTCAAGGAGAACACTTGGACCCACATCGGGCTGTGGTATAAATGAAACACAAGTGTTATGTTAAGCCCTTGATATTTTGGGTTGTTTGTTACAGTAGCTTGCTTTACTTATCATGACTAATACAAGTGCTTATTCTGTGACAGATATTAGACATGCATGACCTCATTAAGTGCTTAGAACAATCCTATGAGATAGGCCTACTACTAGCACCCCTGTTTTACAAGTGAGGATGCAAAGATGTGGAATAACTTGTCCAAAGACTCACAGCTAGGAAGTAACAGGGTCAGGAATCAAATTCTTATAGTCTGGCTCCCAAATCCCCATGCTTGGGCTTCCTGCTGTGTTCATTACTGGGAACTGACTACTGCAGGATCCTGTGAATGAGGCAGATCATAGCAAGAGGATTATAAAAGAAAGGTTATAAGAGCTACTAAAATATTATCTTTGTCACAGTGACTCCAATTTTTTAGGGCTAGGCTGAACTCTAAGTTGTGCAGCCCATACACCTCACTACAGGAGTAAGGTAGTCTCAGTGAAAGACATTTTGTCTTTCTTTCCTCTCCTTGTCCTATCCAGTCCCATGTGCAGTAGGCTGGAGGGTGGCCTAGCCTACTCCACTTCCTCTTAGATGTGTGAATCTGGGCAGGAGGTTAACTGAGTAACCAAGTGAAGACCAGTTCAGAAAGGGAAGCTGGCCTGAATCTTGATCCAGAAAGGGAAGCCCTGTGAATGAGTTTGTTTTCACACTGCTAATAAAGACATACCCGAGACTAGATAATTTATAAAGGAAAGAGGTTTAATGGACTCACAGTTCCACATGGCTGAGGAGACCTCACAATCACGATGGAAGGCAAGGAGGAGCAAGTCATATCTTACTGTGATGGTGGCAGGCAAAAAGAGAGACTTGTGCAGGGAAACTCTTCTTTATAAAACCATCAGATCTCGTGAGACTTATTCACTGTCATGAGAACAGCACGAGAAAGACCCACCCCCATGATTCAATTACCTCCCACCGGGTCCCTCCCACAACATGTGGGAATTGTGGGAGCTATAATTCAAGATGAGATTTGGGTGGGGACACAGCCAAACCATATCACCCTGCCTCGCCCTTTCCTGGTGACTTCTCTCATCCTTCCTGGGAACTTATCTAGTCTCTAATCACCGGATAGAGAACATTCTGTTTGTCCCACTGGCCCAGACTCCTGGAACTGGTGAGTCCTCAGTGACGCTGGGAGTTGGAGAAAGGAAGAAATGGTTGGGGGCTTTTGTCTGTTATCTTCTTCCATTGTCACTTATAAAAGCTACTACTGATTATTATGTTCATGTTTCAGGTGAACAAGCTAAGGCTTAAAGAGGATGTCACTTGCCCAAAGTCATGGGGCTTGGAAGATAAAATAGAGTCTGAACACTGGTCTCCCTGGCTGCAAAGTTCCTTCTTTCAGGATTCTCTTGGTAGGGCTTGTTTCTTAGTGAAAGTAATCAGCTTTCTAGTGACCATTTGGAACCTCCTCACTCTTATAAATAAATATATTTAATTTTCTGGAATACGAATGTCATCATTCACCATTATTTTCCTTCTACTTTGGCTGCCCTCCATACTTTTTAATTGTTCAGGGACAAGTCATTTCTTTGTGGGCTCTGAGTGCTGCCCTGTAAATTCAATTTACTTTCTGTGGATAACAGTGAAAGGCAAAATTGGCCAAGTCTGGGCTACTAATAGCCCACCCATCTCAGGGAGTCTTATGACCTTTTGTGGAGGTGATTAATAAGAAACAGATTTTTTGGGGTTCTGCACAGAGCTTGAAGGTCCATCCTCTTGCTGGGGAATAAGAGGAAGTGATAATCTATTTATTCTGTGCCCTGCCAGTTTGAAACAAGGGCAGGAGTATCTAGATAATTCTTTTTTTTTAATTTTTTTGAGACAGAGTCTCACTTTGTCATCCAGGCTGGAGTGCAGTGGTGCGATCTCGGCTCACTGCAACCTCTGCCTCACGGATTCAAGAGATTCTCCTGCCTCAGCCTCCCAAGTAGCTGGGACTACAGGCACCTGCTAGCACGCCAAGCTAATATATATATATTTTTTGTATTTTTAGTAGAGATGGGGTTTCGCTATGTTGGCCAGGCTGGTCTCGAACTCCTGACCTCATGGTCCGCCTGCCTCAGTCTCCCAAAGTGCTGGGATTACAGGTGTGAGCCACTGCAACTGGCCATGTCTAGGTAATTCTACACTCACCTTGCCTGTACTCTCTGGATAATAAAACGAGTTTAGCGAGTGATGATGATGATGATGATGATAATGACTCATCACCTGCAGGTGATATGAGATTATTGGAAGGACAGAATGACAGATCTGAAAGGGACCCCAAAAACCACTGGCTTCCAAGACAATTTTTACAACAGTGGATTCCTTTCTTCAAACATAATCATACACTCCAACATATGAAGTAGATCAAAGTGGAGCAGTTCTAGATGACAGGGAGCAGGAGGCTGTCCCTGGTCTGTCCCCCCAACCCTCAGGGACCCTCAGAACACAACTTCAAAAGCCAGGCCTCATTCAACGCCTTTGTTTTACAGATGAGGAAACAGAGGCCCAGTCTGTGAAGTTACTCAGCAGAAACCTCCAAAAATGGGCGAGGGTGGGAGGCTGAGGTGTCAGGGGGTTTCAGAACAGTCTTTCCCTCTTTTGGGTGCAATTCTTAAAGGCCATCAGGCCAGGTGTGCTTTCTCCCTCAGTGACTCTCAGCTGTGACGGGGCAGAGGCACCTGAGAGCGTCTGGGAGGACTGTCACCTGCGAGTCAGGAAGAGCAGAGCCTGGAATTGCTCAGTCTGAGGTTGGAGTGGCCATGGTGGCCTCTTCTTTGAGGACCCAAACCCAGTGGAAATGGGATTAGTCTTCCCTCAATTCTCATCAACCATACTAAGGAGAATCAGGTCCTCTCAAGGCTGGACTGCCCTGCCTCTGTCCTCATGGAAGCACCCAGACCTCCCACACAGGAGCTCCTGCCAGCCCCTCAGGGGTGCCTGAGCTGTCCTCACATGCTCAGCTTCCCCATCAGGTGCGCACAGTGCAGGGTCATTGGGAAATCAGTCAGATGTTATGCCTGAAGCACCCAGTGCCTGGCCTGGCCCCCAGGAGGATGCAGCCTTGGTCTTCCTTCTCCTGTGCTTTCAGCCAGAGTTGGAAAACCACTTTCCCAGGCCCTGAGTTTCCTAAGGCCCTGCCCAGGATTTTCCTGCAAGCTCTGATTGCACTCTGCTGGTCTGCTTAAAACCCCTAGCGGGGAGCTGGCTCATGTCACGAAAGCTGCTTTTTAGAGGGGACGCCGCCCAGCTGCATAATCAAATATTAGAAGGCCAAATGAGAAATCACAGCTTGGAATGAGGTCTAGAGCCTTGACCAGCTTTTCAAGTCATAAATCATATTCATTCTCCAAAAAGGGTGGGTCACGAGGACCTCTAGGCACCTCAACATGAGTTGTTGCAAACAGCAATGGTAGTGCGAGCCACGGGGTAGAAAGCTGGTGAACAACCCATCGGGCTCAAAGCTCCCCACCCGCGGGAGAGATTCTGTGTCATCAAATGGGGGTAATGGAACCCCGGAGCCCTTTGTCCCGGCCCTTCCCTGAAGCCCTGGCCTCCCCGCTAGCTTCCACACCAGCACGATGCAGACAAAGACCCACTGGGGATTTTCAGAGCTTTTACTGGATGCCTCTTTAAAGTGTCTAATTTTAATGAAGAAATCTTTCATCTGCCATCCTGTTTCCAGGAGACAGGTTTGGAAGGAATTTTCACAAGTCACTAAGGCCCCTTGGAAATGTGTTTTTTGGTGGAAAATGTAAGGCTGTAAGACACGCACGGAGATGTTCTCACTGGGGGCGGGAGTGGAGGAGGCAAGGGGAAGAAATAAAACACCAAGAAAAAAACGCTTCAAGAGCCAAGTGGAGGAAGGATGCAGAGGTGCAACCGAAAGGGGAAAAGTGTTTGGGAATATATAAAGAATAAGTCAGCCAGAAAACACAGAGTCTCTCCCTGGGGAAATTATATGCAGCTCTAAAAAAATGCTACGGACTGGAAAGTGCATGGGAGGGGTGGGTGAGAGGGGTGGGGTGAGGGGAGAGAAAGGGCGGGAAGGAAAATGTCATCAACAACTGGAATGAGGTAGAGACAGTACATGCACACAGAAAACATGCCAGAAAAAAAAAAAAAAACCCTCAAGTTCCTCCCCTCTGCAGCTTTCTGAGCCAAAAAGAAAAACTAAAGGCAACAACCGCTGAACTGGAGAGACAATGGAGATGGAAGAGCAGGTCTGCAGGGTCGCGCAGCTGTGAGTTCAGGGGATGTGCTCAGACACAGCCCTGCCCCTCTGGAGGTGATGTCGGCTAGAAAGCCTCCCTTGCATACCCTCCTGGTTTCCAGACGCCTTTCTCCCAAGAACCTCCTGTCCTGTATTTTTCACCAAGGGAGCAGCTTCCCTTGCCCGCCCTCCGCCACTCCCCCCACCCAACCCCTGGACTGGAAGGAGCTCCCACAGCACTTCCTGTCCGCTGCATGACACTCTCACCGTTATGCCACATGGGACAATAGCGCCATCGTGGTGGGAGGTCAAGGCTGACGCCAACGAGTTCAGCAAAACCTGAGACTTCACGGAGGTTCCTGGGCCCCACGGGGAAAGGGATAGGTGAATATGCATAAGCTCACAGAGAGGAAATTTGGCCGCTGATGCTATGGAATTTAAACACAAACATGAGTCAAGGGGTGGAGCGGGGAGGGGTGAGAGAGTGTTGAGACAAAATTCATAGACTATTCCATGATGAAATGGCAAGTGAGAATCACAGGGGTGAATGGAGATGGTTTTGTTAAAAGAGAGGGGCCCTCCCCCCATCACTAAATCACTGGACAAGGCTGATGAGCAGAGCCACCTAGGGTTGGCGGTGACTTGAGTTAGGCTTTTACAAGCCTGTGAATTTACTCTTGGTGGCCATGACAGGGTATCTCCTGAAGCTGATGATGAAAAAAGGTGTGTTTTCCTACCTCTTTAGGATATACAGTCCAAACCAGCACCAAATAATGGAGGAGTTTGGCAGGGGGGCAGGTTTACATGACTTTGAAATTTCTGAATGAAAATATCATCCTGAATTACACACAAAAGGCATTTCCCATGTGCTTCTGTTTACCCTGTTTCTGCTAACGAGATATTACTTATAAATGTAAAATGTTAAGGATGTTGTCTTCAGCCTGGAGAGAAAGAGAGCGTAATTTGCGGCTTTTGCTCAGAGTGATAACCTTATTAAGTAATGGGATTTGCTGATTAACTGCTGCTAACAAAACATTGTTGCCAAACCTGATAGTCTGAAACCATCAACAGTCAGAACCACTTCTCCATCCCACCAACCCTGGGGGATTTTACAGAGATATTTCTCATTTAAATAACACTCATTTTTCAGTATTTTTTATTGCTTCCACTAATAGGTTAACAATAAGTTAGGAGCCACTCCTAAATGGATATCGAATCAACCTTGGTGAAGAGTTCAAGGAGAAAAGCAATTCTACTTTAAAAATGATTTTTTAATGAAAGGGGTAATGGGAAAATGTGCGAGTTCATTGAGCACTAGAATGAATGGAAGTTCTTAGTCAGAGATCAGAAGGCAGGATCTGCCCATGCTCAACATATGTGATGGCACTTTAAATTCCTAGAACGGAGCAATATCTCTTTCACAGTGATTCACATAGTATGTGGGAAATTCTCTTTTCCGGTAACTTGCCTAAGAAAATCAACTCCATTCTGGTCTTAAGAAATACTTTACTACTTAGATAATCAGGGGAGAGACCCCTGAGGTAGGTCATCTTGGTCTTAGCTATATATCTCCTATAATTCCTCTCTTCCCTACAGAGCCCCGATGAGTCCCACCAGCTCAGGACTCTCAAGGTCATGAATCTAGTCATAAACAGCCCGTTCTGCAGCTAAGTCATAGACCCAGGGGCTATTAGAGCGGGCCAGGGTGGGGCTGCGGAACGTGGACCTGGTCTAGTCCAACTCCCTGGGGTCTGGAAAGGTGAACTGGCTTGCCCAAAGCCCTCATCTGGTCAGTAAGAAAGCCAGGACTGAAATCTGGGCTTGTGGCTTCTGGTCCAGTCTATCTTCTGGCTTGTGAGAAACAGGGAGTGAGGGGGGCAGTGTACGTACATAGGCATATTCCCATGTGCACACACCTGTACATCAACTTTGAGCCTCACTCTGCTCGTTAACTGCTGATCCCGTCTCTCCATGATGTCTAATCATCCACATGGCACAACTGTTTTCCCAGGGCAAGATGCTTCCCTCCTTCTTTTTTTTTTCTTTTTTTTTTTTTTGAGATAGAGTTGCACTCTGTTGTCCAGGCTGGAGTGCAATGCCACGATCTCAGCTCACTGCAACCTACGCCTCCTGGGTTCGAGCATTCTCCTGCCTCAGCCTCCCGAGTAGCTGAGACTACAGGCATGCACCACCACGCCCAGCTAATTTTTGTGTCCTTAGTAGAGATGGGGTTTCACCATGTTGGCCAGGATGATCTCGATCTCTTGACCTCATGATCTGCCTGCCTCGGCCTCCCAAAGTGCTGGGATTACAGGTGTGAATTACCGTGCCTGGCCGCTTCTCTCCTTCTTTTCTAGGCCTGAAAGTGTTCAGGTGTTCAGGTGGCCAAATCTGTGTTCAGATGTGACAGAAAAATATAACATTTATGTCAGGATTTCTTCATCTTGGATCATTTATAGGTAGGATACTATTGTTTGTACAACTGTAATGAGAAAAAACTAGTGAAAGAAGCTGGGTTTTGAGAGCTTGTGTCTAACTACTGGAGGAGAGTAGACTCAGAGAAGGGACCCTTAAATCCGGGTAAGTGAGGGCACTTGGAGGTGTATTTACTTGTGTTGACTCAGAGACTTAGACTTCCTGGATGTATGAGAGAGGTCATTCAGTGTGGACCCGTGCTGGGGGAGAGAGGACGGATATGAGCTTGGAAATCATTTTGTTCAAGGCGGGGCACGTAGCAAGATTAAAATTCTCAGTCTATTAAGTTGTAAGCAAACCAAGGGCAGATGATGAGAGACGGCTCTGGAGGCCTGCACCCAATACTCCCCAAGACTGGCCTTCCTTGCTGGCCTCACCCAGCCATCGAGGACACGGTTATGGGAGGATTACCTCCTTTAACCCCCTGAATTGCTTTCATTGAGAACCGTGTTGCCTTTGCCAATGATCATTGCTAAGCATTAGGGACAGGGTAGAGGCCTCTGGGTAGGAAATCGGCAGGTCAGGATTGGGGCTGGATCAAAATCCAGAAGGAATCGTGACCCTCCAACTAGAGCCACAACCAACCAACAGGAGTAGACTACCCTGGAGTAGGACTCCAGATTCTGCAGACACTGTCTGAGGGCCTTTGACAAGCACTGTAATTTATTTTAATCCTCTCCCTAACAGAGAAGGGAGGCCCTCTTGTCTCTGGTTACTGACCAAGAAGGAGACTGTGTTAGCCATTCTTGCATGGGTATAAAGAAATACCCGAGACTGGGTCATTTATGAAGAAAACAGGTCTAATTTGCTCACTGTTTTGCAGGCTGTACAGAAGCATGGCGCTGACTTCTGCTCGGCTTCTGGGGAGGCCTCAGGGAGCTTCTACTCTTGGCAGAAGGTAAAGAGGGAGCTTGCACATCACACAGCAGGAGCAGGAGCAAGAGAGGGCGGGAGGTGCCATACACTTTTAAGTAATCAGATCTTATGTGAACTCACTCACCACTAAGGGGATGGCGCTCATCCATTCATGAAGGATTCACCCCCATGACCCAAATATTCCCACCAGACCCCACCTCCAACACTAGGGATTACATTTCAACATAAGATTTGGTGGGGACAGAGTTTCAAACCATATCAGAGACCCTAGAGGAGAGACTGGCCCAAGATGACCCTGGGTGGACACTCCCCTCGGGGCTCTGATCAAATCTCACATTTCTTGCCTGCACCAGACCACCCCTTTGTGATCATAGGAAGGTCAGGGGAACAGAGTAAGCTTCTTAGAGAACCCTGGACTTCTGTAACGAGTCTCTCCAGGCCGAGTGCTGTGGCTCGCACCTATAATCCCAGCACTCTGGGAAGCTGAGGAGGGCGGATTGCTTGAACCCGCGAGTTTGAGACCAGCTTGGGCAACATGGCGAAACCTTGTCTCTATAAAAAATACACAGCTTAGCCAGGCATGGTGGTGTGCACCTGTAGACCTAGCTACTCGGGAGGCTGAGGCACAAGGATTCCTTGAGCCCAGGAGGTTGAAGCTGCAGGGAACTGTGATTGCACCACTGCACTCCAGCCTGGGAGACAGAGTGAGACCCTGTCTCCAAAAAAAAAAATTCTCTCCTGAACCAGTGTGGGGCCTGGGCTGGCTGCCCTGAGGTACAGCAGGTCTCCAGGTGACGGGGGCCTTCCAGGCAGCGGTGAATCAGCCTGTGTGGCTTCAGTTGTCTATGGGCCACCTTGAAAAAGCTTATCCTTGCTCTCTACCTATGGGAACCAGTCCTAATGAAAGAGTAATCAACATAGAGAAGTTGATCAGATAAAACATATACAAGCTCACATAAATTTTATTCTTTATTTAAAATACAGAAATACTTTTTACAGCATGAACAGAAAGTACTACATTGTGTTGAAATCTTAAGATTTAGAAATCTCACTGAATCATACCCAGGCCCATGATGCATTGTACTAGAAAAAAATACTGTATCAAAAATGAAAACAAACAAACAAAAACCACCCCAAACTATTAAAATCATTAAGGCCAGTAGTGGTTGTTTAATGAAATTGTACATACCTGACTGTGGTGTACATACCAATCACTGTTTAAGAGAATACATTAAAAACAGAAAAATTGACCTCTAAATAATGAACTAATTGCCCCCCTGCAAAAGTTACAAACAATAACAGGCTTTGAAAGATTTAAAGCACATTTTGATGGCCAATTTATGAAAACACTGTGTATGATAAAATAAGTACATCCAACTCACTCCTGAGTAACACGCTATACTTACAGCCTGCTTATGACAAATGAGAGATCGTAAATATATGCAGTAAGAATACATGTGTGTTCATACTCAGATAATGTATGTGTATGCACAGTATGTGATGAAATTAAACTACAGGATAAATAACTTTAATAAACTCTACATTTGAGGCACATGGGGAATAAAATTCATGTTGTTTCTAAGTTATAGACACAGCATCTTTTTTTTTCCCTATCTCGGTACCTTAGTGTAATGCCGATTTGCATTTAACCTAGTTATCTTATGTTTGCATGCTTTGCAAACTGAATTACAGGACCAAATTGCCTATTACAATTTTCCATTATGTAACACAATTACATAGGAACACTTTGAGGTGAGAGGATTGTCCCAAAATTAGGAAACACTGATTTCAGCATGCTTGCAAAGAGCAAAGATTAAGGAGAGGCCCTTTCCCCAGGTAACAGGGTTTACTGCTGTCTCTCTCCAATGTAAACGCCACTCACCATTACAATGAGCTATATTCACTAATGTCTAGTCTGCAAAATTAGATCCACTGGTTTTGTTTTGTTTTTAAAGAAGTTAGGACCTAAAACGACACCATTTCCTAAGCTGAAAGCTTCTCTCTCCCCGAGCACTTCCAAGTAAAACATGGAGTTGAACTAATGTTCCAAGATTCCATTACGTTCATAAGAAATGAAAGCACAATGAATTTTCATACAATTAGAATATCTGCAGTACATACGCCGAGTCCTTCTTGCACATGTGCCTCAGCACAAGCAAATGACGTGCAAACTTTCACTGATGACCTTTCTCTTTAGTTTGCAAACCCAATCATAGAAACACACATGAACATGTGCACACACCCCCTCTGAAAATCCTTAATTAGAAGGGAGGAAAGACTGTCTCGGTAGAGAAGAGGGAAGGTAGTCAACCCTGTTTCTACCTTACCGGGATGAGGAGATGACCTGTTTGCACCGTTGGTTTCTGGTTGTTTCATAGTGTGCAAATAAAGTAAGACGTTTTACCAGGGAAAACGTGCAGCTGCCGCTCTCCCAGATGGGGCGAGATCGGGAAGTCTCCCAAGTGGGTATATGGGGTAGAGAAGTAGCATAAAGAGGTGGAAACATGAGATTAACTAAGGCTGAGTTGAAAGAAAGATTCTGAAAATAAACCTGTCAACTTACAAAACAAAAGACATAACATTTCAATCATCATGATTCTACCTCACGAGCTTGGGAACACGGATTTCACTAACTCATGCGCCCTCATTGGTTAGTGGGAGTCTTGTTGGATAATGACAGCCTAGTGTAGCAAGTAAAACACACCTTTTGGCCCCATTAAGGGAGAAGCTTCATGATGTTACAGTCATACTTCAGTAACAAAAAGTTTTCACTGTTAGTGAAAAAAAATAGCAGCAAGACAATTATGATAAAATGATTTTATTCAATCAGTTTATTTCATTTTCTTGCATGTGAATAGAATGAAAAGCAAATTTATCCACAAATGTATTTGAAATATGAAATGTTTATGTGAATGAAATTACTTCTAAGTATATACAGTAGAGAAATTATCTAATCAACAGATATCTATAACATGGAAATATTTTCTCTGTAAAGCAAATGATATTTCATATTTTCTTGAGGATAAAATGAGAGGAGCTCTTTTTTTAAATCCCCAAGTGATCAAAGATATAGCTAGAAGATGACAGAAAATTAAATAATATGGCTTAGAACACAATGGATAATAAAATAAATCAAAGTCCCTCAAACTTTCTCACACTTAGACAGAAATACTTTCAGTTCCTGAGGAGGAAACACGTATGACTTCTAGAAAGACCCCGAGGTGCGCAATTGTGTTGGAGAAAGGCCAGGAATGGAAACTTTTTTTTTCCCAGAGCTATGCTGCCTTTCTCCTTCCTCTAAACCACATTTTCTTTTGGGAAATATGTCATCATCTTTCCCTACTCAGACACAAGCCACTTAATATTGCATATGTCTCAGTAGTCTTGTAAACGTCCAAAAACAATACCACACCCCAGAAATGCTTCTGATGTCGTCACTGTCCTTCGTTTTTCATGCTGGTTGGACCCTCCTCACTTACACATGAGACTCTGGCCTGGCTTTGGTCATGAGGCTGTACAGTCAGTGCTAACTGGGTCTGGACAATGCTGTGTTCTGTAAAGAACTTTGGCATTATCTGAATTGCTGCTGGATGTCAGAGTGACTCCGTGCAGGTTGCAGGATGGCGGGAGAAGCAGCTTGTGGTTCTCAAGAGGTACCTCGAATTGGCACCAGGTCACTTAAGCTTCAGGCCTGAATGAAGAGGGACAGCTAGTGAGAAGGGCATTGTGCTTCATGAAGATTCAAGAGGCACCTCAGTGGGACATCAGGGTGAGTCACAGAATGAAACATTCAGAAGGGTGGAGACTCTCATTCCCAACCTCAGGCATTGAGCTGAGAGGGTTAGACCTTGAGAAATAGAACAAGAGGAGATTGGGCAGGAAGCGGGGCAGAGTCAAGAAATACTGTGGGTGGGTGACAACTGGACAGAGATCAGAACCACTGGGCTAGGGAGAACAGAGTTGGCTTACTCTTATTTCTTTCTCTACCCCGTCTCTATCCCCAAAGGCATTTGAGCTAGTGGAATGGAGAAAGACAAAAAAGAAAACAAACCAACAAAAAAACACGGAGGCAGCAAGAAATAATAGAACGAAAAGTAAAAAACGAGTGGGAAAGAATGGCCAAGTGGTGCTTACATGGCCTTGAGAAGTTATGGGCCCATGAGAGAAGAGGATCAAATAATATCTAGATAAGGTTGCAAAGGAGGAGAGGCAGAAACCAGCAGACATGAAAAAGAAGAGAGAGGAGTCAACAGCCTATAACTGCTATGGCAGCACAGCCCCACTGGCCTTGGCCAAAGTAACTGAGCTGGAAATGCTTTTAAAGGTCATCTGGATGACTCCCCTCCTTTTCCAGATGAGGAGATGGAGGTACGGGGGGAGGTGACTTGGAGAGCTTGTTTCTTGCACACTGTACCATGCTCTGCCCCCCAAAGAGCAATGTGGAACCCACAGGGCAGAAGGTTCTGCCCTGGAGGGGAGCTGTCCAGGTGTCCCCCAAGATCTCTTTTTCCCAACTGTAGGATTCTAGGGTTCTACGTGTGAAGGTGGTCTCTGTATGTTTGCAAACACTCACAATATCCTCAGCTTACCATGCCTAAGGATATAGCAGTAACAATACTTTAAAATGAATATGTTGAATGTTATACATCCAAATACTGTTGTCCTTCAAAATAGTCCATACATTGCTGCTCCTTATTTTAACACCTGCCTAATATATTTAAGTTAACCAGTGAATTGTGGCTGTTATTGTTCAAACTGTTTGTACCAAGTAAGAAAGCACACAAGGAAAAGACAAACGAATGTGTGTGAAAACACATGATTTGAAACCTGAAACTAATTACCCATGTCATGCACCAGGCATGAGCCCAGTGGCTTTGGCTTTCTCCAAAAAGAAAAAAAAAATCCACCCTCAAGGGATGATGATGGGTTTCCAACAACACTTTAAAAAGAATGTAGTTGAGGATGCTACATTTATGGTAGAGGTAGCCTTCGGTCGTACATCATTGCTGTAAAGCCACACCTAGTGAGGCGCCATTATTTCGTAATGAGCTGTTTGGAGAAGCAAGGCTTCGGGTGTATTCCAAAGTTGGAGCCAACAGAAGAGGTTGATGTTGGCCTGTGCAAGCACCTAGTGCATGGAACTGACTCTAAGGCTCAGACGATGTGGTCAAGCCCCAGAGCAGGGTAGGGTGGGAAGACAGCTGAGGTATAGGTGGTCTGTGTGGTATATGTAGACCCTTCAAATGGAAAGATGCTGCTGGCCCCACACTGTCTGGCATCACTGTTTAATCACCCGTGGCTCTACCTGCCGTCTCTTCCTCTGCAGGAAATCAATGCTAAGCATGGGGAGAACCTCCGGGCTCCTTATGTAGGATTTTAAGAGTGCAGATCTGGGGCCTGTCTTGTGAAAGCACAGTGAAGAAAAGCAAATCCTCCTCTAAAAGTGTGCTTTTGCCCAGAACTGCTTCTAAGTTGGGGGCATTTCCTGAAGCCTGGGAGAGTCACAGCGAGTGTTGTCTCCAGGCGGGCATCTTGGTGAGGCCCACGTGTGATAACACCACCGAAACCACAAAGGAATTTACCATGGGAAGTGTCCCAGCAGTTGCTTATTAGCATTAGAACCATTACACCAAGTCTATTGTTAGCAGACTCGTTTTCATTATCTTTATCTGGCGGCAGTAAATAACAGCGATTCTTTTTCAAGCAAATGCTAGATTTCCAAAGATCCAGCTTCCAATCGTCTGTGCAGGGATCATCTTGGGTTAGGATAAGCGTCGGAGTGGATAACACCCCAGAAGCTGAGGTGCCCAGCGCTCTTCATGCAGGAGCAGGGCGGGACACACAGGAGCTGCCTGCAGGTGGAGGGGGTGATGCTGCTGGGCTTGACATCACAGAATGGAAACAAGAAGGTTTGTTCCCCTGCATGTCTGACCGTCTGCTGGACCATCCCCAGTGTTCTCAGTGTGGCCCTCTCATGCCACAGGGGAGCAATGGGGCACATGGCAAGGCAACAGGAGAGCCCGGCAGGTGCTCAGTTCTTAGAATGTTTGTGACCAAAAAAAAAAAAAAAAAAAAAATCAGACCCATGGACAGGTTTGCACCCCTCTCCTTAAAAAAAGATTGCGGTTTTTAAAAAAAATCACCTACTCTTTCACAATTCCATGTCTTGTTATCTGAGGTTTTTAAAAAAAGTGAGTCCAATCCCCTTCCCCTCTGTCCCCAGTGGAGAAGAGCTGAGAAGTGACCCCTTCAGAGCAGAGGTCAGACCGTGCCTGCTGACCGCTTACACATATGAAAACCTGGCTGTTTCTTTAGAACAAGAGCAGACTATTTCCATCTTTCGAGACCTTCTGACAATGACTAAATTTCAGTCCCTGGTCACCTATGGACATCTCCAATTATCTTCAGAGATTTGACAACATTCTCCTAAAACCATCTCAAAAATAATTTTAAAAGAATTTTAATAAAAAAAATAAGAACTATTCCATACAGCACATAGATACAAAAATAGGTTATTGCAGCATGAAGGGTTGGGGCTGTTAGAATCGCTGCTTTCATTGTTTTCCTAAGAAACTTATGGTGTAGGCCTCCCTCTGTCACTGGTTTCCTTCTCCAGTAAACCAGCCCTAGTCCCATATTCCTTCCCAATGTATTTAATATAGTTGGTAGCAGCCCTGCTGCAGGGAAATGGTGAGAGCTCCGTGTACTCTCTGGTAGGTGCTAAATGCCCACAAGACAATTGTTCCCTGCCGTGGGCTCCCCAGCAAGGCGTTTCCCCAGAGTCACCTGGAGCCCAGGCTTGACACATACAATCATCCTCCTGAGGGGGCAGGCCCAGAGTCCCAGAGCAGCCCTGGTCACCCGGCTTCCTCAAGGGCATACCCTAGTAGAATAAGAGGGGGCACTTAGTAGTAGCAACCAGACCACAGTGGGTTCTGCCTCCGTATTGCAAACCAAGCAAAGGCAATGGCTCGTACACTCCCAAGCACTCACTTCCTAAGGCTCTTCCAACTACAGTGTCAGGAAACACACACACACACACACACACACACACACACACACAGAGACAAGACCCACGGCTTTCACCTAAAGTCTTCGCACAGGGAATAATGTGATTCATGAAATATTTAAAAGGCCTTAGGCAATAGAATTGTCTCTTGATTTTTTTTTTTTCGGTGTTTAACAGACAAGTGTAATTGGAAATGTTTGGAGCATGAACACAGGCACACACACATACACACTCTAATTTGGAATTATGCAAAACGATATCATTATTCACAACAACCTGAAGCAAAGCTACTGCAATGGAATAACAAGTACCATATCTATACAAGTGCGATGCCCTCAAGTCGGTTCTCATTTGGACAAGGGTGACCCACGTGACCTAACCCTTTAAGGTCTGTTTAGAGGAAATGGCCTGGTGTGTTTTACATTTGTGAAGCTATTTAGCCTCCTGGTTTGACAAGATTTTTGAGAGGGGTGAAAATTAATTATAATTGCAGTATTGCTACAATAATTTAGTTGGTTAATTGCATTTCAGTGCAGAAGCAGTCAAGGAAGATTTTCCTCCCCAGGTTATTCTCTGATGTGGCAGCATTTATTTTAAGAGTAATGAGATTTTTAAAAAGTCAAACCTCAAATATCATGGCTTCAGCAATCTGTCCTGCTTAAAGTTTAATGCGAAATGAGATAGCACCTCCGTGAGAGCAGTTCCACGTGAACATGGATCCAGTTTTCTCCGAGACTTCAAATGAGAACCTATCTCTCCCCTGAAAACTACTCGAGGGATCTCTATGACATTGTTTGGGGCTGATTTTTATTTGAGAGCACCAATGTTTGTGACTCTGTAGTGAGGGAGGCACTGACGAGGGTGGGTAGGAAGTTTTGAAAACTTAATACTGGAAGTCACTACATGAGGTATCTGTTCGTGGAAGAGGTACCACAAGTATCGGAAGATTGAGAAAAAAAAAGATGAGTGAAAAACCTGGGTTGTTGTGGGATTTTTCTGGATCTCATTGTTTTCGCACTGGCAGTTCTGAATACATAACCTGTCCCTGGCTGTTTTGAGGGAAATGTATCTAACTCTAGACCAGCAGTGAGCTTAATAAACTCTTGAGAGACAGGCCCTATCACCTTAAAATCTTTTTTTTTTTTTTTTTTTTTTTTTTTTTTTTTGAGACGGAGTCTTGCTCTGTCGCCCAGGCTGGAGTGCAGTGGCGCGATCTCGGCTCACTGCAAGCTCCGCCTCCCAGGTTCACGCCATTCTCCTGCCTCAGCCTCCCGAGTAGCTGGGACTACAGGCGCCCACAACCGCGCCCGGCTAATTTTTTTTGTATTTTTAGTAGAGACGGGGTTTCACCGTGGTCTCGATCTCCTGACCTTGTGATCCGCCCGCCTCGGCCTCCCAAAGTGCTGGGATTACAGGCGTGAGCCACCGCGCCCGGCCAACCTTAAAATCTTGAAGACTCTGCCCCAACGCCTGATTCAAGGTACTTTTCTCAGGTGCTGAACCTGTCAGAGGCGTTTGAACCAGAGCAACTCCATCTTGAATTGGAGCTGGGTAAAATTGAGGCTGAGACCTCCTGGGCTGCATTCCCAGAGGCGAAGGCATTCTGAGTCACAGGATGAGATAGGAGGTCAGCACAAGACACAGGTCATAAAGACCTTCTGATAAAACAGGCTGCAGTAAAGAAGTTGGCTAAAACCCACCAAAACCAAGATGGCAACGAGAGTGACCTCTGGTTGTCCTCACTGCTATACTCCCACCAGTGCCGTGACAGTTTACAAATGCCATGGCAATGTCAGGAAGTTACCCTATATGATCTAAAAGGAGGAGGCATGAATAATCCCTCCTTGTTTAGCATAGTATCAAGAAATAATCATAAAAATGGGCAACTGGCAGCCCTCAGAGCTGCTCTGACTATGGGGTAGTCATTCTTTCATTCCTTTACTTTCTTAATAAACTTGCTTTCACTTTACTCTATGGACACGCCCTGAATTCTTTCTTGCATGAGATCCAAGCGCCCTTTCTTGAGGTCTGGATCGGGAACCCCTTCCTGTAACAAAACCATCAGATATCAAGCTCTTCCACACTCTAGCTCAATTCAGTGAGCAAGTTTAGTACATTCTCCTCCTCCCCTTCTCTGCTATGCTCTCAGTCCAGCCACCATTTGTGTGTCTGAAAAGGAGGCTACGATGTGCTTTCTCAAATACAGCACATCAAAGCAGGTCTAACGGCATGACATGGACTATTTCTTATGGCCTTCATCTGGATTCTAACTATATAGAGGGTCACTATGCAGATCTACCCAGGGCTGCCCTCAAGGTTATGCAATTCATGTTCTGCACAACGGCAGCTGATCAAGGGGTGAGGAGGTTGAGCTCCCACCCGGCTCCACTTGCTAGCTGAGACCCCTGCTCAGGTTGTATTCCAGAGAAAGGGGTGCCTTTTCTGATTCACCATTGGGCCAAGGGAGGCCCTGAGTCATCCCTAACCCTCTCCCTCCCAGAAATTCCAAAATCTAATGTTCATCTCCTCATCTCCGACACTGTTGATGTCCTCTTAAGGAAGAGATTATGCACATGGCAAAGGTGAATTCATTTTGAAGATATGTTTTCTGCTCAGTGTGAAGAAGAAGAAGAGACAGGGAGGGAAACAGAGAAAAGGGAAGGATAAAATGAACGGTGGAGAAGTTGTCCCTCTGCCTAATAAATTGTGGATTCATTGTCCTTCTCTGGACACAGCTGCAAAGGGGCAGAAAATCAATTTTTTCTATTACTCCACGGTGAGGAAGGAAAACCTATCTGTAAATTGAATTAAACCCCATAATAGCATGTCTGTGTATTTGTTGAGGACTAGAAAAATTAGCCACAGATACAACTACATAACCCAGCAATGTAACTAGAAATCAACACTCTCCCATTTCAAAGCTTCGTTGAGACATTTTCTTTTCCTTTTTTAAAGAAACACCCATGGCTAAATGTCACTAAGATTCTTCGGCATGCCAACACTTCAACACCTCAATGAGGACTCTGGAAGAGAAGGAACTCCAAAGTCCCATCTGGGTAGAGCGTGCTTCCAAATTCTTGCCTTTGCTAGTTGAGTATCAGTCAGTCAGTCAATAATGATTGGATACGAACTAGACCCCTCTAGCTGATGGTTTCTTCCCAAGTCGCAATCTGTGGTGCTAACTGTGGAATAAATCCCCTGTTTCTGTGTGGGCTAGATCTTGTTCACAGACACCGTAACCCATCCACTCAGTACTGAATAATCTTGCTACTGCAGTCAGTGAGGGTCCTGAAATTTCATTAGCAGTCTGCCCTCTAGCGGAGCAACACAGTACTTCAGATTTTCTAGGAATAGAAAAGATTTTTTTTTTTTCCTTTTCTTTCATGGAGCAAAATAATTCAAGTTTTCCAGATAGTGCAAGGTGAGGCAGTCATCTTCAGAAGTCAGCTTCCAGAGCTGAGGCAAACAAGGCTCACATGGATAGGTCCCCAGGTCAGAGTCAGAGGCAGATGGTGCTGAGGTGGGTGTCCCTGCAGAGACTGCAGGGACAAAGGTCCTTCTTTCATCCTTTGAACCCTCCAGAACTTTCCTTGGACATAAGCATTCAGTTCCCCACTCTCTCGTTATGCAAATAGGACCCACTTTAAGAGAAATCAGCATAATAGGGATGTTAAAAATCAGAGGCTTTTGTAATTTTTTGGCAAATTATTAACACAGAGGAGCCTTTCAAAAAGGTCCACATTAAATTCTTTAAAAGGCAAAGATTCACAAGTTTTATAAAAAGACCACGTCTTTGTGGCTGTTAATTTTAAGAGGAGAGTCTATTTTGTGATATTGGTGGGATGTTGGTAAGGCAGAAGATAATCTTGAGATCTGTTGTTTTGGGTTTCGCTTGTGTCTTTTTTAAAAAGTCAGAACTTGGCTTGCTTCAGTTTGTCAATGTGGTAGCAGAGTTTTAGTGCGGGTCCCAGCTTCAGGCCCAGGTACTTCATGACCATGTCACTCTTCAGCAACAGCAGAGCATTGCCATCAATCTCCTGGTGGGATAGGATCAGAAGAAAGAAAACCCAGAAGATGGTCAGAGTCATCAAACAGTGGCTAAGGTTAAGGTATGGTCAGGGGATGTGCTCAGGGCATATGGATTGGTTTAGGCAGCATATTCTCTTGGTCCTGGGGCAAGATCTTTTAAAATATTAAAGCAAACAAATACTGTGTTCTCCTCTCCCCATCATCTCCCTGTAGTCGTCTGATACACGGGATGTTTCATATTCCTGCCCTCCCCTCATTGAAGGAATCAAACACAACCCCATGTGTGTTCCCAATATCCCACTTAGGAAGTTTATCTCCTCATCCAACCTTGGCTAAAGGGGCAAGAAGTGTCATCCATTAGACACTGAAACTAGAGGGTCTTTCTATTCCAAACCTCCACCTATTGCCCTAATTTCTCATTTCTTTTCTTGGTAGGCCCACCTACCTTTAGCTGATGACAAAACTACTCATTCCACCCAATGGAGGATTTCAGATGTGTTTAGCCCTGTCTGTTCCACTAGACAGAATACACTAAAGAATGCACCTGCTTCATCTCAGGGTTCAGCACAAAGAACTACTAAGGGGATGAGCCAGTCCTTTGCGGTTTGGTCCGGGTGCTGCTGCCATTGGTCATTGAAAATGGTCACCCTCCAGAATGCAAGCTGAGTTCATGAACCTAGCAAGGCTGGGCTTCCATGGTCACCTTTAGTGCTATTTTCAGGTCACTGGAGACAAAGGGTAGAAATCTGAGGTGCTCGGCGGGGAGAAGAGACATAGTTACAGGACTCATGTAACGGTGTCAGGGTCACCAGCCCTCTATTCATCTGCCCAGCCAACCAGTATTGATGGAGCACCCACTCTGTGTCACTCACTCTCCATGTCTTTGACAACATGGCAGTGGGCAAGGCTTACCTGTGGGCCGCTCCCAGGAGCCTCATTTTCTACTGTCTTTTATTTCCCTCACCTCCTGGACTCCCACCGTCTCCTCCCACCCTGGAAGACAGCCAGACTCCCCCTGCCCAAATCTGTCCGAGCATAACCCACTCTGTGGTTCCTGGTCTCAAGGCCCCATTGTTAGATGAGGCCAACATATGCCTAATAAAAGACAAGTGCTGAGTTAGATGAGAATCCTCCTCAGATCGGAGAGCATGATTTCTATGACAGAATCACCAAATAAAGTGAGAATCAGGAAACAAAAATAATGGTCACGGCGGAAGGCGGAATAACGCTCCTTCCCCTCCATGCACAATGTCTGGATTCTAGTCCCCAAACCTGTGAATGTCAAGTTAGATGGCAAAGGGGAATTAAGGTTGCAGGTGGGATTAAGCTTGCTAATCCACTGACTTTAAAGTAGGGAGATTATCCCGGATTATGGGGCCGGGTGGGTGGGGAGGGGGCGGCTGTGTAATCACAAAACTCCTTAAACATGGAAGAGGACATCAGCAGCGACAACCAGGGATGGCAGCCCGAGCAGCAAACAGGCCTCAGCTTGATGTTACAGGCTTTAAAGATGATGGCAGGGGGACGGGAGCCAAGGACTGATGGTGGATCTAGAAGCCGGAAAAGACAACCACGCGGATTCTCCTAGAACCTCCAGAAGGAAAGGCAGCCTTGCTGGCTGAGCCCAGTGAGACCCATGCCAGGCTCCTGAACCCCAGAGTGGTTAGACAGAGAAGGTGGATTGTGTAAGGCCACTATGCTGGTGGTAATCTGTAACAGCACGATACAAAATGAGTACAGAGCCAGGCGCGGCGGCTCACGCCTGTCATCCCAGCACTTTGGGATGAGACCAGCCTGGCCAATATGGTGAAACCCTGTCTCGACTAAAAATACAAATATTAGCCGGGCATGGTGGCGGGCACCTGTAATCCCAGCTACTTGGGAGGCTGAGGCGCAAGAATTGCTTGAACTGGGGAGGCAGAGGCTGCAGTGAGCCAAGATTGAGATCTCACCACTGCATTCCAGCCTGAGTGACAGAGTGAGACTCCGTCTCAAACAAAAACAAAATGAGTATAGTAAGCCTAGCAGGTAAATTACTGATTCTTATCTTTAAAAAAAAATTACCATCTCTCTATATTTTAGCATATCTCAAAATCATCATAATGCTCTCTGCTCAGTGAAGGCTGTCTGAGCCAGGAACCGTGCCGAACACCTTTTGTGCATTTTCTTATTTAATCCTTGAAGTGGTTTAGGAACAGGCACTACTGCGGTTTGCCTGGTATGTCGTAGGTGTGCTGTCAATATTTGTTGTATGCACAGACGGCTGGATGGGCAGGAAGCAGGCACTCCTGATGAAGGCCAACATGAGAGAACAGATGGGGCAAATATTCCTTTAAAAACAAATTAAGTGGTCGTTCTGCTCTGAGGACCCTGTGGTTGTACCTGTCCCTCTCATCTCTGGCTCCCTTGAGAGTGCCCCTAGGCCTTAGTTTAGAGCTCCCCCCACACCTCCCCTGGCAGCATCCCGCAGCTCCCTGAACCTCACTCTCCTTCCATGCCTGCTCCCCCAATCCCCCCAAGGTCAAACCCACCACTCGCATACGTGCTTTCTGAAGAGCTCCACGTGAGGCCCCAGAGCCTGCGGGTCGGCATCCTTCACAAACCACACCACGTCCTCCACAGTCCAGGCGGAGGGGTTCCTGCTCCGTGGCCGCCTGGCATCCTGCGCATCCTGAGAAGGGCTTGAGGCTGGATGAGGTACAGAGAGGGAGACCGTGAGCCAGTGGGACAGGGCCGGGCACCTACCTGGTGCTGCCTGCCCCCACCTAGCCTGGAAGGGGGGTCCTCAGTGCCCATGAGTCCAAGGAGCTGACCCAAGTGACCTCCTGTCACAGGGAAAGACTGTGAGTGGCAGCTCTATCAGCAGCCCAGAGCACGGAAGGCCACTCCTAGATACATTACCCTCCCCATCTATGCCAAAGCTCACTGCTCTCCCAGGAGAAGAAGCGCGAGACAGTGGATTCCCTTCAATAGGCTGGAATTCCCACCCGAGTTGAAGTTTTCAAGACTCTCCCGCTCAGTTCTTTCTCAGCGGGCCCAGGGCCTCCTGAGCCTGGGTACCTGGTGACCAGGGCAAGTGTGCTAAGATGAGTGTCCAGATGAGCCTCATCACATCAGTGAGGCCAGTGACTTGGGGTCCTTTCTGCCTCCGTGGCCTTCACACTGAGATGATAGAAGCATGGCAGAATTGAGGTAGCTTTTGGTTCTCGTTTACGGTCTCTGCAGAAGGCAAGTCTGCGGCAGCATCCTCAGAGCCATCCCTGGTCACACATGCAGAAAGAGGATGTCCCCTCACTCACTGCCTCAGGTACACACTGAGTCCTTGCATGGCCCTCTGGGGCTGTCAGAGCATTTGCCTGGGTCTCCCCCGCTGCACTGCGAACTCCCTGACCACAAAGGGCCTAACCTGTGCCTGGTCCATAGCTGGTCCCTGGGAAATGGTTGCATAGGGTATTTCCCATGCAGCAGGTGAAAAGGCTCAGGGCAGTGAAGGAGGAAGAGAGCAATGAATTCAATGGCTGGCAATACTTACGGGTTGATTTTTGTGTGTGTATGTCCCGAACTAATTAATCCTCTTTCCCTACAGCCAGCTCCTCTTCCTATCTCCCCCATTTGGGGAACCTACCTCTTCCTCCTCCCCTTTTTGTGCTTCCCACATTTAATTATTCTGAAGCTCTTGGGAGAATGCCTCTGATGCTGGTGTCCTCTCTTCCAACCCTGCTATCCCAGTCCCAGAGCCTGCCACCTAAACCCCTGCCATGGGTTCCTAATGGGTATTTTTGGGCCATGCCCTGTTCTTCCTACTGCCTACAACTACCACTGCCTCATGTTCTCCCTAAGACCCATCTCTCCATGGGTCCCCCTTACCAACACACTGAGTCCTCATTCTACCTCAAGGTCAAGGGCTCTCTTGGTCTTAATAATATTTTTCTTTCTTAATGGAGGGGGAGAAGAGCTTTGGTGCCAGAGAGACCTAGGGACAGATCCTGGAGTTGCCGCTTGCTGGTGATTGGACCAGGATGTAGCTCATGTGTGAAATGGCCGTGCTTTCTACCTGGAGGGGCAGGTGTGAGGACAGAGATGGGATACTGCCCTGCCCCGAGTCTGACCTATGTCAAGTGCTCCACCAAGGGCAGGAGCCTCCCTCCCTTCCCCACAGCCCTCATCTCCTGTGCACCGCCTGTCTGTCTGGGTACACTTGTTGTGACCGACCGGATGTCTCCCCAGCTTCCTTCCTCTGCCTGTGGCTGGTGCTTTGGCTTCAACCTAGAAGGCATTTACCCTCTCTCCTTCCCACTCATGTTCCACCTGATGCCTTCATGAACAGAAATGTTCTGTACTTCCTGCAGCCTGCACATCACCTTCCTACCCCTTTATTTTATTGTATTTTATTTATTTATTTTTTGAGACAGAGTTTCACTCTTGTTGCCCAGGCTGGAGTGCAGTGGCGCGATCTCTGCTCACTACAACCTCCACCTCCCGGATTCAAGCGATTCTTCTGCCTCAGCCTCCCGAGGAGCTGAGATTAGAGGCACCCACCACCACGCCCAGCTAATTCCTGTATTTTAGTGGAGACAGGGTTTCACCGTGTTGGTCAGGCTGGCTGGGAACTCCTGACCTCAGGTGATCCACCCATCTTGGCCTCCCAAAGTGCTGGGATTACAGGTGTGAGCCACAGCACCCAGCCTCCTACCCCTTTATTCCTACATCTTTATTTGTTCATCTGTCTCTTAATGTGCTTTCACATTCCGCTTTGTAGTACAATTATTTATGAACTTCTCTATAACCTCTAGTTAGATTTTAATTTCCTAAGGATTCCTCCCACTCACTCCACAAACATTGACTGAGCACCTTCTCTGTACCACGTGCTGGGTGAAGTGTTTGGTGAAAAATACAAATGTGATCCTCTCATGACAGGGGTTATAATCATTGACTCCTCCATGGCTCAGAGTACATATACAGTCCTGTACTGCCTAAGGACGGTGGTCCCATAAGATGATAATGATTCTAGTTCCTATCGCCTGGTGATCTGTGCTACAATTTCCTACAGTATTCAGTACAGTAACATGCTGTACAGGTTTGTAGCCTAAAAGCAATAGGCTATGCCACACTGCCTAGGTGTATAGTAGACTATACCATCTAGGTTTGTGCAAGTACAACCTATGATTTTCACACAACATCGAAATCACCTAAGGATGCATTTCCCAGAATGTATCCCATTGAGTGATGCATGACTGTGTTTATAAATATGGGCTTGATAAATGTGAGATGAATCAATATACTCTGTAGACACAGTCTAGGTAACTTATACAAAAGCCCGTGTGTGTAATCTTTACTTGTATTTCAAGGCTGGAAAAAAGTCAAGGCTCTGAACAATGAAGCAGCTTTCCTACAGTATTCTAGTTAGAAGTTGAGAAGCCTTCACTTTATCTCCCTTCTTTAGATCTCAGGGCACAGTGGTTTTCTGCTGTCTCTGTCTCCTTCCTCTTTTTAATGTGCCTGAGACGTGCATGCTGCTCCATTAGCACTGAGGAAAACACAGCATCGCATTTCTGCGTCTGTCCTAAACACGTAATGGTTTGGCTGAGAACTGGATTGACTTTGAGATTTTCCCTGCCTCTTCCTTGTGGGACCTGGAAGGGTCCCATAAGGTAGTTTGGCACGGGGCATTTTTCTGGGAATCTGTTAATGCACCCTGGAGCCATCTGAATGCTGATCCATGCTTATTAAAGATGATTTCACTCCATTTAAAGACATCTGCACTCAACATGGGGACGAGGAATCACGGAAATCACACTGCCTTTGGATCTCGCCCCATCAGAACATCGGCGTTAATCAGGGTGATAATAGATGCTCTGATTACAAAGGCTGGAAGTCTTCAGTGCCAAGAATAATTTTAGAGTGATCAGAGCAGAGGTCAAATCTAATTTCCTGCATTTGACAGGAAGGGGACGAAAACCCAGACCAATTAACAGGATCATTCACAGGAACCTACAGTCCTTTGAGCTAGGTCAGGGACCTCCAAAAACAGTGTTGAAGGGCTGAGCCAGGTGGCTGGTTTGTCGTTAAGGAGGAGGCTCTCGGGGCAATTGCTGTGGAAGGAAAGAGATAACTGAGATGGCAAAGTGGGCTCTGTTCCTGGTACCTGGTGCTTGCTGTGGGCACTTTTCACTTTTCCAGGATGGAGCGGAGGCAGCAGGGGCCTGGCTCGGGCGTGTTTCTTAGGGGACCTTTTAGTCATACAAGACAGAGGGCAGCAGGCAGCCTAAGTCACACCTTGGGAGCTGCTCCTGATCCAAAGCACATAGATTTGCTTTAGAAAGGAAAACAAATGGAACTTTCCAGTGGCAGGTTTGCAGAGCCTCTCAGTGGTCTGTGCTCACGAAAATGATAAATACACTAGCCACTCCCTCTCCAGCTGTGGTGAAGGTGTCAGGAAGACAGATGGGTGGAGCCTGCTGCAGCTGGGGCAGGCAGATGTGATAGGTCAACAGTAAGACATGATGGATGTGGAAAAGTCTTGCTCCTAAGAAGACAGAGCACGTCAAGAAGTACTGGCCAGACAACTTGGTGAGCAGGCAGAGTTCTCTAACCAGGAGGACATTGTGCCTGGTCTTGTCATTCCCTGGGGCCTGCCAGAGGCATGTGAAAAGTGAAACTCAGTTATGAATGGATTAAATATGCTTGTTTCTAAAGCTGAACTCACCTTTACCAGAGCTAGGATGACTGTGAGTCAGTGTTTCAAAGCAATCCCGATTTTCACAGCACAGGTACTTGCATACTCTCTGTGAATCTCCCTCTGCCTTACACATGCCCGTGAGCACATCCATACGTACGTAATTTCCTTTCACTCATTCATAACTCAGAAGAAACTCTTTAGCTAATGACAGAGTCATGTGGAGGAGCGGAATGAGCAGTGAGTTGGGAGTCAGAAACCCCTGCCACCCACCAGCCATGTGATCAACCCTCTGCTTCTCTGCTGTAAAATAAAAGGGCTTGATCTCTAAGCCCCTGCCAGCCCCTTATGATGCTGTGTAACCCCTCCCACCTCAGGCTGTTCACACGAAGGGAGTCACCTCCTCCCACAACTGAAGGCTGCATGAGTGTGTCCACATGCAAAACACAAGTGCAGCCATGGCCAGGCATCCTGTCCCTCCCGGGCTCTGATCATTCTCTACGGACCTCATTGTCTTCATCTATAAGTTGTGAATATTATTTTTTGCTTCTTAAGAATATTTTAAGAATCAAGAGAATGTGGCTCAGGGCTGGAGCCTGACCTTAAGAATCTCAAAGACTGGAAGGTCATTGTCTCCGACAGGGACCCCTGTGTCCTCAGGCTGCCTGTGAGCTGCCCAGGCCCTCTTGGTTTCTGGCAGCTGCAGCTGGGTTGGGAGGGCCGGGGTTGGTGAGGGGCAGGGGAGGGGGATCTGTTCTCAGCATCTCCAAGTGACCTGCTCCCGCTAGACGCTTCCTTTCTAGATACAATGCCATATCAAATGTGTGAGGTGCCCAGGCTAGCCCACAATTATGGCAAAATTATGTGGCTTGAAACAGTGCTGTTTTTCATTATTTCTATCTGTTGCCCAGGCTGGAGTGTAGAAGGGTGATCTCGGCTCACTGCAACCTCTGCCTCCCAGGTCCAAGTGATTCTCCTGCCTCAGCCTCCGGAGTAGCTGGGATTATAGGCAAGCGCCACTCACCCTATCTAGTTTTCAAGATGCCATGAGGTGAGAGAGATGAGAGGGAAGAGAGCCCACCCAATCCTTAGAGTTTAATCAGATTTTTCTTTTAATGATTTGAGACCAGCTGGCCTGCCTGTGTGAGGAGGGAGCATGTCTCTAGAAACAAGGAGAGACTGTGGGCTTGAAGCCAAGCTGAGCTGAGCTAGACTCCTTCTTGGCCACCAGAAGACACTGTGACCTCCTGGCAGGCACTGTGACCTTTGCTGGGAAGCCTCCAGCTACCCCTCCTCCCCACTGACCCTCCCTGGTTGTCTTTCCTCCTGCTGATTCCAGCCAGCTCCACTGTCCCTTCTCTGGGAAGCCGTTCCTGACTCCTAAGGGTAGGCTCAGCCCCTCCCTCCCCATCTGATTCTCCCACAGCATCCACACTTTTCCCTGACAGCAACCATCACAACTGTAATGAAATTTGTGTACTAATTTGTTGACATTTGTCTCCCTGGAGTTGCAAACCCTCAGAGAACAGGGCCGGTGTCCGTCTTATTCACAGCTCTGTCCTCAGATGTGAGAAGAGCCCCTGGCACACTGCGCCTAGGAAGTCTCTGCTGGCTGGGACCAACCAAACCCTGAATCTTAGTTGCTTCCTCTATAAAACACCTTGCTGAGCTGTTGCAAGGATTAAATGGCATAATGTTGTAAAGCATTAAACAGGATTACTCATTAGGTCGTTACTGTTCTTCTTATGATGATGATGTCATTCCATAAGTGGTCAGTAGATTTGTTTTCCTAAATCCCAGGGCCACCAGCTCACTCCTATGTTCAGAAATGCCTGGTTTACAGTTACTGCAGAGCAAAGTCCCATTTGCTTGACATGGATCCCAAACTTCCCAGCATGGTTTCCCTGGTGTCCCTGCACAAACCCTTTTTTTTTTTTTTTTTTTAAGATGAAGTCTCGCTCTGTCACCCAGGCTGGAGTGCACTGGCGTGATCTCGGCTCATTGCAACCTCCACCTCCCGGGTTCAAGTGATTCTCGAGCCTCAGCCTCCCGAGTAGCAGTCGGGACAGTTTTCACCATGTTGACCAGGTTGGTCTTGAACTCCTGACCTCAGACAATCCGCCCACCTCTGCCTCCCAAAGTGCTGGGATTACAGGTGTGAGCCACTGCACCCAGCCCCTGCACAAACTCTTTAATTAATCAGCTCTCGCCATGCTTTTGTCCACTTCACCTCCTCACATAGAATGCTGTTTTCATTCTTCTTTTTCTAGCTAAATTGTCTCC
Organism: Macaca mulatta; assembly: GCF_049350105.2. Classification (NCBI taxonomy): domain Eukaryota; kingdom Metazoa; phylum Chordata; class Mammalia; order Primates; family Cercopithecidae; genus Macaca; species Macaca mulatta. The sequence continues at coordinate 78,066,558 of NC_133409.1, read as the reverse complement.
ATCCCTCACCCAATGCCAGGCTCTATCAAATAAAAATCCAACCACAGGAAGCATTTGGGTTGTAATAGCAATATCAGATTGACTTCATTTCTTGATTCTGAATCTTGGACCTAGTTGTGGTTGGGAATTCTACAGTGTGTCTTGTTAAATGCCCAAGTCAGGAAGCTTTTGTTATCCAAAACCTCTTTATAGCTCTTGGTGATTATATCTTGGATGAGAGACAAGGAAGAGCTCTCAAACTTTCACCAGAGCGTCAGCAGACACCAGGAAAATGTGCCCTGTGAACACATCCCCTCGGAGCCCACTGGCAGCGGAGACAGATGTGATAGATCACGACTGCAGGGAGCTAAAGGTAAGTACCGCCAGAGAGAGAAGGCCGAGGAGTTTGTCATGTCATCAGTACCCACCCTTCTGCCTGCAGCCTCATGCAGTTTTCTGGCTTCTGTGGTTTTAAACCATTTTGATTAGTACCACGGGGAAAGGCCATTTCTAAGTCTCTTCCATGGTTTATGACTTGGAGCAAACTCTCTTAAAGAGGTATGGTTTTTTGGTGACAACTGCTTTTACTTGGGATGGAACTTCAGAGCAATATTGAACAGTCATTTGGGTGGGATGGTGGGGTGTGGGGGGGATCCACAATGGGCACCAGGCTGACAGCTAGGTGAGAAATGGGTGAGGACGCTGGTGGTTTCTCTCCCACTTTAACATCCTGCCACTCAAGTCAGCACGGTTTTTATCTCCATCATTTCCAAACATTTTTAGCTGTACAGATTTTGTTTAAGCAAAGCACATATAGAACCCCACCCTGCAAATGTGAACAGGCCCTGCTTCAAGAGCGGGAGGGCACCTGGAGTCCTGTCTGCTCTTGTTCCGTCTTCTCCATCTCTTAGAACCTTGAAAGTCATCAGGCACGATTTGAAAACCCCTGGGGTTGTTTTGAAAGACACAAGCTTTGGAGACCATTGAAGTCAGATCCTGGCTCAGCACTTGATTTCCCTTCTCTTGAACCTCTTTTTCTTTTCCTTTAAATCAAATATACCAATATCTTTTTATAAATATTAAATCCTAAACATATAACTTATAATAAACCATGAACAATGTGTGGAAAGTATCTGGCCCCCTTGAGTGTAGGTGTTCAATAAATAACAGTTTGATAAGGCCTCAAACAAGCCCCCTTTGCCGGGGCTGTAGGGGGGTTCAAATATGAATAAGAGACTTCACAAAGCTGAGGGTCTGTTCCCTTCTCTAGGACACGTTAGAGTAAGAACTATAGATGAGGAAACAAAGTGCCGTGGGAGGGAAAAGGAGGGAGTGAGCATTTCTGATCCGACTTCCCATTGCCTACTTAGCGTTATTTTGCACTTCTTCCTCCGTAATAGCAGCCCTAATTTCCATCTGGAATCACAGTTGCTGGGAATGAAAACCACATTTCCCAGCATCCCTTGCAGCAAGTGGCCATGTGACTAAATTTTGGTCAATGAAATGTAAGCAGAAATGGAAACCTCTTTCAGAGACACTGGTGCTTATCCTTCCTTCCATCTTCTCCCCACTCACTTCCTCTGTCTCACTGCTTAGAATGTGCCTGTCTGACTGGCTGTTTCTGGTACCTGCAGTTGTATTTAGCACCCTAAGAAGGCACTGGTTAAAAGGAATCCTTGGGGAATTAAAGTGTTAATAGATGTACAAAGGATGAATAATTTCATTTTTCTTCAATGTATCACAAAGCCTCAACAGTGAACTTTAACTGATACATCATGTAGCAGGTTTTCTCCAAAGAGGTTAGGTGGCTTTGTGATTTTAAACATCCCACAGTCCCATGGTGGGGGTCCTGCTGATTATGGACAACTGGATGTCAGGGTCTTGGGCAAAGTTCCCTCTAATATTTCTTTTTTTTTTTTTTTTTTTTTTTTTTTGAGACAGAGTCTAGCTCTGTTACCCAGGCTAGAGTGCAGTGGTGCAATCTCTGCTCACTACAACCTCCACCTCCCAGGTTCAAGTGATTCTCTTGCCTCAGCCTCCCAAGTAGCTGGTATTACAGGCAGGCACCACCACGCCCGGCTCATTTTTGTATATTTAGTAGAGACGGGGTTTCACCATGTTGGTCAGGCTGGTCTTGAACTCCTGACCTCAAGTGATCCACCCACCTTGGCCTCCCAAAGTGTTGGGATTACAGGCATGAGCCACCATGCCTGGCTGGTTCTAATACCTCTAAGTTATTAAAAAGACAGCCAGTATTCAGGGTACAGTTATTGATGTTCTTGGGATGAAAGGCAGCAGGCACTGGTGGACTCTGTTTCTCTGATCTCATCCCGGAACCTGAGAGGCAGAAGGGCCTGAGCTAGGGGGCCTCTCCTGGGGTGTAACTAGGCTCCAGCAGAGAGGGCCTTCTCAGAGCTAGAGCCTGAGGAAGGGTCTGGGCTGCCCCTCGGCCAGTTGTCTGGCAAGATTACTCAGACTGTCAGGGCCTGATTCCAGGATGATATGAGTTAGGTCTGTGTCCCCATCCAAATCTCACCTTCAATTGTAATAATCCCCATGTGTCAAGGATGGAGCCAGGTGGAGATAATTGAATCATGGTGTCGGTTTCCCCCATACTGTTCCTGTGGTAGTGAGTAAGTCTCATGACATCTGATAGTCTTATAGAGGGGAGTTCCCCTGCACAAGCCCTCTTACCTGTCACCATGTAAGACTTGACTTTGCTCCTCCTTGCCTTCTGCCATGATTGTGAGGCCTCCCCAGCCATGTGGAACTATGAGTCCATTAAACCTCTTTCCTTTACAAATTACCCAGTCTCAGGTATGTCTTTATTAGCAGCATGAGAACAGACTCATACACAGGAGAACAAAGGGCTGGGATGGGGATGAAAGTAAAGGACAGGAGGACATCCTAGGGCTCAACTGGAAGGAGGCATGAGGGGCTGGGGAAGGGAACTATGCTGAGGCCATCTGAAGAGCCCTGGATTCCCTGGCCCTGGGTCACCAGTTGGACTGAACAGGGCAGACTGTTGTCGAGTGAGTGATAGAAGTTCTCTCCAACCACATCATGCCTCCCTCTTACTGCTGGAAATCCTGCATGTAAGACATAGGACTGAAATTGTACCAACGTGCGTGGGAGAGAGTAAATATCTCCTTTTTAAAAAGTGGGACACTCTGGGATTATGAGTCAATTCAATCAGCATGGTGTCCTGTGATCACCACCCTGAGAAAAGGGGAATTGGGCTGAGGAGAAGAGGATGAGAGAAAGAGACATTTAAATGCCAGAGGGACATAAGGATGAGTGTTTTGACAAGACAAGGGGACACCATGAGGGCACAGACATGATGCATGTTTATTGAACACCTACCACATGCCAGTTATTATGCTAACACTGGGGACAAACCTATGAAATCAAGGCTGCCCCTGGTTTACTTTACAGTGTTGGTTTGTGCCAGATCATGTCCCTTTCTCTTGTTCTTAGGAATCAGATGGAACAATGTTGCTCTCCTTTGGAAAACAGGGCTCTGCTCACTTAATCTGCCTGGCTTATGGTCCTGTGTGATAGTGTTGGAAAGTAGCCTACATTTGGCAAGAGCTGCCATGGAGACAGAATCTGTGCTCTACCCCTCAACAGCTCTCCAGCCAGGGACCCCTTCTCACCTCTCCATCCTTGGCCAGGGGAAGCTGCTCAGGGCCATGCTCATGTGGGTTGGATGAGGCTCTTAGAAGGGAATGTGTGGAGGGTCTTGAATCATACAAAATGGCTCATGTGTGCAGCTTGTTGGGGTCACTGGTGGAAGGGTCCTGGGTTCAGGGGAGAAATGTGGCTTGCCACAGAAGACAGAGCCTGCCCACTGAGGTGCCCACAGGGTGGCAAGATGAAGACTCCCAGACTCCTTGGCCTGGGGCCTTCTTTCTTCAGCAGTTCTCAGCTGTGGAGCTGATGGGCTGTGATCTGTTAAGGGATGTGTTAAAAAGATCTATGCTGTAACTACTAGCATTTATTGAGCTCTTATTACAACCTAGTCCTCATACTAAATGCATGTATGAACTCATTTAATCCTCCCAACAATCCCATGAGGCAGGTACTGCCATTATTATTGTTGCACTTTTATAGGTGAGAAAACCAAAGCACAGGTAAGTTAAGACTTGCAAAAGGTAGGCAGGAAGCAGCAGATCCAGCATCTCAGCCCTGGCTGTCTGGCTGAAGTCCCAGTGATTATCTACTATACTCTATGGCCTTTATGCACTATCAAAATACTGAAGCTTGAAAATTATTTTTTAAAACATCAATCAGAAGGGCCTTCAAGCTATTACTTTAATCCTTTATCCCTCATAGTGCTTCTGTAGATTGCAGTCCAACAAGCTTTCTTTAGTGGACAAGACAGACGTGGCATTACAACCAGTATTGGGGGAATTCTGCCTACCTCTGCTTCTAACCACATATTTGTATCCTGAAAGTGACACCTGCTATGCAAGAGACAATTCTTTACCAAGGTCTGGTTCTCCTTTTTCCTGGGCAGAGCTAACCTACAGCTCTCAGAGTCCCTTATAGTTAAGTGTGGCAAAATGACCAGCTTTTGCCAATGAGATGTGAGTGGAAGTAATGAGCATCACTCTCAGACTGCAGAGAAGCGCCTGTGCCTTCTCCATCCCTTCTTTCCCTTTCTAGTCCCCAAATGCATGGGGCCTGAAGGCTGTAGAGGGTGGCAGAGCCACAAAATAGATGGAGCCTGTGTCCCTAAATTGAGATGCATCCATGAATCAGGAACATTTGCCTTTGGCTCTTGAACAAAAATTTCTATGGTATTTGAGCCTGTGTACATTTTGGAGTCTATGTATCCTGTGGCCTAGCCTACCCTAATACATGGTTTTCTTTGCTTATCAAAGGTTGAGTTTGGCTGTTTTTGAGAACCTCAAGAATCCATAAAAGGGCCTGTGGAAATTTCTGATCTCCCAGCAGTCCTGTGTTTAAACAGCCACACTCCCCGTTCCCCAGGTGCTGTGCTCCCTGCGTGAGGGCAAGGGATGTTGTGTCAGCGGGAATCTGATGCATGCATTACATTACCACATCTGTTTCCTTCAAGAGAGGTTGCATTTCTCTTGGGACTGGAGGCTGCGGGCCTCAGCCCAGGTGCCGAGGGGCCACCAGAAGACATGGGGCTGGTGCGGGGACCACCAGCTGTGGCAGCAGGACCTCCCCCAAGGTGGCTGTCTCCAGAGTTCTGCCTCTTGCAGTACAGCGAGGAGGAGGGGGGCAAGGAGCCCCTGTGGTTAAAGGTGGAGGCGGAGGGGTCCATACCGTAGCGGTTCATGCCCACAGGGTTCACCAGGTACTCTTCAGTGGTGACTGTCTTGGCTAAGCAAGAAGACAGTACAGAGAAGCAGATATCAGAGAGCAGTTCAGGAAGCTACCAGACCATCCGTCTTGGCAAACCCTGCCCTGCCAACACAGTCCCCAGTATGTGTGAGGATGGAGAGAGGAGAAATTAATCCCACAACATAATTCCAAATAGCATACCTGTCAGCAGGCTGAGAGCTGCCTCGCCCACAGGAGCATATGGTATTAGGAATTAGGAGGTGTGCTCCTCCATGCTTAGAGGAAAATTGATATTTTGGCCATCGATGACTTAAGAATAAGCCCAAATCGGGCCAGGTATGGTGGCTCCCACCTGTAATCCCTAAACTTTGGGAGGCCGAGGCAGGTGGATCACCTGAGGTTAGGAGTTCAAGACCAGTCTGGCCAACATGATGAAACTCTGTCTCTATTAAAAATACAAAAAATTAGCCAGATGTGGTGGCAGGCACCTGTAATCCCAGTTACTCGGGAGGCTGAGGCAGGAGAATCGCTTGAACCTGGGAGGCGGAGCTTGCAGAGCAAAACTCTACCTCAAGAAAAGAAAAAAGAAAAGAATAAGCCCAGATCAAAGACCTTCTTCCACAGTGGCTCTGCCCTCACAGTCTCTGCTGGCTTCTCAGAATCTCCCTGTACTCCCTGCTCTTGCTCGCCCACCAGCACAGCCCCCCTCACCTGGCGCAGGACTCCTGGGAGAGATCAAGCAAGAGTCACAATGTTCCAGAGTCGGGAGAGATGACTGTGTGGCCTGGGTGGTGGCTCAGGTGCCACGGTGCTTTCTCCCCACACCTTTAGTCCTGATACACGAGGGCGGCTGTCCTCCTCCACGGCTAACAAGCAGCGACGCAAGTGTCGATCTGGACAGCCCCTCAATCCTCCCCAAGCCCTTCACAGGAGTGCTAAAGAGCCAAGCTAGAGTGCAGCGGGGGAGAGGACTTAGAAAGTCTGCCAACCTCATCATCAGTGCCTCTTAGGTAAACCAGGACTTACCATATTTTTTTTTTTTTTTTTTTGAGATGGAGTTTCAATCAATCAGTCTGTCACCCAGGCTGGAGTGCAGTGGTGCGATCTCAGCTCACTGTAACCACCACCTCTCGGGTTTAAGTGATTTTCCTGCTTCAGACTCCCAAGAGTAGCTGGAACCACCATGCCCGGCTAATTTTTATATTTTTAGTAGAGACAGGGTTTCACCATTTTGGCCAGGCTGGTCTCAAACTCCTGACCTCAAGTGATCCATCGGCCTTGGCCTCCCAAAGTGCTGGGATTACAGTCCTATACTTTTAAATCTCATCACTGAGCCTGTTGAAGTCCCTGTGAGCTATACCTGTGGTCGAATGGTGGGTTTTTTGTTTGTTTTATTATTTTTACACGGAGTTTTTTTTGGGGGGGTGGGGGAAGTCCAGAGAAATTATGGTGATAGAAAGAAGGAAACTATTCTAGTCCCTCCCACCAAGACAAGATCATGTCTACCTATCCCCAGCAGTAATTATCTGTATATTAGACACCATCAAAACAGATCTTGGTATGCCCAAAGAAAATGCAATCAGCAAAAAAACAAAACAAAACAACAGCAACAAAAACCAATGGATGCTCCATGATTGGCAATGAAAAACAAACTTGAGGCCACAAGATCAGATGCCTTCTCCATGCATGGATTCTTCCATAATGTAGGTATTGAAGATTAAGACTTGATTTTATAGGGGAGCTAGCAGATCTTCTCCTAGTTGGGGATGGATGTGGAGCTTGACTGGAAATAAAAGTCTTTGCAGATGGGATACAGCTAAAGTAGTGGTTAGAGGTAAATTTAGAGCTGTAAATACTTCTGTTAAAGGAAGAAAGATCTCAAATGAATAGCCTAATCTATCATAAGACACTGGAAAAAAAAACTTAAAGCAAAGAAGGAAATAAAGATTTGAGCAAAAATTAATTCAATAGAGAATTTTTAAAAACAATAGAAGAAATCCATAAAACCAAAAGCTCGTTCTTTGGAAAAAGAATCCACAAAATTGCAAGCCTTTAGCTAGATTGACAAAAAATAAAAATAAAAAATAAAGAAGGAAAGAGAGAGGATTCAAATTACTAGAATCATAAATGAAAACCTGAAATTACTACCAACCTTACAGAAATTGAAAAAGATTAAGAAATACAGATGGATGCTCTTTGCTTACAATAGGGTTATATCCCAACAAATTTATCATAAGTTAAAAATATCATAAGTTGAAAATGCATTTAGCATACCTAATCTACCACACATTATAGCTTAGCCTAGCTGACCTCAAACATGCTCAGAACACTTACATTAGCCCACAGTTGGACAAAATCATCTAACACAAAGCCAATTTTACGATAAAGTATTGAATATCTCATGTAATTTACTGAATACTTACTGAAAGTGAAAAACAGAATTGTTGTATAGATACTTGAAGTATGGTTTTCACTGAATGTGTATCACTTTCACACCATCGTAAAGTGAAAAAATCATTAAGTCAAATCATCTTAAGTAGGGAACCATCTGTTCTATAAACAATTTTATGCCAGTAAATTAGATAACTTAGATAAAATGAACAAACCACTAAAACTGACTCAAGAAGAAAAAGACAATCTGAGTAGACCTGTAAGAAGTAAAAGGATTGAATTAGTAATCAGAAAACTACCCACAAAGAAAGCCCAAGCCTGGATAACTTCATGGTTGAATTCTACCAAACATTTAAAGAAAAAATAATACTAATTCTTTACAAATTCTTCCAGAAAATAGAAGGGGGTGAAATACTTCACGACTTCTATGGCAAATACTTCTACAAAGACAGGATTACCCTTATACTAAAACCAGACAGACACATCATAAGAAAACTACAGACCAATATCTGTTATTCATATGAATGCAGAAATCCTCAACAAAAAACTGGCAAAACTGAACCCGGCAATGTATGAAAAGATATATACACCATGACCAACTAGGATTTATCCCAGGAATGCAAGCCTGATTTAACATTCAAAAATCAATTAATGTAATACACCATATGAATAGAATAATAAAACGGAGATCACACAATCATCTTAACAGATGCAGAAAACATTTGACAAAATCCAATACGCTTTTATGATAAAATCACTCAACAAACTAGGGATAGAAGGGAATTTCCTCAATCCAACAAAGGGTATCTGCAAAAAACTTATAGGTAACATCGTGGCTAATGGTCAAAGACTGGATGCTGTCCCCCAAGATCAGGAATAAAAAGAGACAGTCCATTCCAGCTACTTTTATTAACATTGTACTAGAGGTTACAGCCAGCGCAGTTAGGTTAAGGAAAAGAAAAGCCATCTAGATTAGGAAGGAAAAAGTAAAACTATCTCTGATGTGTATGAAATCTTAAGGAACCCACTTAAAACACTGTTGGAACTAATAAATAGTTCAGCAAGGTTGAAGGATACAAGATCAATGTGCAAAAATCAATTGTATTTCTACACATTTGCAATTAACAATTAGAAAATAAAATTGAGAATAATTCCATTTATAATAGTATGAAAAAGAATAAAATAAAATACTAAGGAATAACTTTAATAAAAGTTCAAACAAACTCTGAAAACTACAAAACATTGTTGAAAGAAATTAAAGAAGATATAACTAAATGGAAAAAAAAAATCTCATGTTCATAGATCAGAAGGCTTATTTTCAGGGTGGCAATTCCCCTCAAATTGATCTACAGATTCAGCACAATCCCTGTCAGAATCTTCACTGATTTCTCTGTAGAAAATAACAAGCTAATTCCAGAACTCATATGGAATTGCAAGGGACACAGAATAGCCAAAGCCATCATGAAAAACAAAAACAAAGTAGAAGGCTCACACTTCCTGATTCCAAATTTAGTACAAAGCAACAATAATCAAGACAATGTGGGAGTTCATCATGTTAAATGAAATAAGCCAGGCACAGAAAGACAAATATCACATGTTCTCACCGATATGTGGGAGCTAAAAAAGTGGATCTCATGAAGATAGGGAGTAGATTGGTGGTTACCAGAGGCCAGGAAGGTCAGAGGTCAGTGGGGATGAAGAGAAGTTGATTAAAGGTACAAATATATGGTTTTATAGAAGAAATAAGACCTAGAGTTTGAGAAATCACTTGAATGACTATAGTTTACGACAATCTATTAAACATTTCAGAATAGCTAGAAGAGAATAATTCAAATGGTTATACCATAAAGACAAATATTTAAGGCGATGGATGTCCCAGTACACTAATTTGATCTTTACAAATTATATGAATGTATCAAATGATCACATGTACCCTAAAATTACATACATCTATTATGCATTGATTTAAAAAATTGTTTTTAAAAAATAAAACCAATGCCATTGGAGAGGGAAAAAAGACAGTGTGGTTCTGGCATTTGGATAGGTATACAGATGAATGAAATAGAATTCAGAGTCCAGAAACAAATCCATGTGTATATGTTCAGCTGATTTCCACAAGGGTGCCAAGACCATTCAATGGAAGAAAGAAGTCTTTTCAGCAAATGGCGCTAGGACAACTGGATATCCACATGTAAAAGACTAAAGCAAAACCCTTACTCACACCATATATAAAAATTAACTCAAAATGAATAAAAAACATAAATTTAAGAGCAAAAACTATAAAACTCTTAGAAAGAAACATAGGAGGTAAATCTTTGTGACCTTGGATTTGGCAAAATATTCTTAGATTTGACACCAAAAGCACAAGCAATAAAATAATAAAATAAAATAAATTAGACTTCATCAAAATTAAAAACTTTTGCACTTTTGCACTGGGCACAGTGGATCATGCCTGTAATCCCAGCACTTTGGGAGGCAGAGGTGGGTGGATCACATGAAGAGTTCGACACCAGCTTGGCCAACATAGTGAAACCCCCTCTCTACTAAAAATACAAAAATTAGCTGGGCGTGGTGATGCGAGCCTGTAATCCCAGCTACTTGGGAGGCTGAGGCATGAGAATTGCTTGAACCTGGGGGGCAGAGGTTACAGTGAGCCAAGATCACACCACTGCACTCCAGCCTGGGCAATGGAGCAAGACCCGGTCTCAAAACAAACAAACAAACAAACAAACAAAAACACCATCAAGAAAGTGAAAAGACAACTCACAAATTGGGGGAAAATACCTGAAAATTATATACTTGATCAGGGACTTGTATATCTTGTAAAAGGGACTAGACTTACACAACCAACCTGTATAAGGGACTAGACTGTATTAAGAATTATTCTAGCTTGGATGGGTGCGGTGGCTCATGCCTCTAATACCAGCACTTTGGGAGGCTGACGCAGGTGGATCATGAGGTCAGGAGATCGAGACCATCCTGGCTAACACGGTGAAACCCCGTCTCTACTAAAAATACAAAAAATTAGCTGGGCGTGGTGGTGGGCACCTGTAGTCCCAGCTAGTCAGGAGGCTGAGGCAGGAGAATGGCATGAACCCGGGAGGCGGAGCTTGCAGTGAGCCGAGATGGCGCCACTGTACTCCAGCCTGGGCGACAGAGCAAGACTTCGTCTCAAAAAAATTAAAAAAAGAAGAATTATTCTAGTTCAATAAAAAGTTAAAAGACAACCTGATTTTAAAATGAAGGACTTGAATAAACATTTCTTTAAAAAGATATACAAATGGCCAGTAGGCACATGAGTTGAATCAAATCGAAACCACAATGAGTCACCACTTCACACCCACTAGGAAGGTGATAATCAAAGAGTCAGATAAGAAGTGTTGGTGATACCCTAGAGAAATTAGAACCCCCACACTCTGCTGGTGGGAATAGAAAATGGCGCAACCACTTTGGGAAACAGCCTGGTACTTCCTCAAATGCTTAAAGTAGAATTATCGTAAGAACCAGCAATTATACTCCTAGGTATGTACTAAAAAGAAATGAAAACAAATGTCTACATAAAAATCTGTACATGAGTGTTTACAGCAGCACTATTCATAATAGCTAAAAAGTGGAAGAAACTCAAGTGGCTTTCAACGAATGAATTTTTAAAATGTGTTATATCCATACAACAAAATATTATTTGTGCATGAAAAGGAATGAAGTACTGATTGATACCTGTTACAGTGTGAATGGTCCTTGAAATACTATGAGAAGTAAAAGAATCCAGCCACAAAAGACCACATCAAATGATTCTGTTTATATAAAATGTCCAGGAAAGGCAAATCTGTACAGACAGAAAGTAGATTCATGGTTGCTTAGGGATTGGGGTTGGGGTATGGAGGTGGGTGATAGCTAAAGGGTATGTGGGAGGTTTCTTTGAGGTGATAAAAGTATTCTACAATTGACTGTGCTGATAGCTGCACATAGCTATATACTAAAAGTCACCAAATGGGACCTTAAATGGTGGATTGTATGATATACGAATTATATCTCAATAAAGATTTTTCTAAAAAAAGACATTTGCAGAAGTTCAGTGCTTTTCAGATGAGGCTATGAACATATTCTCAAGAATGATATGCAGTCAGGTGTAACAAACACCACATTGGCCACCAGGACACACATAACCTAAGCGGCCGAAGAGTATGCATGCCCTGTGCCGAATGCTGTGCCGCTAATGAAGTGCTGCGAGATGTCTTCAGGATGCTGGAATGCTACATCTTTGCCTTGATGGCCTCACTGCATCTCCTCCCTCTGGGTCAGAAGCCATCAGAAGGCAGATTCTAAAAAGGAGCTGGCTATGGAGCTATATACTAGGCTGCTTTCTGAGTGGAGTGAGGGAAAGGAAAACTCACGTGTTCTGAGCATCGACTTTCTACTATCTACAGTCTAAAGCCAGTAAGCAGTGAGGCCACCATTACATTCCTTTCGTTGGAAAGTTCTCATAGTCTGGGATACCAATCCTTTTTGTGTCCCACATGTCAGGTGCTTTGGTATATGTGAGGAAGCTACATGCAGTATCTGGCATGATGCCTGGAATAGAGGAAGTGCTTGATAAATATTTATTGAGTAAACATTTGAGCCAATGTTAGCTGTAAGGCTGCCGTTACACAGAAGACTCATTAAAATTGGTATTATAAAGAGCTTACATATGAATTCTTTATGTAGATTTGTGATAAACAATGAAAAAAGATTTAACAAAAACAGTATCCTGTTTATGAAACACTTTAAGTCTAAATTAAATATGTCTACATAGTTCTGATAGTCTAAGGTAGGGAATGCAGATAATTCACTGATTGGCACTATAGTTGGAAAATACAAATGCAGATGGCAGATCCCTTATTGGCAAAGTGTGGGAATGGGGAACAAGGGAACATGCACCGAATGGGTTTTAAAACTGCTGATGGTGGCCAGGCGCGGTGGCTCACACCTGTAATACCAGCACTTTGGGAGGCCAAGGTGGGCAGATCACCAGAGGTCGGGAGTTCGAGACCAGCCTGGCCAACAAGGTGAAAACCATCTCTACTAAAAATACAAAATTAGCTGAGTGTTGTGGTGGGCACCTGTAATCCCAGCTACTTGGGAGGCTGAGGCAGGAGAATCCCTTGAACCCAGGAGATGGAGGTTGCAGTGAGCCAAGATCGCGCCACTGTACTTCAGCCTGGGCAACAAGAGCAAAACTCCATCTCAAAAATAAATAAATACATAAAAATAAATAAATAAACTACTGATGCCCATGGATGAGACCAAAGGTAATAAAAGCTAACCTCTGGGCTATGATCCAAATGAATTAATCAGAAGGGAAAACAGGCTTTGGAGGGCATCAAGCAATACCTTCTACCCAGGCAAAGGATGTGCTGGTGGTTCCAAAGTCTGCCCAGGTGGACAACTGTCAAGACAAATCACCAAGCCCCAGATATGGCTCTGCAAAGTGGCTGCTAGTGAACAGCACGTTCAGATGCACACACTGCAGTGGCTTCCAGAATTGATTAAATAGATCTGTTCAAACCCGATTGAAACTGCATTTTCCTCACTTTTCTATAGAGGGGTTTTCTGACACATCATGGCTAAGCGTAAAAGTGATGGATGCATTGATGGCCCTCATCATTCGGTGGCAGGAAGGAAAAGGACGTTCACAAGCACCCAGCCCAGCATTTCCCTAAATGTTAAATGCGTCCCACTGGCGGGACAGGGAACCACATGGATGTATTCACTTCGCAGGACTGCAGAAACTAACAAACCGGATGGTTTAAAACAACAGAAATGTATTCTGCCATAGTTTTGGAGTCTACCAGTCTGAAATCAAGGTGTCCACAGGACCCGGCTCCCTCTCAGGACTCTAGGGAAGAATCCCTCCTGGCCTCTCTCTAGCCTCCGCTGGTGGCCAACAATCTTTGGAGTTCCTTGGCTGGAGACACAGTGCTCCGGTCTCCACTGTGATGGAACACCGTGTCTGTGGCCACAGACTCCACTGTGGTGTTCTCCCTGTGTGTCACAATCTGTGTCCAGATTTCCTTCTTCTAAAGACACCAGTCATGGGATTAGAGCCCTAATTCAGTATGACTTCCCTTTAACTTGAGTACATCTGCAAAGATCCTGTTTCCAAATAAGATCCCATTTCCAAAAAAGATTCCAGATACCCTAGAATTTGAACATATACAATTCAGCCTACAACAACCAGTAAATGTTTTTTTATTGTCATGTATTTCAGTGTATATCCACGACATACAATTAGCACATCAAACAATGATTTCACTGACACAGGATGATTGCTTAAGCTGACTAATGGCTAAGGTTAAAAGAGTTAATGTAAAGGAATATCTTGAGTAGACAGTTCTATAAGTGTTACTCAGACACAGTAGAAATTGTGAAGGTGGTAAATTAATATTTGGAATGCATTGAGCTAGCCCCAACCTATCTCTTCAGGCAGGGTGTTGTCTAGAAAAGAAACGACAGTAGATAACTGAGTCTCTTATTTGAAAGCTTCCCCAAAGAGATTTCACAATCTCTTTCAGAGTGAGGCCATTGTGCTATGAATCTCGTTGCCTAAAAGTTCCTCCTTATATCTAGCCTCAATCCCTCTTGCTTCAGTTAAAACACATGACTGCTGGACATACACTCTTTATACTATCCAACATGTTAGGTCATCCAACATGCAGGCAGATGAATTCTAGGTATGCAGAACTTCTAGGAGCTTAAGAATTCAACTGAACTGTGACATATGTTTGTTACCTAAATCCAATATTTAAAGTTGGTAAAAAGAAAGGACCAAGTCTGTACTTGGAGAGGGAACCCCCACTTTTCAAGCGCTTTTGTGGCTGACTGGTGAGCAAACACCAGATGGGGCCAGCTGACCTGTTGGAGGATCTAACTCCCGCACACAGACTCCTGGCAGACCGCAGTCACAGGTGAAGGCACTCATGGTCTTTTCCTCCTGTGTCTGTACAAAATCCTTTTCCACCTGAAAGAAGCTGTCTTGTCACCCTGGCACCACTCATCAACAAGAGGCTCCAACCCAGCCTATGTGAGGCCATTTAATTGCAGTGGAGAATGCCAGCTAAACAAAGCAAGGTAAATGAGTGACTTTTTACACACTTCTGTAACCCTCTGTGTCCAGTCAAGAGACTAATGTTGCCATTTATGAATAATTAAATCTTTTCCTCCAGAAAAAAAGAATAATCTGCCTTTTGCACAGTCACAAGAGCATGCTTAAATAGAAAGGAAAACGCACATGTGGCCCAATCAAAGAAATCTGCCACATTTTCAAGGTTTAGTGTCCTGGGAGCTTTCAGGACAGACTGATGGTCCTTTTTCACCATCTCTAAACCTGCTTGTGGACTATGATTCCCTCCAGCCACTGTGCATAAAGCCTGCCTATTAGGGATGCCAAAGAACACTCTAGAGGCGTGTAAAGCCAGTCAAGCCTCAAGGGATACCTGTTTGCATAAGAATCTGAACTGTGCCTAAGCCTTCCGGTTTAGGGAACAAAGCTTCAGGGTTCTGAGTCCAGGGTGTGTGGATTCCTCCCTGGCTCCCTGCCCACTGCTGAAGCCTAGGGTGGAGATGGGGTTGGGGAATGCCCCTGCATTCATGGCTTCCAGGACACTCCGGTGCAGCCCAATTCTGCTGCAGTCCTGGAGGGTCAGGTGTGAGCCCCTGGAATACAGAGAACCTCCAAAGAGAGAAGCAGAAAGAGAAAGAGGTGCAGGAGAACGCCATGAGCCAGAGAGAGAAAGAGAAAGTCCCAAAGCAGAGTGGCAGGGAGGGGGAAACAGACCTTGTGTATAAAACTACAGATGCTCCTGACCAAGCGTCAGCTCTCTCCTCACTTAGGACATAAGACCTAACTGCTTACAGCCCAGCGGGCTCAGACTATTGATTTTATTTTTTAAAATTAAACTGGCATTTCACTTGGATTCACTAACCAAATGAAGTCCTGAAACACAACAATTCCACTATGTAAAATTATTCTCACATAATACCTGTTCAGGCAATAAGAACCAAAACATCTGCTCTTAGACACTATTCTTTGTCATCGCTAAACAGTTCTGTCTGTCCCTCTCTCTCTCTCTCACCCCCCACTTCCCACATCAGTCTTCCCAGTTGAGGGAGCAGCTGCAGAGTGAGTGCTTTCCACAATCAGCACGGCCACCTTCCTCCAGACTGGGAGCCCTGGCCTTGCTCAGGATCGATCGCCTGACCCCTTTGCAGGTCTGCCCGGCCCCGCCGGCCACACACACCCTGCCCAGGCTATGGTCAGTGTCCTGTGGGCTCCGCGTGTGAACGGTTTGGCTCGGCTTGCTGACAGAGACGGCAGCATCAGAGATCCCTAGCCCTGAAACCCAGACCGGAAAAGGCAGGAGTGCAGCTGGCAGATTGGTAGAGCTGTGGAGCAGCTACCCCTCTTTGCTTAACCAGATGCCATCACCTACAGAGTTCAGGAGAAGGAGACCTGCAAGGAGAGGGGCAGGAGGGAGAAGGCGCAGGAAGCAGTAGCAGGTGCTTGTGCCAGCTGCACCTCTTTTACTCAGAGCCCAGACACAGGTGCTTCCGTGCCTACCTTGGTGGTTGTGTCTCCGCCACCCGGCAGCCTCTCCCGCTCTCCTCTGGGGGACCCCCGGTTTCCAGCACGTGCTTGGTGCTGTGGGATGCAGAGGGGCCTTCTGCTGTGAATCTCTAAGGGACTTCCTGGTGACCGAAACCGAAGGTTTCCTCCCCTGCGTGCAGCCTTTCACTGAGGCTCCTGTGGAGGTTTGCAGATTTTCTTTTCTCAAACTCAGTCCCGCCCCTTGTTCTTGCAGATAAGGGAGTTTTCCCTTAGGGACCTCTGTGGCCTCCTGGCCCAGCCTTTCTGGTTCAAAGGGCACAGGGCCGTACTACCTATGAGGCTGAGCATTCATTCGCTTCAATTAAATTTTCCATTAACTTGGTCTCTGGCCAATATGGATTTTCTCTCTAAGGTTGTCTCTGCAGTTCAGATCACTCAGCCCTGAAAATCAACCTTATGACTCCCCTCTGGTCCATTTAAGTACATTTCTATTTTTTCCCCCCTAATGAGATGCGCAGCAACCAACCATAATTTTAATGCCTGACACCTGAACTTCTTTAATCCTCTCAGATGTTTCCGGTTTGCTTAAGACTTTGTTCTAAGCCTAGGCACTGATTTCCTCCTTCGGAAATTTTGACCAAAGGCGTTTTTGACCAAAGTCATCTGTTTGGGATAACGAGTGCCCTTTCTGTGCTCTCAGGAGGAGAGCAGGTTCCATACCACCCTCCGTATGATCTTGCAGCTTCGCCAAACCTCCACGCCAAGCTTATGAGAATTCCCGAGACCTGGGGGAGGTGAAGTGGGTGGGACTTCCTGTGGTCACGCTGTTTCCTCCACAGCCCCCACACTTTTTTTGGTCTTTTGTAGAACCCTGGGGAAATTAAAAGTGGTCCTTAATCAGGAAAATGCTGAAGTTCCTGGAATAGAGGACACCTTGTAAGTTTCCTTTCTAAATGGACAGCTCAACTTTGAGAGAGGTTCATAGCACTCCTAGCACTGCTCACTCTAGTGGAGCAAGTTGCTGTGCTGTGAGATGCTCTGCAAAGGGACCCATCTGGCAACAAACCAACAGCTCAAGGGAAACTGAGTCCTGCTGACAACGTGTGAAAAAGCTGGAAAAGTGGATCCTACCCTAGTTGAGGTTTGAGATGCAGCCTTGTGAGAGATTCAGAACCAGAGGGTCTGTGGTCCAGGCTGCACCTGGCGCCCTGACCCACAGAAGCTGTGAGACTATAAATGTTATTTTAAGCCCCTAAGTGTTGGGGGTAATTTATTACACAGCAAAAGATAACTGATGTGGACAGAAAAAGGGAAGCTATTTCATTCCTCTTGATTCTGCATGTCCAGATTGGAAGTTGTCATTATTAACTCAGCAGTAGCTAGGATGTATCTGGTACAGAATATCTGCCCACTTCTCTACCAGGGAGTTTATGTTTGTTTGTTGCAGTTTTTTTAGCAAAGGATTTGTTGCTTATGAATGAAACCCACAAAGCACCCACTATTAGGAGAGAGTTCATGAAGTTCATCTTAGAAGCCTACTGGTTTCCCAAGCTGCTTCAGCTCCTCTTAGCATGGTTTGCCATTCTAACCCTAGTTCTCATGCATGGACAACAGATAATGGTGGGGTAGTCTGCAGGTAGTAGTACCTTAGGGTCCGCCACGGGGGCTCAGGGTTGCGGTCCAGGGGAACAACCAAAAGGGGTCTCTAACACAACCAGTGTAGGTCCTGGAGGCCTCGAATGGCTGCATCTCACATACCCTGTACCTTTGTTTCCACCAGTCCTTGTGCTTCCGCTGTTCTGAGGTGTAAATCAGAGAACTTGGTTTCCAACCCCTTGGATCTACTTAGATGCCTGGCCCATCCCCCGGACCTACTCTTCTGTCAGAGGCAGGAGCCTCTTTGGACAGGTTCACCAGAAACACAGAACGTCTTCTGCAGTGGACACAGACACAACTGTTTGACAGAGAGGCCGGGAGACCCCCCACCATCTGGCCAGTTGTAAAGGCTCACGGAGAATCGAGGAGTGGGGGTGCCACATGAAGGACTGTTCACCTCTTGGAACACAGGAGATTTCCAGTAGATTTTGTCATTTGAAGAGAGGGCATAGGGTAGAGGTAGAGGTGTCTTTCAGAGGATTCCTGGGGTCAGCCTTCTAGGAAGAAGGAGTCCATTTGACCTCTTTTTTTCAGGCTCTTTTTCTCCTCCACACCCCCAAACAGTAGAAAGTCTATAAAGGGTTTACTGCCAGCATCATTCTGCTCCTCAAGTCTCAGGTGCTGGCATCTTTAATCCACAAAATAATTTGTGATTTAGGTAAGAAGAGTGTTCACTTCTTTTTGTTTGTTTGTTTGAATACAGTTACTTTCTAGCAAAATGTTATCAAACGGGTCAACACGACTCAATATTATAATAGTTCATATTGAGGATAACTTGGGCAATTAAAACAACTTAATTGGAACATTCATTAATTGGTTAATAGTTATTGCGTAAATAACTTCCTCAGTATCTACAGGACATGAAAGAGAACCTGAGCCTTACAATGCAAAGGGATCCAATCAATTGCTAGACATAGTAGAGAATCCATTTTAAATTCTATGAAATGCAGGCTTTTCTCTGGAGGCCCTTTCTTTAAAAAAGGGATTATATTGTTCCCTTTTAGTTCAATATTTTAAAATAGGTACAGATATCATAATTTAATGAAAGATATCACTGAAAATATAATAAAGTTTTTCCTAAATGAACTTACATAGGCACACAGGGAGAATTAGGATGAGGAATCCTGCCCTGGAGAACACTCCTTATTCCATGGTGTTAGGGTTCTAGCTTGGCCTCTGTGGCCCTAAGTGTCAGGAAAAATATGAAGGCTTTTGTATTTTCTACAAAACTTGTGGACGCTTTTTAGTTTTTTGTTGTTGTTGTTGTTGTTGAGAAGGAATCATGCTCTGTCACCTAGGCTAGAGTACAGTGGCACGATCTTGGCTCACTGCAACCTCCACCTCCTGGGTTCAAGTGGTTCTCCTGCCTCAGCCTCCTGAGTAGCTGGGATTACAGGCATCCGCCACCACACCCGGCTAAGTTTTGTGTTTTTAGTAGAGACAGGGTTTCACCATGTTGGCCAGGCTGGTCTTGAACTCCTGGCCTCAAGCAATCCGCCCGCCTCGGCCTCCCAAAGTGCTGGGATTACAGGCATGAGCCACTGCACTTGGCCTCAACACTCTTTTTCAACCTTTTCATCAAAACGTTCTGCAAGTATTCTTAAGACCAGAGCTTGTCAATAGTTTATTCTCCTTCCAAATGACCCCCTTTCTAATGCTCAGCTTGAGAATGAGAGAACTCATTTGTTCATGTGGCCCTTGGTTGTGACAGAGCAAACACAGCTCCACAATGCTCCAGTCATGTGGCCTGCACTGGGACACAAGCAGGTGCAAAGGCATCTGCAGGAACTCACCTCCCTTCATTCCTTTCTTTTCTTTCTGTTTTTGTGGGAGGGGGGATTCCAGCTCTGTTTTTTTTTTTTTCTTCATTTTTTTTATTGTGGTAAAATACATATCACATAAAATCTTGGCTGGACACAGTGGCTCACTCCTGTAATCCCAGCACTTTGAGAGGCTGAGGCAGGTGAATTGCTTGAGCTGAGGAGTTCGAGACCAGCCTGGCCAACATGGCAAAACCCCGTCTCTACTAAAAATACAAAAATTAGCCAGGCGTGGTGGTGGGCACCTGTAATCCCAGCTACTTGGGAGGCTAAGGCAGGAGAATCACGTGAACCCTGGAGGTGGAGGTTGCAGTGAGCTGAGATCATGCCACTGTACACTAGCCTAGGTGACAGAATGAAACCTTGTCTCAAAAAAAAAAAAAAAAGAAAATTACCATCTTTACCATTTCTAAGCATATAGCTCAGTGATATTAAATACATTCAAAATGTTGCATAACCATCACCAGCATCTATCTCCATAACTCGTCTTGTAAAACTGAAACTCTTTACCCACGAATCAAGAACTCCCCCTTTCTTTTCTTTTTCTACCATCATTCCACATACTAATTCAAACAACAGATCAAACTCCGACACTGTCTGGTGGAGTAGGCTACTCGTGTGGGTTTTGTAAAACTGAGGAAATTCTCCAGGCAGCTGGAATGATGGGCTCTGCCTGCCCCGTGGTTGTCATCCAGCCCCGACGTAGCCAGAGCACAAGGACATGAGGAAAACATCCCGAGTGGGAAAGGCAGGAAACCCAGGAGGAGAAGAGAATTGATCTTCCTAGAGTGTAGTTTCCTCCTTGATTTTGCTAAATGAGGGCTGGGGTTTGTTCTGTTCTTTCACATCTTTGCTAGAAGAAACACAGGTGTACCACAAGCCCCTTGTGGACATCTATTGTGTGCAGTCCGCCCTCTGAGCTGAGAAACAGGGACGCACACCCCACCCAGCCAGTGCTGGATAACAGTTCTTATGGACAGCAGGACTGGAGAGGAAAAGCAAAGGGCCGGGGATGAGAAGACCTGCTCTCAGTTTCCTCTCTGCTGCTATCTTGCTGTGTGTGTGGCTCTGAACAAGTGACCTGGGCCCTGTGCACCTCACTGCATTACAAACAGGGGAGCTCGGTACTATCTGCCAACTGACGAAATGGATGGGTCCATGTAATGAAACTCGTGCCTCTTGATGAACCCTGTTCCCTTTTAAAAATAAATGATCTTTCATAAAGATAGACATTCTCTATATTCTCTGTAATGTTATTCTATTAGATAAATGTGTGGTTGGGCAAGGAAGCAGGTTTGATTTCTCAATGCTGAGTGTATAGGTTCAGCCGTAACGGAACACTGTGAGTGACTATTACTGGGAGGGTGTTCTGGTGCCTGCTCAAAGACCACCAGCCAAGGAAGGAAACAGTAAACCTCAAGAATAAATGTCCGTTCTCATCTTCCACCCCCTGCCATCTGTATATGAAAGAAGCTACTCAACAAAAGTAAACAATCTGTCCCCATTATGCTAAACCTTCAAAAGGCAGGAAACCAGCTACTAAATTAGATCTTGCAGAAGAGTTCAACTCTCACATTTGTGGTTTCCAAAGATCTCCTACTCTTGGTAAGCAGACAATTTGTTCTGTCGTGTTGCATAGAATTCAAGTCAGTAGGTATTTACTGCATATTTGCTGTGTTTCAGGCTCTGCTGGGGACCCCCAGGCCTATCTAGCAGGAAAATGAGATCTGGACGCAGAGTCCTGCAATATAAAGCAGAATCAAATGCCATTGTGGACGTGGAAATAAGGATCTGGGGAGAACAGAGGGACATCTTCTTGGGGTTGGGGAAGGTTGAAAGGGCACCAGAGACCATGCTTCAGTGCTTGCTGGCCATGGGGAGAAATTTGTTTGTTAATTTGTCATCATTCTTTCCTATCTTTCACCCTCTTCCCCAGATATGCAAGCCTTGTCTTTCTCCTCTGGATTTATACAAGTGCCACCTCAATCCAACCACTCTGCTCTTCATGCCCTTCTCTTCCTTTCCAGCCCACGAAACACCTCCACTGGACACTGGATCATCTTCAGGGGCAACACTTGTAGGAGAGAAGAACCATCTTAGCACAGACAGACTTACTGTACTGAAAACTTGGAATAAGTTTCTCTGTGTGAGCAGGGCTCTGCCAGCTCACCCACACTCTATCACTCTGAGTGTGGTCCCCGCCCTATCAGCTGCACCAGTATCAGCAGCACCAGTACCACTTGGGCACCTGTCAAAAGGCAGACTGTCTTGTGGAATGATAGACAATGCAGTCTTGTAATGGTGAGCAGGTGGGAGGGAAGAGGAGAGTTATGTAATGGGTACAATGTACATTATTTGGGTGACGGGTGCCCTAAAAGCCCTACCTTCAGCACTGTGCAATCTATGCATGTAACAAAATTACATTTGTACCCCACAAACTTGTACAAATACAAAATTGAATTTAGCTTAATTAATTTTTTTTTTCAAAAAAGAAATGCAGGCTTTCAGGGCCCACCCCAACTTTACTGAATCAAAATCTGAATTTTAGCAACATGCTCAGGTGGTCTCTGCACATTAAAGTTTGAGAAGCACTGGCTAAAGCATATTTATACTCGGGTCTTTTTAAATTTTAACACTCAAAGGCAAGATACCATTTTCCCCATGGTCATCTCATGACTTCTGACAGAGACGTCAATGTTATCAAATCCATCTTTCTGCCTCCATTCTCCTAAAGCGCCCAGGGAGCTGTGTTACTTCCTCAAGCACAAACCACATTCAGATGTCAGCTAATAGAATTGGAAGGAAATAACTGAGTTCCTGGTCTCAAGCCAAGAACTCTAACCTCCAGCCTGAATTCAGGCAGCGGGGAAGCCTGAAGGCTGATTTTCCCTAAGCACAGGAAAAAGATCATTTGAAAAGGGAGTTTATAACTTCGGGAGGCCGAGGAGGTCGAGACCAGCCTGGGCAACATGTTGAAATCCCGCCTCTACTAAAAATACAAAAATTAGCCAGGTGTGGTGGCGCACACCTGTAATCCCAGCTACTTCGAAGGCTGAGGCTGGAGAATTGCTCAAACCCGGGAAGTGGAGATTGCAGTGAACCGAGTTCACACCACTGCACTCCAGCCTGGGCAACAGAGCCAGACACCATCCCAAAAAAAAAAAAAAAAAAAAAGAAGTGAGAGTTTATATTTCAAAGGTCTGAGGAAGAGGTGTGGAAGAAGCCCTCCCTCTTCTTCAGGGGAAGAGGTCTTGCTTCTAATACAGCCACTTTGTCCTGGTGTCCATACCTTCACCTCTGGGAGGCCCTTGCTAATGCTTTGAGGGTAACCTGCCCTCCTGCTGTACAGGGCTGTTCTCTGCCACCTGCAGCCTGGAACTGTCAGCCTGTAAGGGACCAGGGAGGACATCTTGCTCCTACTCCTCTGGGTGGCCAACATTCCCACTAATGACCCTAACAAGTCACACATATTTGTCACCAACAATGGGGAGATCATTATCACCTACCTCCCAAGCAGCCCTTTCAAGTTCTGAGTGTCTTTGACATTTCAAATCTCTTTACAATGTCAACTTCACCTGACTCCCAGGGAACTATCTTCCGAGAGTTCCATCTGCTTATTTAACTGCCAAGTTCTCTACCTGGGAGAGTGTTCCTTAAATCTATGCTTCTCTAATGTGTCTTCAAAACACCTGGGGATCTGTTGTTTGAAAGTCTGGGAGGGCCACTGAGTTTTTTGCCTTTGGTGGGTGACAGCAATGCCCCTGACCAGAGTTTGAGGGACAAGACCTTATTTAGTCTCAGTTCTGTTCTTCAGGACCACAGAGAGCAAAGCCACCTGACCTGCTGTCATACATGGAACATAAAATCATATCTTTCCCAAATCTTCTCTTTTTTTCTTCCAAAAACATCCCAGTTCCTTCCATAATTCCTTAGCTGTCATGGCTTTGCATCTTGTTATCATCTGATTAACTGTCTTCTGGAAATTTTCCAGTGAGTGTTAACAAGCCCTTTAGGTGCATGACACCAATCCTGGAACTCTTCAACTTGAACAGAGCAACCCTGGGGCCAAGTAGAACCAGGCATTGTCCTGATTCAGATAAGCCCATGACCTTACAATCTTGTTCAGGAACAATGTGGTCCTATGGATGTATGGAGCCTCAGATTAAAAAAAAAAAACCTTCACCCTTCCCTCATACAAATGCATACGCCTTTCTTATCACAATGGTGAGAAAATGGATGATAAACTAATTCATCCTCTAACATACTAGTAACTTAACATGTTATTTAAAGGAACTTTGACAAGGCGATCTTAAAGAGACAACATCTTACTCTAAAGGCAAACTCCCTAATGGTGTCATTGTAGGGCTAGGAAAGACCTGTAGGGTGAGGGTACTGCTCAGAGCATACCATGCCATCGCTGCTGCCTCCACTTTCCCCAGGGCTCCCTGGCAAACAAAATTCACAGCACTCAGCTCTGCTGAGAAATCAGTGCCACAAGGTCGGATAATTTAGAGCAATTTATTTCTTCAAAGTAGTTATGAGCTGGGAAAGGGCTCGAGTACAACTGGGGTCATTACTTCCAAGCCTCCCAGCTAACTGGGAGGAAAACTAGCTTTCAACTGGAGACATCAGCTTCTAGGAAGGAAGGCTGTCATCCTCCTGGAATAAAATGTTAAAGGGAAACTATTTTAGGTTAAATTTTAGCTGAGCTGCAAGACAATAGACACCATATACCACAGTAAAGTGTGAGACCACCCTGCGGGTCTTGCAAAAACAGATGGTGGAAAGCCAGTTTTATTACAATAGATGACTACCCACAACCATCCTGCAAACGAGGTTGTAGAGGCAGAGAAACAGGTTAACTAGAAGAGAAATTTTGGAGAAAACAATCCGGTGTATGGCTTCAGTGTGAACACATGAATAGCTTGAGATCTGTCCTCTGGAGCTTGAGAGACAAGCTCTAAAAGATGGCTGTTGGCTGGCAGAGCAAAGGAGAGGTGTCTGCAGGGATCAACCAATACATCCAGAATTTGTTTGCTCAGAGGATGTGTGAGTGTTTCTCAAGGACCAGATGTGGGCCATCAGAAGACATAGATCTGCAGCAGGATCATCTTAGATCCTTTTCACAGGACAGTCTGGAGGCGCGAGAGGGCTTCAGCTGAATCTAGAGATTTACCCCCAGAGGCCTTGGACTGTGGAAAGAATTGTAAATGACCAGCTAGAGAAGAGTTGCATTTGTCCATGCCAATGCAAGTGCAGGTGAGAGATGGTAGGGTCACCAAAGAATACACATAAAAGCCCACAGGATGAAGAATCAGCTTTAAACATCAGTTAGAAGCAGAGAGCACAATGCCAACTCATAGCAAGATTCATCACATACAAACTCCCCTGCCTCTTAGGTCTCCTCCTTCCCCCATCCACTGTGAAGGGTTCCACCATCAAGGTTAGCGAGCTATGGGAGGAGGCAATAACATAAGGGGGAAGGTTGGGAGAGAAGCCAACCATGCCCTTCTTTATTGCTGCAGGCAACTGGCCTGAAGCAAGCCTGAGCTGGGCATGGGGCAGTCATTATGTCTTTGAGTGAAACTGAAAGTTCCGAGGCAGACTTCAAGTTCCAAACTGGTGGCATAGAATCTAGCTGGCTTCACTCCCCATCACAGAAAATAAAAAACAAATATACAGCACTGAGATTATAACCAGAAATATCCCAGAACTCAAATATGAAGAGGAGACAGTGCTTGGGGCCACAGAGAAGTGAAAAAACTCTGAGCAGAGGGTAAGAGAATCTGACTTCCACGTTCATGTTCCTCCCTCCATCTGCTTAGCACCAAGCATGCAAAAAAATTTCTCCCAATTCGCTGTTTCTACACTGGAAAAAGTAAGATCAAGGTAGACAACCAGCTTTCACACCGTCTTGGTTTCCATGGCAGGAGGCCTGTCCTTGCCTTAATCCATAGGAAGCGTTGAGAGTGCCCGAAGGGAGAAATATCCCTGAGGACAGCCAAAGACAAAGCAGGGAGGTGGAATTACCATCCCCAGCCCTGGAAACTCTTCTTAGTTACTTGCCCAAGGGAGATTTCAAATCAGCGTGGCTGGTACACAGTACCACATAGTAGGAGGTTGGTCCCACACATCCCCTGGGCACTCCCCACTAGCCAGCCTTCCCACACTGCTGGGATATACCTTTTTGGGACCTCCTGCATTTGGAAAGGGCAGTGCTTCCATCATTCACTAATGCTTTTAAGGTGCCATGTAGAGCCAAAAAACGAAAGACAGTGACGTAGCAGTAAAGAACCTATAAACAAATATATCCAATAAAAGCCAAATAAGTCAGAGAAGACTGAAATAAATATTCCTTCTACGCAAAGACATAGACATATCCACAAGAAACAACGGCCAACAGGAAACCATGATCTCCCCAAATGGGCAAGGCAAGGGACCAGAAACTGACCCTAATAAGATGGTAATATGTGAGCTCTCTGACCAAGAATTCAAAGTAGTAGTTTTAAGGAAACTCACTGATCTCCAAGATAACACAGAAAAGCAATTCAGAAATATATCAGAGAAATTTAACAAAGAGATTGAAATAATTACAAAAATCAAACAGAAATCTTCCAACTAAGAAATACATTTGCTGAACTAAAAAAATTATTAGAGACTCTCAATAGTGAAGTAGATCAAGCAAAGGAAATAATTAGTGACCTCGAAGATAGATTATTTGGAAATACGGTCAAAAGAGAAAAAAGGAAAAGGGATGAGAATCAATGAAGATCACTTACAGGATACACAAAATTACCTCAAAAGACAAAATCTAAGAATTATTAGTGTTCAAGAGGGAGTCGAGCAAGAACAAGGGGTAGGGAGCTCACTCAAATAAATAATAACAGAAAACTTTCCAAAACATGAGAAGGATCTAAATATCCATATATAGGAAGGGCAGAGAACACCAAACAGATTCTAACAAATAAAACTACCCCAAGGCATATATTATAATCATCAAACTCTCAAAGGCCAAGGACAAAGAGAGAATCCTAAAAGCAGCAACAAAAAAGAAGCAAATGACATTTGAAGGAACCCCAATTCATCTGGCAACAGACTTCTCAATGGAAACCATATAGGCCAGAAGGGAACGGAACAGCGTTTTCAATGTACTAAAAGAAAAAAAAACTGTTATCCAACAGTATTGTATCAAGCAGTTATCCTTCAAATATGAAGGGTAAATAAAGTTTCTCCCAGACAAACAAAAGCAGAGAGAATTCACCACCATCATAGGCATCTTACAAGAAATGCTAAAGGGAGTTTTTCAATGTGAAAGAAAAAAACACTACAGGTACTAAGCCTGTTGGTACCATTAAGTACACGGACAAACCCAGAACACTCTAATACTGTAATTGCTGTGTATAATCCACTTATAAAGCTAGTATGAAGCCCAAAAGACAAAGCTATTAAAAGCGATAATAGCTAGAACAATCTCTTAGGAGATAGGTAATATCAAAACATATAAATAGAGGCAATTAAAAGTCAAAATGTAGGGGGGGATGGAGTTAAACGGCAGGATTGTTTTTTCATTTCTTCCTCGTTTCTATTCTTGTCTGTGTGATCTAAAATAAGTTGTAATTTATTTAAAATAACTTTTTATATCTGTAGCATATTTTTTATAAGCTGCATGGCAACCACATGTAAAAACCTATAATAGATTCACTAAGAATAAAGTTCAATTATCACCCTGACCTGGACATATCAATTATTGACTAGAGAACATTTTGTAACCTGAAAGGAGCCAGAAAAGCCAATATTTGTCCTGAATTTCATCCGTAGTCGGGGAAGAACGAGTCCCACAGGATACGCTTAGAGGACAATGGGAGACATGGGTTATGTTGCTTTATGATGATGTCCCATAGGTCATTGTGTGTTCCATGTAACAATGAGGCAAGCATCTGAGAAGTGAAATCACACGATTCTGCTTTTCTCATTGCAACACTCACTAGAAGATAAATAGCTTAAGAATATGTTTGTGAGTCAACTAGGGTTTACAGGCGAGGCCAGATTCATAGACTGTCGGAACCAGAAGAACATTCTGTATCAGCAACTCTAACCTCTCATTTACCGATAGGAAACCTAGGCCCAGAGAGAGATGAGACTTCTCCAAGCTCACATATATAGCGACATCAAGAAAAACATAAAAGTAAATAGCATCTGCTCACACCAACCATATTTAATTAGGTGCCTTCCTTTGTAGAGGCCAAATTTCTTCCTGTTTCCCAGGACTCAGAGAGATAAAAGCAAAATTGTAGGAAAGATTTTGATAGTATCCAAGAAAAGCTATGCTGAGAATCTAAATTTATCCTTCCCTGCTGTCCCCTTGAGTTGGAGACATAGCTTCTCTTATGATAAGTATCCTTTTGTTGAATGTGCTAAACCTGTCTGTGAGCACATACCTGCAGATGTATCTGGTTTTTATTATTTGTAACAGTTACTCTATTTCTCAAAAACTTTCCTAAGCTCATGCATTTGACTCATCCAAGGCAGGGTCTCACACAGTGCTTGGAACAGAAGAGGGTTCACCAAATGTTTGCAGACTAACATAATAACTGGATTCCAGTTGTACTGCCTGTGTGCTTTTCATATACCAACAACTCTGTGTTCGGAGAAAGAGAAAAGGCAACATTTCTACCCATCCCTGAGATTCACCTTCACCTCTTTGCAGACCTATAACTCAGGACTGCTCAGTGGAGAAGGAGCACTCCTTATTGGTATCTAGCCCCTTGGGTAGACAACACTGCATTATGTATGCCCATGTGGCCTTGCTGCCCTCCCCAAGGGCCACTTTTCCATCCTGAGCTACTCTGTGGCTAATGGTACAAACAGGTGCTCAACCCCTAGGCCACTTTCTATCTTGTGATGAGAAAGGAACACTAACCTTTGCCAGAAGACATATTTAATATATGGCCCAGTCAAATCCCTGCAATAATAGACACTTTGTTGCACCTTTAATTCATATGGCTAGGCATCTGAGACTCCCAGGCAGGACCAACATCATCAGTTCTACAGCCCTAGTTTCTTTGGGATGAGTTCCTTAGTTTTGTAGTCCTGCAACTACTCAAAAATGACAAATGCCCAGAGTTTCAATTAGAGGAGAGTGAAGAAACTTATTTGTTATATATGTTGTGATGTGGTCTCATTGTCTAAATTCTAATAACATAGACCTAAAAGTTATAATGTCAGCTCTTCATAGCTGGAGGGACCACTTCCCTCTGCAGCCTAGGGTGGGGACTGTCCAGGCACCCCTTTGTCCCAGCCAGCTTCAAATACTTCCCAGGCACCCAGACAGGCAGCCCATAGGGCTCCAGTGGCAGAATTCCCAGGAGCTATAATGGCTACCTCCGTAGTGGAAGAGCAGAGACACCTGGGACAGGGAGGTGTCCCTGCAGGTGGGGTAAGCAGGACGAGGCCTACCTGATTCCATCCTCCCTTCCTCTTTCTCCTGAACTTTCTCAGAGGCACTGCAGCCCCTGGGGAAGGGCTGGTGGCTGAAGAGGTCGTCGCACAGGAGGCTTCGGCACAGCTTGGCAAGGAAGCGGAGGACATAGCCGACGCTGTTCACCACAGGCAGGCTCCGCAGGTGCTGTTTGCCATCAAAGGAAGCTGAGACTGGAAAATCAGAGAGAAGGCAGCTTAGAGCCGGGCACTGGAGAAAACCTCAAGTCAATTGGCCCTGGTGAGGATTTTTCGTTTGTTCAGTTTTGTTTTGTTGCTAAGCAGGCTGTATTTGGATTTCACCCGTTTGTTCACAATGTCCTGTTTCTGGTCGTGATCCCACCCAGGAGATCACATGCATTTAGTTGTCACGTCTTCTTCGTCTCCTTGATCTGACTGTTTCTTAGTCTTGCCTTGTTTTTCATCACTCTAACAGCTTTGAAGAGTACTGCTCAGGGTAAAATGTCCCTCCGTTCAGATTTGTCTGTTTTTCTCATGATTAGACTAGGGTTATGGGTTCTTTGGGACCACAGAGGTGAAGTACCCTTTCTATCACATCACATCAGGGGATAAAACTGGAGGAGGGCTGTGACCATGGAAGAAGGGATTTCTCTGACTCTGAAGGATCTTGAATAACAAGACATGCCCTGAGATGGAGTTGAAACCATGATGTTTCCCCACTGCCCTGCACGGTGGTAAGTGCTATGAAAAAGGAATGGAGCAGAGTACAGAAGTACAAAGAGGCCAGGTGTGATGTCTCATGCCTGTAATGCCAGCATTTGGGAGGCAGGTGGATCGCATGAGCTCAGGAGTTCAAGACCAGCCTAGGTAACATAGTGAGGCCTTCATCTCTACAAAAAATTGTAAAAAATTAGCCAGACTTGGTGGCATGCTCCTGTAGTCCCAGTCACTTGCAGGACTGAGGTCAGGAGATTGCTTGAGCCCAGAAGATCGAGGCTGCAGTGAGCCGTGATAGTGCCACCGCACTCTAGCCTAGGCGACAGAGTGAGACCCTGTCTCAAAATAAATAAATAAATAAATGAATAAATAAATAAATAAATAAGCAAACGGAGAGTGACAAGGGCTGATACATTAGACAAGGGGTCAGAAAAGGATTCTTTGATACAGTGGCATTTGAGTAGAACCTAAAGGACATCCGTGAGGTCATCTCGGCCAGAACAGAATGGGGAACAAGAGAGAAATAACCAAGAGATTAAAGAGGTAGCCAGGGCCAGGTCACACAGGGCCTGCGGGATTTTGTAAGGACTTGGGCTTTTACTTGGAGTGACATGGGAGACATTGGAGGCTTTAGGGCAGAGGAGGGGCATGATCTGACTTAGATTTTTAAAGAACCAGAGAGGTTTGCTGTGGGTGGTGAAAGGTGGTTGGACTCTGGATATATTTGGAAGTGGAGCAAAAAATATTTTGAAGTGGAGAAAAACAAAACAAAACCAAACAAAACAAACAAAAAAACCCACAAAGGGTTGGAAGTGGGAAGTGGGAGAAGGAGAAGAGCCAAGATGAGGATCAGAAATCCAGTCTTCTTACCCAGGCGTGGACTCATCCTCTCCTTGAGCCCTGAGAGAGGCTTTCAGCTCACAGGCTCATAAAGGCCCCAGGAGCCCAGCAGAGGTAGGACAGACCCTGGCCACACCCGCTGTCCCCAGGCCTGAGTATGGCTGCTTCCTCTGCAGAAAGACATCCATGGCCTCCTCGTGCAACCTAACCCAGGCCTTACCTGACACCATCTCTCCACCGTAGCCCTGCTTGACCAGGGAGAAGACCAACTTCTGCTGGTGGGCGCAGTCGATGCAGGCTTGGACGGCCTGCTGCAGCACCGCCGATGGCCGCTCAGGCCCGAAATGCTCCGGGAGCTGCTGCACCTTCCTCCTCTCCAGGTAGGGCCCCGCATTGGCCTGTTTGTTGATGTAGAGGCAGACTGCGGAGACAGAGGCCACAAAGCCCTCGGCATCAGGCACGCATCAGGCCAGCTGGAGGCCTCTGTGTACACGGGGGATGCCTCAGCCATGCCCCTTTGGCCCTGGCCTTGGGAAAGCTGGAAAGGGCAAAAGTGGGGTGGATTCTTCCCAACTTAAGGAGTAAAAGAGGCAAAAGAGTTAGACACCCCAAGTGGTAGGGCCTGAACTCGGGGACTTTCTTGGTTGAAAACAGTTGGATAGGTGGGTCCACTCTGATCTACTGAAATCTGAATTAAAGACCATTATGGTGGCCCACACGGACCGTGTGTATACAGGTATTTCCATGCTGGGAAAGTACACATACAAAACCTCCTCTACCTCCTCCAAAGGAGCTGTCAAGCTATAGACAGTTTTCGCCATTTCTTTGTTAACCGTCTACGAACCAAAAAATCAAGATGACACTGATCACTCCAGAGACTATGTATTGAACAAAGCTCTACAGACAGCGCTAGTTACAATCTCAGAGAAAATAAACATTCAGCAACCCATTTAGGTGAACCCAGTCAATGGTCTCTACACTTTTAGGGTAATAAACCCCACTGATAAAAAATTGGGGGGCACATGTCCCAAACCATGTTTATTTATTTATAGGTTATATACATTCTTAACTGTATTAATGTATGGTGTGAATTTTTTACAGGAAAGTATCTAATTTATATAATATAATATTATATAAATGTTGTTTATATAATATTACATACAAACACAAAAATGTTAGAATGTCTACAAAACTGGTTTTCATATATGATAGACTTCAGTAAATGAAGTGGAGTCTTTATGAATTTTGCAATTAAAGAGAAAAAGAAATACAAATCCTTTTTTAGCCCAAAGATTTTGTACAGAGAAGATTGCCCAAAGAGTTAGTTACCATCAGTAAAATTAGCTCGGTCTGTTGGGTGAGGGATTCAGACCTAGTTTATACAAGTTCAACTTCATTCTATTCTATGACAATGAATAAATTCCAACCCCCAACTACCTATACCACCTGTAATTTGGTAACAGTTGCCAAACTGGTCAGCCTGTCTTTGGACTGTTTGCTTAAAGATTTTTCATTGTCCCAGACATCAGGTCAGACTCCTTAATAGGTGAAGGGTGCCCTGGCCGACCTCTTGAGAAAAAACTACCCAAAACTTGGAAATAAGACCCAAAAGTTATTTCCTTCACTTTCAATGACATGGTACAGCATTGTCTAATAAGCATTGTATACATTGTAAAACGTATCCAAGAAATAGAAATTGTAAAAGGATGAGATAAGATGAATAGGAATAGTAGGTGTTACATTGTCTTCCATACATTAATGACTCCTCTTGTGTATCTGCCCTCTCAATCCCCATCATCCTCCCATAAGCATCTTACCTTAGAGGCCACTGGTGCAAAGGAGTGTTGAAGAGGGACTTTAAGAGGAGACCAATGGCATTTTGGAAAGACTAAGTAGTAACAGCAAAGGTGGAGAAATAGTTTTTTTTTTTTTTTTGAGCACCTACTATAGTCTCAAGACAAGCATGTGGGTTGGGTGGTATTATTACTGCTTTACTAATGAAGAAACTGAGGCTTAAAGAAGTTAGATGACTGCTCAAACACTGTAGCCAGTGATGCAACAGGAATTTGGATCAGGTCTTTTGGAAGACACTCTGGTAGAGTCCAGGTCTCATCCCAGGTGATAAGAAAAATCTAACTAATAAAAGACCTTCATGCAGGCACTATGCTACGCCCTACAAAGAAAGCTTGAACAAAATGAAGCAGTCCTTGCCTTCACAGAGCATATGTCCTGGTGGGGGAAGCTGGCCTATTCAGATCATCCCATGAGCTGATGTGAGACCATGTGAAACTGTGGCTGTGAGAAACATGGGGAGGGGCTAGGAGAGCCCATCTGGGGGACCCTGGCAGGAAAGTTATGAGGACTTTCTGGAACAAAGTATGCCTGATCTGAGATATAAGGGAGGAATAGGGTGGCCCGAAGGGATGATCACTCCAGATGGAGGGAGAGAATATGCTAAGACCCTGTGGCCAGTCCTGGGGACTGAGAGAAGAGCAGTGGGGTGAACCACAGGATGGAGCCTGTAGGGCCTTGTCGGCCAGATTGACAAGTCTGGGCTTCATCTAAAAGCAACGGGAGCGACTGAAGGGATTTAAATGGGATGGGAGAGGGGCTGGGGTTGTGACATAGGGGAATTCTCTTCGTGTGTGTGTGCGTGCGTGTGTGTGTGCGTGCGTGTGTGTGCGCGTGCGTGTGTGTGTGCGTGCGTGTGTGTGCGCGTGCGTGTGTGTGCGCGTGCGTGTGTGTGTGCGTGCGTGTGTGTGCGTGCGTGTGTGTGTGCGTGTGTGTGTGCGTGCGTGTGTGTGTGCGTGCGTGTGTGTGTGTGTGCATGCATATGTGTGTGTGTGTGAGAGAGAGAGACACCATCAGATTGTCATTACTATTATGATGAAACTGTCAGTTGGTGGATGCCCCACCAGAGACAGAGATTGGAATACCTGCTACCCTGACTGGGTTGGAGGGTAGTGTGTCAGACTAAGGGAGAATGGGATCCTTAGGAAATCTGGAAGAGCAAACACAGGGACCAGAGCCCTGTTTAAGGTGAGCAGGCTCAGATCAGTGCAACGGATCAGTGGAACCTGGCTCTGAAAATAAACATCTGGCCACTCTGTGTCCCCCTGCCATCCACCTCCCTCCAACCAAAGCAACCACTTACACCCAAGCTGCACTGAAAACCAAGTTTTAAATAATCCAAGCTGTGGGATGTGTAAACTGGTGCTCTCAGAGACTCTGGTCATCCTGTCTGCTGCCTGGCTAGCACACTAAATCCCTAATTTGAGGCATCTCAGCAACAACTCTTTAATCTACAAAGTAACGATTAGATGGTGGCTGCCCTGTTCTCTACAGACCATCACAGCCTTGGAGTTCATTCTGCTGACCTACCTGTGAGAGCCTGTGGGGCCGCCAAGCTGGGGACCGTGGCTGCGTCCTGAGGAATGGAGCTGAGGTCAGGCTCTGGGGTACTCCGTGGAGGTGAGAGGGCTAAGGGAGTCATGAGAACCCGAGACTTGATCTGGAAGAGAGAGCCCATTTGGTCAATGAGAATCTGGCAGTATTCTCTACAACCTTCCAGATTCTGTCCTAGACGGCAGTTAACCGTTGCTGCTCGATTATGCTTTCATGTCTTTCCATCCTGCAGCTTCGGGGCCTGAGTTGCAGATTCAAGTTTATGCTCAGGATTCATATTTGGGGTCACACTCAGAGATTACCTCTCATCCCACCCTTACAGAGGAGCCACCCAGGAAATGACAGTGTCAGGCAGTGAGTGCAGGAGCACACAGAGGTGCAAAGAGTTGGCATCCATGAACTCTTTGAGTGCGAATGCAGGATAGGAGAGTTTCCAGCCTGCACCCCTGTGTTCCCTAGAATCCTGTGGACAGGGCTTTCCCTGTATCCACCCAGCCAGAGACCAACCCTGAAGCTCTCTTCACTCTCTCCCAAGCTCCCTGCTCACAAAAATCACTGGATCCTGCTGGAAAAGAGAGCAGGAGCCATTCCTCCAAGAGGCTGAGATACTGCTGTGTTTATTTCCTGCAGCATAGTGACAAAACTAGCCCGGATGTGGACATGAGAATGAGCAGCGGCCACCTTGATGATTTCACTTGAAACCACAAAGGAGGAGTTGAAATTTGCTTTTACGGAGTAAGGGGAAGATGAATAGTTGACGACTGGTTGATATCCATATTAACAAGTTACTCTTTATATCAAGACTAGTACAGAGACAAGCTTTTAATCTTAGTTCTCTACCCAAAAATAATGAAGAAAGTCAGTCATGTCCCTGTCTTCACCTCTGACCTATATCTAGACCTCATTCCAGACCATTTTAAGTCGGTCTCTGGAAGTGAGACTCGCACATCCGGAGTGTTTAAAGATGTTGAGATTCTAATACACAGTTAAGTTTGGGGACCCTTGCCCAACACCAAAGCTTTTCAATTTTTGCAATCAGCCTTCTAGAGGGTCTTGTTGAAATGCAGATTCTGATTCAGGAGTTCTGGGCTGGGACAGGAGATTCTGCATTTCTAATGAGCTCCCAGGTATCACTGATGCTGCTGGTCCATGGACCACACTTTGAGTAGCAAGGTTGTATGTCTTATTGTTAACATGTGTGCAGTCCTCATCTATATCTTCACTTTCTTCCTGGATTTTTAAGATAGAATACTAATAATAGTCATGGAGAAATAGTATTTGAACTGCTACTTCCCCAGTCATTCTGTATTCACTCATTTATTCATTCAACAAATATATATTGAGAACCTATTTCATGCCCAACACTCTTACAGCTGCTACGGAAACAGCAGAAGCAAAGTGTACAAAAATCTTTGGCCTCATGGAACCGATATTCTGTAAAGGGGAGACAGACAATAAACAGAATAACTGGGTAAATGATATAGTAGATTAGATGTTAATAAAAGCTGATGATGAAAATAAGGAGAGAAGGGGCATGAGAAGTGCAGTTGAGTTGTACTTTAGGCTGACATTTTAAAATAAGGTGGTTGAGGCATTTCTTGGGTGAAATTGCAGCCAAGATTTGAAGGAGGTGAGGGAGCAAGTCATACAGTGTCTAGGGAAAGAATATTCCAGGCAATGTCAATATCAAGCCCCAAGGTTCTGAGGCAGCTTTCTTGCTTTCTCTCTTTCTCTCTTTCTCTCTTTCTCTCTTTCTCTCTTTCTCTCTTTCTTTCTTTCTTTCTTTCTTTCTTTCTTTCTTTCTTTCTTTCTTTCTTTCTTTCTTTCTTTCTTTCTTTCTTTCTTTCTTTCTTTCCTTCTTTCCTTCTTTCCTTTTTGAGACGGAGTTTCGCTTTTGTTGCCCAGGCTGGAGTGCAATGGCGCAATCTCAGCTCACCACAACCTCTGCCTCCCAGGTTCAAATGATTCTCCTGCCTCAGCCTCCCAAGTAGCTGGGATTACAGGTGCCCGCCACCACACCTAGCTAACTTTTGTATTTTTAGTAGAGACAGGCTTTCACCATGTTGGCCAGGCTGATCTTGAACTCCTGACCTCATGATCCACCCGCCTTGGCCCCCCAAAATGCTGGGATTACAGGTGTGAGCCACTCCCCCGGCCAACAGTCTTTCTGAGTGTGGTCTTGAGAAAAGACTGAAAGAAGCAAAAGTGGGAGGACCACTAACCTACAGTAGCTGAGAGATGACAGTGGGTTGGATTGTGGTAATAGCAGTGGCAGTGATGAGAAGTAGACAGATCCTGGACATGTTTTGAAGGTGGAACCAACAAAATTTACCAACACATTGAATGTGGTATATGAGAGAAAGAAGGAAGTCAAAGATGACTTCAAGCATTAACACCAGGAGGGCTCTAGGTGGAGTAAGATTTTTTGTTGTTGTTGTTTGTTTTGAAGGGAAGGAGCATAGAGTGGAGGGGGCTAGAGAAGATCAGGGGTGAGTTTTGGGCGTGTCGAGTTTAAGATACTTGCTAGACGTCCAAGTGGAGATATTACTAGACAGTTGCATCTGGTAGAGTATAGGGTTCTGGGGGAGAGCCTAAATGAAGATGTATGTTTGGGAATCATCAGTATAGAGTTGGTATGTCAGACCATAATAATGGAAGAGATCATCAGAGAAGTGAGTGTAGATGGAGAAGAGAAGGATCCAAACACTGAGCCCTGCAAGATTCCAACACAAAGAGCCTGGAGAAATGAGAAAGGAACAAGCAAAAGAAATCAGGAAAAAGCACCCAATGGGGTAGAAAGAAAACTGGGAGAGGGTGGGAGTATGGGAGTGAACGGAGAGGTTCTTTCAAGGAGGAGATAGTGGTTAACCACGCTAAATGCTCTGATTAGACAAGAAAGACTAGGAGTGGCCATTAGATTTAGCAATTTATTAACAAGAAAGGTGGTGGCACAGTGGGTTGAACTGGAATAAGAAGAAATCTTTGCCCTCATGGAACTGACATTCTAATGGCTGGCAGGGCGGGGAGACAATAAATGAATAAATAAGTATACGATATAGTATGTTAGGAGGTGATAAGAGGCAATGGTGAAAATAAAGAAGCAAAGGGCATGGGAAATGCAATTGAGGAGTTATACTTTGAGTTGACATTTTAAAATAGGGTAGCTCCTGATTGGAAAAACGGAAAGAGAGGCACTGGGGTCAGTAAGTAAAGTCAACGCTTTCAAAGAGTTTTGTCAAAAAAGGGAGCAGAGAACTAGCCATAGCAAAGGAACAAAGTGGGATTAGAAGATTTTTTTGCCCCACAGTGAGATACCACCTTGCTGGTAGCTATTAAGATAGCTACTATCAAAAAAATAAAAAATAAAAAAAATAAAAAAATGAAAACCCCCCAGAAAATAGTAAATGTTGGCAGGGATGTGGAGAAACTGGAATCCTTGTGCACTGCTGGTGGAAATGTAAAATGGTGCTGCCACTGTGGAAAAGAGTATGGCAGTTTTTCAAAAAATTAGAAATAAAATTACCATATGACCCAGCAATTCCATTTCTGAGTATATACCCCCCAAAATTGAAAATAGAGTCTCCAAGAGATATTTCACATCCACGTTCATGGCAACAGTATTTACAATAGCCAAAAGTCAAATGCATAGAGACAGAAAGTAGAATGGTAGTTGCCAGGAACTGGGGGAAGGTGGGAATGGGGAGTTACTGCTTAGTGGGTAGTTTTAATTTTGCAAGATGAAAATGTTCTGGAGATTGATTGCACAACAATGTGAATAAACTTAACACTATTGAGTTTTATGGCAAACTCAATAATGGTAAATTTTAGAAATAATGGTAAATTTTACGTATTTTTTAGCAAAATTTTAAAAATTAATTTTAAGGATTCTTTGTTTTTTGTTTTTGAGATGGGAGAAAAAATAGTGTTTTAATGCTGATTAAAATAATCCAGTAGAGAGAGAAAAGTTGATTGTACAGAAGATTGTGTGGAGAACTGCTAGCATGAAAGGGCTTTGAGTAGGTGAGAGGGTAGGAGTGCATGAGGGAAGTCGTGGCCTAAGAAGAAACACATACTTTCCATCTATTGCAACAAGAAGGAAGACAGAATATAGAGGTTTGAATGCTGGGGTGGGTGGATGTGGAGGTGGGAGCTTGCCGAAAGTTTCTTCCCATGGCTTCCAATTTCCCCGAGATATGGAAGCTGAGTGGGAGGACAGAGGAGGTGGGTGTGGTCATGAACTGGGAGAGTAGGAGGGCTGGGGAGTGGAGCATGGCTGCTGAGTAGCATTGAGTGGGCACTGGGATGTGCAGAAATGAATGTGATATGAGATCAGTCGACAGCAAGCACATTGGCTGCACAGTGCTAAATGGGTGCTGAATTTGAGGCTCTCAGGGGAACCTCTATATTAATCAGAAACTATAATTAACAATAGAGATTTCATCTTATTCTGAGTGTGACATTTCAAAATTAAAGGACATATCCTGTAGGAATACACTGCTAAATATTATAAACATAATTTAAAAGAAACCTCAGTCATGGGAATGGGAGATCATAAACCTGCTTTGACTCAGTGACTCTGACTTTGGTGTGACTTCCTCATCTGCCAAGTGTCATGAGGGTGGTGGCCATCATGCCTATCTATGGAGGCCATGCACCAAGGGTCCCCTGACTGCTTTTCCAGGAATGATATCCCGCTTTCCATATCTTGTGACGGAGAGGCTGGTGGTGACAGAGTTCCTGAGGACTTCAGGCAGTGACTTCTGGGATAATCCTGGCTAACTCCTCCTTCACAAGCTTAAAGCCCTTAACTCCCAACACAGAGATAATAATGCTCACTGGGGAAAAATGGAATTGGCAAATTATTTTTTCCTCTATGGTCTTTAAGCAAATCACACAAAGATACTTGTGACTCTTCCCTAGAAAAATGACGATGATGATGATGATGACTAAAATGTAAGTATCCAGACACTGTTTACTGTTCATATAAACTTCCTAATGACTTTAACATCTAATGTTTTCTCACCATTCTAATATTTATCAGAGGCCAGGCGTATTGGCTCACACCTGCAATCCCAGCACTTTGGGAGGCCAAGACGGGAGGATTGCTTGAGCTCTGGAGAAAAGGCTGGGCAACATAGAGAGAACTCGTTTATACTAAAAATTAAAAAAATTAGCCAGGCATGGTGGCATGTGCCTGTTGTTACAGCTATTCAGGAGGCTGAGGCAGGAGGATTGCTTGAACCCAGGAGATCAAGGCTGCAGTGATCTATGATCATGCCACTACCCTCCAGCCTGGGCAACAGAGACAGACCCTGTCTCAAAAAAAAAAACAAAACAAAAGTTACTAGAGAGGAATCTGTTCATTGAACCCACCTCAAATGAAGTAATGGAATTATAATTGGCTGTTATTTCTGTCCATTTCCGCCCAAGTGAAATTACAGGGGTTAGATTAAATCGCCTAATTGCAAGGAAACCTTCTGTATTCATCTAATCCGTAAAACAACTGCTAGACCTTTTGAATGAAAGAAAAAGTCACAAGCAACTATGGGTAGTATATGGCTTTTTAAAAATATCCTTTGCTAGATAATAAATCACTAGTAGAAATACCCTTTTGACTTAGCATTCAGAAATTTCAATCTCGTTGCTTAATATAAAGAATAAAAAGTAGCCTAGTGTAGAAAAGGGAGTCACCCATGATTTTAGAAAAGTCCTGAAATAGGAGAGCACAGATATGAGCCCACTGGCTAGAAACATTGCTGTGGTGTGATGAGGGGCCCAGTCCATCAGCACAAACCTCTCCCCAGTGGCATGGGGGGCTCCCTGTCTGTTGCAACCTATCCAACCTCTTCTCTGGCAGGGCATTTGTCTTTGTTGTTGTTGCCTTAGGTTTCTAAAAAAATGCTGTCTATTTTGTTTTTTAAATGAACAAAATAAAACAGAGTGCTGATACAGTGGTTTCTAACACCGTTCTTTAATATAAGGAACAAAAACTCCTTGCAGACATGGCTGATGGGGTAGGGAATATGCAAGGGGAGCCTAGATCATCTTGTAATGCCGGAAAGTAAGACAATACTAAGCAAACAAAACACACACAATGGTGGGGATTGGTTACAGGGACACAGGTGCCAACTGAAAGAGCTCCCAATGGCCAAATTCGGACCAAGAGGAACAACAAATAAATAATGCAGTAATGGATTATAACTCAAAGTATAAAATAAATATTCATGAATCCACACAGACATAAATAGGTGGTTGACTCAGTAAATAAAAGGGAAAGAACAGACAACTCTCACAGGCATAAAAATTTCAAATTTATGTAGACATCCCACCCTCAAGTAGGTGAAACATAACTCCCTACTCCTTACGAATGGGCTGTGCACAGTGAGTACTTCCAAAGAGTACAGTATGGAAATGGAGGGGGAATGTAACTTTACAATGGAGAAACTTGATAAATAAGACTTCAACCATATGATTGAGGTCAACATCATCAGTGATAAGTCATGTCACTAGCATGTACTCTCACGATATGATGAAAATGCCACGTCACCTCTGGCATCTTCTTCCCCAAGCCCCCTAACCCTAGTCTAATCATGAGAAAAACATGAGACAAACCGAAATTGCAAAGCGTTTTACAAAATACCCAACCAGTACTCCTCAAAACTGCCAAAGTCATCACAAAAGGAAATTCTGAGCAACTTTCCCAGCCCAGAGGACCTTAAGGAAACATGACAACTAAATGTTATATAGTATATTGGACGGGATCCTGGAATAGAATAGAATAGGGAAAAGCTAATTAAGTCAGAGTAAAATATTGACTTTATTTAATAATGAAGTATTATGACGGGTTCACTAGTTGTGACAAACATACCACAGTAATATGAGATGTTAACAGTGGGGGGAAACCAGGTGTGGGGTACGTGAGAATTCTCTGTTTTATCTCTGCAACACTTCTGTAAACTGAAAACTATTCTAAAATAGTGTTTGTTTTCAAAATATTAAAAACAGGATGTGGCAGAGTAAACTGGGTAAATGGAGAGGAGGAGAGAAGAGAGGCCTCTTCCTGGCAGCAAGAACTGGAAGGAGCTTACAGCGCAGAACGCCATGCTCTGACATACAGGAGCTAATCCTGGGCCTTCAAAGCCAACATCCCTGCCCAAGTGCAAGTACAGTTGCCACATTTATGTGAGATTCAAAACCTCAACCCAGCAGGTGTGGTGACCCCTCATCCAAGGCAGGGTCTGTGCTTTGCCTCATTAGAGAATACTGCTGGGACAAAGCGACAGGGCAAAGTGTCCCTACCAACTGGAGTCTCCACCAGAGGGACTGAGGAACCTGGAATCAGCTCATCTTTCTTCTCCATTTATAGAACCAAAATATGGGCCTGGGGAATTTCTGACTCCAGCTGTCATTTAAGGGAGGACCTTCTCTAAGACATTTGCTGGAACACCACTGGAAAGAATTGGGAGGGGATTTGGGGGGAAACTGAGATGTGCGGCCAAGAGGACACTAAAAGGGAGAGGGTCGGTTGATGTAAAACTCAAGGATTTTTCTAGAAACCTCTGGCTTTGGCAGTAACAGAAATGCTAGCTAAACATTGTTTGACAGACTGGCAGCAAGAGGTGGATAATCTGAGGATGGAGAGTGTGGCTGAGGAAGGATGAGGATGTATAGAGGCTGCTGGCACATTCGCAGAGGGTAAGCCAACAAAGCAAAATTTTAAAATGTGTTTAGGGCACATGCAAAGGGATGCCAGCTTTGCATCTGGATTGAATGTCCAGCGTGGCCTCTTGCTGACTCTGACGCTCAGTACTTAGGCACTCAGGGCCTGCCTTTCCTCATCTGTAAAGATAATAGCCCTCACACAGGGATGTAGTAAGAATTAAATGCAGAAGTTTACATAATGCAAAGTGAGAACTCA
Organism: Macaca mulatta; assembly: GCF_049350105.2. Lineage (NCBI taxonomy): Eukaryota > Metazoa > Chordata > Mammalia > Primates > Cercopithecidae > Macaca > Macaca mulatta. Next base: position 78,024,491 of record NC_133409.1, on the reverse strand, counting down.
ATAAATGTTAATTGTCATGATTGGTGTTAGTATTATTATTGTTACTTTTAGAAATTCCAGAAATGCAAATAAGGCCCAGGTTTCTTGTTCATGCAGTGATGGCAGGAGGAGGAAACTGCCCATCTTTCCTGGAACCCATCTCCATTTTCCGTGCTTATCTCTTGGGGTCACATCTTCAGAAATCTCTGCAAAACCACCCTTTTTCCTCACACCTCGCAGATGATCCCCTCTGCAAATCATGTTTCCAATCCATCTTGAAATGGTTCCTAAGTGTTGCTTATGTAATAGCTATCCTTTCCAAGTGGCATCATTTAAGCCAAATCTAAAAAGGAAAAACAATAATTCATTCAATCAGACAGACACGTATTCAACAAAAACTTCTTGAGCACCTACTATGTGCCAGGAACTGTTCTAGGTGCTGAAGATTCAGCTATGAATGGGGAAGATAAACTTCTTGTTCTCGATGACAGCAACTACGTGACCAGGGTAGGCCTATAAAGGGGTGACATTTAAGTCAGGATCCGAGTGGCTAGAACTAGCCTGTTGTGACTGCAGAAAGCTTTCCAGGCAGACAGAACAGTTTGTGCAAACATTCTAAAGCTTTGCTTCTTCAAGAAACCAGAGTGGTTGGAACTGTGGGCAAGCGTCAGAATGGTGCAAGGTGAGGTCAAGCTAGGTGGTTAGGATGAGATAATGGCAGTTTTCTAAGTTAGTGTTATGCATTGAATTGTGTCTCTCTAAAAAGACATATGTTTACGTTCTAATCCCCTGTACCTACAAATATTGGTTTTATTTAGACATAGGGTCTTTGCAGACGTAATGAAGTTAAAATGAGTGCATACTGCGTTAGGGTTGGTCTTAACCCAATGACTGGTGTGCTTATAAGAAGAAAAAAACTTGATACAGACATCTGTTTGGAGAGAATGCTATGTGACAACAGAGGCAGAGATTGGAGTAATGTGTTGACAGCCAAGAAACAGCAGGATTGTTGGCAACCACTAGAAGTTAGGAAGAGGCAAGAAAGGACCCTCCCCTGGAGTCTTCAGAGAGAGAGCATGGCCCTACTGACAGCCTGATTTCAGTCTTCCAGCCTCCAGAAAGGATGTTTTAAGCCACCCAGTTGGTACTACTTTGTTACAGCAGCCCTAAGGAAACAAATACAGTCAGGATAACAAGTTTGGATTTTATTCTATGAGTGATGGAAATAATTACAGGATTTTAAGCAGGGAAACACATAAGCTAGTTTTCATTTTGTGAAAATAAATATGGTGCTAGGCCCAGTGGCTCACATCAGAATCTCTGAGTGCTGTTATCCTAGGAGGCTGAAGCAAGAGGGTCACTTGAGTTCACGAATTCAAGACCAGTCTGGACAAAATGGCAAAACCCTGTCTCTACAAAAAATACCAAAAAAAAAAAAAAAAAAAAAGAAAGAAAAAAAACAACTGGCCAGCTGTGGTGGAATGCACCTTAGTCCCAGCTACTTAGGAGGCGGAGGTGGGAAGATGGTTTGAGCCTGGGAGGCAGAGGTTGCAGTGAGCCGAGATTGCACCACTGCACTCCAGCCTGGGAGACAGAGCCAGACCCTGTCTCAAAATAAATAAATACATAAATAAGGCTGCTGTTGGGCAGAATGGATGGGGAAGTGGAGGCAAAGTGCAGAAAAGAACACTGCTAAGGAGGTATCACGTTGTCTAGCTGAGAGACACTGGTGGCTAAACTAGGGTGGAAGTAGGGAGGTAGAAAGAATTGATTGGATTTAGGGTGTACTTTGAGATGGAACTGAAGTGACAGGTGACAGAAAGCACAACATCCAGGAAAATGTCTACATCTATTCACAAAATCTTTGCTGTAATAGTACATTTTTATTATGTTATAAAACATCAGCATTTATTTCCTTATTGCTGATTTGGTTAACTTACTAACTAGACTTATTATTGGGCAATAATACTGACTTTGCCTCTAAGTTTCAAAACATTCCTTCTCTAATACTAAAGTAATAAACCTTCAGAATGGCACAGTAAAATTTCTGTGCAGAACTTTGGGAGAGGCATGAAGAAAAGGAAATAATCCATAATTCCTGGACATAATTTCAGTCAACTACATGTTGCCACCGCGCTGCAGAGCAGTGGCAAGAATACAGGTCTTAGAGATAACAACTGACATTCTAGTCCTGGTTCTGCTGCCAACTCACATGGGACTCTGAGCAACTCACTCAGCTCCTCTAAGCTTCATCTTCCAAAGCCATTAAATGGGTTACAGTTGTTCGTTTCTAAGCTTTTCCCAACTCATAATGTTGTGTGTGTGACTTTCATTAGATTATTTTTGAAAACATTAAAGAATTTGTGTCAAAACCAGTGTTAGTGCCGTATTTGGAATGTTAATGTAGCATTCTAAATTCTTTGAAGTCCTGTTTCTGGTAAGATGGAAAACTGGTTGTTAGGATCAATTGAAACTACTACAAATAAAAAATAAATGCAAATATGATTAAAAGTGTAGAGGAACTGACATATATAAAGAATAACCAGGCTAACATATAGGTGTAATCTGGACCGTGGGCATTGCTATGAAGCCCAGGGCTCACCCTAAGAGCTACAACCTCAGGATAAGGGCACGCCAGCTGTAGACTTGTCCCATCTTCTCCTACCCCTATCTGGCTACAAGAAAAGTTGCCTTGACACTGAGGGAGGGGATTTGCAGAATCTCTGAGAAGATATTACCAGAAGCCAGATCTCACACAGATTTGCATCCCAAATTCACAGAACTTGGGTGATCAAGAAAACTTCAGGCTATGAATTTAGTTTAAAAATTACCCAATATGACAGTGTCTCAGGTGACTGGAAAGGCAAAAGAAAACACATCATCTCTGGAGAAAGGTTTCAAAGAAGTCTCAAAAATAATTTTTCAAGGTTGATGAATAACAGTCCAAAATACCCAAGCACACAAGGAAGCAAATGACTAAAGAAAGAATAAGCAATAAAAACACACAACAATAAAACCCCCAAAATATTAAGGTATTTCAATTATTGAGCTTAGATTATAAAAACAACTATGATACTATGTATAAAGATATAAAGAACAAGTTTGAAAATATATCTGGGGAATAAAAGATGATTTAAAAAACAGTAAATTTGAAAAAGAAGCAAATTGAATTTTTATAAGTGGGAAATACAGTAACTAAAATTAAGGGGTAAATGGATAGACTTAACAGCATTGTAAACATAGCAAAAGAGAAAATTAATGAGCTTGAAGATATGTCAGAAGAAATTACCCAGAAAGCAGCACAGAAACCAATAGATGAAAACTATGGAAAAGAGGTCAAAAGACACGGAGAATATGAGAAGTTTGAAGCATTAGAGTTTCAGAAGAAAAGAATTTGGAAAATGGAAAGGAGATTATATTTGAAGAGATAATAGCAGAGAATTTTCCAAAACTGATGAAAGATTTCAACACACAGATTCAGGAAGCTCAGCAAATCCTAAATACGATGAATAAAATATAATTCCACATGTCAACACAATGAAGTGAAATTATAAAACACCAAAGACAGAGAGAAAAATCTTAAAATTAGATTAAAAATGCAGATTACGTTTCAAGAAACACCCAAATAAACTAGAAAAGTAGTTGAGTTCTCTACAACAATGAACCCAGAATATAAATATAATATCTTTGGTTTTTTTTTTTTTTTTTAAGACAGAGTCTTGCTCTGTCACCCATGCTGGAGTGCAGTGGTGCAATCTTGGCTTACTGCAACTACCGCTTCCTGGGTTCAAGTGCTTCTCCTGCCTCAGTCTCCCAAGTAGCTTGGATTACAGGCAGGCGCCATGCCAAGCGAATTTACATATTCATCATGTTGGCCAGGCTGGTCTTGAACGCCTAATCTCAAGTGATCTGCCCGCGTTGGCCTCCCAAAGTGCTAGGATTACAGGCATGAGCCACCACACCTGGCGAAATATAATATCTTCTATGTTCTTCAAGGGAATAACTGACAATCTAGACTTCTACACCCAGAAAAAAAAAAGTAGTTTTTTTTTTTCAAAAGTGAAGGTAAAATAAAGATACTTCCAAACAACGAAAACTGAGAGTTTATCATTAGAGGACCTGTATTAGAGGAGCTGCTTTTCATTTTACTTCAGGCAAAATGAAAGAAATCCAGGTGGAAGGTCTGATATGCAAAAATAAAGACTTTTTTAGAAGTGGTAAATAATTAGGTGAATTTAAATGAAAATGACTATGTAGAACAATAATAATGATGACTGGATGGGCTAAAAAAGAAAAAATTAAAATGTATGGCAACAATAATATATAAGTGTGGGGGGCAGAATATAAATGGAATTAAAGTATACTACGGTCCTTGTATTATTTAGGAAGAAGCAAAAGTATGGTCAACTTTAGACAACTCTAATAAGTAAGCATGCTGTAATTTTTAGAGTAACCGTTAATACAACAGAAAACAGAATGCTTGACTGCCAATGAATGAGAAAGAAAAAATTAAATAATAAAAAGTAACCCAAAAGAAGGCAGAAAAGCCAGGTAAAAGGAATATATAGAATACAAAAAAAAAAAAAAAAAAATCAGTATAGATTTAAGCCCAAATTTATTGGTAATTTTTAAAAATATAAATGGACTAAACATCTAATTAAAAGACAAAGATTGTCATATTAGATGTTATAGGTTGAAATGTGCCCCTCAAAAACATATTGAAATCTCAGCCCTCAGTACCTGTGAATGTGACCTTATTTGAAAATACAGTCTCTGCAGATGGTCGACTTAAGATGAGGTCATAAGTCTGAGTCTTAATCCAATGTGACTTGTATCCTTATACAAAATGGAAATATGGATGGAGAGGCAGACACACACAGATGGAAGATGATGGGAAGACATGGGGAGTAAGCTATCTACAAGCCAAGGAAAGCCTGACACTATCAGAAGCTGGGAGAGAGACATGGAACAGATTCTTCCTTACAGACTCAGAAAGAACCAACACTACCTACACCTTGATCATGAACTTGTAGCTGCCAAAACTCTGAGACAATAAATTTCTGTTGTTTAAGTCACCTAGTTTGTTGCGTTTTGTTACATCAGCCATAGAAAATAAATGCACTCGATTTTTTTTTTTCAAGGTCTCACTCTGTCACTCAAGATATAGCACACTGGCACGATCATGACTTACTTCAGCTTTGAGTTCCTGGGCTCAAGCAATCCTTCCACCTTAGTCTCCCAAGTAGCTGGGACTACAGTTGTGCACCATCATAGTTGGCTAATTTATTTATTTTTTGTAGAGGCAGGGTCGTGCTATGTTGCCCAGGCTTGTCTCAAATTCTTAGGCTCAAGTGATCCTGCTGCCTAGCCTCCCAAAGTGCTGGAATTACAAGCATGAGCCATGATGCCCAGCCTAGATTTTTGCTTTTTCGATTATGTTCCCCTTCCTTTCCTTCCTTTCTGTTATGGACTGAATGTTTGTGTCCCTCCAAAATTCATATGTTGAAGTACTAACTCCCAGTGTGAAGGTATTTGGAGGTGGAGCCTTTGGGAGGTAATTAGGTTTAGATGGGGTCATGAGAGTGGGCTCCATGAAGAGATTCATGTTCTTTTTTTTTGTATATTTTTGAGACAGAGTCTCGCTCTGTCACCCAGGCTGGAGTGCAGTGGCACCATCCCAGCTCACTGCAACCTCCATCTCCCAGGTTTAAGCAATTCTCCTGCCTCAGCCTTCCATGTAGCTTGGATTACAGGCACCTGCCATCATACTAGGCTAATTTTTGTAGTTTTAGTAGAGACAGGGTTTCACCGTGTTGGCTAGGCTAGTCTCAAACTCCTGACCTCAAGTGATCTGCCTGCCTCAGCTTCCGAAGTGCTGGGGCTACAGAGGTGAGCCACCACGCCCAGCCGCATTGCCTGAATTTTTAAAATCAGAATTAGAAAAACAGGATGAAGAGAAAAATAAGCAATGAATGGATGATTCTTATTTTCTGGAAGTTTCTACTGAAACTTCCTGGCCAGGATTAGTGTTCTTAAAAGAAGAGGAAGAGAAGTCAGAGCACTTGCTCTCTCCGCCATGTGAGGACACAGTAAAAAGGCAGCCGTTGCCAAGACAGCCCTCACCAGAACTGAATCCTGCTGCACCTTGATCTTGGACTTTACAGCCTCCAGAACGATGACAAAATTATTTTCTATATTGAAGCCACCCAGACTATGGTATTTTGGTATGGCAGCCCAAGCTGACTAAGATAACTCCCCACCTCTATTTAAGGAAGACTAACTTTGTCCATGTCCCTGCCCATAGCTTTCCTTGTGGACACATTTCTCCTTGGAACTCACATTCTTTCTTCATACAAAACTCCCTTGGGGTTCTGAGGAGATGCTGCAGGGGAGCAAAGTTAGAAGAAATTGAATAACTCACCATGTTTAACCTCAAACTTTAGTCTAAAAACTTGCCTGCTGGAAATGCAAATTGGTTCCAATAACAAGAATCTTGTGGCCAGTGACCTAATTTCATTCCTAGGAGTCAGCCCGTAACTGGGTCTACTCATACCTTTTTCCTTCTGCACTTGGGGGAGATATTAAACACCCAAGAGATGGAAGGGCTGGTACCATTTGGCCTTGAGGTCAGCTTTGATCAATTCTGGGATTCTAATTAAATAATCATTGCACTAACACTTTCTTAGGAAAGTAAAATTACCCAAATAGAATAGATTGCCTTCATCACAGTGAAAGCAGAAGGAGATGCTTGGAGGTGGAAGTGGAATAGCCCACCCTTTCTTGTGCCTTTCAGAGACGCAAAAGAGGTGGGATAGGATTCGGATGCTGGGGCTTTCTCCCACCAACTCTTTGTTGGGTTCAGATGCTGGTCTGTATCCAGAGAGGGGCTGAGACTGGTGAGGAGGTGGAGAGGCCTCCTGCTCTGCCTGAGGTGGGAAGGAATGGTTTCATTTCCTCCTCACCGAAGGAACCCAAGAGAGGAGAGAGTGAAGCTAGTATTCCATGGGTACCAGGAGAGAGAAGGAAGAAAAAGAAAAACAAAAAAGTACTATCTGATATGGTTTCACTGTGTCCCCATCCAAATCTCATCTTGAATTGTAGCTCCTATAATTCCCACGTGTTGAGGAGGGACCCAGTGGGAGATAATTGAATCATGGGGTTGATTTTTCCCATATTGTTCTCATGGTAGTGAATAAGTCTCACCAGATCCGATAGTTTTTAAGGGGAAACCCCTTTTGCTTGACTCTCATTCTCTCTTGTCTGCCGCCATGTAAGACATACCTTTCGCCTTCCACCATGACTGTGAGGCCTCCCTGGTCACATGGAACTCTGAGTCCATTAAACCTCTTTTTCTTTATAAATTACCCAGTCTCAGATATCTCTTTATCAGCAGCACGAAAACAGACTAATATACTGTCCTTAAATAAAGAAGAATTCAGAAAAACACCTATCCATGAGAGTCATTTAACGGAAGCTGTCTGCTATGGCCTGCAATCCTAACAATCTTTAGTAGAAACCACACATTTCAAGAACTGCTTGGTGTGACTGGGTTTCTTACAGAAACTGGTGAGGGGGTCAAGTTCTGTGCATCAGTGGCAATGGGATCAAAACCGTCAGCCCAGCTGATGAGAGCGGGGACATGGACCATCCGGGTACCAGCATCCTGAGCCCAGCAGAACTCTGATCAGCCAGGGGCTGGAGCCAGCTTGTACTAGTCCATGAGAGAGGATTGTTACATCTTCAGGAGTATTGCAAGTGGATTGTTAAACACAGCCCTTATTAAAAATTATGAGGCGGAGCTTGCAGCGAGCTGAGATTGCACCATTGCACTCCAGTCTGGGCAACAGAGTGAGACTCTTGTCTCAAAAAAGATTTTAAAAATAAAAATTACAGTATATATACTTACAAGTTAATAAAGTTTGTAGGGAGTCTCTGAACCTGCTCTGGCTCAGGAGGCTGCCCCATTCACAAATCTTTTTTACTTAGTGAAACTAAACAAACAAACAAATAAAATGTTTGTTAAAAACAAAAGTAATAAATACTGACAACTCGTCACTTTCTAATTTTACGACTGCATCTGTATTTCCAAGGGTTTGCTGCTGTACATCTTTTCCCAAATCCATATTCAGGGACATCACATTGGTGGCTCAATATTGGCCATGAAGGGAATATTTACACCTTAGAATCTACAAAATGCTGTGAATTAGAGCTAGGCTTATTATTATGTTGATTTATAGACTTTAAAAAGTGATGGAGAAAATTCTAAAAATGCCAATTAAACTTAAAAGCATGTCATGTCTATAGCTGTTACACTGTGAATAGCACAAAAAAACTTAAATTCTTTTTTGTCTTCAAAAACTATTATCCAATCCAGGCACGGTGGCACATGCCTGTAGTCCCAGTTGCTTGGGAGGCTGAGGCAGAAGGACTGCTCGAGGCCAAGAGTTCAAGGTTGGCGGGGTACAGTCCTCACACCTATAATCCTAGCACTTTGGGAGGCCCAAGTGGGCGGATCACCTGAGGTCAGGAGTTCAAGACCAGCCTGGCCAACATGGTGAAACCCTGTCTCTACTAAAAATACAAAAATTAGCCAGGTGTGGTGGTGCACGCCTGTAATCCCAGCTACTCAGGAGGCTGAGGCAGGAGAATTGCTTGAACCTAGGAGGCGGAGGTTGCAGTGAGCCAAGATTGTGCCACTGCACTCCAGCCTGTGCGATAGTGTGAGACTCCGTGTCCAAAAAAAGAAAAAAAAAGGAGTTCAACGTTGCAGTGAGCTATGATCTCGCTCCTGAATAACCACTGCACTCCAGCCTGGGCAACATAGCATAATTAAACCCTATCCAAATGAAAAACAAAACTATCATCGAATTTAGCAAGGAAGTCATTCGCAATCTTGACTAACAAGGAAAACTCTGACATACAGCCTCACTGTTTACGCTCATTTAACATGAGTGAAATAACAACTAACATTCATGTCAGAGCTACGCTCAGAGTGCCGGCTGTAAAACATTTACCAGCCTACCACTGCCTCACATCCACCACTGAGCCTCAGCCCTGACCCCTGTTCCAGCCCTGGGTGCATGGGCATTGGGGGGTAGGCAACAGAAGACACAGGAGAGACAGTCCCTACCCTAGGTGCTGCACAATGTTCAACCCAAGGAAATGGCCCCCGCCTTGTGACTGTGTCATAATTTCCCCCACAGACCACAGACAGCAATCCATACCTACCATCAGCAAGAGAGGGGCCCTGGGAAGAGGCACAGGAATGGTATTAGGTAGCCACTCTTCCCATCTGTACCACTAAGCTATCTTTTTTTCTTTTTTTGAGACAGAGTCTCACCCTGTCACCAGGCTGGAGTGCAGTGGTGCGATCTCGGCTCACTGCAACCTCCGACTCCCTGGTTCAAGTGATTCTCCTGCCTCAGCCTCTCCTGACATGAGTAGCTGGAATTACTGACACGCGCCACCATGCCCAGCTAATTTTTGTATTTTTAGTAGAGACAGGGTTTCACCATGTTGTCCAGGATGGTCTCGATCTCCCGACCTCATGATCCACCCACCTCAGCCTCCCAAAGTGCTGAGATTACAGGCATGGGCCACCACGCCTGGCCTATTAAGCTGTCTTTAATGTCTGTAATACAACTCCAAGCAATACAACATCTGGACTGCCACAGAACCAGTGATGCCAGTTCAACAGTTCTAATGAAAACATGTTTAGAAAGAGGCTTTAAACAAATGTTGAGACAAACAAACAAAAACCCTTTCTACTTAAATTTGAATATTCTCTTACTTGAGATTTTTGTGAACTTGACTCTCTTGTTACACAGAGCAAAGAACCCCTACTTTTTCGGAAAAAAAAATAAGGAAGAGAGAACAAAACAATCCAAAGTACTGAAGGATTACAAAACATTGCATTTACTCATATTAATTAGAAAATTACCTTATCAAGTGAATTTTCCAGTTAACTAAGCCTGTCCTTTAGGTACTCAACAGTAGCTGCTAGCTGTTCCCAAATACCCATTCTCCTTTCTTCCTTTAATAATGGACTTCCTGAATTTTAGCTGATCACTCGGTAACGAGCACTGCATTTTCTAGCTTTCCTTGGAGCTATGGGTGGCCGAGTGACTAACTGCTGGCCTGGGGAATGCAAATTGTAATAGATGTGCGACTTCGAAAGTTGAGCCCTTCAAGGAGACAGGCGTGCCCTCTGCTAGCTCTGTGTTCCCATTCTGTTGTCTAAAACAGTGGGACAGTGGGACCTGGAGCAGCCATATTAGACCAGGAGGTAGAAACTGTGTGTTAACAATGGAAGACCTGGCAGGGCCTGGTGGCTCACACCTGTAACCAGCTCAGCGCTTTGGGAGGCTGAGGCAAGAGGATCTCTTGAGCCTAGGCATTCAAGACCAGTCTGGGGAACTCGGTGAGACTTCTTCTGCACAAAAAAAAAAAAAAAAAAGTAAGGCATGGTGGCGTGCATCTGTATTCCCCACAGCTCAGTTGCTTGACCCGGGAAGGTCGAGGCTACGTGAGCTGTGATAGTGCCACTGCACTCCAGCCTAGGTGACAAGCAACTATACAGGAACAGCCCGGGTCCCCACCCCACGGAGCCATCATACCAGCCTTCCCACACTTTAACATGAGGGAGAAATTAGCTTCTTTTTTCTTTAAAGCCACTATTATTTGGCCCTTGTAACAGCAGCTGAATTTGTATCCCGAATGACACAATTACCCACATTTTAAGTCATTTTGTTGTTAACATTTCAAGGATGATATCCTTTCTAGAACATGCCACACCTTTCTTAACTCATTAAACAGAGCAGACAGAACATTGTTTACTCTTTTTTAACTTGAGAAGCCTAATTGCTGTTCTGAACAATAATACAAGGCGATGGCTGAGGAGTGGAGGGCTGCTGCCTCCTGTGGGCTTGGTTCATTTATGCCTAAGTCTTGCAGTTTTTCTGCAGTTCTTTCCTCTCACTCTCAAACTATCAAGGATCAAATAAGAAATACACATAAAATTCTTCCCCCTGGAACCTCAAACGTAAAAGTATTCAATAAATATTTTGTTTGATTATGATTGCTATTAGTATTATTATTACTTTGTATTGGGGACAAACAGCTATTTTTCAAAACTCAGCACTTGTTTCTTCTGCTTAAATAAAAATCCCAACCAGGAAGACACAGAAGATTGAAATCCCACTATTAGAGTCATTATAACCAGCTGCCTCAACAGAATGGAAACTACGATTTGTTCTTAGTGCGGCCCCTCTCTGTTTCTTTAAAAATACCTTGGTGGTCTTTTTGGTCATGAAATGTAAGGAAAATCTACCTATTGATCTTGGGGAGTCTCTGAACTAAGGACCTCAACCAATAGCAGATGTTTCAAATGGAGAGGTAAATGCTCTCTTTGATAATGAACAAGGCTATTTTCATGGTAGTCAGAGTATGGCTCTTTATAGAACATACGATGTTCAGAGGTTTTGCTTTCTTTGACCAGGGCAAGAAGCGGGCAGTAGCACCATAAAATGTGATACTCTTCCAGCTGTGAGCCTGCCCCAGCCATGTGGCTGCAAGCCTGGGGCCAAGAGGGAGATGGCCAGATGGGCCCTGGGAGGGGGCCTGAACTATGAACTCTAGAGCATTGATACCTGACCACCAGTGTAACCCTCCCTTATCTGCCTGCAATTCACTCATGTTATCCTCAAGACTCAGGAAGCAGTTAAGTGTCACAGCCTGTGTTACATGTTCTTGGGTCTTGAAGGGAGGTCTTGGACAAGAGAGAGTTCCCACATGTGCACAGAGGTGATTGACAGAGCAGCTGGGGCAGCACCAGGCAAGAAGTGACAAATGTCAACCAGTATAGACTTGTTACACGGTCAACACAATGAGGCGTCCTCAGAATCTCTTGGAGAAGAGCCTGCCAAAGACTCAGAAACATACTATTTCATTATGATGCTATTATTAACATCAATATATCATTGTAATAATGTTATTGATATGATAAAATTATGTTATGTCTTATTTTATAAGATTGATATTATTGTATTATTTCTCTCTTGTTAGTATATTATCATCTCATTACAAAAGTAATTATTATTCTCCCAGTGTCCAGCTGTGTATAGAGTCTTCTCCTCCAAAATACCTTCCCCTTCAAATCTAAGGCTACTAACTAGCTGTAATTGAGCTTGCAAGAAACATGTTAACAAAAAATGTAAACAAATTCTGATGGAAGGCCTGGAAGCATTTTCTTAGCAATGAAATACAAGATCTTTAAAAGTTAGACCAAGTAATATCTTACTTTGCTTGGTCAGGATTTTTTTTAACAACTTCTGGCTCCCCAACTGTGTCCCAGATAGTTAAAATTGTCAAAGTAGTGGCCATTTGGCAAATGGAGTGAAACTGTACAATTTCTGAGTGGCTCCTTCACAATTAAAGTCCTGTCATTAATGGTAAAATGGGGTGTCCAGGTCTAGGAAATTGTCAAAATAAAACTGGGGAGATTAACAGGTTGCCAATTTTATTTTGCCAACAAAGAACATTTTTTAAAATTACTAAACACTATTAACATACAACATTAATAAAATAAAACATTTTACCGCCAAGATAATAGGAAGCAGATATTTCAGAATAAAGGGTCATCGTTTAAGAGGAATCATTGGAACTTTATGAAGACTTTCAAATGGCTATTGTTTTTCTTATGTCACCACGGATGGGTGGGAACTTCACGCAGACTGCCACCTGGTTTGGAACCATTATTCTAGAACATTAAGCCCATATCTTGGGAAGCTGTCTGGGAGTTGTTGCCTAAAATTATTTCCATACATTTTCCTAAATATATGGGAAGTGGATTCAAGGAAGAGCGGTGGTCTACTTCCCACAAGAGAAATTCTATGAGGAATCGGGAAGAGACTGCCTGCTTTGGGCAGAGCCCTGTATTATCAGCCAACCAACCCCAAAGATTTCTTCCTGATCTGAGTTGTCTCTGAGTGTCACCAGCACTGGAAACTACCCTTCTGAGGAGACAGGAAAAATTGGGAAATCAGGTTCATTTCATGGAATGAATTTTTAATCCTTCCTGGCCCCGGGAATGCTGAGTCTGTTGGTAATTTTCATTCTTGGGTCACAGGCCCCAGGAGAGTGGGAGAAAGGCCAAATAGGAGAGAGAAGTCTTCAGTATGTTTCTTCGGATCCTGGATTTACTCCCTGGATCTATAAACAGAAAGGCCGCCCTGCTCCAGCCCTCCAGATGCAATTCCCAGAAGCCAGCAACTGCACAGGTAGCTGAGGGGGTGAGACTGGTGCTACGCCGGTTTCAGAGACAGTTCTAAAGCTGGCATGCACATGAAAGAAAGGAGATTCTTGTTGTTAGAAAAACAACCAGTGAGAGAAAACTTTACCTCATGAGATAGCTGAGTAAAAGCTTCTTTTACTAAAACCAATGACCCCAAACTAACTTGGAGGAGCCTTCCTCCCACCTACTGATTTTATTTTCCCGCATTTTATTTCCAGAATTTTATTTTCCAGCATTTGGAAGAACTATGGAGAACCAAAGGGATAAAGGTTGAATTCATTACCAACTCTTCCAGAAGCTCTTTCTACTGACCTGAAATAATTTCCATATATTTTCCTAAATATATGGGAGTTAATTGCCAATTTGCATTCTGGTTTCAGTATTCAGATCTCAAGATGGAAACATAAGCCTTTATTTCACGAAAAATAGATGAAGGAAAACTTCTGAAGCTCATTTTCTAATGCCCAAAAGGTTTGTGAAGAACAAGTGTAACATTTTTTTCCTCTCTAGTAGCCTATTCAAAAACATCTTAGAGAAGCAGCCCTCCCTTGGGTTTGAGCTGGTTTATGATTGTGGTTACATCAGAGGATTTATTCTCCATCCTAGCCTCTCCAAGTCACTGCTAATTCTTAAAAGGGTCACGGGAATATAGTTTTGCCTGATATGCCTCCTTGTAGCCAAACTTGATGTCAGCACCTTTTAGGCGTGGGAAACTAGGAATTAACACGCTGAATTTTCATTATGACTCTCTGTGTTGAGGTTCTATTTGGGAAGACTTTCCCATGTCCTTTGACACTGGCCTGCTCGCATTATTAATTTAAATGTCTCAGGAACATCATCTGCTCCTGCTAAAATAAATGACAAATGAGTTCTGGAAAGTGGCTTCAAGATTTACCCTAGTAGGAACAGTCAGGGAAAAGCTCAGTGTCTGAAACACTAATTTAGATGCAAGGTTTAATAATGTGTGTTTAGCGATGACCCTAAAATCTGCTCGCTCACAACTTTCCCCATCTGGTGTAATTTGCTTTCTCCACTTGGAAAAATGCACACGACAGCATGCATTATGTGCCGTGTTGTAACAATGAGACCTCGTCCGTCACATGCTTCACCAAGGGAGGCTTATTTCTCATCCTGTCTCTACCAAGCTCCCAACCTCTAGTGACATTTTGCAGTGCAGGTCTGACCAAGTACCCATGCCCCAGCCCAATACCACTTTGGAGAAGGAGATGATGGAGCCGTACCTTGTACCCGGGTTTCCGCCCTCTTTTCTTTGGGATCTTCACTGCTGGTAAAGAGCCAGCTGAAGCAGAATAAAGGTTATGAACTGCCATCTTCATAGGTGTGGAGTGAAGTGAGGGTCGGCCTCGCTTTCTCCCCGGGATCCTCTGAGACTGCATTTCTGCTGGTGCCAGTCTTACAGAATGAGGTGACAAATCGCTCACAGGCAGAAGAGGTGCTAAGAATTAGTCCAGACACAAAGCAAAACAAAAACAGAAGTGTTTGTTTGGTTTGCAAGGCAAACATGATTCTATTTGGTGATTTTGGCGATACCTACCACTTATTGGAAGGGAAGACCAAATATGAAGGAGCTAGGTACCACTAGATGCATTTACTATGCTGTTGGGCCTCTGTGGGAAGTTAACTGGTGTAATTTTAAGGATGTTGAATTTCCATGGGGCAAGTGAAGTAGGGAAGATACTGGCTAGGCAAAGAAAACAATAGTTTCCCAGCTCCAAACACAGCTGATAATGTCACCAGCAACAAAATGACTTTGTTTGTATCTCAGTTTCCTCAGTTAGTTCAACTTTGAACTATTGTAACAATAATATTAAATAAACAAAGCCACTCTCTCATGTTCACTTGTATCTCTTTGGTTGAGTTATAAATTATCATGACCTCTTTTTCTCTTGAAAGAAATTTAAAAGAAATTTAAATTTATCAAATCAATTGTATGAAAGTTGACGATGTCCCTCTATCAAAATGTGGACAGAGATTTACATACAGATATATTCATTTTAGCATGATTTAGAATTGCAAAATTAAAATGGATGCAACCCAAATAATAAACAATAAGAGAATATGTAATATATCTGCAGAATAAAACAATCAACTAGTTAAAAGTCTTTAATGGCACTTTTTGGATAGCGTGATGTTGAATAAAAAAAGCATCACACATTAAAATGACCTCAACTATGCAAAAAATGTGTATGGTAAAAAAAGTGGAAGGAGACATGCTAAAATGCCACCAAGGCAAGGATGGCAAGACTATGGGTAATTTTTCAACATGCACAATCCTTTGTAAAGATACCCTACATACTACAATAATCTTAGCATGGCACTAAAAATATAAATAATAAGGCCAGACACGCCAAGCACACTGGCTCATGCCTGTAATCCCAGCACTTTGGGAAGCTGAGGCTCGTAGATCACTTGAGCCTAGGAGTTCGAGACTAGCCTGGACAACATAGCGAAACCCCATCTCTACTAAGAATACAAAAATTAGCTGGGCATGGTTGCCCACACCTGTAATCCCAGCTACTTGGGAGGCTGAGGCAGGAGAATTGCTTAAACCAGGGAGGCAGAGGTTGCAGTGAGCTGAGATCGCACCACTACGTACCAGCCTGGGTGACAGAGCAAGGTTGTCTCAAAAATAAATAAATAAATAAATAAACTTCTTAGGTAGAATTAATTGCCTAAACCTTGAAGCAAGAGGTAGTCGATCAAACTTGACTCAAACAACATAGTGGTCTCATGAGCTCAGGGATCAGACTTCCTGGAATGTTCAGGAATGTGATGAATGAGGCAGAACTTTAGACTTTGATTCAGGGATGATAAAATTCATTTTTAAGGATTAGTGGTACCTTACAGTGGAAATGAGAGGCTTCTGCCCAAAAGCCGGCAGAAGCAGATGGGGAAGATGATGGGCACAGTCCCTACACCCTGGCCTGGGCCTTGTCTACAAGGACAAGATTGCTCTGCTCAGCACAGAAAATATAAAATAGTGGAAGTTCTTAAAAACATGATGGGAAATATTGGGTATCCTTTATAGATTTAAGGTCACTTTGTTAATTTTCTGAATATGAACAGTATTCTATCAATCATCTTGATTGTTCTTTGAAATACCATAGGTAGTAAATAGAATTTTAAAGTATAAATTTATTTATTGAATGCACTGTTAAATAGAAAACAGTGCACTGTTAGACAGATAGACAAGGTGTTTTGGATATGAATTTTTTTTTCTGTTCTTGTGAGTTTAAGAAAAATACTCGATCTCATTGATTCTAAGAAGCATATTTTTCATACATTAACATCTCTGAAATCAGGGTGCACCCTACAGTATGTCAGAATTCCATAGGGAACATTTTTTTTTCTATCTTAGTAGAACATAATATAATGACAGGTGATATAACTAAAGGTATCTTAGAGTCAATCAGTTAGGATGAGGGACTATAAGCTCATTAACATGTAAACAAAAAAATCACCCTACTTCTAGACTTAGTGCCTATACTCCACAGTGCCAATAAATATGCAAAATATTTGTTTTCAAAAAAGAGGCTACTAAAAACATTGAAGAACCACCAAATTTATTGAATAAGATTTTCGCTATGTGAAAGTTGATCTGAGTCTAATTTTGAACTATTCTCATCAAGTTTCTGTGTCTTCCTTATTATCTCTATAGACTTTAAACTCAGGAATTATATTTTCCTAGTTTAGGACATGCTTCTCTACTTTACTACTTTGTCTTTACTGAGGAGTAAAGACAACTTATCCAGTAACATCAATATCCGAAGTCAACAAGAGAAAAATCATGATCAACTTGGGCGCAGTGGCTCACACCTGTAATCCCAGCACATTGGGAGGCCAAGGTGGGCGGATCGTCTGAGGTCAGGAGTTCGAAACCAGCCTGGCCAACAGGCTGGTAAAATCCAAAAACAAGCCAGGTATGGTGGCATGGACCTGTAGTGCCAGCTATTCGGGAGGGTGATGTTCGAGAACCTCTTGAGCCCGGGAGGCAGAGGTAGCAGTGAGCCGAGATCACACCACTGCACTCTGGCCTGGGAGACAGAGTGAGACCCTATCTCAAAAAAAAAAAGAAAGGAAGAAAGGAAGAAATAAAGGAAGAAAGGAAGAAGAAAAGAGAAGAAAAGGAAAGAAAAAAGAAAGAAAGAGAGAGAGAAAGAAAAGAAAGAAAAAGAAAGAAAGAAAGAAAGAAAGAAAGAAAGAAAGAAAGAAAGAAAGAAAGAAAGAAAGAAAGAAAGAAAGAAAGAAAGAAAGAAAGAAAGAAAGAAAACCCACAATCAGAGAAGGCATCACATCTCTTTTCTCTCTTGTGGAAAAGGTAGTCCTCTTGAAAGATAAATTGACTGCAATTCTTTCCTGGTGAGTTGTAATGCTCTGAGATGCTTCCTCACAAACTCTCCTGATAAATAGCGTTTGAAGAGTAAAAGAGGGGTAACCAATTAACTAGCCCCAATATCCTAAGAATTTTTATCATTCAAATTAAACTTTTTACAAAAATTCCTCAATAACTCAATTTTTTCTTTGGAAAAAAGTCCTCTTTTAAGCTGGGTTTTCCATTGTTCTGCTTCCCTGTCGCTATTGTGAGGGAAAAACAGGACTTGGGTTGCTTTCTACTTCTTGCCTTCCACAGCAGCACACTCATTCTAGAGAGCATGAAGGAGCTTTCCAGGCAACTACATCTCAGAAATACATTTTACGCTAATGGAGCAACAATGAACCGGGATTGGTGGAATGCTAGGTACCACAGCAACTGGGGAGATATTTGGAGCTAGGAAGTCTTCCCACAGTCTTTTCAATTCAGGAAGATATTTTTCCCTAACTGCTTGTTGCAAGTAAGTACAATTTTAAGGAACAAGTGAGAAGACTCTTAAAAATTGAAGAGGTCATTTTAACCACAGGGGATTCTCTAAATGTCTCCTTGATATAAATTTGAGGGGTTTAGAGGAAAGCACTTTTAAAGTGGCTTTTCAATAACAGACCCAGACACTTTGGAAAAGATGATAGCCAAAGTGCAGGTACCCCAAAATATCCCTTTCCAAAACTAAGACATGAACAAAAAAAGTAAAAATAACAAAGCTCAATACTGAAAATAAGGAAGAGTCTCAGTCTTGGAATGCAATGGAAATAAGACCAGTGAGATTTTTAAAAGGGAGAACATGGCTGCGGCAGATGAGCAATGAAAATTTATCATGTTTAAAGAAAAGCTCAAAAGTAATTTCAAAACAAAAATACTCAAAGGTATATTAATAGACTGTCTTCCAGAATGAAGAGACCCTCTGAGTCTTAAGAAAATTTATTTCAAAAATTGTCTGGGTGGGGTGGCTCACACCTGTAATCCCAGCACTTTGGGAGGCCGAGGTGGGCGGATCACCTGAGGTCAGGAGTTCGAGACCAGCCTGGCCAACGTGGGGAAACCCCATCTCTACCAAAAATACAAAAAATTAGCTGGGCACGGTGGCAGGTGCCTGTAATCCCAACTACTAGGGAGGCTGAGGCAGGTTGCAGTGAGCTAAGATCGTGCCACTGCACTCCAGCCTGGGTGTGACAGAGTGAGACTCCATCTCAAAAAAAGAAAGAAAAGGAAAAAGAAGAACAAAAACTTATTTAAAATGAATAACAACAAATCAACACTCACAGGAAAACATCTATAAGCATTTAGGCAGGATAAACAGGTCATTTACTGTGGTAAGAATAAACAGGCGAGTTCACTTCAGCACCATCAGCCAGAAGATAATGGAGTCATCGTGGTGGCATTTTTTCCCAGTTATTTATAGTTGTTGACACACTTGCACCCACCACAGGGCCTTTGCGTTTGCAGTTCCCTTTGCCTGGAATGCTCTTTCTTCCCCCTCCGGTCCATGCCTCTCCTTCCTCAGTTAACTCAAGGAAGCTTTCTCTGACCCCACTAGGGTTTCCTGAGCTTAGAGTTCCTCAACTGAGACACAAACCCACTGCATGTGCAGTATCCACCAGGGAGCTTGGACAGGGAGAGCCCATGGGAACATGAAGCTTATGTGACTTGCTGTGCCTCTGACCTAGGAGCTATCTGTCTCTGCCATCATCCGTGACACCAGGGCCGGCTAATTTGTTTGCTGTCAGAGAGGGTAAAATCTCTGACCCTTCACAGTTCTTCATATAGATTTCATAAGAAGTAGAAAGATTCCAATGAAAGAAATAATATGTCTTAAAATTTTGCTAATGTCCTTAAATAAGATTTGAATGAATAAGATCATTTTATTTTGGGACAGATGGGTATTTTTAAAATATAATTTTCACCTAAACTATTCTACAAATTAAATGCAATCACATTAAAACTCCAAACTGACTTTAGAAAAAGAAGGGCAAAACAAAGTCCAGTGAGGAAGATTTGCCCTCCTAGTTATTAAAATATAGTATAAAACTCCAACAATGGGCCGGGCGCAGTGGCTCAAGCCTGTAATCACAGCACTTCGGGAGGCCAAGACGGGCGGATCACGAGGTCAGGAGATCGAGACCATCCTGGCTAACACGGTGAAACCCCGTCTCTACTAAAAAATATAAAAATCTAGCCGGGGAGGTGGCAGGCGCCTGTAGTCCCAGCTACTCGGGAGGCTGAGGCAGGAGAATGGCGTAAACCTGGGAGGCGGAGCTTGCAGTGAGCTGAGATCTGGCCACTACACCCCAGCCCGGGTGACAGAACGAGACTCTGTTCCAAAAAAAAAAAAAAACTCCAACAATGGCAGCAGTATGGTATAGGAGTAGCAATTGGGTCAATGGAAAAGTTAGTCCAGAAATTAAATATATATTAAATTTCCATTAAAAAATTTAGGAACATTTCACATCAAGACAGGAAAGCGCAATAAATGATTTATAGACAACTGGCATTTAGAAACAAATAAAATTTTACCTATATTTTAACAAAATCTTTTTAGAAATTTCCAACACTTAAATATACTTAAAAAAAAGAAACATTAAAAAGTACTAAAGACAATATAAGTCAACATCTGTATGTTCTCGAAATGGGGATGAGCTTTCTAAGTACTGGATATTAGAAAACTTGGGAAGCAGAACTAGAAAGACTGATAGACATGACCACGTAAAACTCAAATAC
Organism: Macaca mulatta; assembly: GCF_049350105.2. Classification (NCBI taxonomy): domain Eukaryota; kingdom Metazoa; phylum Chordata; class Mammalia; order Primates; family Cercopithecidae; genus Macaca; species Macaca mulatta. The sequence continues at coordinate 78,004,110 of NC_133409.1, read as the reverse complement.
TTTCATAAAGCAAATGTAAAATCATAAAAAAGATTGAAAATAAAGCTAAGGAAACTATTTGCTACATATGGGAACAACAAAAGATTAATACAAAGAACTGCTTCAGATTATAAAAATACTAGGTTGGTGCAGAAGTAGTCGCAGTTTTTACCATTGAAACTAATGGCAAAAACTGCAGTTACTTTTGCACCAACCCAATAAACGTGAAACTCACTCCCTCAACACATACAACAGAAAAATGGGCAAAGGATACAAAAAGACAAGAAGGAAAGAAGGAAGGAAGGAAAGAGGTGAATTCTTACAAGGAAAGATTCTGCACTTTATTGCCAACTCTCCCAAAAAGTAAGTTGAGGTATCATTTGTCGATTGCCAGACTGATAAATGTTTAAAACCCTGACAATACTTATGTTGGTGAGGGGCTGATGCAATGGGCACTCTCATTGATTGTTTGCAAGGGTACAAATTGGCTAGCCTTTCTGGAGGACAATTAGAAAACCACGTAAACATTTACACCGTCACACCTCCTAATCCAACTGTATCACTCCTGAGGATTTATCCTAAAAAAAGAATCTGAGAAGAGCACAAAGATATATAGCCAAGGATATTCTTTAAAGCATTCTTTACAATAGTGAAATACTGAGAGCAATCAAAATGTCCCTCAAAACAACCGTGGTTTAGCACATTTCACATTCATAAAATGAAATATTTGTGTATATATATGTGCATATGCATGCATATATGAAGATTGCAAGATAGCATGTATACTTTGATTCTCTACATATATATTATATATATAGATAAAGATAAATCTGCACATGTTTAAGCATAAAAAGGTCTGCGTAAAGTAATCATCAAAAGGCTAATGACAATTGTGTCTGGGCAGGAAAATACTAGAAGATGCTCTTTCTATCCTGTTTGTACCCTTTTGCATTGTCAGAATGTTTTTCTTTTTTTTTTTGAGATGGAGTCTCGTTGTGTTGCCAGGCTTGAGTGCAGTGGCACAATCTCGGCTCACCACAACCTCCGCCTCTCGGGTTCAAGCAATTCTCCTGCCTCAGCCTCCCAAATAGCTAGGATTACAGGCGCCGGTCATCATGCCTGGCTAATTTTTGTATTTTCACTAGAGACAGGGTTTCACCATGTTTACCAGACTGGTCTTGAACTCCTGACCTTGTGATCTGCCCGCCTCGGCCTCCCAAAGTGCTGGGATTATAGGCGTGAACCGCCACTCCCAGTCACCTTGTCTGAATTTTTAAAATCAGAATTAGAAAAATAGGATAAAGAGACAAATAAGCAATGAATGGATAATTCTTATTTTCTGAAAGTTTCTACGGAAAATTTTTGCTTCGTGGAGTGGCCTTTTGTTTTCTAACAGTTTTTGTTCTTGAGCCACAGAACTTCAGTGGCCACTATGTTAACGCTGCAAATAAAAGTAACAAAAAGGCAAAAAGGTCTTTATCAATCAGCAAAAATATCAGAAAAGGTTGTTCCAGAGCTAAGAAGCACATCCATAAACAGATGACGGACAGAGGTGTTTCGCTGGACCCGGGAAGAAGCAGCTTGCCACTGTCACCCTCCTTGACACCATTTCCCCCTCCTTGACACCACCTCCCCACAGGTGGCAACTGGGCCACTGCCCTTTTCCCAGATTCCCCATCTCCAAAGACCTTCAAAGACCTCAAATGCTGTCCAAATATATTCTATCCATAGATACATAATTTAACACATCCAAATACATAAATCAGGCCGGGTACAGTGGCTCACACTTGTCATCCCAGCACTTTGGGAGGCTGAGGCAGGTGGATCACTTGAGGTCAGGAGTTCGAGACCAGCCTGGCCAACATGGTGAAACTCCCATCTCTAATAAAAATACAAAAATTCGCCAGGCATAGTAGCATATGCCTGTAGTCCCAGCTACTTGGGACGTTGAAGCACAAGAATCACTTGAATCCGGGAGACCACACCACCGCACTCCAGCCTGGACAGCAGAGTGAGCAAGACTCCATCTCAAACAAAACAAAACAAAACAAAAAACAAACAAACAAATACACACACACACACACACACACACACACACACACACACACACACACACACATATATATATAGAGAGAGAGAGAGAACACGCAGGATCCTGGAGGTATATATGAAACCTCTGAATTTTTCTGCTTTCAATTGAGGACTTCAGTGCAGTGAATACTACCTCAGTTCAGGTCAGATTTGAAAGCCATCTTGAAGCACAGTGCTTTAGTAGTCATTAAAAGAGTCTGTCCCTAAAACAGCCTCGTCATCAAGTCTCTAAGTCTCCAAGTTATAACCTTTAAACAGTTGTCAAATCCTGGCCTGGAATATTAAATCAAGTGATTTTCCACTGGCTTCCTAAGTCTCCCTCTTCTTATCAAGCCAAGACTTGGCTAGAAATACTACAATGGAAAGCGAGAGTAACTAAGATCTGTTCTGTTAATTTGGAATGACATTTTACATGTTAGCTTTGCAAATCTAATACATATCAACCAAGGTCCTGGCAAATCATGCTTCATCAAGATAAAGATCAAGAAATGACCAAATCCAAAGCATGCTCCAATCCCATGGAGACGCTGAGTCATCCAAGAGTTAGTCTGAGGCATGTCTTCATGTATTTACTCATTCATTTACTAATTTGTCCAACAGATTTTTGTTGAATAGACAGTGAGGCTCAAACACTATGCTTAGGTACTTGGATGCCAAATAAAAATAAGACACATCCCAGCTGGGAGCGGTGGCTCACGCCTGTAATCCCAGCACTTTGGGAGGCCAAGGTGGGTGGATCACGAGGTCAGGAGATCAAGACCATCCTGGCTAACACGGTGAAACACCATCTCTACTAAAAATGCAAAAAGTTAGCCGGGTGTGGTGGCAGGCGCCTGTAGTCCCAGCTACTCATTCGGGAGGCTGAGGCAGGAGAATGACGGGAACCCGAGAGGCGGAACTTGCAGTGAGCCCAGATTGTGCCACCGCACTCCAGCCTGGGCGACAGAGCAAGACTCCATCTCAAAATAAATAAATAAATAAGTAAATAAGACACATCCCCTCAGATAGTCACTGTCTACAGAGAAGCAAACAAGCAAAGAGGCCATAATAATATGCAAGACAGGTGATCTAACAGGTTTTGTATGAAATGCTGTGTGAACACCAAGGAGGAGGGAGATCAATTCTTTTAGGAAGGTTAGGAAGGGTAGGAGCAGGTGACATCAGAGCTAGGATTTTCCCTGGCAGAGAAAAGTAAGATAAAGGCACAGGGCTGGTGATGATGCAGGGACGTTTGGTGGTGCATGGAGAAGGGGTAAGCCAGCCCAACTGGAAACAGGATCAATGGCTTCTGTTGTTTCTATAAGAAGTGAATGGAGGTAGCTATAAGGATGCCTACCCTTTGCTGGACTCTAAGTTGTTTCCTTCTATTAACTGCATGGAGTGTGTTCCTGACCTTGGGGTAATGTTCTTCCTCACTGTCATTTCGAAAACACAGCCCTATCTTCTCTTGTTCTGGGGCGCCATGTTGCCCTCACCATGAGCCAGTGTCTCCAGTGTCATCCTTCTGCCAGCAGTTTCACCCTAATGCTCGTGTCTGCAGGCTTCTTAGGGCTGTCTGTAAGGTGGTTCCCAAGGATCAAAATGCACTTTGGCATCTGTCTAAAATTCCACCATTTCCAAGATGGCTCAAACTCTCCTGCTTTGGAGGCCTTTCCCCGTCCACACACTGGTCTCTCAACTCCTTTACCACCCATTGCCTGCACTTTCAGTTTCATCAAGCACTGATTACATGATGGCTTATACAGTTTTCCCTTTGTTTTGCACACATAAATGATATCTGTACATCCCAGGAGGCCAGGGGCCATGTTTCACATGTCACTCTGCTCCTCACAGCCCCTGGTACAGTATTGCACCCACAGAGCACACCTGGCACCTGTGGCAACCTGTTCACCATGCAGTCTAGCCATCTCACTGAGGCTGATGGCCCACAGCTGGATTCAGAGGTGCCTTTGTATTTTAAATCTTTGAATAGAAATACATCAGTATAATAGAATGCCTTTGATAGAACGAAACCTTCATACCATAAGAAGAATAGGGCTACCAATATAATCTGTTAAATTGAAAAAAATAAATTCATTTACACACATTTTCCTCCAATTCTGATACTAAAATTTGACCAACAGAAGCTAAAGCCAAGACTCACGTGTACTCATTCTTAGCATCAAACTTTTCCCTCGGATACTATTCTCCACCATAAATAAATCCAGGAGGCTGAGTGTGGTGACTCACGCCTGTATTCCCAGCAGTTTTGGAGGCCGAAGCAGGCGAATCGCTTGAACCCAGGAGTTTGAGACCAGCTGGGCAACATGGTGAGATCCTGTCTCTACAAAAAATACAAAAATTAGCCGAGCGTGGTGGCACACATCTGTGGTCCCAGAGAGTTGGGAGGCTAAGGTGGGAGGACTGCCTGAGCCCAGGAAGTTGAGGCTGCTGTGAGCCAAGATCTCGTCACTGCACTCCAGCCTAGGCGACAGAGTGAGGCCCAGCCTCCAGTAATAATAATAATAATAAAACTTAAAAAAATGAAACCAGGACTCCTCAGAGATTATTGATTTCATATCTTGGGGATAGAGAAGAGTTGGCATTAGCTTGTAACATATTATTATTACCAGAACAAAGATAATTTTGAGAATATCAGGGGCTGGTGCTAAGAGGACAAAGAAGCAACTTGTAACAATTTATGAATCAATAATAATAACCATAGCAATGTAGTCAATTGACATAAATTGTTTGTGATAGGGAATGGGTTTGTTTGTTTGTTTTATTTAAAAGACTTAGATAAGGTGCACCAGACTATGGTTGTACTTGTATTAACCCAAAAGAAGGGTGAATAGAATAAAATGTGATTTAGGTGATTTTCGTAAGTATAGGAGAGCTTATGTGTAGGTATCTTGTTCTGTTGAGTACTGATATGCACTTGTCTTTACCTGTCTAAATAGAGAAAGAGTTTGAGGGCAGGTGGACAACATGGCGAGACCCTGTCTCTACAAAAAATACAAAAATTAGCAACAAAAATTAGAAACAAACCCGGTTTCTAAACACAAAGAAACTGAAAGTCAACCAGCTTGTCCTAAAAAAATACGAATTGACCCAGGAACAAAAAGACCGGCTAGTCAATCTCAGTTGTCCCACCTGATAAGCAGGCCAAAAGAGGTTCACCAAGCCGGGCGTAGTGGTTCATGCTTGTAATCCCAGCACTTTGGGAGGCTGAGGTGGGTGGATTGCTTGAGCTCAGGAGTTCAAGACCAGACTGAACAATAGGGCATAACCCCACATCTACCGAAAATACAAAAATTAGCCCAGTATGGTGGTGTGTGCCTGCGCTCCCAGCTATTCAGGAGGCTGAAGTGGGAGGATTGCTGGAGCCTGGAAAGTTGACGCCGCCATAAGCCGTGATTGTGCCACTGCCGTAAGCCGTTATTGTGCCACTGCACTCCAGCCTGGGCAACAGAGTAAGACCCTGTCTCAAAAAAAAAAAAAAAAAAGAAAGAAAGAAAGAAAGGAAAAAAGAGGTTCAACAGAACGTTCAAGGGTGATAAATCCACCAAGTATCTTTCTGGGAGTTGCAATGTGCAAACTTGTTTCTTCAGCCTGTGGTAGATGAAGCTTCTAAATGTGTCTTGTAAGTATAAGGAGACCAAGGCTCATGTACCTCCTTCTCCAGATGTAGAACTCTCAACTCTGTTGTTGGATGGGGTACAAGGAGCTCCCCAGGTCCTTGTAATGGGCCCTTGGCTGTGAGAGAAGACTCTGAAAGCCTGTCAAATCCATTCCACCCTTGGCTAAACCTGTCAAAGCTATCACCATTCTCAAATGCTAGAACCTTCCCTGCCCCCAAGAGGGGTACAACAGCCAGGGTGACAGAAAGCCAAGATTCATATATTTAAGGACAAGGAGGAAAGATAAATGAAGTAAGAACAGAGAATATGCACAGTGAAGTGGGAAAAACACCCATTCCAGCCTGCAGGATTCAGAAACACTTTAGAACATTTGAAAGCGTGAGTAATAGGCATGCCGCAGAGGTAGGAAAAGTTGGGCTCAGCTGTACCCTAAATCTACATATTCTCTGGGGCCCACCAGTCTCCTCGGTTGGCACAGGAAGAGGAGGAAAGACTGCTTCTAACTCCTACCATCAGGCCTGCTTGTTGGGGCTGCTCCTGAGAAGGTGACCTCAAGAGAGCATGAGAAGGGAGGGATCCAGTCCCAGGGGGCTGAGTGTGCCCCCTCCCTGTTTCAGATGTCCATCCCTTCTTTTTAAATCAAGTCCCACATTAACAGGCCTTACCCGGCACTGTGGAGATTGCATGTGGGGCCCTGGACTGTTTCCCTCAGCTGCATTTCTTACTCTTCTCCTGCTCTTCTCTGCACCAAAGCAGGTGTTGTTCCCCTAATTCCTGGTGACTGTCAGCTGCTGGATAAGTTTGCCTGATGGGAGGTACTGGTCTGAGTTTGCCTGATGGGAGGTGCTGTTCTGAGTTTGCCTGATGGGAGGTGCTGTTCTGAGTTTGCCTGATGGGAGATGCTGGTCTGAGTTTGCCTGATAGGAGGTGCTGGTCTGAGTTTGCCTGATGGGAGGTGCTGGTCTGAGTTTGCCTGATGGGAGGTGCTGGTCTGAGTTTGCCTGATGGGAGGTGCTGGTCTGAGTTTGCCTGATGGGAGGTGCTGGTCTGAGTTTGCCTGATGGGAGGTGCTGGTCTGAGTTTGCCTGATGGGAGGTGCTGGTCTGAGTTTGCCTGATGGGAGGTGCTGTTCTGAGTTTGCCTGATGGGAGGTGCTGGTCTGAGTTTGGAGGCAGAAGTTGGGATGGGTGAAGCCCATCTTTGGTGAAATCCCCGTCTTTGCTTGGCTAGGTCCCTGCTAGAAACTGCTCCTCCTCTACGGCTCCAGCTCCCTCTGAACAGACCTGGATGATACCAAGCTCTGCTGGGTGACATGGTCCTCGTTTCTGTCCTGCCACCTCCTGCCCCTGCCCCTCAAGCTTAGGGGTGGTTGTAGCTTCAGGGATGGTGGCTGAGTGCCCAGTCTCTTGTTTTGGCTTATCACTGTGCAACCGTTTCCTGCATTAAATACTCAATGCCTTAACTACTAAAGAGATTTCCTAGTTGGACCCCAACAGACAGATGTGAAAAGGACAGCATCTGCCTGCGCTTGAGACAGGCCAGTTTGTGACCGGGCAGAATGGGAAAACTTGTAAGAAAGGGAATTTCCTGCCAGGCGCGGTGGCTCAAGCCTGTAATCCCAGCACTTTGGGAGGCCGAGATGGGTGGATCACGAGATCAGGAGATCGAGACCATCCTAGCTAACACGGTGAAACCCCGTCTCTACTAAAAAAAATACAAAAAACTAGCCGGGCGAGGTGTCGGGCACCTGTAGTCCCAGCTACTCGGGAGGCTGAGGCAGGAGAATGGCGTAAACCCAGGAGGCGGAGCTTGCAGTGAGCTGAGATCCGGCCACTGCACTCCAGCCTGGGCGACAAAGCGAGACTCCGTCTCAAAAAAAAAAGTAAGGGAATTTCCTGTCTTTCCTATTATTCTAAAGGGTGGGGTCTGTCTCTCTGTGGCCACATCTGGAGATACACCTGCAGGCAAAACCCATAAGTCAAGAGAAGGGATTCAGAGGACAGGGAAGACGCAATGTTCTCTGCCATTGATATGGTCAGCAGAATCATGGATAAAAGAAATGAGAGAGAATGACCTTTAAGATAAATGTTGAAATTTATACCCTGGCATGTATAGCATGTTATCATCCACTGAGTAAAGAAGATGCACATAAACATTTCACATCTATACATGCATGTATGCTTATGGATGCATAAGATACCACCAGAAGCATTTTTACAACAGTAGCAATTGTCTCTTGCTGCGATGGGGAGAGGAACTGGGGTCCTAAGAACTGGAGAGAGAGGAAGGGTTTTTTTCTCTGCATACCCTTTTTTACCTTTTGAATGTTGTGTATTTTTAAAAAATAAAAACGATCCAATAAAGTCAATCTAAATGAGTGAGTGGCTCTGATATCCTCAGCTTTTGATCAACCAGGGCCAGCTGCCCTAGTACATGGGAGGTGAAATGAGTCAGGTACCCCGGACCCTGAAAAGGCTCCAAATCACAAGCCCACATGTCGGGGCTGCACTCATCACGGCCCATGGCGTATGCATTTACCCTGACTGGGATCCTAATCACCCCAGTGGTTTGACTGAGCAGACCAGCAACCATTTCAGTGGGTGTTTATGGCACATGAGGCATAGGACTAGGTACGAGTGGACATGACCCTGGACTTAGGGGGCCAGACTTTAGTGCTGGCTCTACTCCTAGGTAGCTGAGACAGAGACAAGTCACTTCACCATTCTGGGCCTCGGCCCCGTACTGTACAGGTTCAGATCTCTCAACTCCCTGTTAAACAAAGCTGACAGACACGCCTGGTCTGTCAACTTTGCTTGACAGGGAGTTGAGAGCTCTAAAACCCTTTATTTATTTATTTACAACAGACGCTTTATTTATTTATTTTCTTTATTTTATTTTCTAATTTTCTTTTTTGTATCTTCCTGGTCCAGAGTTGTATTTGGGTCAAGGAGTGCATTCTTCTTCTATGAGTAGGACTTTAAACAAACCCTCTAAGGGCTCAGTTTCTCACAGCAAAAGCAAGAAGAGGACCCACTCCCTGTGTCCCTTGTCCTAGAGGACAACACAAAACCCACAGGAACAAGATGACTGTGATCTGAGTGCTGTTGCGCCCCACTGCTGAGGAGCTGATCTCAGGCTGCAGCGAAGCGGTTTCGTAGCCTGCAGCTGTGCCCTTAGACGGGATGAGGCAGAAAGCCTCACATCTCCTCACACCCAGAAGGCAGTGAGAAACGTCTAGTGACAGCCTCCCAGGTGGATAGGGAGTTGAGTGGCCAATGGCCTTGTAGTAGCACCTCCCAAGCCTCTCACATTCTCACGCTCCGAGAGGGTCACAGGTCACTCTTGCAGGACTGAGATCAGCTGTGCTCCAGCCTTGCCTACATGGCCCATGTGGAGATGTGCAAGGTCACTGGGGTGCTGTGGTGGAACCTGTCCTCTGCACTCCCCTCCTGACTTTGAGAAGCTAAACAGCTAGTAAGGGAGAGGAGACATTTGTACATGATATGGCAGGAGGACAGTTCTGAAGCAACTGGTATCTCATGGATAATGACTTAAGAGCCCAGGATGCTCAGGAAAAAAGAGGTTCTACGAGGCTGAGGTTTTCCGGGGCCACAAAACAGCCAAGGGAAAGGCAGAGCCTGGGGCACACCCTGCCTGACAGCTCCTCCGCACCTCACCCTCACTAGCTCCTTGCAGTCTGGTACTCCAAGGGGGATTGGGGGTGCTCCCCTTTTGCTACCGACCCTAGAGGACCCCTAGGACACCTAAGCCAAAGGCTCCCCTGTGTGCAGTCCCGCAGTCCCACTTCCCCTACTCCTAGCTCATTGCAGAAGGCTTCCATTATTATTTCCAAGTCCAGGAAAGTCTTCTGGAATACGAAACTGAGCTGCTTCTCATCTGAATCAAAGCTACAGTGTGAACTCAAGTGAGTTGGATCGCAGCAGGTCTCAGACGTTTCTAATTTGGGGCCCCCACTCATGGTTTTGTCGAAGTCTGGAGTCAAAGAAGTGGCATCACTTGTTCCTTGCTCAGCAAGAGGGAGCTTATCCTCTCTCCCACCAGTGTCAGTTTCTGCCTGAAATGTGAGTCGTTTTCCCCTGGCTAGATGAAAAGGAGCCACCTACAAAAATGTGTGTTTCTCAAGGAAGTGGCTTTCCAGAGGCTCCTCCCCCACAGTCCTGCCTGGAAATTGCTACCTGGACAGAATCTTTCTATTCTACATCCTTCCTTGTGGCTATAATTGACCCATTTCTATCACAGCACCTACAACATGTTATTCCATTCATTGGCATCCCTGCCTCTCTGTCCTAATACGCTTGAGCTCCTTGGAGAAGGCTCTGTATCTTCTTCCATGTATCCCCACCTTGTTCAGTGTCTGGCACATCTTAAGGACTGACAAATATTTATTGACTAAATGATACGTGAACAGATGAATGGATGATCAGTGTCCCAGCCCTCTTCCAGGACTCCTCCTACTTCTTAGCACTGAGGCAGCGGAGTCCAGTCCAGGGTACTTGCCTTTTGTTTTTAGTAGTGGCCACCAGGCTCAGAAATTTACCTAAAGAGGACTCAGCAACCACTTTCCAACAATAAGGCCACTCCAATAAGATGCAGAGCATCCCATGCTGCCAAGATGGGTCTTCACCTACTTCATCTCTTTTAATTTTCACAATGGTTTTGAGATAAGCATTACTGTCCTTGGATTTCCAGATGAGGAGCTAAGGCCCAGAGAGGTTACATGAGATCACCCATTAGTGGGCAGAGGGTAGATTTCACCCCAGAGCTCTCTGCATAACTCCCTACAGCTGTCTCCCTGTGTCAGCCCTGGACAGAATTCAGAGAGCTGGCAACAGAGCTGGCTGGGGGACAGGAGAGAAATCTGACCCTTCAGGCCACTTCTCCATGTCTCAATAGGACATAAAGAAATGAGACTGATACAATATGAAAGCTTGGATGGTATAAAGTAACCCAGTCAAGTCTCTGGGCATGAAATAATTGGATGAATAGAACAACACAATCATTTAGTGCCTACAGAGCTGATCCAAGTTTTTTTGGAAGATTGCTGAAGGGTGGTTGTGGGCAGCAGTAAGACAGCAATTGCTGCGAGACATTTGTCTCCGCTAAGGAGGCAGCAGCTGCGACTGTCACTCAGCCTCGGCACTCACATCCCACAGTGTAAGGAAAGGCACCTTAGAATGCAGCTACACACACACATATATGTATTTTTGCAAACCACTATTTCCTGTTTTGTTCTCTATTTATACTTTACATTTAGTTTTGAGAAAGCGCCGGTGGTTTGGTGTTTGGGTTGTTTCTAGTTCAATCTTTATCTATAAAGCAAATTCTCCTTTCAAGATGATTTTTTGTAATATAAACCAACTGTATAGCTAGATTCCTTTCAAATACTTTGCTAATAAAAATTCTTACAACTTCAACAATAAAGCAACAAGATTCAAATAACACAAATCTCAACTCTCCAAGTCAGCACCCCCCAAGCAGGAATCCATTCACCAGTCTTGCCGAGGCTGGGCCGGGGGGCGGCGGGGGGGTTGTGAGTTCCTCGAGGAATTCCAACACAGACATTTTCACACGGATTTTCAGGCACATAGATGCTCATCCTGAAGTACAGAAATGTGTAACTATGATGCCTTCATTATGATACTCTTTGGAAATCATTGAGGTATCCAAAGCACTTTGTTACTGCTATATAATGACATATAGCAACTCAATGTTTGCCCTCCAAGAACTGTCTAAGAAAGACACCACCTCGGACCCAGGGTAACAATCAGCAGAAAATAAACATGAAAACAACACCAGAACCAATTCCTTCACCTCTTGTGCAGGTCAAGGAGAGATGCATCTAGAGGTAAAAGGCAAGAGCAAGTGCACAGTTATCATGAAATTGATTTTGTTTCTCCACATTCGGTAGCTGAAAGCTGTACTTCCCCAATAGACAAGGACCATGTTTCTACAAGGACCAGGAAAGCTGGCTTTGCATTGCAGTGGACAGTAAGCAGAACAGCAGAGTGACTCTTGAGTATCAGTGTCCGACACTGTCAAACGGAGACTTCAGTACTTGCCGGGGCCATGTCACCAGGCTGCCATAAGGATCTCATGAGAAAATGACCATGAGATCCCGTCATAATCAGTAAACCCTGTGTGATATAAATTACTATTCTTCCTGGCTAATTATTTTCTTTTGTTCTCTTTGCAGAGAACAGACAGCCAACAGAAACTCTGTTTTCCAACCATCTTGTTTGCAGTGTCCCTAAAGACAACATAAACCAGATCATTTCTTTTTATTTGCCAAGCAAAAGAAATAAACGCATCCAGACAATGTCACATTCCTCATCTTTTCCTACAGAGCATCGCATTAGTCCTGTCTCCCATCTTGATGATGCCCACCTCATGGGGGTGAAGCTGCTACCAACGCCCTGGTATTAGGAAGGATTTTAGAGCTCTCCAGAAAGCTGTGAGCCAGAGAGGAAAGCTTGGGTGTTGGGTGCCTGACACTGTCACCATCACTGTCTGTCTGTACAGTCACTACACACTGGTTTATTCTCCCCTCTTATTTCACAAAGAAAAAGCCCAGGTACTTCAAATACTAGAAATGTAAAATGTCTCCAGGTCTGAGAATAGAATGGGTGAAAGGGTGGGAGCAAGGAGCATAGGAAAGCTCCCCCAGTGTGTGTTTCCCTAACTTACAGGAAAGAAGACAAAATGCAGACTAATTTGCTTCTGGTCAGCAAGGATCACAAAGGCTTCTCGGCTGTCCTGATAGGCACAGTCCCAGCACTGCTCCAGCAGGGACACTGTAGGCAGGTCACTACTTCTTGGGCCTGTGTCCCCCAGTGGCCACGCTTACACAGCCTGTTGGTTCCACAGGCTTCACAAGTACTGCAAGACCAAGGTCAAAAGCAAATTCTTAACCTTCAAAGGGAAGCACTGGCCAGAAGCGGACTACTCTCTTTCTCTCCTCAATCATCCCTTCAATCATTTGACAGTATTTTCTGGGGACCTACAGTGGTCAGACATTGCAGAGCACAGGGACGTGAAGTTGAACCCAGAACGATCCCTTCCTTGGATGTTCGTGGGCAGATGGGAGGGAAGCAGACCACCTCTGGTCGTCACATCTCCTCTGAGTCCCAGCCCATCCTGCCTCCCCACTCCCCCGCATAAACACGGGTCCCCTTACAGGCAGGTCCCTCTAGCATGTTGTGGTGTGCAGACAGTGCACAGCTGAATTCCCTATGTCCTGCGTCATTGACACACAGCTTCTCCATTGCAGTCTCCCAGAATCGCTCTGAGCCTACGATACATGGGCAGGTCACGCAGGAAGAAACAGCCACCACACACACTTAGTCCAGACAAGGACAGTGGCCAATAATCACAAAGGCAGAATCTCTGGAGACCAGACCTGGCCCACAGCAAAACCACCAGATTCATCTTTGAGTTGTCCCTGAACAACCCCTCTTTCCCTCAGAGCACCACACCTGTGGAAGGGAGGATTCCACAGCGTTGGTGGCCTCTCCCCTCACACTCATGTCCCCTGGGCTGTGGGCACTGATCCTGACACACACCTCTGCACAGAGGGCCCAGCTCACAGGACCCGCAAAGCAACAAATAGTGGGTGAATAAATAAATGAATTAATAAAATGTACATACGTGCATGTATTATTTTATTAAATTCTTACTACAAGCCTTTAAGGCAAATATTATTACATACTCCCACTGTATAGATGAAGAGTCTGTCAAATCTATACAGATGACAACTCAGAAAGGCTCCAGGTCTTGCCAAAAGTCACACAAGTCCAGTCTAGTCCAGTCCCTCAGCCCTGGCACCTGGTCAACGATAGGTTAGCTGCTGAAAGATCCAAGAAGTTTTATCTCCCAGCGCTTCTGTTTCTAGCTGGAGGTGGGTGGGAGATGTTGCATTTTACCAGCTGACTTCTTACGACCAAAAAGTCAGGAAGCCTTGCAATCACCCTGAGACAAGTCAACCGTAGTATTACCACAGATGGTATCTTGCATGGTGAAAATCTACGTGACCTCTTGGGGCTTTGCATATGGTGAATCCCCAGCCAATATGGTTTGATTGACTCACAGAAAGAAAGGGAGAGAGAGAGCAATACAATGATACAATTGAGGACTTCCACTTCTTAGTTGCAAAAAGAAAGGTCAGAAAAGGAAAAGTAACAACACTTTTGTCCTGCTCTCTCTCGGGGGTTAGCCAGCAAACAGGGGCTTACTGGATTATTTTCTAGGTCTTCTCCCCTTCTCAAAGGTCTCCTGGGGCCATGCAACAGCTGTAAGTCAATTCTTAATTAGCTTTCACAGTTTACCTTTTGAAAATCCATATCTGTGTGAATATTTATTGGACGCTTACTAAATGCAAGACATTTGTCCCAGGCCCTGAAGATACAAAGGGATGTCAAATAAGTTTGCAAACAGAAAGGCACACACAGCATCAGGAGTGGCCAGACTGGGACAACCATCCACACTTACTGCAGGAACCAAGAAGGAAAAGTCCCACAAAGGTCAAAGCACCAAACAGGCCAGGCATGGTGGCTCATGCCTGTAATCCCAGCACTTTGGGAGGCTGAGGCGGGCAGACAACCCGAGGTCAGGAGTTCGAGACCAGCCTGGCCAACATGGTGAAACCCCATCTCTACTAAAAATACAAAAATTAGCCAGGCATGGTGGTGCATGCCTGTAGTCCCAGCTACTCAGGAGGCTGAGGCAGGAGAATCACTTGAACCCAGGAGGCAGAGGTTGCAGCGAATGGAGATTGTGCCACTGCACTACAGCCTGGGCAACAGAGCAAGACTCCGTCTAAAAAAAAAAAAAAAAAAAAGGCACTGAACAAGTCCAGGGTTACTAAAAACAAAGGCAACAGGAATGTGTCATTAGGTTAATTCTTAATTTCCAGAGCAAGAGGAACAGGGATGGAATTAGCCTACTGCTTAAAGTATACTGGAGAGTTAGCTAGTGATAAGGAGACTCCCGAAATGCCTCCGGACTATTTAGTTTCAGTTTAGCACAGAAAGGGGAAGGGTCTCAAACTGGAGGTGGCAGACACATACTAAGAAATGGGTCTGCAGCTCATCACTTTAATGAGCCCAACTCTCTCTCAGTGCAGACAAAGCTCAGCCTCGAGTAGAGCAGTTTACAGATGGAGCCTCAGAGTGGCCGCTGGAAAATGTTTGAGAAACCCAGGAAAGAAGAGAAGTATTGGAAGAGCAGAAAGGGGCACATTTTATCCCAATTTCCAAAAGAGGTTGGATTTGGGATGTGAATAATCAGAGAACTGATTATTAAACAAGCTAGTAACACTTATTAAAGAATGTGGTAATTACTGATATTGGAACATTGGCTCCCTAAGAGCAAATGACTGTACTTTAAAGTTTAAGGCTTCAGGCTGGGCACAGTGGCTCATGCCTGTAATCCCAGCACTTTGTGAGGCCAAGGCAGAAAGATCACTTGAGCCCTGGAGTTCGGGACCAGCCTGGGCAACATGGCAAAACCCCATCTCTACTTAAAGTACAAAAATTAGCTGAGCATGGTGGCATGTGCCTGTAGTCCCAGTCCCAGCTACTCGGGAGACTGAGGCAGGAGGATCTCTTTAGCCCAAGGATGTAGAGGATGCAGTAAGCCCTTGATCTAACCACTGCATTCTAGCCTGGGCGACAGAGGGAGGCCCCGTCTCAAAAACAAGCAAACAAAAACAAATAAAGTTTAAGGCTTCACCTAACTAGATTTACTTTGGGGGAAAGGGAGGGGGACAAATAGGTGGGAAATCAGAGGACTGCTATAACCATGGGCCATCTTGATTGCAAAGTATTTGATAACATTTCCTGAGATTATTTCATGGATCAGATAGGAACATGTGAGCAGAAGGATAATACTATTATTATCCTTAATATCTTGACTAATGAGACACCACCCAGGATCCTGGTTGCGTGATTGATGACAGCACCAATCTGCAGATGATCTCCAGTGGCACGCCACAGGTCTCTAGTTGTAGTTCTATTCTATCCAATAACATGAATGAAGATTTGGAAGGCAGGTTTATCATCAGATAAGCAAACAACATAAGTTTGAGAGGGATGGCTAATGCTACAGATTTCAGGATTGCAATTCAAAAATTTTTAGTTAGGTAGACCAAATCAATCAGATGAAAACTTTAAAAGATAAAAAGGGGCCGGGCACAGTGGCTTATGCCTGTAATCCCAGCACTTTAGGAGGCCGAGGCAGGCGGATCACGAGGTCAGCAGTTTGAGACCAACCTGGCCAACATGGTGAAACACCTCTCCACTAAAAATACAAAAAAATCAGCTGGGTGTGGTGGTGCGCGCCTGCAGTGCCTACACTCGGGAGGCTGAGGCAGGAGAATCGCTAGAACCCGGGAGGCAGAGGTTGCAGTGAGCCGAGATTGCGCCACTGCACTCCAGCCTGGTGACAGAGCGACACTCTGTCTCAAAAAAAAGAGAAAAAAGATAAAAAGGATAAAATGTCACCCCCAAATGTACCAAAGAGACTTGACAGGAACGGCTTGCTATGTGAAAAAGATTTGGGAATATTGCTAATGACAAACCTCACTTAGATTTTGGTGTGGGTCATTTTATCAAAAAGCTAATGGGAATATAGGTTGTATAGGATCCAGATCAGGGGAAACAATAACCGATTATCTACGATATCTGGAGTTTTCCACTTGCAAGAACTAAAACAAATATTGAATCCAAAAGGAGGAAAGAGAAAGGTATATAGAACTTTCATCTGGGGAACAGTAAATAACTGACGGGAGTTAGCTTGGACAGAGACGGCTGATTCCATGTGGCAGCACAAGGTGGAGGCACAATGTGGTCAGCAGCCCCCAAAAATGACCCCCAATGATCCCCATCTCCTGTGTAGCCCTCTCTCCCCCTGTATGAAGGGAGAGAGTATCCAACTATGAAATTATTAATTCAGAGGATGATTACTCAGAATTCTTGCTGTCTAAGACCCGGTCTAACTTTAAAACGGGAAAGCAGTAATTAATGTTCTTTCTTACCTCAGCAGCAACAAGAGCTAAATGAGATACCAGGCATCACAGCCAGTGGGTATTTAGTCTACAAACAGGAACCCCCTGCATGCACGTGAAACACAGAACCAATAACTGGGAAGCGTACAAGACAAACAAATGCTTAAAACAGGCTGAACACCTGAAGAACAGGACGTGTGGATTCATCCTCACTCTTCTAGAAGTGTGTATTTCTCCATGTGAATCCCAATGGAATCCTGTTCTTTCTGCTTTCATTCTTTCTGTCACTCCTTTATAGGGTGAGAGTTGCTCTTTTCTTCCTGAGGCAGATCCCAAACTCTAAGAAGTCCAATTTGGTAAGGACATTAGAGCCTATTGAGATTACAAGGCGGCCGGGGGTGGTGGCCCACACCTGTAATCCCAGCACTTTGAGAGGCTGAGGTGAGTGGATCGCTTGAGCCCTGGAATTTAAGACCAGCCTGGGCAACATGATGAAACCCCATCTCTACCAAAATACAAAATAGCCAAGCATAGTGGCATGCACCTGTGGTACCAGCTACTCGGGAGGCTGAGGTAAGAGGATTGCTTGAGCCTGGGAGGTTTCAGTGAGCCAAGATCACACCTCTGCACTCCAACCTGGGCAACAGAGTGTGAGACCCTGTCTCAAAACAAAACAAAACCAAAACAAAACAAAAAAAAACAAGCAAACAAACAACAACAACAAGAAGAAGGTCAGTATAGAAAAAGAAAAATATCTTCTTCATCCCAACCATCAATCTCTCTTATCAGCCTCTTGTGATATTTCATAACAAGTTTTCAAAAAGTATCTTTGCTCTGGACCCAAGGGGCAGAGGTAGTCAATTAAGATGAAACCAAAAGATGTGATCACAGCAGAGTGACGGTTACAAAGAAGGTGCTCAATAGATGCTTATTGAATTGGTTTGCACTGGATTGGATTGAATTAAACAGATTAAAGTGGAAATGCTCAGGATGAGGCATTTAATAAACTTTCATCTAATTGAACTGGGCTGGCAAAATAAGTCATGATAAATTCATATCCTGGAACATAATTTCCTCCTTTAGAAACAGTCATTCCCTAGTCCCAAAGCAGCCTGGAGGGGCACATTCGGGCTTCTCTATGTACTAACAAGGAAACATCTTCAGAATGTATTAGTCTGGTGGAAAACACCAGTCAGAAGTAGCCAATGAGTATGTGCAGTTATTTCACTTGTATGTTCTCCAAACTGCATACAAGAAACAACATATTATGTGTATATGTATGTATATGTGTGTGTGTCTCTCTGCGTATATAGTTTTTAGAGCACATTTTGTTCAGTGTATTGATTTAAATCCACCTGAGTGTGCCAGGCAGATGGTTGAATACTCACTTCGATAACCTAGCTGAGTAGTATATGTGTTGGTTTCCTAACACTGTCATAATGACCACAAACTTGGTGGCTTGGAACAACAGAAATTTATTTTCTCACAGGCCAGAAGTCTAAAATCAAGGTGCCAGCAGGATTGATTCCTTCTTGGGGCACTGAGGGAGGATCTGAGAATCTGTTTCCTGTCCCTTTCCTAGCCTCTGGTATTTGGCCAGCAGCTACATCACTCTAGTCCCTTCCTCCATGGCCTCATGACCTTATTCCCTCTCTCTGTGTCTCTGTATTGCCACATGGCCTTCTTATAATGACACTAGTCATTGGATTTACAGCCCACCGTAATTTATGATCTTACCTTAACCAATTATGTCAGCAAAGGTTCCATTTCCAAATAAGTTCACCTTCTGAGGTTCTAGATGGACATGAATATTGATGTATACTGTAAATAGGTATACTTCAACCTTTCAATTGGGGAAAATGATGCCTTTTATCTTATTAGGTATAGTGTTGTGCTAATTAACTCATACATTTAAAACAGTCTTTTGCTATCACTTAAAAGTCTTTGTCTTGCTATATCCTCAGGGAAGATGAAGAAAATCTGATAGCCCTTCTTGTAATATTGCCATTTTTTTTTTACCTTCCTGCTAATTTATGCAACTAAAGTTTTCCCTGTAAATTTAGATTTTTTTCCAATTTAAAATATTTTTCTTAATTGCAGTATAATTTACCTACAGTCAATTTCACAGGTCTTAAAAGTACAGTTTGACTTTTGAGTTTTGACAAATGTCAAATGAGTTACACCAATGTAACTCATTCCCTAATCAAAATACAGAACATCTTCATCACCTTAGAAAGATTCTTTTTTTTTTTTTTGAGACAGAGTCTTGCCCTGTCACCCAGGCCGGAGTGCAATGGTGTGATCTTGGCTCACTGCAGCCTCCTCCTCCTGGGTTCAAGTGGATTCTCCTGCCTCAGCCTCCCGTGTAGCTGAAGTTACAGGCGCTCACCACCACGCCCGGCTAATTTTTTGCATCTTTAGTAGAGATGGTGTTTCACCATGTTGGCCATGCTGGTCTCAAACTGCTCACCTCATGATCCACCCACCTTGGCCTCCCAAAGTGCTGGAATTAGAGGCTTGAGCCACCGCGCCCAGCCAGAAAGATTCTTTATGCCTCTTCCCTGTCAGTCCTACTCTTCCAAAGACAGATACTATTCTATCACCACAGATTAGTTTTGTCCATTCCTAAGTTTTATATAAATAGAATCATATAATATATACACTTTTGCATCTGGCTTTGTTCGCTCATAATTATATTTGTAAGTATACCAGCAGTTCATTTCTTTTTATTGCTCAATAGTAGACCATTTTATGTGAATATGCCACAATCTGTTAATTCATTCACCTGTTGATGGACTTTCTATTGTTTCCGGTTTTAAGCTATTTTGAAAAATATCTGCCAGAAACATTTCTCTACAAGTCTTTTGTGGACATATGTTTTCATTTTCCTGGATAATTACCTGGAAGTAGAATTGTTGGTTCATAGGGTAGGTTATGTTTAACTTTACAAAGTACTGCCGATTTTCCAACCGTTATACCATTTTCACCCCCAGCAATGTAAGAGAGGGCCAGTTGCTCCATATCCTGACCGAAATTGGAGCTGTCAGTCTTTCATTTTAGCAATTCTAGTGGGTGGAATTTAATTTGCAATTCCTGGATTATTAGAGATGCTGAGCCCCTTTTTATGTGTATATTGGCCATTTACACATCTTCTATTTGAAATGGCTGTTCAAGTTTTTGCCCAAATTTTATGGGATTGTTTGCCTCTTTATTGAGCTGTAGGAGTTCTTTATATATTCTAGAGACAAGTCCCACGACAAATATAAGTACTGCAAACCTCTCTCCCAGTCTGTGGCTTATCTATTCACTTTCTAAATACTGTCTTTTAATAAGCAAAAGTTTTAAATGTTTGAAGTTCAATACAGCAACCTTTTGTTTTATGATTAGTGGTTTCTCTGCCCCTTCTAAGAAATGTTTCCCACCCCAAGATCATGAAGATATTCTCTTGTGTTTTCTTATAATTTTTTATGGTTGTACTTATCACAGTATAAAACCTATGATTCGTGTTAATTATTGTGTGTGATGTCATACAAGGTGGAGGGTTCACTCTTTCCCCATATGGATATAGAGTTATCCCAACATCATTTGTTGGAAACACGTTTCTCCCCTCATTGAATTCCTTTGGCACCTTTGCCAAGATAGATGAATCTCATTAATCTATTTCTGAACTCTTGATTCTGTTTTATTGATGTTTTTGTTTATCCTTATGCCAATTCCAAACTCTCTTGGTGACTATAACTTTATAGTAAGACTTGAAATTATGTAGTATAAATTCTCCAACTTTATTTTCCTTTTTCAAGATTATTTTGTAATTTACATTTGAATTTCCATATAAGTGCAAAAAACCTGCTAGCATTTTAATTAGGAATGCATTGAATTCAATTTGGAAAGAATTGAAAATTTAACAATATTGGGTCTTGCAATCCATACATAATGGTATATCTCTCCTTTTACTTAAGACTTCTTGAGTTTGTCTTAGAAATACATGTGCAGTTTTTGGTGTAGATGTCTTGCACATTTTGTTAAATTAATCACTAGGTCTATTTGGGTTTTTGATGTTATTGTGAGTAGTACTTTTACTTCATTTTCCAGTTAATTGTTGCTTTTACACAGAAATACAATTGATTTTTGTACAATGACTTTGTATCCTAGTAGTAAACTACTTCTAAGTGACCATATATAGTAAAGCTTTCTGTACATTCCTTTAGATTTACTATATACACAATCATATCATTTGTGAATTATAAATCATACTTCTTTGCAATCTTTTTGCCTTTTAATTTTTTAAATTTCTTTTCTTGCCTTGTTACAGTGCTTGGAAATCCAGGATATGCTGAATATAAGTAGTGAGAAAGGACATCCATGCTTGTTCCTGATTTTAGGTTAAATTTTTAAAATCTTTAAAGTATGATGCTATCTTTAGGTATTCATAGATGCTGTTTATCAAATTGAGAACGTTTCCTCTGTTCTTAGTATCCTAGGAGGTTTTTTTAAATCGTGAATGGACATTAAATTTTGCTAATGCATTGTCTACATCTATTGAGATGATCATATAATTTCTATCATTTATTCTGTTATCATGGAGAATTACACTGATGGATTTAGAATGCTAAACAGGCTTGTATTCCTGAAGTAAATTCCAGTAGATTATGACATGCTATCCATTGTATGAGTTGATGAATTTTATTTGCTAATAATTTCTTAAGGATTTTTGTATCTACGTACATAAAGGATGTTGGTTTACAATTTTCTTTTCTTATAGTATCCTTGTCAAGTTTGATGACAGGATTATGGTGGCCTCAAAGCAACAACAAAGAAGTAAGAAGTGTTTCGTCTGTCTCTGTTTCCTCAAAGAGCATATATAACATCTATTGTTTCTCCCTCAAGTATTTGATAGAATTCACACAGAAGTCATCTGAGTCTAAAAGTCTTTTTATGGAAAAGTTTTTAATTACAAATTCATTTTTTTTAATATAGAAGTTTTTTCTGGTTTTCTATTTCATCTTATGTCAGATTTGGTCAGTTGGGTTTTTCAAACAATTTCTGGTGAGTTTATTAACATAAATTGTTTATAATACTTCCTAATTATTATTTTAATATTCTTAGTGATGTAGATATGCCTCCTCCTCTTTCATTCCTCTGCTGGTAATCTGCATTTTTCTTTCTTTTTCTTGATCAATTTCGCTTGGGGTTATCAATCTTATTCATTGATCTGTTCAAAGAACTTTTGATTTGCCAATGTTTCTCTATTGTCTGAGTTTTAGTCTATTGATTTTTGCCCTCAATTTGATTGCTTTGTTTTTTCTACTTTGGACTTAATTTACTCCTCTTTCTCTAGCTTCTTAAGGTGGAAGCCTAAATAATTGATTTTAGATCTTTTTCCTTTTCTAATATGAATATTTTAACACAAATTCCCCTCTTCTCGCCACTTTAGTCACATTCAACAAATTTTAGTATGCTGAGCTTTCTTTTCTGTTTTTAGCAGTTCAAAATATTTTCTAATTTTCCTGGTGATTTCTTCCTTAACCCAAGGGTTACTTGGTAGTATGTTTTAATTTCTACATATTTGGGGTTTCCCTGATGTTTCTGCTATTGACTTCTAAAACACTCTGTATGATCTCAGTCCCTTGAAATGTATTGAGACTTGTTTTATGGCCCAGCTTATTGTCTATGTTGGTGAATGTTCCATGTGCATTTGAAAAGAATGTGTATTCTGTAGTTGTATAGTGTTCTATAAATACCTATTAGTTAAGTTAGTCGATAGCGTTTTTCAAATCCTCTATACCCAGGTAAATATTTCAGTTGTTCTATCAGTTGCTAAAAGTGCGGTGTTAAAATCTGCAACCCTAATTGTGAAATTGCCTATTTGTCCCTTTATTTCTGTATGTTTTTGCTACATGTATTTTGAAGCTCTGTTATTATAGTACAAATACATTAAGAGTTTCATGTCTTCTTGATGGTTGGACTCTTTTATTATTTTGAGTGTCCCTCTTTATTTCTGATAAAACTGCTTGTCTTTAAGTCTACTTTGTATGATATTGCTATAGCAACTTCATCTTTCTTATGATGAATGTTTGCTCAGTATCTTTTATTGATCTCTTACTTGTAACCTACCTGCAATTTTGTATAAAAAGTCTGTCTCTTGTAGCCAACATAGTTGGATCTTGTTTTTGTTATTCAGTCTGATAATCTCTGCCTTTTGATGTAAGTGTTTGCTCCATTTATATTTTATGTAATTATCAATAGATGATAGACTTGAGTTTAAGTCTACCATCTTTCTATTTGCTTACTTTTGTCCTTTTTTCTCTTTTCCTGCTTTCTTTTGAATTAATTTTTTATAATTCATTTTCATCTCTGCTTTTTGCCTATACACATCATTGCTTTCTTTCTTGGCTCAAGTTCACTTATACTTTGTTCTTCAGTGGCTAATCTGTTGCTAAGCCCATCCAATGATTTTTATGTCTTATATTGTATTTTTCAGTTCTAGAATTTTAATTTCTACTTGTTTTTAATCTTTAGAGTTTCCATTTCTTTTCTAAAATATCCATCCCTTTTCTTTAAATTATTTAACATATTTAAAATAGTTGTTTTAAAGTCCATTATCTGATCATTGCAATGTCTAGGTCCACTGTGGATATGTTGCTTTTTTTTTTTCTTATTGAATCCACAGTGGGAATGTGGTTTTTTGTTTTGTTTTGTTGTTTTGAGATGGGGGGGGTCTCAATTTGTTCCCCAAGCTGGTCTTGAACTCCTGGGTTCAAGCCATCCTCCCTCCTCAGCCTCCCGAGTAGCTGGAATAGACTATAGGCACACACCACTGTCCTCAGCATGGATATGCTCCTGTTGTCTATATTTTTCTTGACTGTGAGTAACATTTTCCTCTTCTTTACATGTCTAATTAAACAAAAATTAAACTCCAAAAATTGTGTTAAACAGTAGATAATGTAACATACTAATTTTTTTGCTTGATTTTGTTTATTTCCCAGAGTCACAAGCCCTTTTCTCTATCTAGGGGCTATTCAAATTTGCCTACAATTGAGTCAGGCTAGTGCTGAGCACAGCTTTGTTTAGGTTGAGTTTACCTGTCGTTTGCCCAATACCCAACCAGTCTCATCTATTTTTTGTTTACCTTTGAATTCAACTCCTGCGAGAGTCCCAGGATGCAAAAACCAGAAGAATGTAGGAAAGGATGTGTTTTTTATCTGCCTATTAGCCTCTCCTTCACTGGTCTTTTCTCAGCAAAATTCAGAAAAGGGGAGGTCTGGGGTCTTTTAAAAATGAATTTGTGTGTTTTGTGTATGAGTTTTGTGCCACTTAAGAATTTATTGCTTTTCAGCAACAAATCCATCTTTCTTTCCCCTCTCTGTGATACTGGGGCCCAATTCTGCAGACATTACTTCTTTGCCAGTTGGCTTAATGTTAGGTCCTGTCAATAGAGGGCATTGGAGCCACATTGCAAGTCTGGAAGAGGCAAAAAGGACTTTTTCTTCTTCCAATGTTTTATTTTTCTACTTGGTGGCAAGTAGATCAATAAGCAAGGGTCCTGGCAGTGTGAAACAGAGGAGGGCAGTTACTTGGTTTAGCAGCAAGTGCTCCCCGGTATCAGTCAACTTGCCCTGTCCACGGACAGAAGTCTGACTCTCAGCCTTGCAGGGGGCTCCCCTCTTCTGGGTTTCTGAGTTCCTTCATCATTTACTTTTCTTTCAACTTTCAGAGTAGTTACTGCTCTCTTAGAGTTTTTTATATTAACACTTCCCTATTCCAATTGCCGATGTGGTTTATGTCTTCTGACTGAATCTGAGGGTCCTTCGGATTCCAGTCCCTTCTAGTAGCACATGCTGTTATGTAAAGCCCAACTGATTTCTCCTCGTGAATTCTCTGGCTATGGTAAGCCCACTCTTCCATTGCAGACCCAGGTCACACTCTCACTGTTCTCCAGACAGCACTATCTTTATACACACAATTCCCGACTCCCGTAATCCCTTTCCCACCTCCCTTTTCTGGCTAGGTACATACAAAGTCATCCTCCCAGATGGCTCAGAGGGCATCTCCTTGGCGAGACTCCAGTCCTCCATCCACCTATGCCTGCCTACCCGCCCCCCGCCCCAGGTATGGAACCTATAACTCTGCTAATCCTACGAAGAGCTCATTTCTCTCCAGAATAGAGTCCATCGAGATTTTTTTGTGTCCATTTCTTTTCACTGGTCTCATAGAAAAGTATGGTTTTAATTTCTCCAGGTTTTTCTTGGGGCTTCCCAAGACCAAATGTCTTTCACATCCTTCTACATCCCAACTGGAAGCAGAAGCTTCTAGATATTCTTGCATATGCAAAGAAAGTTCCTGGAAGGATATGTTGCTGACAGGGCTTATGACTGAGAAATGTGGAATGGGGGTTAGCACATGAAGGGTGGAGAAAGAAATTCTGACTTTTGGCTACAGTCTTCATTATTCATTTCTTTTTTTTTTTTTTTTTTTTTTTCCTGAGGTGGAGCGTTGCTCTGTTGCCCAGGCTGGATCTTGGCTCACTGCAACCTCCGCCTCCTGGGTTCAAGTGATTCTCCTGCCTCAGCCTCCTGAGTAGCTGAGATTACAGACACCCACCACCACACCCAGCTATTTTTTTTTTTTTTTTTTTGTATTTTTAGTAGGGACGGGGTTTCACCATGTTAGCCAGGATGGTCTCGATCTCCTAGCCTCATGATCTGCCCACCTTGACCTCCCAAAGTGCTGGGATTACAGGCATAAGCCACCACGCCCAGCCTCTTCATTTCTTTACTCAACAAATATTTCTCAAGTGCCTCCTATGTGCCAGTGTTCTGGACACTGAGGATGCAGTACGAGCAACAACAAAACGTCACTGTTCTCACGGAACTCATATTTGTGAGAGACAGACAATAAACAGCAAGTCAGGTGATGATAAATATTACAAGAATAAATTAGATTAAGGGGGATAGAGCATGATGGCAGTGGGCATGTTATTTGACATTGATGGTCTCGGTCTCGCTAAGGTATATTTGAGCACAGACTTTCAAGGAACTTAAAGCTATGGGCATATGGGAGTGAAGAACATTCCAGGCAGAGAAACCAGCAAGTGCAAAAGTCCTGTGGTGGACAGTTCGAAGACAGTCAGGAGGCCAGGGTAGTGGGTGCAGAGTGACAGAGGGAAGGAGGGGTAGGAAATGGGGTGGGAGAGAAGTGGGGGCGGAGCACAGAGTGTCTTGCAGGCCACTTAAGAGCATTGGCTCTTTTTCTGAGCAAGATGTGGAGTCACTGGGCATTTCTGAGCTGAGCAGAAATGTGATCTGACTCATTTAAAAAGGCTCGCTCTAGCTGCTAGATGGAGAGCACAGCTTTGTGAATTCTGTACTAATTTACTAATTTGCATTTTCAACATGAACATGTGTGTGTGTGTGCACAACTTATGTAACTCAATATAATTCAAGAAAAAGGTCTGCTACAAAATAAGCCCTGGCAGGATGCCCATAGTTACTGGAGGCCAGGCCCCAAGGCCAGGTGCCCATGGGAAGGCAAGATGGGATCCAGGGTTCCACTTCTTAATTTTAATTTCAGCCTTTCAGATGCAGGGTGCCCAAAGGAGAGTCTGGAGGGGCCAGGAGAGAATGTGGGCCAGAATCAAATTGCAATATGTTACAATTTGCATTCCAAGTATACCTAATTTTCAGAATCAAAACACAGTATTTTATACCTATGTGTATATATGTACACACACACACACCCCTATTTAATTTTTAAAATTGGCTTAGCTCTCCAAACATCGTCTCCTAGCAGAGAATATTATCCAGTTGTCCCTTTTTTAAAAATCTCTGGAAAGGATAAAGTGTGGCAGCCAGGGCTGGGCTCACCTGTAAACCCAGCACATTGGGAAGCCAAAGCGGAAGGATTGCTTGAGCCTACTATGAAAATGAAAAAATTAGCCAGGCATGATGGTGTGACCCTGTGGTCCCAGCTGCTTGGGAGGCTGAGGCAGGAGGATCCCTCGAGGCCCGGAGCTCAAGGCTGCAATGAGCTGTGTTCGCACCACTGTACTCCAGCTTGAGCAACAGAGTGAGACCCTGTCTTGAAACTAAACAAAGTGGCAGCCAGAGCCCGAATGAGGGCTTTACACAGTCAGTCAACTCAGCTCATCCTCACAATAAGCCTGTGCTGGAGGCATTCCTACCTATTTTACAGGTGAGGAAATAATGGCTATAGGAAGCAAAAAGAGGGATCAGTAGGCTTGAGGGAGGAAGTGAGTACTGGAGAGTTAGGGGTGTGGAGCCGGCATGGGGTGATTATCGAGGGTGGTGCCATCAAAACCATGTGACCCCCAAATCTGAAATGTTCTCTATTTGGCCCTTTATAGAAAACGTTTGCTAACCCCTCTGCTACACCATCAGCTCCATGAAGGCTAGGCTCACACCCTACTTATCTTTTATTCTAAGACAGTGCCTAAAATACAGGGATAACAAAGTCTAAATGAATAAATGAGAAAACATCAGATACCATCTTTTTTAGCAGCATGCTTATTCTCACGAATTGTGAGGAGGACTGAGATTGTGGCCTTTTGAAAATATCACATCCTTCCATTTTCATACCCCCATTTAAATGAAAGTGAAGAATGGCAGCCACTGCTGAAATACTTCATACACCTGAAATCCTGACACTGGCCTGATTTTGTGGGTCCTGATGTTTCTGTTACATGAAAGCTGTCAAACTATACTTGAAAACCCCAATTATGCCCAGACTCAGCCAAAGCCACATTTTCAACTTGATTCTGTGTTTTTAGAACTATAAATTTTCCAACTTAGCTCAGTGAAGAGTGACGTAAAGTTGTACATATGTGGTGAGCTGTTTTATAGGCCCTCAGATCTAAGAGCACAAAGCAGCTGTAATACTGGCAATGAGGCCTGATGAAAAAGCAGCCTGGTTCTGAAATACAATATCCCTAATTATAATAAGAACAATGGCATTGAAATTTGACAGACATTACCTCTGAGGAGAGCCAGGATGGATCGGGGGTCACAGAACCTGTGAGCCGAGGGATTGTCATGGAGGTCATGATTATGAGTTCTTGAGTCATATATTCCCATCAAGCTCAGAGAAGTGGCTAAGGAGACACCACTTCTCTTCTCTTCTTTCCTCATTTAATAAGATAGGATTTACCACAGGGCCAGGTGATGCCATAGAGGCACCTGTGCCAGCTGCCTGCTACTTTTGCCACACAACAAAGGTCCAGAAAGCTTTCAACTTAAGAGTCCCTTCTCAACTCAAGGACAATCAAAACAGAGATTTCCCCCTCTAATAAACAATGAGCAAGAGCTCAGTCTGACAATCCATATTATATTCAGAGTGTTCAGCACATGCTCATCTGCTCCTCATAGCAACCTGTGCAGGCTTCCTGGAGGAGGTGATCCTTGAAGAGCAGGAAGCCCACTTCTGGCCCTTTGGACACTGATCTGACTTTGTGTCTCTGCACATCGGGATGAATTGTTCCATGTGCCTTGCCTATCATCGATGCTTATGTGTCAGGCTCACTAATTAACAAATATAAGTAACGCCACCAACCGGTTTCTTCTTCTCCACTGGCATGGTGAGCTCTATCAGCCACTACCCAGAGGATAGTGGGGATTCTGCTCCTTAATGCTGGCCTCTGGTGGGCCCACTACTCTGCACTGGGCCTTCCAGGACTTAGCATTGGGCCTCCAAAGCTGGCACTGGCCCATCACAGAAGTGACTGGCTTTGATTATTTAGTCCCCAACCCAGCCTGGCATTGGGCCCCTTACCTCCAAATAATCTCGCCGTCTCCCACTGGAGCTCCCACTCCCAGCCCCAGGACTCATGGTGAAAGAGGTGAGGATGGAGGTTTAGTGTGGATGGACACGGTCATTCCCAAAGCTGCATCACTGACCCACGGGCAGCTGCCATCTGTTTCTCTAGATTCTTGGCTGTTTGCCCATGTGGTGCCTGCAGCTGGGCAGAGCTTCAGGCCCCACCTCATGGGAATGAACCGCCTGCCCGCTGGCAGAGTTGGCTCCCTCCACCCTGGGCTCAGGTGCTCCTGTGCATGAAATAGCTGGCAGCACCAGGGTAGGGAGAGGAGGGAAATTTAAATGAGTCTTAAGAGACTGGAAAAATAATTTGATGAAATGTTCCTGTTTTTTTTTTTTTTTTGACTTAATACCCATAAATTTCAGGGGCCATGTGTGCTAACAGCTTTTGATTTATGATGCCTTTATTGTTCCATTGTATTTAAGCCAGATGATGAAAAGGTAGCAAGAGTAAAAAGACCCTTTTACAATATGCTTTGGGATCCATCATGGTGTCAAGCCATTTCTGTCAAACTTTGCCACCACTTTGTTAAAACAAGGGCTCTGGGCGCTGACAGCTGAGTAGCTAATTGCTGTTGGACGCCAGCCCACCAGGCATCTTTCTCCTCCCCTCAGAAATTTTGCACTCCCTCCCCCAGGTCCCTTCCTCTAGCAAGACCTTTTAATGGCCGCTGAGGGCCAGGAGGGAAGTTCGCCTTGGGTAAACTTTGAGGGGCTAGGTCTTATCTAGCTGCCACAGCACAGAGATATTCCCAGGACCTCTAATTAAAATGCCTGCAGTCCAACCAATATGCTCCTGTTTCATTGCTCGGGGGTTACAAAGCTCCCAGCAAATGTTGAACGCAAATTAACAAAACGCTGTGTCAGCCTTTCTTGTCCCATTACAAAGTTATTGTCATATTTATTAGCACAATTCCCTGTAGGACACTGGTAGAAATATCTAAAAAGTGAGTTAAGCACTCTCCTCGGCTATATGGGGAAAATGCTCTGCCATTTCCCCGCGGAGCACATAAACTTTGTTTGCAATTTGTGCTCACAGCAACTCCCAGCCGAAGACAATCCATTCCTGTTCTTGCATGGAAAGGGGGCTACATTCTCTCAAACTGTAATTATCTTCATTCACGCTACTGTAAAACGACTAGGTTGTTGCCACTGCTTTTATTTCAAAGAACAGTTCTATTATCCGTTTACAAAATTTAACAACCTACAACACTTCCATGAATTAATTACAGTCTGAGGGGAGCATAAACACAAACTTCACTGATCACGTTGTTCTAAATTACATTAGCCTAATTGCTTGATATTCGGAATTGAGTTGACTTTTGCACATCTCGCTCAATTACGCCCCACCCTTTGTGTCTGTCTGACTGCCTGCTTCTGCAGCTCCGCTGCAGGGGATGCGATGTATTTTCCCCAGAGTCAGAGGAAAGCCGAAGAGGAAGAAAACCTCTTTGGAATGTTTCACAAGGAAGGAAAGATATGTTACTATGACAACTTGTTCTTGGCAACCACAATGACATACACCCCAAAACCTTCTGTCTTCCTCCTTGCCCATTGGAAAGATACTATCAAATCATGCAGCAAGAGAAGGTGAAGGTTCTAAACACTATATATAAAGATGGCACCAAGGCAGTCCGTGTGGAGACCCAGGGTCCCAGGGGTGAAGTAAAGAGTGCTGGTTTGTTTTTTGTTTTTTCCCTGTAGAGACGGGGTCTCACCATGTTGCCCAGGCTGGTCTCAAACTCCTGGCCTCAAGCAATCCTCCCACCTCAGCCTCCCAAAGTGCTGGGATTACAAGCATGAACCACTGTGCCCAGCCTAGAGTGCTGTCTTGAAGGACATACAGAACTTCATCACATGGAGAAGTGAGAAAAGAGAACTCCAGGACACAGGAAGAGAAAATGGAAAAAACGCAGAGGCTTTGAGAATGTTCAGGGAAGGGCAAAAGGCTCATGTGGCGTTTTTCATTTCTATCTTTGCGTATGTTTTATAATGTGCATAATGCATTAATATAGTAGTATGTAGGTAATCTTTCAATATACGTAAATATACATATGTTGGGGATGTGCACTCAAGAATATTTTAATAATTAAATAATTATAAATAATATATATGTGCATTGGGATGACTTAATGGAGAACACAGGCAAAACATTTGGCAACCATCAGTGTGAGCAATGGAATCCACGTGAGATTATTAAGCACTAGGGTGAGTAGATCAGCGCTGTGGTTTGAATGATAGTGTCCCCTCCAAAATTCATGTTGAAACTTAACTCACAATGCAACAGTATTTAGAGGCGTGGCTTCTGGGAGATAATTAAGTCATGAGAGCAGATCCCTTAGTGCCCTTATCAAAGGGATTGAGGTTGAAGGGAGCACTCTCTTGCCCTTCCATCCCTTCTGCCATGTGAGGACACTGCATTTGTCCCCTCTAGAGGATACAGCAACAAGGCACCGTCTTGTAAGCAGACAGCAGCCCTTTCAGCCACCAGTCCTGCTGGCACCTCGGTCTTGGACTTCCCAGCCTTCAGAACCTTGAGAAATCAATTTCTGCTGTTTATAAATTACCCAGTCTAGTGTATTTTGTCATAGCAATACAAATGGACTAAGATGATCAGAACTGCATCTTATAAAGATAATCTTAGTGCAATGTGTGAAGTGGGTTAAAGGGAGGAGAAAATATAGGCAGAGAAGCAGGGCAGGAGGCCATCGTGGTGGACCCTGTGAAGGGTGCTAATGAGAGCCTGAGGAAGGGCCACCAAGGGGTGGATGGAGAAAGGGAAAATGCAGAAAACTTTTTTGAAAGTAACATCCATCAGGACCTATTTCCCAATTGGAAGGCACGCGGTGAGGAGAGTTTGGGATTCTAAAACTGTTATCTTGGATAGCTGGGGAAGCAGTGATACCTTTAATGAAGACAGAAAAAAGGAGAAGGGGAAGATATGCGAAAGGGAGCAATGATGAGTCCAGTTTTGGAAACGTTGAGTTCAGGATGCCTGTGGAACAGGTAGGTGGAGATGTCCATTAAAGCAGTTGAAATTCAAAACCAGAAAGCAGGTAGGCTAGTCGAGGAAGCCCTCGAGTGCCTAACCCCTCACATAATTATTCACCGTCCTCTCTCTCTCCATTGACAGCTGTAATCCCAGCATTTTGGGAGACTGAGGTGGGAGGATTGCCTGTTTTTACTGATTGCATTTTGTGTTTCCTGGTGTTCTCTACATTCATTGAGCCCTCTGAAAAACCCGTGGGTGTCTATGCCAGGCACTGTGCTCACGTGGTCGGGGGAGGGGGCAGTTAGCAAACAGACAGAGGCTGGCTGCTTGTGGGCAGATAGAGAAGAGCCCTGGTGCTGACCACTGTGAGCATCAGCCTCTGTCCTGGAGGCTCACACAACCTTGAGAGGTGTGAAGAAGAGGAGTCTGTGGCTATCAGGTAAGAAGCCCAACTCCAAGTGTGCCCAGGCTCGCTCTTCTCACTGTGGCCCTCCCCACACTGCCTGCCATACTGGGTGGGACCGAGAATTGCCTGGAAATCTTCAGTCAAGGGGCATCAAGTGACATGTGGATAGAGAATGTCACCAGCAAAGCCCCAGGAAAATCACTGATCCTAGGCAGGTTTGTTTGCTGGTTCCTCCTCTCATCGCTTGGGATATACTTTATGAACTTGCACTGCTGTGGGCAGGAAGAGGGCAGGGAGGGGCACTGAGTGGGAGCCAGAAAGAAAGAGACAGGTGGAGATTCCAGTTCTTCTTTAAGAGGGATCTGGAGACAGATGTCTTCTCTGCCCTGGGGTAGAGTTGAAACCTTCCTGAAGTCCTTTGGCTATCTGGAATGAGGGCAGCAGGAATGTGAGTGGCCTAAAGTTTAAAGAAATTTCAGGTGTTTGGTAAGTAATAATAGGCCATTATGAAACACATTTACCATTGATCGCTTCTAGGGAAACAGATTAAACTGTCAGATGAAATCTTAAACACTATTATAAACTGAGTTGTTCCCCCAACCCCAAAAATCATATATTAAAGTCATAACTCCCAATGTGAAATGTAATTGGAGATAGAGCTAGTTTCTCTTTTTATAGAGATGGGGGTCTCACTATGTTTCCCAGGCTCTACTCCTGGGCTCAAGCAATCCTCCCACCTCATCCTCCCGGAGTGCTGGGATTACACATGTGAGCCACCACTCCCTGCCTGGAGATAGAGCTTTTAAAGACATACTTAAGCCTAAATGAGGTATTATAATAAGGATGGGGCCCTAATCCAATAGGGCTGGTGTCTTTATAAGAAAAGGAAGAGACATCAGGAGTGGAAGCATAACGAGGAAAGGCTGCATGAGGACAGTGAGAAGGCAGCCACGTGCAAGGCAAGGAGAGAGGCCTCAGAGAAACAAGAGCCACTGGCACCTTGATCTTGGACTTCTAGCTTTCAGAACTGTTAGAAAATGAATTTTTGCTGTGTAAGCCACCCCGTCTGCAGGATTTTGTTATGGCAGCCCTACAAGACTGATACAGCACTGTGAATACATTTTCTTCTTTAACACAGGAGCCAGATCACCACTGTTTCCATCCTATTAATATATAGTCAAAATAAATACAACTTGTTTTTATGAACTTGCCTGTTTTCTTGATTGCATTTTGTGGTTCCTGGTGTTCTTCGTATTACTTTCTGAATCAGCCTACCCCTACTCCTCTCTCCAGCCCTACCACATCTTGTCTTTCTAAGCGGTGGGTGCTTCCATTCCTGTCTCAGACAGCAGAAGACAGAGTGACAGCAATAACAGGTATACTGATTTGCAGCACTTTGTGTAAGCTGAGGGCTGCCCAAAATGCCCCCATCAAAAGGCATCAGCCTAAAGGGGAAAAAAATGTGTCTTCAATCCCTCTGAAGGTCCCCTCAATGATTTTCTGTTCTGCGATGACACTTCCAGTCAAAGAGGCCAAAGAGGTAAAACTGCTGACCTAAAGACTTTTTCTTCTGCTTCCGGGGGCAGTCTGGACACAAATTCACAGAGTGGGCAGTGGGGAAGTGAAACTGATGGTGCCAAACAGCATCATCTAAACAAGCAGAACCCAGAGGGGGACATGAAAACATCCAGCTTCCTTAATGGTTGTGAGACATGGACCGGTCATAGCGTCTATGATGTCATATTTTAACCATCACATCTGAATTGAGCAGTTTCATCTGTGTCATCACTGAGCCAGACTTAACATTAAATAGTGAGACAGGGTTTCCAACAATCTTGACTTCCAGGGCAGACGTTCTCTCACTAGAGGACCAAGTTTGTGTCACATGTGATCCTGTGGGGGAGCCAGCAGGGAGCCTTAACTGCAGATCTATGGGCAGCTGAGGCACTGACGATAAACACAGTGGCCAGTGGTGGATTGCCGGGAAACTCCCTCTCCCTGGAGGGCAGCTGGAATTCTGAAGGGTGGCTCAAATATCCCCAGAATTAGTCACGACAGTCTCTAAAAGATGCTCTGAAAATGAAAGATAACCTTCCCAGGAGACATTCTGGAAAACAGTCAGAGGATCACAGTCCCCGTAGATGAACTGAACAATCCCACCAGGGTGTCAGCTCCAAACCCTCCATACCAGAGACGGGGACAGTCTAGAGCTCAAAGCAGTGCTTACCAAGCTTCAGACCTGGGGTGCAACCTTTGTAATATTTGCCATGTCCGATACCTCCTCTGATGTTTAGTTTTATGTGTCAACTAGATTGGGCCGTGGGTGCCCTGGTATTTGGTTAAACATTATTCCAAGTGTTTCTGTGAAGGGGTTTTTGGAAGAGATTAACGTTTGAATTGGTGAACTGAGTAAAGCAGATGACAACCCACAGCGTTGGGGGACTTCACCCAATCCACTGAAGGCCTGAAGAGAACAAAAAGGCTGGCCCTCCATGGGGCAAGAGGGACTTCCCCCTGCCTGACTGCCTTCCAGCAGGGACATTTTCTTTTCTGCCTTTAGACTCAAACTAAAACATGAGCTCTTCTTGGGTCTCGTGTCTGCTGGCTTTTGAACTGAACTATACCATAGATTCCCCTGCATCTCCAGCTTCCAATCACAGATCTCAGGACTTCTCGACTTCCATAATCATTTGACCAACTCCTAGTAGTAGAGCTCTTTACACACAGACACACACACACACGCACACACACACCCTATTGGTTCCGTTTCTCTGGAGAACCCTAACTACTACACCTCCTGCATTCCTAATATTTACTAAATCTTTAAATGGCCTATTTAAATGAATACATTTTAATGAAACTTTATGTCACACTAATAAATTCAAATCACATGTTTATTGTTAAAAATATAAATATAGGCTGGGCAAGATAGCTCATGCTTATAATCCCAGCACTTTGGAAGGTGGAGGCAGGAGGATGGCTTGAGTTCAGGAGTTCGAGACCAGCCTGGCAACATGAAGAAACCCTGTCTCTACCAAAAATACAAAAAATTAGCTTGGGGTGGTGGTGGGCATCTATAGTCCCAGTTACTCAGGAGGCTGAGGTGGGAGGATGGCTTGAGCCTGGGAGGCAGAGGCTGCAGTGAGCTGAGATCATGCCACTACACTGTAGCCTGGGTGACAGAGTGAGACTCCATCTCTAAAAATATTACATATATATGTATATGTATATATGTAAACCAACTGTAAAATTAAATACACATTAAAATAACAGTGCCCACTGAAAACACACTTCAGATGGTGTGACTGGGTACATTTTGAAGGTGGAGGTGGGGAATGGTTTACAGAATGGTCATGGAACAAACCTTCTCTCTCTCGTTTCAATCTCTACCAAATGGAGGTCAACTATATTTTATAGTGAATTTTTGCCTACTTTTTTGGCAGGAAGATGGTTCTTTCTTAGGCATCAAAAATAAGGCACAATACAACAGAAAGAATGCCATGACTACATGCTGCGGTTACCAGTCGCTGCATTAAGTACAAGTTCAAACTTGGTAGCTTCTCATAGCTCACCATTTTGTGAGTCAGGAATTCAGAGAGGTTTGCCTGGGCAGTTTGTCTGTGGTCTGTGTGACAGCAGCTGGGGTGGCTGGGACTTGGTGGTCCACACATGCAGGATGGGTTCTTCACCCATGTGTCTGATCCCTCCATGTCTCCCACCTCTTTCTCTCTGTGTCTCTTCCTCCAGAGCCTCTCCATGTGCCTTTGGCTTCTCACCGCATGGCAGCCTCCGGGCAGTGGTGCCCAGGGCAGTCCCGTGGTGACTGAGGGTGCCAAGAGCTAGCGTCCAAGGACCCAGTAGAGCTGCAAGGCTCCATGTATCCATCCTGGAAGGTCACTTCCACCAATCCCAAGAGCCAAGCAACACATGCCAGTCAAGGAGAGGGGAGTTAGACTCCACATCTCCATGGAAGGAATGTCAAAGAATTTGTGGCCATCTTTATTCCCTTACCTCGTTCTTATGTATTGAACAAGGAGAAAGTCCTCAGAATGGGGTTTCAACAGCATGGATAAAAAAGTTCACTGTGGAGCCACTTAATTCAAGTGGCAAGTCAGACTGGAAAAAAGGTGTGAGTTTTAAAGTCAGACACACCTGAATTTGAGACCCAGTTATACCATTTAACAGGTGATCTTGGTACATTTGTTTAAGCTCACTGAATCTCTGCCTTTTGGTCTGTGACATGGAATGGTGATATGTTTCTGGGCTGTTGTGTGGATACCCACAATGCCTGCAACATCACAGTCCCTCGGTAAGTGTGAATACCATCACAGTCCCTCAGGAAGTGTTAATCATTTTAAGCCAACCTACAGAATAGTGAGGATTTTACAAAGGTGTTTGTTTGTTGTTTGTTTGTTTGTTTTTAAGACAGGATCTCACTCTGTCACCCCGGCTGGAGTGCAACGGCACAATCTTGGCCCACTGCAACCTCCACCTCCCAGGTTCAAGCGATTCTCAGGCCTCAGTCACCCGAGTAGCTGGGCGTGCAGGTGTGTGCCACCACACCTGGCTAATTTTTGTATTTTTAGTAGAGACGGGGTTTCGCCACGTTGGCCAAGCTGGTCTCGAGCTCCCAGCCTCAGTGATCCGCCGCCCTCGGCCTCCCAAAGTGCTGGGATTACAAGTGTGAGCCACCGTGCCAGGCCGTACAAAGGTGCTTTCTAAAACACCATACATGTGATAAAGCCTATGCATAATCTGAAGGAGACTGACACGTGATAGAAACTATAGTTTTCAGAAGAAATTCACTAGCAAGCATCTTCCTAGAATGTTAAGGGCACCCCAAAGTTCCTCCCATGATCTTTGAAAGCACTCTGCATAGTGATCATGCAGGAAACTGGCAAAACAGAACCATCTTTTTTCTAAGCCTTAATTAATCAGAGTGCTTGGGGAGGCAGGAGAAAGTAAAATGAGTGGCCGCTCTGATCCACAGGTGCTGAACAGTGATGGTAACAGCTTTGGCAGAGGGGCATTTCGGAAATGTGTCGGTGATGGTTGTATCTGATACAATGCTGGGGGCAGAGTGGGCATTCCTGCCACTTAGAGGGCAGAGACCAGGGATGCTGGGTGTCCCTCAATGGATGGAGCAGTCCCACACAATGAAAGCACTGTCTCGCTGTATAGAAATACCCCGCTTTTCTGAACCTGGGACTAACTTATTTTACAAATAAGCAATAGATATTTCTGCTCAGCTGTAATAAACATTTTACACTTTCTTTTCCAGGAATGCCATTAGTACATAAATCAAAGGAAAACTGTTTATTTTCTTCAGAATTCCAATAGTTGTGTATCATTTTGGAAGATCACACTACCCGCAGCAGCTCATGTTATCTGAGTCACCAATCCCACTCCTCTGACTTAGACTGCATTGGAGGGGTGGCCCGGCCTGATCTTCTGGGGGCAGGTGTCAGCCCCCGATCACTTCGTTCTGTTGCCCAGAGGCAGGTGCCTGCGTTGGAAGTAATTAGCAAATACTTTGCCTCATTCTTCTTTATATTTTGGTTATGACATTATATTAATTTTTTGTGAAACTTATGGGTGGGAGTGAGTTATATTATCCAGGAATTTCACCTCAGAATTGTAAACCAGGTGCTTGAATATATTTGCAATAAAAATGGGGGGTGGGTCTGATAGGCCTAAGAGCTCACTGCTTTAAAAGAAATTTTCCATAGATCAAAAATGCCTTTCCAAGTGGAAACACCAGGGAATCATTTCCTTTCTGGAACCTGCTGGACCTGGAGTGGCCCTGCCAGGCCAAGCAGGAGAGGCCGGCGCTCAGCATGAAAGAGTTCTTTCTCTTCAGCCCTCGCAGGTGAAAAGACACGGATGCCCCGGCCACTGCTCAAACCAGAGGAGGAAAGACTCACAGACTCCTAGGGCCGTGTGGCCCTCAATAAGTTAGTTATGTGTAATATAAGCCTCAGTTTCCCCATCTGTATGTTGGCGGTAAAAACAGCCCCTCCTGTATTGACTTCCTGTGTGGATCAAACATGGTAAGTAAGACAAAGCATGTTTCATGCTTCCCTCCGCATCCCTGAGCACATCATGCTCAACTGATGCAAATGTGTATTATCATCCGTACAGCATTTATGCTTTACAAAGCCCTTTTCCACATACTGTTTCCTTTGAACCATTCAGCAGTGGGGACTGACAGGAAGAACATCTCCAGGGAGGAGAGGAGGCTCAGGGATGCCACGATACTTGCCCTAGGTCACATTGGTGGCCATGAAACTGGCTTTTCTGAATTGGAATACATGCGGCTCCATTTACATGGATTCTGTGCAGCTCTGAACACACAAGTAGGCTCTCAGGGGAGGAAGAAGGTACTGGAGAAGAAAGGTAGGAAATTGCTAACAACTGGAGCTTCCTAACAATGGGAGGATAGAGTCTTGTGCTGTCTGCCTCCTTCCGAGACGTTAGCGGGGAGTTTGGGCCTTGACCTGGGAGAGAGGCCTTGAAACCCATTCAGTCTAAGAATCCAGGATTCACTTCGAGATCACTTCTCAGAGTATAGATTTTTGCTTTTAATTCTTTCCTTGAATGTTAGATGCTTTTCCCTCAAACATATTGTTTAGTTGTCATTTTAACTTCTCCACAGAGGAGTGAGCTAGCTGGAACATGGTCTGGGACTTCAGTGGCACCACGATTCCAGCATAAAGTTTCCTTACTCTGTTTTAAATCTGCACTCTCAGGGATGAGAAAGAAAACCCCTGAAACTGATGTTCAAGTCACAAAGTACACACGCAGAATACAGGAAATCTCTGCCAAAACGTGGCCTGAGTTTGCTTAACTTTGTCCCGGAAGTTCCATAACCTGTGTTATCTGCTGTTAAAAATTTACAGGGACCAGCTGGGTCTTTGGTCCAATGGAATTTTTTTTTTCCTTCAGGCATGAAAATGTCAAATATAGTCATAAAAACAATGACCTAACCTGTGCCCAGAAATATGTTTTCTAAACAATTACACTTCCAGTTAATCTCACACTACCGTGAGGCCAAGCCAATGAATAAGAACTCAATTTCTCAGCATCTGACCTGAACAGAGATTTGGGCTGCTTCCAGGGAAATACATATTAGACAAACCTTTCTGAATGTACCTTTTTGTAGGCTAGGTGCAATAGCTCACGCCTTCATCCTAGCATGCTGGGAGGCCAAGGTGGGCAGATCACCTAACGTCAGAAGCTCGAGACCAGCCTGGCCAACATGGTGAAATCCTGTCTCTACCAAAAATACAAAACTTAGCTGGGTGTGGTGGTGGGCACCTGTAATCCCAGCTACTTGGGAGGCTGAGGCAGGAATCTCTTGAACCTGGGAGGCGGAGGCTGCAATGAGCTGAGATCGCACCACTGTACTCCAGCCTGGGTGACGGAGGAAGACTTCATCTCAAAAAAAAATAGGAAAAAAA
The DNA here is from genome assembly GCF_049350105.2 of Macaca mulatta. Classification (NCBI taxonomy): domain Eukaryota; kingdom Metazoa; phylum Chordata; class Mammalia; order Primates; family Cercopithecidae; genus Macaca; species Macaca mulatta. The sequence continues at coordinate 77,964,713 of NC_133409.1, read as the reverse complement.
AAAAAAATCACTCAATGTACTTTTTTCTTATTCTACTGTCAGATCACTCTTAGTTGCTTTATTCTTCTTTACTGGGTTCATGCCAAATGACTTCTAACTAAAAGAGAGGGCCCTAGAAAGAAAGAACCAATCCTCTATACCATCATATCATTGGTCCCCACATATTCTCACACATATCACCTCCCAAATCGAGTACTAACTTCACATCCCTGGAGAGAGTTTATACTCACCTGGTCTCATTAAAGCAACACATGGTTGTACAGTTTCTCACTGTGGGACCAATTAACCATTTCCACATCAGGCACCAACACAACCCCACCATGCCGTTTGCCCTCTTTATTTATGTTAAGTCTCTGGTACTAATTATGTTAAGACACTCAAAACAAGAGCTATATTTTCACACCGTGGGTGGTGATTTCGAGCATTAGAACCAGCTTTTTCCCCCACTGTTTCTATGCTTTGTAATTTGCATACCAAAATTTAACGCTATCTACAGCTTTCCACTTGAAGCTTTTTTGCAAACGAGGTCTTAAAAGTGATATAGTCGAATATGCTTGGGCACCTTTGGCATCTGAAAGGGAGAATTTCCAATACAAGGGGCAGTGCCCAGATGGCTGCTCTGTTGACTCCTAAGTCTCAAGGCAAACTCCCCCAGCACAGGCCACAATGGCAACAGCATGAACCAAATCTTGCTTGAATCCAACAAATGACCACAGATTTCTCATGGCTGAAAAAATGACAGAAATCTATTCCCACAGTGGAATTCTTTACTGATCAATAAACCCAACGCATTGTGCAACATTTGTGAGTTATTCTTTTTGGAATCAACAGCATGTTTTAATAGCTAATTGTTTGATAAAGCCTTGACATCACCAAAATTTCCCAATAATGAGGGCACTAAATCCTAAAGAACTGTGAAGGAAAGAGGTCAGCATCTTCTTTGGAAGGTCACAAAGAATGAGAATGATTCTTATAGTCCTATAATCACTCAGAAATGGTTAGGCCCAAAGGAATTAAGTTACTTGACCCCCAAATCCTGTCTCCAAAACCAAAAGCATGAATGCCCTGGAATAGGCTTTCGCCTTGTGTTTTTCTCTCTGATTCTTCCTTTGCTTATTCACCAAGGCAGACTCCTTGTCAAAACAGGATTAAAATCCCGAGGCCAGCCCCAGGCCAACTTGAAGCTGCATCCAAGGCAGGGCCTTAGACGTGGTGGCTCCAAGTGTTTCATGGGCCTGGTGAGAGGGGCAGGCCCTGGCTCTAGACACCAGGAAAAAACATACAACTTAGTGTTCAACCCTGGTTTTCTCATCAGAGCGATGATGTCCCAGGATGACCTGTGGACAAAAGAGGACAGGAGAAGAGAAAATCTTTTCTTCAATTCAAAAGAAAAGGCCCCTATGGTCTATGAGCTGAGAGCTGTATGGTACTCATAGTTATTACTGAATCCTTTCTGAACTGCACTGGGGGTGTGAGAGGGAGAGTGAAGGTCAAGTGCTGGGTTGAAAGGGAGAAGGAACAGGCTCCTTTCTCTTTGTTTTATCCCACTGCCTCTTTGCTCCATACCACTTTCCCCTGGCTGGATTTAGACCCAGCCAAGGCAATTCTTTGCCTTGTTCCCAAGTTGAGTACTCATCTTCATGGGAGGCTGCACATTTCTTTAGGATTACTTTCAGGCCATATATTTCTGTTTTGAAACAATGAGGTCTTCTCTGTAATGATCAGCACAGGGAGAGGAAAAGGGCAAGGCTTTGTTTACCAAATATTCAGCTCCCCAAAGTTGAGTCACCATCGCGGGGCTAAGCAGACAACATCACCACCTTTCAAAGCACAGTGTTGACACTATTTTTTCCCGGCATACTAATTTTATCGTAACAGCCTGCTCCACTCCTCTGATTCTGTCTTGTGTGTTTTCTGGAAAAAGTAAGACCACTCCTCAGCCCAGCCAATTTCTCAAAAGACTAAGACAGTCTGGCTGCAGGAATGTTCAATCATTCTTGAAAATCAGCAATGGTGGGTTGCATTTATCTGATCAAAAAATGCAACTGCCAAAAAAAAAAAAATCACATCTGCCTCCCCACAAATGAAAATTTAGGCAGCATGTGTCTGAGTTGGTGGCAGAGTAAAGAGGAGTTTATATGGTTTCTTATCACTGGGCTAAAAGACAACTAGTAAAACTGGTATAGTGATAGTCATCCCTGGGAAACATGCAATGTGGCTGTCAAAATCTGCTCCCATTACTTCAGAGTGTCAAATGGACTCAATGGAATGACTTTTCAGCTTAATACAAAGTGAGAACTGCCACCGGGTAGTAAATTCCTTTCTGTCCTAAAACAGTAGCCCAAGAAATAATCATCCCAAGAAGCAAGAGGTGTTTTATCTCCTCCGCAGTAGCAAAGGGCTTCTCCGGATGGCTAAGTGCTGATTTATTCCAGAATGCACAATTGCAGCTTGCTGCTGGTCTCCACCCCATCTGCCTGAAGGCAGGGATGTTCTTGTCTGTGTCAGAACTGCCTGCTTAACATAGCAGGAAGCCTTGTCACCGGTATCCAGCCCTGGCCACGTCTCTTGGCTGAGAGAAGCAGGAGCCCAGCAATGCTAACATTTGAAAGATCCAGAGGGAAGAGAGGAGGCTGACTTTTGAAGGGATGATCTGCATCCATCACCACTTGCCTTCCAGATGCTATACCCAAATAGCAGTGTCCCTCCTGAGGCTGTCCCTGAATGCCACCCACCAGTGACCAGCAGCACTGGGAGGGGTGTGTGTGTGTGTGTGTGCATGTGTGTGCGTGTGTGCGTGTGCATGTCTCAGAAGGGCTGTTGTGGGGAAGGCTGCTCTGCAATGCTGAATGCTCCTGTCTGTGCCTCTTCAGACATTAATATATGCAGATCAGAAGAAGCTAAATTCCAAGCCTCTGTAAGGATGTCCAAAACGGCCCTGCTGCCCAAAGTGCCTCTTCAAGTCTCAATCTAAAGATCAGCATTTGACAAACCACGGGTGAGAGTTTGCAAAAACATGGAGTGAGCCCTTGCCAGAATTGAAACCAAGATGAGTGCAACAACAACGAAAAAAGCTTAGAACCCACTGGCTGGCAGCCAAGGCGTTCGGACTTGGTATGGGCATATCAACAAATGCAGGGTTCGCCACGGCAATGTACAGCAGAGACTCTAGTAGAGATGTACAGCAGACTGGAGTACTGCGCTCTTGCAAATGCAGGTGGGGAAAGGTAGAAAAGAAAAAAAAGAAGAAAGATAAAGTGACATATTCAAATGCAATTCAAACATTCCAAGCTACTCTTTTGACCTCAGAAATTTTACCATGATTTGGGTGATCCTAATGGTCTGTGGACCACGTTGGAAAATGTCACAATAGATGTTTGAATTAAAATCCAGTAGGTTTGCCAAAAGACCAATTGTTAAAAATTGGCAGCATTCCAGAGAACTTACTAGGCTGCATACTGCCCCAGGGCTGAGAGAACTGCTAATTCCAGAGAAAGTTAATTATCACCTTATTGATAAAAGGGTAATTTTTAAAGCTTGTGGTGTGGCTTTTGTGACTCATTAATTAAAATTTAGAGTAATTTACTACATACCCTGGTGGCTTTTGTTACATTATATCTGTACCAAGCCGTTTAATGTCTCTCCCAGGGGCTATTTTTAATCCCCCTCGCCTCGCCTCACCTGTCTGCTTTTGAAGGCAATGAAAACATTAAAAAACATGTAAATCTAAAACTAGCCTTTTGAGAGATTGCAGAATGAAGAAAGAAGATGTCCAGGGAGGCATGTTTTAAAAGTTCCTTCTTAGAAATGTCGAATTTGCCCACCAAAAGAGAGAAGCTTGTGTGATCACACCAAAGGCAATTGCTTTCACAAACTTCATCCGCAAAATGTTAGACAAGATTTTATGCTCCATGATAATTAGATTAAAAGAGGGTCTTTTCTCATCTCCTTTCCCTTCTTTCCCATTCCATCCCCAAATACAATCTGAGGGCTCAGGGGAAGAATGACACTGGAGATGCTTGCTATCCTAAGGCTCCCAGCCCAATGAGGGGTAGCATCGCCTCCCACGCTCTTCGGGACTTGTGGAGTGAGATGGGCACATCCCAGCTCCCTGGTATCTACCCATGTGATATTGAGGTTTCCAAGGGCAGGGACTTGGGGAGGAAAATTGTCCCGCAGATCCCTAACAGGGCCCTGTAAGTGCCTTTCAAGCTCCAGCCACCACCTCTGCCTGGACCAAAAGTTCTCTAAGGTGCCTGTCATAAAGGATGCGTGGACACGTGTGTGATGTGTCCTCAGGCCACACAAAATTGTAAACAGACCTATGAAGCACTCTAACATTTCAGCCTCCAGATTCCCAGAAAGGTTATTCCTCTCCGAGCATTCCTTGTTATGATTTCAGGGAACTTCAGTTAAGTTTCCTTAAATGTATTGAAATGAAGTATTTGAGATCCAAAATTGAGATTAAAAATACATAAACAGCAGAGATGATTTTCTCATCATTTCAAATTTTACAAATTACAAAAGTGTTTGTACTTTAGGGTAGTGCTTGAATTTTTTAATAGGAAATGTTACTGAATATTTTTTAAAGTCAATATTGTTTTGAACTCTCATTATAAAAGTTCTTGCAGCAAGTGACAGTATTTAAGTCTGGCTTGTTTTCTGTAGGCTGAGCTGCTTACCTTACCTGCCGCTTGCTAGAGGAGACAGCCTTTCACCCTCGCCCCCAGGAGTCGAGAACCAGAAAGTGAAACTGCTTCTGCTGGTTTCCCTGGCCTCGAAAACACACCGTCAAAAGCAAAGAAATGATGAAAAGCAACTTACTCTTGTTTCTCTTATTGTTTTCTTGTCTTTCTATTACCATTCATTTACTCTTTTCTTTTTTTTGCAGCAAGATAAAAGTAATTTTGGGGGCACAGGGAAGAAATGTAAACACGTTAAACATGAAAGAACTGGATTTTTGTGGGATTTGCACTTTTGTTATAATTCCACAAATGAAGCAAACTGATGAATTTACCAAAATATTTCAGAGCTCATCTGCATACACAATTTAAAAAGCTAAAGAAAACACATTCATATTTTTTTTTAATCTGTCAAAAAGCCTGTTTAAAAGTTAAAGATTGTGCAGCCACCAACTTCCCTAAAACTGAAGATTCTACGTTAACCTTTTATTTGAGTTTAGACGATCACACAGTACCGATTTTCCAGGTAATCTTCACCCAGCTGCTGTTGCTCAAATAGCCCCTCATTTTTTCAGACTCATTCTACCAAGCAACATAAAAAAATGCTCCACAGAAATTTTATAACCCCCGGATAGTTTAACACATTAAGAATTCCTTTATAGTTATTTTTACATTTTTATGCTTTCACTCCAGATACTCTATTTTGCTTTAAAAAAAAAAAAAGTGGAGAAAACAACACAGCTATAATCCTCATTCTTCAAAAATGGTTCCTCTGGTTGAAAAGAAAGAAAAACAGCATACAACAGAACACCCTGATTCTCAAGTGCCTGGATTACTTTCTCAAGTACTGTAGTGTCTGAGATCAGTAAAAAACCACTTTCTCAGAAAGCCACCGATTGTCTAACCCTCGTGAGTACCGTCATGGAATCTAGAGACACCTCTCGTTCATGATCACAGATAGTGGAAAGAACTTTGACTCAAGCACCTCAACTCAGCAAAACAGCTCAGCAGCCTACACCCTGGCCTCATCCACTGCTCCTGTCCAGCCAGCAAGCAACCTGGAAAGGACCCCTCATGCTCTGGGAGGAGCACATGGAAGCTGGCTCAAATCGCAGCACTCCACCTGGGAAGGAGGTGATTTTGAGCTTGGGAAAACTGCTGCTAATACTCCATAGTCACCAGGTTTTTTCCCCAAAAACGAATTAAAACCAGAAACTAGCAATAAATATTATTCTTGTTTATGCCTGATAAATTAGGAAATACCAGCACAAAGACATGTAAAATATTCTACCTGGCATATTTGAAATAAAATTAAATTGAAAAAAACCACTTTTACATGTTCATAACATACCAATTTAATAACCAAATTTTAGGCAAATATTTTTATCCCAAGACATACTATAGTTTTTTTAAATTAAAAAGCAAAACAAAGCAAAATTATCGTGAAGGGAAAAAAAATAACTAACCAGTTACTTGAGTTCACATTTGGAAAAAAATAACTTTCTAGGTATTTAAATGCAGAGTTAAAGAGTAATGAACATGTATATAGCCCGAATTTATAAACTATGTAATTCAATGTTACATTTTCCCCTCTGAGATCTGGTTAATAAATCAAATGCTGTACTTTGCATATGAGGAACTAAAGTTCACCTACTGGACTCAGTGGTTTTAGTGCAGGACACTCCTGTGCGTTGCCATAGAGGTGGGCATGCAACCCAGAAAAACTAAAACAGGTAACCTGTCATGCTGGCAGTTACAAGAGAAAGATCCCGTGTCAACGGCACGCCTCCAATTGTGCATCTCCCTTACCTACAGCTTGTTCACCAGAGCCCTGAGCAGGTTGTTTACCAGGTCAGGAGTGTTGACTCAGAAGACAGATGACTTTCAGCACATGCAAACCGAGTATTGCAAAAGCTATCTTCCACCCGTGTTAGTAGCTCACAGTTAGTCTCCAGCAGCCTGCGCTCCAGCTGCAAACATCTCATTAGACTAATGCATTCAGCACAGGCAGAAAACTCGATTTACCATAGCTACAGCAATGAATTTCCATTACGATGACAGCTTCAACCACATCATGTCCGGAAAACCAGCCAACCACTGGCTTTTAAAGAACACACACATTTTACATGCAGAAAACGAGGCCTGTGTGTGTGTGTGTGTGTGTGTGTGTGTGTGTTTCGTGTTTCCTTCCTCTTAGCAGCCCAACTAAGAGAAATGTGCAGTGTAGCTTTTTGTTGATATGAGCTGCAAGGTAATGACACTTCTGCTTCTTTGGTAGTTACGTCCTTGTAATAACCTGAATTATGTCACAATGGTTAGAATGGGTGTTTCCAACATTTCAGTTTTCATTACCCCTCCTCTGTTGCCATAGAAACCAGACTGTAACATCATCTCTTTGTCCCAATCCTGCAGCAGTGTGGGCCAACACCAGGCTTATAAGACACTGGTGATCTGAGAGAGTGAATGTTTGACTTTGAACAAATAAAACAAAAAGAAATATTACAACAGCATCATTGTTCGGGAGAGCCTGTGTGATTCCCAGAGCAGTGTGCCTATCCAGGTGTGTGCACACACCATGTTTGTACACATTAACTCAGCGGCTGCCCACAACACATGTGTACAGTTCATTAAAGCTGGCCCTGACTTTGGCTCCAGACCTGTGTGTGTGCGTGTAGGCATCTCTACCCACCTCAACGTGGTGGGACCTGCACAGGATAGAAACAGGGAAAGGGTGACTACTCATTCTCATGCCCCAGTGCATTTTCTGTGGGAAATCAATTTATGCTGGCGAAGGGACCTTTTCTTTTCCTTTCTATTTGTAAAGTGGAGCAGGGCTCCCCATTGCCCATTTCATCCACTCTGGGATATTGGCATATTCACAGGTATTTCCTACAAGATGAAACATCCATTCTACGAACATGTGGCTTACTCGTAGGGATGAGCAGCAAACAAATTTAGCCGGGACTAAATATCAACCAGGGCTAATTAAGGTTTAGGCCACGACCTGGCCAGTTACTGAGAGTGAAAAAAACTGCAATTAACAACTTGAGGTTTCTCTGAATATATGTGCAGAGCACATTAGAAGTATGTAAGAAATCTCTCCTCTGAAATTTATTATGAAAATATAAAAAATTGTTTTAAGTCAAAGCCTTGTAATTAATTGAGCAAGAAGTAGTTCACTACTTTAGTTCATCAAATTTTGTTGTTTTGTGTGGGAAAAGGCAGGTTTGGTAGTTTGCCTTTTCATTTCGTATAAATTGATTTCACTAAAGAAGAAAGAGGAAGAGGAGAAGAAAAGAAAATAAGATGGATGGACCAGGTGCAGTGGCTCATGCCTGTAATCCCAGCACTTTGGGAGGCCGAGGCAGGTGGATCACTTGAGGTCAGGAGTTTGAGACCAGCCTGGCCAACATGGAGAAACCTTATCTCTACTAAAAATACAAAAATTAGCCAGGAAGCTTGGTGGTGCATGCCTGTAATTCCAGCTACTTGGGAGGCTGAGGCAGGAGAATCACTTGAACCTGGGAGGCGGAGGTTGCAGTGAGCTGAGATCGCGCCACTGCACTCCACCCTGGGTGACAGAGCGAAACTCCATCAAAAATGGAAGGAAGGAAGGAAGGAAGGAAGGAAGGAAGGAAGGAAGGAAGGAAGGAAGGAAGGAAGGAAGGAAGGAAGGAAGGAAGGAAGGAAAGAAGGAAGGAAGGAAGGGAAAACAAAAGAAGAAAAAAGAAAAGAAAAGAAAGACGATGGATGATTTAAATTTGGATAGCATCTGTGTCCCAGCTGCAGTGGTTATTATACTCACGCCCGTGGCCTCATACATGCCACACTACATTGAACTTGAAGCACCTGGAATGGGCTGAGATATTAGACCAGTTTTCACTCTAAAAAGTTTCTTAGGATAAAAAAAAAAAATGTTTCTTAAGTAATCAGAAATATTCTCCAAGTCCTGTAACAGAAGAAAAAGGGTCGGCAGAATCTACCCAAAAGAAAGGAGTTGCTGGTTTTCCTCCCCAGCTCTGTGAGCGTTTCTCACTCTGATCCTCAGGCCCAACCTCCTTGCCTCCTCCCAGATGGGCTACCATTGTCCTTGTCCTCAAGGTGGGTGCATGGGGGAAGCAGCCCCTGTCATCTAACAGGCCAACTTGGTAATAAAGCCTACAACTGAAATCAACAAAAACTGGATTGCTTGGGCACAGTGGCTCACGCCTGTAATCCCAGCACTTTGGGAGGCCGAGGCAGGCAGATCACGAGGTCAGGAGATCGAGACCATCCTGGCAAACACGGTGAAACCCCATCTCTACTAAAAATATAAAAAATTAGCCGAGCGTGGTGGCGGGCGCCTGTAGTCCCAGCTACTCTGGAGGCTGAGGCGGGAGAATGGCATGAACCCGGGAGGCGGAGCTTGCAATGAACTGAGATTGTGCCACTGCACTCCAGTCTGGGCGACAGAGGGATACTCCATCTCAAAAAAATATATATGTGTATATATACATTTTACATATACATTTAGGTAAATAACATATATTTACTTAAACATATTATTCAAAATATTTGACATTTAATTTAATAAATTATTCATTTAAATTATGTAATTTAATAAATTTAATCAATATGTAAATATATTTATTTAAATATATCTTTATATTTTTATTTAAAAATATATTTACATTTTTATTTAAATATATATTTATGTTTTTTACTTAAATATGTATTTATATTTTTATTTAAATGTATATTTACAATTTTTATTTAAATATATCTATATATACACACATTTATTTAAATATATATATATATATATAAACTTACTGGGATTTCTTTCTTAATACAACCAGGAACATAGCCTTTAATAACTTAAATCAATATTTTTTAAAATCCTAAATGTTTTTAATTCCAAGAAAAATTTAAGTTAAACATGTAAGAGAAAAGAAATTGGATGGTATGACTGGTATTAGCTGAGGGGTCTGTTAAGAAGAAAAGTGACCACTCTCAGCTAGCATCTCTCTAAGTCTTGTACATCACTGTCCCATGAAAAGGGTGCTTAGGTTGTGCCACGCTGTTAATTTTCTTTGGCGCTGTGGTTACATTTCTGTCTCAGGCCACAAGCAGCATGTTCCACTCTCTCCACACAAGTGCTACTGGGCTGGTGGTTAGCAGGAGGCAACCAGAGGGAGCAAGTTAATTTGGGGGCCTCCCAAATGCAAATCTACTTAGAGTAGCCTCCATTTGAAGAGTAATCCTTCTGTCAGCTGCTGTTAAAGACATCCTTCACATTGAAAATGGCTTTTGTCCTAGAGTTGTGTTTTCCAACACAAGCATCAGATCGAGAGGACTCTGTCTTAGACTGGCAGTCAGTGCTACTGCCAAAACAACCTTTGTGATAACAATGATAGCTAACGTTTACTGAAGAATTACGTGTGAAACCCTTCTCATTTTGTATCCCATTTACAACAATCCAATGAAGTAGGTATTATGATGCTATCCCCATCTTACAGATAAGGAAACTGAGACTTAGGGATGTTAAATAACTTGCCCAAGGACACACAGCTTAGAAGTGGGTAGATACAGGTCTGACCCAGGCAGTCTGTGCCCAAAGACACTCTAATTCATCATTCCACCTCATGGTTCCTGGCACTTCCCCTTGTTCCAGCCCTACCACTAACCCAATGACATGGGTGAAATCATTGACTGTCTATAACACGGGAGAATGAAACAAGGGACTAGATCATCTTTGTGGTCACTTATGGCTCTGACATTTCACAATCCTAAGAACTGCTTTATCTCTAACTTAAAGCATCAGTCTGCTGGAACAGTACAATGCTTTGGGTTGGAGGAGTGCTTACCTGTGATTATGGATACGGCCATGATTATAAAGGGGCAAAAAGTACCCTTTCTCTCATTAGGATAAGACCTAGTAAACTAGAGCTTTGGACATCAATTTGCAGTAAAGGTAGGGAGGAGAGAGCATGGAGAGAGAACAGGAAGAAAAGCTAAGATTCCATTCCTGTGGTAAGGAAGGGAGAACAGCCTCCCACACTCAAGAGGCCCCACAGCTTTCCTTCCACATCATTCAACACAAGTTTGAGAACCTTAGGGGCTTTGGAAGGTATAAGGCTTGTGATTACCATTTTGCACCAAATGGTTAACCTAATTAGTCAGACTACACAAGAGTGGGTGCGAGATCTCTTGACTCCCCAGTCTATCACTTCTTCAACCCAAAGGCCTGCCTTCCATGGGGCCAGATCTTAGCTTCAACTACTCAAGCAGGGATCTTTTAAAGTTAAAGATAAAACTGTTCTTTGAGGTGAAGATAAACAAAAAACAACCTAAATCACAGAATACACAAAGCACCCCCAAAAAGGTTGCCATAGAAGAACATGGAATGAAACTTTTAAAATGTTCTCAATAAATGTTTGCTAAAATACTGCAGTTTACAAAATAATATGTGGGATAGAATTTTATTTTGAAAAAACTAATGATTTGCAAAATATAAGAGATGTTATGAGCAATGATTCTTCCCAGCACTTTGGGAGGCTGCACTGAGAGAATCGCTTGAGTCCAGGAGTTCAAAACCAGCCTGGGCAACATGGGAGACCTTGTCGCTACAAAAAGTTAGAAAGAAAAAAATTAGCCAGGCATGGTGGTGCGTGCCTGTAGTCCCAGCTACTCGGTAGGCTGAAGTGGGAGGAATGCTTGAGCAGTGGGGAGGGTGAAGCTGCAGTGAGCTGTGATGGTGCCACTGCACTCCAGGTTGTGCGACAGAGCAAGACCCTGCCTAAAAAAAAAAAACAAAAAAGAAAGAAAAGAACGAAAAAATAGTGATGATTCCTTGGTGATATAATTTTTATCTTTGTAATATTTTTCTTTTATATTTTCTGCACAAGAACACCCATTTCTTTTGTGATAATCAAAAGTGGTGTGAATTCTTATAAGTGGGAGTTGAACAATGAGAACACACAGACACAGGGGGAACATCACACACCAGGGCCTGTCGAGGGGTGGGGAGCAAGGGTGGGGAGAGCATTAGGACAAATACCTAATGTATGTGGGGCTTAAAACCTAGATGACAGGTTGATGGGTGCAGTGAACCACCATGGCACATGTATACCTATGTAACAAACCTGCACGTTCTGCACATGTATCCCAGAACTTAAAGTAAAATAAATAAATAAATAAATATTAGTTCTATTTTTAAAAAACTGGTATGAATTAATTGATTGGTAACAGAATTTTTCCTTGTCATACTGGCAAACATATTTGATAATGGTTCTCATAAATGTTAAGTCTCAAATTTCATCATTAAAATAAAACTAAAAGCTTTGTCAGCCCAGTGCCTGTAGGTTAGCCAGTGCCCCGAGTCTGAAACCTGCTCCCACATCCTCCATGATGGGCTTCACTATCACGAATATTTCTGGAGCCCATGCGGGGTGCTTAGTGCAGCCAATACAAAAATTAGGGACATATTCCCTATCCTTCCCCACCCAAGGGCCCCTGCCATCAGCAGGGTTCTCTCAGAGCTGATAATACTCTGTCTTGTTTTTAGTCAAGCCATGTGCTAAAGACATAGGAAGTTGGTGATTGAATCAAGTAAAAAACACTCTCATCCAAGGAAAGAATGACTCACTCAAATTCTCTCGGGCCCAAAACATGGCTCCTCTCAGACAGGGCCTTCTCTCTTTGTGGCTCTGGGCCTGTGACCCTGGCTAATATTCAAGGACTGACTGAGTGGAAACATTTATCTCAAGGTCTGGCAGTTTTGATGGGAGCAGAGTCCAGAGACCCTTATCCCAGGGGCTGTGTCTGGTAAGGGGTTGGATGGTAAGGGCAGGTGGCTGACAGCTGGGAGAACTGAGAGGGACAACATCAGGGACTTTTCTTTGGTCACTAGGTTTATGTTAATTTCAAGATGGCAGGGAATAGGTCTTCTCCACTGTAACCCCAGCATGTAGTGCAGAGCCTAGTCCGTAGCAGGAAATCAACAAATAATTATTACTGAATGAATGAAAGAAACTAGAAGTTAAAGTGGGAGATCTCATCTTAATCTATGTTAGTACAGGCTTTTAGAACTGATTCCTTTCTCCCACAGAAGTGATTGATGTCAGATGTCTGTTATCAGAAAAAAACATCATTCATTAAAATTCAAAGGAAGACTTCCCTTTACTCTTTGTTCCTTTGTTCTATTAAAACGTTATCTCTTTGTGATCATTTCTGCTTTGAGTTGTATTTCTTGGTAACAAATGAGCTTTAATTCAAATGGGTGATCTCCAAGCACTAGGTTTCTCTTTCCCACCTGCGATATTTCCCCAAAGTTAGATAGGAGAAACAAACCCAGAGTGCCCTCAGTACTCTGCCTGGAGTACTGAGAAGCTTCTAGAATTAGCAAATGTGAGTCTCAGTCAAACCTCTATGTGTGCTCCAAAGAGCCAGAATGACAGACTTCAAATAAAGTAATGAGTACCTGCAATTTCAGCTGATAACAGTTACTGCTTCTGGGCTCAATTTCTATGGCAAAGGGGTGTAACGCGGAAAGGCAAGAGATGAGGGGAGGTGGACAGAGAGACCCATCAAAGAGAGACTCTACATTTTTTAAAGTTCATGTAGAAGATAGTTTTGGGGGATTGCCTGCAGTTTCTAGAATAAAGACGTTGGTCACCTGAGGTTCCATCTCCCTTTATTTGAAGGAAGATCTCCAAGATGGGTTTCTTAGTAACAAAAAAGCAAGAATACAACCATTGTCCTTAGAACAAAACTTGAATCTGAATACAGATGATGCAGTCTGAAATTTTCATGCTCAAAAAAAAAAAAAAAAACCACACAACTCATTGGTGAATAAAAAGCAACTGGTTGATCAATTCATCTTAAGGACAGCCAACTTCAGTGTGGACCATATCTATGATAAGCCCACATGAACTAGAAGTGAACCTAGAGGCTGGGACTGGAGAATAGAAGAGGAAAGAAGAGGGAAGTAAGTTTGCAAGTAATAGTAAAAACAGCTCAAACTGGCTTTTTAAAAAATGAAGGACATTCAGCCATGTGCAGTGGCTCATGCCTGTAGTCCCAGCACTTTGGGAGTCCAAAGCGGGCAGATTACTTGCAGTCAGGAGTTCAAGACCTGCCTGGCCAAAGTGGCAAAACCCATCTCTACTAAAAATAGAAAAATTAGGCCAGGCGCAGTGGCTCTCACCTGTAATACCAGCACTTTGGGAGGCCGAGGCGGGGAGGATCATGAGGTCAGGAGATAGAAACCATCCTGGCTAACATGGTGAAACTCTGTCTCTACTAAAAAATACACACACACACACACACACACACACACACACACACACACAATTAGCCAGGCATGGTGGCACACGCCTGTAGTCCCAGCTACTTGGGAGGCTCAGGCAGGAGAATGGCGTGAACCTGGGAGGCGGGGCTTGCAGTGAGCCGAGGTCGCGCCACTGCACTCCAGCCTGGGCGACAGAGGGAGACTCAGTCTCAAAAAAAAAAGAAAAGAAAAGAAAAGAAAAGAAAAGAAAAATTAACCCAGGGTGGTGGTGCATGCCTGTAGTCCCAGCTACCCGGGAGGCTGAGGCACGAGAATCATTTGAACATGAGAGGCAGAGGTTGCAGTGAGCCGAGATTGTGCCACTGCACTCCTGCCTGGGCGATAGAAAGAGACCCCGTCTCAAAAAATAAAAATAAAAATAAAGAGCATTCAGTGGCAGGGAGTCCAATGAGCTTAGGCAAGGGTGACCCAACAGTTGGTCAATAAGGTCACGAAAGATCTGGTCTGAATCATCTTATGCCTGGCTTCCCTTACGGTCACAGTTCTGTTGCCAGCTGCTTCCAGGCCACATGCTTCCCCCTTTCCCACCTAGCACAAGGGAGAGCCTCTCCAGGTAACTTCCACAGAGGAGCAAGGAAGCTTCTTTCCTAGAACTTCTGGTTAACATCCCTCTCATCTCATTGGCTGGAACTGGGCCACATCCCATTCCTGAACCAAAGACTGCCACTCGGAAATGCTGACTGGCTTAATTTCACCTTTGAAACTGGCGGGACCCTCTGCTTTCCGCCAGGCACTGGAGCTGTCTGGGGAGAAATGGACACCTGAATGACAATTGCAGGGCTCTTACTCAGTACAAGGGAAGAAAAATTGGTGCTAAAGGCCAAAATCAGAAGAAGCAACTGACTAGTAGAAGGTGGGGCGGAGGAGACCAGGAAGAAGAGAGGCCACAGGGAAGGGGAGACGATAGGGTGCTGTGCACTGCACATGTGACCTCCTGCCCTCTCAGACACCGATCTGTAGGAAGAGCCACAGAAATGAGGAAATGCTTGCTATGGTTGAAGTTCTTGCAGAAACTCGTGAAGAGGCTGAGGTTTGTATCCTGGGTTGATGTAGGTGAAACCACATTAGCATATGAGAAGCCAGGGGCCAGGACCAAAAAGATTATGAAAGTGAGTCTAGGAAAGGAGGCCACTATGCCGGGAAGACTCTGGACTTAACTGGGCTGCGGACATTGGGATATAAGAGGCAGAAAGGCAGCTATCTGACAAAGGGGCCGTAGCCATGTAAGTTGGGCATATAGTTAGCTGAATTCCATCCTTTCTTACAAGGTGAGTGACCTTCTAGAAAGGAAGGCTTGACTGGATATTGACATTCTCAAGATGGGTTGTTTAAGACTGAACAACTTAGTCTTTAAGAGAAGTGCTGTGCACTACCCAGACCGCTTTATCTGGCTCTAAGGCCACACTGTGTGTGTTGTTGGGTAGGGGTGAAGAGCCGGGCCCTATCTGAATCAGGAAATTGGTGGGAGGGTCTGTTCTCTCCGCTTGAACCCTGTGGAGGCTGCAGGCAAGCACTGGGGACCTAGCCACGGGGTAGCTGGAGGAGCTGGTGAGTGGGTTCTGCAAGGCTGAGGAGCTCAGGGGACACCTGAGGACTGTCTGGACTGCTTGCTTCCAGCAGTAACAGGACGTGGCAGCACCATCTGGGAATGGATCCTTGGACTGACCTACCAGCGACCAAAACCAGCAAAGACTCCTTTGAACTAAGTATGAAACCCAGAGAGCTTGGAGGACTCTCCGGAGAGGAAGTCCAGGCTTCCCCCAATTTTTGTGAGAAAGGGTCCAGCTCAGAGTTATATTAATATGATATTCATACTGAAAGGAATGTGAATAGCAAAATCTGAAAATTAGAAAAAAATGTTTTACAAGAAATGTACAAGTTGGATGGGAAGCTCACTGGCTCAGTGCAGGGATTCTGGCTTGCCCATGTCCATGGCCTCAGCCCAGAATCTCAACCCCAGCATGCTTCAGCTCCTCATGCCTGAAACAGGGATGCTAAGACTGGTGTGTAAGTTAAATGAGCATATGATGTAAAGTTGTTGGAATAGTGCCTGGCACATATATGAGGGGTCATAATAAGGAAAAGGGAATTTAAGTGGCATAAATACACTATGACAAATGGAAGGAAAAGGGAATAAAAGCAACAAAATTGTAGAAGCTGCAAAGTGGATGAACAAGAGGTAACTGACCTGGCAGACCCAAGAAACCAGGCCTTTTTATTCTCAAAAAGCACACAGTTCACACCATAGAACCCAGAGAGTCTCTTAAACTGGAAGTCCCAGGAATCCCCAAAAGCAGAAGTTGGGAGGACTGAAAACAAGACGGAACCTTCTTCCCAGCCCTGTGCTGCTGGTGACAGCCCCTTAACCCTGACAGAATGAAGGTTTACTCTGATCTCAAGGACATAGGCACAGCTGAAGGGAGAAGTGCGACACTGAAAACAGAATTCAGAGAAAGTTCACCTCCTCAGCAGAGATCCACATCCCCTGGCTCTCTCACTGCTAGACTGGTTGCACGGAGGCAATCCACCCAGCTGAGACCTCGGAAAACTCCGGGAAATTGACCAGCTCACAAGACAAGACTTATACACACTGAAGTGGGGTTCAGATGGGGCAGCCCAGCAAGATGCCCCTCCCAGTGAAGCCCACCAGTGACAATATGCATTCTAGTGTCCTCACTAAGTGTGAGCCTCTGGTATGAAAGACAGAGACCAAAACCAACAAACAGGAAGGAAAAGAATTTGGAGCCAGGCACAGTGGCTCCAAATACTTGTAATATCATACTTGTAATATCATACTTGTAATCCCAGCACTTTGGGAGGCTGAGGCAGGCAGATCTCTTGAGCCCAGGAGTTCAAGACCAGCCTAGGCAACATGGCGAAACCTGTCTCTAGAAAATATACAAAAATTAGCCAGACATGGCGGCAGGCACCTGTAGTCCCAGCTACTTAGGAGGCTGAGGTGGGCAGATTGCCAGGAAGTCAAGGCTGCAGCGAGCTGTGAACATGCCGCTGCACTCCAACCTGGGAGACAGAGAGACTCTGTCTGAAAAAAAAAAAAAAAAAGGAATTTGGAAAAAGGCAAATTTCAGGGAGAAAAAAAAATTTATTTAATTATGACTAATATCTTAAAAGACAAAATATAATATTTTGCATCAATAGCATAAGAATAGATTGCTGTATAAAAAAGGACATTAGGCTGAGCTCAGTGGTTTATGGCCTGTAATCCCAGCACTTTGGGAGGCCAAGGCAGGTGGATTACTTGAGTCCAGGAGAGTTCAAGACCAGCTTGGACAACATGGTGAAACCCTGTCTCTACTAAAGTACAAAAATTAGCTGGGAGTGGTGGCACATGCCTGTAGTCCCAGCTGTTCAGGAGGCTGAGATGGGAGGATTGTTTGCACCCAGGAGGTGGAGGTTGCAGTGAGCCAAGATCGTGCCACCCCACTCCAGCCGTGGTGACAGAGTGAGACCCTGTCTCAAAAATAAATAAATAATTAAAAATAAAATGAAAAAAATAAAAGGGCATTAAAAGATAAAAGGGAATCCTTAGAATTAAAAATACGATAGTAAGCTGGGGTATGGTGACTCACGCTTATAATCCCAGAACTTTGGGAGGCCAAACAGGAAGACCACTTGAGCCCAGGAGTTCGAGACCAGCCTGGGAAACATAGCGAGACCTTGTCTCTACTAAAAATCAAAAAAAGTATCTGGGCATGGTGGCATGCACCTATAGTTTCAGCTACTTGCCGGAGAGGGGTGGGCAAGGTGGGATGCACTGAGATGGGATGATCACTTGAACCCGGAAGTCGAGGCTGTAGTGAGCTGGGACTCCAGCCTGGGTAACAGAGCAAGAGCCCATCTCAAAAAAAAAAAATGCAGAAATAAAACAAATTATTAGAAGGATAGAAGAATAGAAGATAGTGTCAAGGAAAAAAACTAAAAGAAGGAAAATAGAAAAACTTCAAGAATCAATACAGGAGATGTATGTATGGCAGATCAGGACCTCCTAAGGTGTCCACAGAAGTGAGATGTATGTCCTGCCTGGACTTCATCCTCCTAGAAGTCTATTTCAGCCAGCTTGTGGTTGTATTTCGATGTCTCCTCGAGGGAACAGGGCTGGAGCATCCTGCTCTGCCATTTTGCTGACATGAATAATCTAGAGTACATTTTGATGGCAGCAATTTTTGTTCCTGTGACTTTTTTTCCTTTTGTGAAAACTGTTAATGTTCTCATGCTTTAAGATGTATTTTAGAAGAACAGAATAAATTTCTTAAAACAAATTTACATCCTGTTAAGAAACCAGGCTGGTTTGAAAAAGTATGTTAATTGGAGTTCTATTGCATTCTCATTTGAAAATACTTGAATAAGGGAAGCACTCCAAAGACATACAGAGGGGCTCAGGAGCCAGCACAGGGATGAGTCCTTGGGTCAGAGAGGAACTAAGTCTCTTTACTCTCGAGCTTTCTGTCTCTCCCACCCAGAGGCCACATAATTCACAACTCAGCTAATAAAACTCAACCTTAGGTGCCATGCCATTCAGACCTCAAGTCCAATGTCCAGATACTAAATCTCTCACCACAAGGCCTGGGGGGCTTTTCAACCCAGAACTTATCAACTCCATAGGGCATCCTCACTGACTCTGGGCTTCCCAAGCAACGCCCTGGTCACAGCATACAGAATTGTTCACCGCCTGGTTCAGGGATGAGAGTGGCCCTCCCACTAATAATTTTTTTATTTTCCAGGCAACTGTGGTGACACCTCAAACAGGTAATGCATCTCTTAATATTTGAATACAACCAATATTATATGAATACCAATTCATATAAAACAAAACATAATTCATATTGTGTTACATAAGCTCCCGTTTCTCAAAAAAAAAAATAAAATAAAATAAAATAAATCAGGACCACATATTCCAGGGCTCACTTAGAATCTCTCTACATTTAGCCATTTCCTTGTGTACGTGTCTTGTTAAATCCTATACATCTTGGAAGTAGCCTGGGATATAAATGCCACAGTCATCCCAGCCAATGTCACATACTCCTCCTTTTTCAGCTAGGATATGATCTAAGGCCACAAAGTTTTAGAGTACTACATTTCTCAAAGCCATCATTCTTATGATCCATTTCCAGTCTCCCGTGTGGCCTTTGTCCCTGCATACATTTGGAATTGTATATCCATACTGTTCCAGAGCTTATCCTGAGTTCCTGACTCTCAGTCTTGGTCTCCACACCACCACCATCTCTCGGGGAGACATCAGATATCCATACATGGCACATATATCCAGTAGGTAGAATTCGGAGCAGGCCACCATTCTTGACCTATTACCAAGTCTACCTTGTAGGATCTGCATTGAGAGGCAATGGTATGGAACCATTAGGAACCATCATGGTGTTCCAACAACATCTTCCACCTCCTCCTGGGCTTATGAAATGTGTATATCCTGAACAAGGGAGTAGCCTTACAAGGGTGCATGTCTTAGTGTGTTTGGGGGATTGGGAAGCCAGTCATGAGTTTTAAGTGCTTAGATTTTAGGCATTATGGTCCCTGACCCCAGATGTGTGAAAGTTAGTAAGCCGAATGCACTTTCAATCACTTCACCTTCACCTCGAGTACAGGGTTTTGGTTGTCCCCCAACACCCATAATGGCAGGTGCCTTTCCTGCCATTTCCTCTTCATTTATGATATTTATGAGGTTTACTACTGGAGACAGGTCACTCAACAGCCTAACTGGTGGCCTGTGGCTCTTGCCTGGTTTAACAACAGACACCATGATGGCCCATCCCTCAGGGATTCTGGAGTGAGGGGTCTTTTTCTGACTCTGTGGAAGGCTATTTTCCCTAAGCATTTGTTGAGTATAGACCAACTGTCAGTGGTCCTGACTGCCGCAGGAGTGCCAGAACCCTGCCTACTGGGTTCTGATTAAATTACCCCTCCGGTTGCAACTGACCCTCTACACAGGACAAGCTATTTGGCTTGCATTATATTCCAATTGGTATCATAGCCCAGTGTGTCCCAGAGTAACCTCACCATTATTACTACTATTTTCTTTACTTTTTTTTTTTTTTTTTTTGAGATGAAGTTTCGCTCTGTTGCCCAGGCTGGAGTGCAGTGGCACAATCTCAGCTCACTGCAATCCCTGCCTCCCAGGTTGAAGCAATTCTCCTACCTCAGCCTCCCGAGTATTTAGGATTACAGGCACACGCCACCACACCCAGCTAATTTTTGTATTTTTAGTAGAGAGAGGGTTTCTCCATGTTGGCCAGGCTGGTCTTGAACTCCTGACCTCAGGTGATCCTCCCACCTTGGTCTCCCAAAGTACTGGGTTTACAGGTGTGAGTCACTGCACCTGGCTGACCTTACCATTATTAAGAGGGTAGTAGGGGCTTCCTTAAGTTTCTCTTCATAGGTAACAGGGCAGGGCTCACCACACCTGGTCGGGGCTGTGGCTCTCCAAAGCCCCAGAGTAACAACTAACCCTCCCTTTCTCCCCAGGCAGCAAACACCAGGGATTGCAAAGGAAACCAGATGCCGAGCTCTGGATGGGGCTTTCATGAAGCACAAGCACAGGAACTTAAGCCGCATTGACAGGCGCACTGTCAGGCCAGCCTTCCAGCCTCCCCCAGTGTCCCCGAAGGCCTGATTCAAGAGTGTCTGAAACGGACACATAAATCTAAATCATCACCCTCATAGGTCAGTCAGTAGGAGTGATTCATTCTAAAGTAACGGCGAGAGGAATTCCAGAATGACACTGATACTCCATGATATGCAATGGACCTAGAGAGTTGCCCATCCTTGAGGTATCTCCCCAGACGGAAAAATCAAACAAGAAGGTAAGGCAATGCTTGAAAGTAACAAGAGTTACATCTCTGGGGGATGGTTTGTGATAGACGCTTAGAAAACCAAACAACAAGAAATAGAGACACATGCAAATATTAATAATTGCATATGAAAAATAATCACTAAAGATTGATTTCACTAAAAATTATTATGTAATTTTATTGGGAGGATGAAGGGAAGAAGGGTAGAATGAGGCATTCAAGAGTTAAGCCCTCATCTTCCAAAGTAGAAAGTTAACGAACTATGTCTACAACAAAAGATAGTCCAGAAATAGCAGTATATGCTGGTTAATTGAAATTTGGAGGCAAAGCCAGGTGCAGTGGCTCATGCCTGTAATTTCAGCACTTTCGGAGGCCAAGGAAGGAGGATCGCTCGAGGCCAGCAGTTCAAGACCAGCCTGGGCAACATGGTGAAACCCTATCTCTACAAAAATACAAAAATGAACCGGGCATGGTGAAATATGCCTGTAGTCTCAGCTATTCGGGAGGTTGAAGAAGGCGAATCACCTGAGCCCTGGAAAGTTGAGGCAGCAGTGAGCCATGATCATACCACTCCAGCCTGGGTGACAAAGACAGACCCTGTTAAAAGAAAAGAAGACAGAGATAGAGAGAAGAAGAAGAAAGAAAAACGAAGAAAGAAGGAAAGAAGGAAAGAAGGAAAGAAGGAAAGAAAGAAAGAAAGAAAGAAAGAAAGAAAGAAAGAAAGAAAGAAAGAAAGAAAGAAAGAAAGAAAGAAAGAAAGAAAGAAGAAAAAGAAAGAAGGGAGGGAGGGAAGAAAGGAAAAGAAGAAAGACGAAAGGAAAGAAAGAGAGAAGAAAGAGAAAGAGACAGACAGAAAGAAAGAAAGAAAGAAAGAAAGAAAGAAAGAAAGAAAGAAAGAAAGAAAGAAAGAAAGAGAAAGAAGGAAAGAAAGAAAGAAAAAAGAAAGAAAGAAAGACAAAGAAAGAGAAAGAAAAAGGGAGGGAGGAAGGGACGGAAGAAAAAGAAAAGAATAGGAAAGAAAAAAAAGAAATTTACAGGCAAATATCAGAAGAACCAACTAAAAACATGATTGCCATTAGAAAGTAGGGATGGAGGAACAGAGAAAGTCTGATAAAAATCTTATAGAATGATTTGCTTTTTAAATCTCCTTATTGATAAAGCTAGACTCATACACAACTGATTTTTAAGAATTAAATTAAAATTTTTAAGCATCCTTGTTAAAAAATGTGGAAGACACAAAAAAGCAGAAAAAGAGAAAATCTTTGGTTCTCTACCCCGAGAGTGAGGGAGCTCACAAGTACTATAAATATGACTTTTAAAAAAATTCTTTTTTGTAAAGATGGGGTCTTCCTATGCTGCCCAGGCTTGTCTCAAATTCCTGAGATCAAGTAATCCTTCTGCCTCAGCTTCCAAAGTGTTGGGATTACAGGTGTGAGCCATCACACCCATCCAAATATGACTTTTTAAATATCTAAGTTGTAATTTTTAAAATATATAATAAAATTTAATCCCAAATTAAAATAAAAATTATAAACACAATTTTAAAAATAAACCAAGTTTGACTGCTTTTTACTCATAATAAAAATTTGTTATTACATATGCTTTATGAAAATCCTTAATCATGGCTCTGTAGTTGGATACTATAATTTTTTTCTTGGAGTGTTTCTATTGTAAACAGAGATCCAAGGAAGAGTACGGTGCCTAAAACAGTGGCTGCAACATGGTGGGAACTCAATAAATGTATGTGAAATGATAAACGAGTGAATGAGGAATCCTAATTCATTAAACACTTGTGAGCATCTAATATCCTACCTTCAGGGCTCAAGTTCATTGAACGCATAGACCGTGCCATATTAATGATTGGGTTCTGGTCTGGGATAAATGATGTGACCCACCAGGTGCCTGGCACACACCTACCACAGACAGGGATTCCATAATAAATATGACACTTTTTGAGCTACCTAACACATTATATCTCACAGATTCCTGAGTAGAGTGTCCTTCTAACCTATGATAGCTGAAACAGGGAATCTTCATTCACTTATTCAACAAGTATGCAATGAATGCCTTCTGAGTGCCAGGCACCGTTCTAGGCTTAGTGTACGAAACACACCCAAATCTCTAGCCTCATAGAGCTTAATTTCTACTGTAGGGAGAGATAATAAACAGCACAAATAAGTAAAATATGCATATGTTACATAGTGATAATTGCTACAGAGAAAAATTAAGTAGCAAACAGGGACAGGGAATGTCAGAAATGTGATGAGGGGGAGAAGGGTTGCAATTAAAATTAGTCGCCAAAGTCCCATGGAGGTGAAGGTGCATTCAGATCTGAAGGCAGCAAAGGAGGAGCCATCTGAACCCGTGCTGCTCCGAGGCAATGCAGAGTGGGAAGGGGTGAGGTGGTATCCACCTGCTCTGTGACCCCTCATCTACCGTGCATGGCAGAGCAAGCTACTCAACCTCTCTCTGGAGCCCTCAGAGTGGGAGTAACATTAACTCCTAGAATACATAATAGTACATGAAGATTCCAGAGACTGAATTTTTTTTGCTATCCTCTGTGATTTTTGTGATTCATCAGAGAAACATCTCTCCCCACCTACCTACCCAATCCCCAAACACCATCTCCCTCCTCTCAACCATCATATTGCATCACACGGTATAAAATGAAGGGTCATTGGTATTGACCGACAGCAGTAACTTATAAACTGCTAAAAAAAAAAAAAAAATGAGTTAACTGGGAGAGGTGGGATGCACCTGTAATTCCAGCTGCTCAGGAGGCTGAGGTGGGAGGATGGCTTGAGGCCAGGAGTTCAACACCAGCCTGGCCAACACTGCAAGACCTCATAAATAAATAAATAAATAAATAAATAAATAAATAAATAAATACAGTGGAGTTGTAGTCATCACCTTTCTAATAGGTTAACATTCTTCCCCGTTTTATTTTAAAGTGGTTTCAAGTTGTACATCAGCCAAGTACCACTTATCCAGAGGTTCCCCATGCCAGACACTGTGCCAGCACTGGGGAAACAGCTGCTTCCGTCACGCACCACCTGCCCGCAGCTAGGAGTGAAAACACTCCTTTACAGCTGAGCTGTGAAGCCGGCCTGTCTGGACTCCAATCCAGGCAGTAATGTGGCAGATTACTTAACCTCTGCATGCTTTCCTTCCCACATCTGTAAAATGGGGATCCAAATAGATTGGTTGTATGAATTATTATAGACACATACATGCAAAGTGCTTAGAACAGGACCTGGTGTATCATAAGCACTCAACAAATGTCAGCTTTAAAAATGATATAAATAGAATATAGTATTTTTAAACCATGTTCTACATCTAGTTTCACAGAGATCCTGGGTAGGAGAGGGCCGATACCTCCAAGTCTGACCTGTGTGATTGGATAAAATCCTCCTCCCCCTACACACCACTATTTGCATGCACTGATTTTCATAGAGACTTGGGGCTCTTGTGGGAAGAGGTGGGAAGGTTTTTCTCGTTTTAATATTATTGATGTAGGCCTTTTATTATTTCCTTCCTTCTGCTTGCTTTGGGTTTACTTGCTCTTCTTTCTCTAGTTTCTTATGGTAGGAGCTTAGTTTATTGATTGGAGACATTTCTTCTTTTCTAATATAAGCATTTAATACCATAAATTTTCCTCTAAAGCACTGCCTCAGTTGTAATTCACAGATTAGATATAATTTGTTTTTATTTTGTTTACAGTATTTTTTTTCATTTGCCTTGAGGCTTTCCTTTTGGCTCATGGATTATACGGAAGTGTGTTGTTTAATTTCCAAATATTTGGGGATTTTCCAAATATCTTACTTACTGATTTCTAGCTTAATTCCATTATGCTCCAGGCACATACTTTGTGAAATTCCCAGTTTTTAAAGTGTTTTAAGATTTTCTTTATGGTTCAAAATATGTTCTACCTTGGTGAAAAGTCTACATAGAAGATAAAAAATTATGTATTCTGTTGCTGAGTAGAGTATTGTATACATGTCAGTTAGGTCAAGTTGGTTGATGTTATCCAGAGTACAGTGGCACAATCTTGGCTCACTACAACCTCTGCCTCCCAGGTTCAAGCAATTCGCCTGCCTCAGCCTCCCAAGTAGCTGGGATTACAGGTGTGTACCACCACGCCCAGCTAATTTTTGTATTTTGAGATGGGGTTTTGCCATGTTGGCCTAGGCTGGTCTCAAACTCCTGATCTCAAGTGATCTGCCCATGTCGGCCTCCCAAAGTCCTGGGATTACAGGCATAACCCACCACACCCGGCCTGGTCTTTTGTGATTTTCTGTCTACTCTTTCTTTCAACCGTTGAGAGAGGAATGTTGGAATCTCCATCTGTAAATGTGAATTTGTCTCTTTCTCTTTTCTGTTCTAGCAGTTTTTGCTTCATGTTTTTTTAAGCACCGATGTTAGGTATGTACACACTTGTTATGTCTTCTTGGAGAGTTGACCCTTTTCTTATTATGTAACGTTACAATTCCTGATAATATTTCTTATTTGGAAGTGTACTTTACAGATATTAATATAATAAGCTGTTCTGGCTTTCTTGTGGTTAATGTTTACATGGTGTTTATTTTTCGTTCTTCTCCTTATAATAAATATGTATTTTTATATTTAATGTGAGACAATATAAAATTGCCTAATATGCATGCAATCAAAACACCAAAAGGAGAAGAGAGATTGAGAAGAAATATTGGAAGAACAAATGGCCAAGATTTTTTCCAAATTTCATGACAGATACCAAACCACAGATCTAAGAAGCTCAGAAACATCAAGCGAAACACAAAAACAAACGATTGATCAAAAATGTCATACCTAGGTATATCATTTTCAAACTGCTGAAAGTAGAAGACAGGAAATCCCAAAGATAGCCAGAGAAAAAAGGCATATTATATTTTTGGGGAAAGGCAGGAGACTCCCAAAGAGTGATCAGAAACATTGTTCCAGTGCCCCTTTAAAGGTCATCAACCTGAAATTTAAAAACAAATCTAGAATTAACTTCACCAAACTTAGAGCAACCTATTTTGCACCAATCTGAAAACTTTCAGTAAAGTACCCTTTGACCACCAGGAATTCCAAAGCACAGAGAAGTGCCTTATTCAAAATCACCCAGGAAAACAACTCCCACACACGCAAGTACAATTCTGTCACCCGCCCACGTCTTCATCAACCTGCCTGCTCTGCCCACTGGCCCTGCCGGTAACATCTGTGCTGTATCGCCCACAGGCCCTGCGGAGTGGGGACTGCAGAAGAGCACTGCCCCCAGAGACACATTCAACTTTGAGGGAGAAGGAGATTGAACATGTTTCCAGGCAGGGATAACCCACCCAAACTTTCAGAAACCAGTTAGAGGGTGTAGGTAGGGGCTTTACCACACACTGGTGTTCACAGAATTAGGGAGACCCTAATAAAGAGATGGGAAGGTTGGCCAGTGCAGCTGCCAATATACTGTTGGCCAGCTTTGGAAAATGCACTGTGCTTTCTCCACCACTGAGAGGGAGGGAGGGAGAGAGAGAAAGAGAGAGAGAGAGAGAGAGAGAGAGAGAGAGAGAGAGAGAGAAGCAAAACAAAGCAAAAACAATGGGGAAATGTTTTTAAAGTTTAACGGCAAAGAGAAAAATAATGATGGCAAATTGGGTGGGAGACGTCTTCAAGGATACGGTATGAAAAGACAGAACAAAATGAGTATGTACTTGCTACAGGAAAGCTAGATGCTAGACAGAGAAAAATTTAAAAATAAAATGTAAACCATGCAACAAATCTATTAAATGATGGGAAACAGACATGAATTTGTGTAAGAGAAAGGGAGACGATGAGTTTGACAGCAAGAAAACTCGATGGGATATTTGTTGTGGAGGGAGGGTGCCAAAGAGGGAAGGCAGAAAAAAGGGTGCTGGTCCCCAAGTACAGAAATAGAATGGTCTTCTATCACAATCTCTTTTTACATTAAATGTATTAAGAAAAAATTACTAATGCGTTTACAATGTATCAAGAAGCCAATGATTCAAATGCTCTGCAGTTGGGCACAGAGACTTATGCCTGTGATCCCAACACGCTGGAAGGCCAAGGCTGGAGGATCGCTTGAGCCCAGGAGTTGGAGATCAGCCTGGGCAACATAGTGAGAGCCTGTCTCTGCATAATATTTTAAAAATTTGCTGGACGTGGTAGCACGGGCCTGTAGTCCCACTAATTGGGAGGCTAAGGCAGGAGGATCACTTGAAGCCAAGAGTTCGAGATCACAGTGAGCCTATATCCCCAGCGGGGAAGGCAGGTAGCTTTCCCTCACTGCAGTCAATTCCCCACCCCATTTGTCCTCATGTCAAATTTTGTACCTCTAACACTCCATATATATTTTAGGGAGACTAAGAAATCATATCCCTGGCTGAGTGTGGTGGCTCATAACTGTAATCCCAACACTTTGGGAGGCCAAGCTCAGAGGATTGCTTGAGGCCAGGAGTTCGAGATCAGCCCAGGCAATATAGTAAGACCTCGACTCTACAACAACAACAAAAATGTATAATTATAAGGCCAGGCATGGTGGCTCACACCTGTAATCCCAGCATTTTGGGAGGCTGAGGCAGGCAGATCATTTGAGGTCAGGAGTTCAAGACCAGCCTGGCCAACATGGTGAAACCCCATCTCTACTAAAAGTACAAAAAATTAGCCGGGCATGTGGTGCACGCCTGTAATCCCAGCAATTTGGGAGGCTGAGGCAGGAGAATCGCTTGAACCCAGGAGGTGGAGTTTGCAATGAGCTGAGAATGTGCCACTGCACTCCAGCCAGGGGGACAGCGCTAGGAAAAAAAAAAAAAAATCTTATCCCCAACATAGTAACACAAAGGATTTCACGTCAGCAAAAAGGATCATCTAAAATTAGGCTTAGAGGTCAGTCTGTCCTAATACAGTGGGACCCAGTGGCCCTGACCACCAGCTAACATTGCTGGAGCCTAGAGACGCTCTGGGGCCTGGCGATGGGAGGAGATGGCATGTACTGTTAGCTTGTTTTCACCTTGGCCTTAGCAGCTACTGGAAAGGTGATGGTTCTCCAGAAATTACAGAATGATTGCCTGGATTATTTTTTCTTTAAGAATGAATGGAGGAAAAGGGATTTTCTCACTTGCTTGAGAGATTTCCTGTTACTAATGAGAACATTACAATCTTGAGAGGATAAGGTGACCCAGGTCTGAATCTGAAACTCTTCATGATGACGCTCCCTTAGAAAGAAGTGGACAAGGGTGTTCCTTGGGATCCTCAGATTTCAATTGTGTGTGACAGAACAGTTACATTAGAGTTTTATCATCTGAGCAAGAGGATACGGTGTGGAGACACAGCACTTTATGAGACCCAAATTACTGTGAACATTTACTACATTTATATTTTTACCTTGTATCTTCCAGATGCTGGGCCCTTGTTTTCTTTCCTCGAACAATGCCTGGCTCCCCATTAAACTTGGGTGCCACATGTGTTGGGCAAATCTGTGGGGAATGTTCCAGCGAAGGTCCTGTCCCTACCTGCAGTGACAGGAGACAAGTGGGCCTCTGATGTGGAGAGAGAAGGACGTTCCCTGAGTGAGCCTCCTACCAGCAGTCCGGGGCTGGCCTCAGACTCCACTCTCCCAGGAGGCCAGCAGTCCCCAAGTTCTAGGACCTTCCTGGCCAAAGCCTTAGCCTGGCAGCCTGTCCACTAAGAAGTTGATTGGATCCTGAAAAGGGTCTTTGTCAAGCACCAATGAACTCTTCCTCCATTCATCAGGGTTTCCTTGGTGTTATGGGTTGAACAGTGTTCACCCCAAAAAAGGTATGTTGGAATCCTAACACCTAGTACTTCAGACAGTGACCTGATTTGGAAATAGGGCCTTTACAGAGGTAATCAAGTTAAAGCGAGGTCATTAGGTTGGCTCCCATGTGATCAGTGTCCTCATAAAAAGGACAAACTTGGTCACAGAGATGGGCACGCATAGAGGGAAGAGGAAGTGCAGAGACACAGGGAGATGAGAACCATCCCGGAGCCAAGAAGAGTCTGGAACAGATCCTTCCCTCATCAGCCTCAGACGGAGCCAAACCTGTGACAACTTGAGTGTGGACTTCTGCCTCCAGAACCGTGAGACAATCAAGCTCTGTTGTCCAAGCGCCCTCGATTACGGCATTTGTTACATCAGCCCTAGCAGATGAATCCCTTGGCCTCCTCTCCTCTGAGACCCAGGCAGGTCAGGGCCAAGGAGAAGAGCACATCTGCATCTGAGCCACCCATCTTTGGAGCGACGGCAACGAACTCGAGCAGGGCCAGGCAGTGTTATTAGGAATATTATAGGTGGTTGGGTTCCTTAGGACGTTTTGAGACCCTAGGTCCAAAATCTAAATGTGATAGAAACATATTACATGTTTGTTGTGTGTGTGCATGTGTGTGTGTCCCATAGGATAGTGGGTGTGAAATAGTTACCCAGGAGTTAAGGTCCCCAGGAGGGTCTTGTCTTGAACAAGGTCTTGTTCAGGATGGTGTACAGGTGGTACCTGTATCATTTCGTCCCTATGTCTACCCCACAGGATCATTCCTATTCAGTGTGGACCCCCATCAAAAAGTAAATCCCTGCCAAAAATAGCAAAATATAGATTTGCCCATAAACAGAAATTAATATAAATATATTCAGCTCCTCTGAAGAAAATGTTCTATAGACATGAAGGGCAGCAGCTTTAGCTACGTGCCATGACTTAAATGATCCGTCACTTCTTTTAAAAATCGGCTAAGAAAACTAATGACTTTTAAAAAAAGTTGTGGGGTGGGGGGCAGGCATGGCGGCTCATGCCTGTAGTTCCAGCACTTTGGGAGGCCCTGATAGGAAGATTGCTTGAGCTCAGGAGTTCAAGACCAGCCTGGGCAACAGAGTGAGACTTTGTCTCTAGAAAAAAAATGTAAAATTAGCTGAGCATGGTAATGCACACCAGTGGTCCCAGCTACTCCAGAGGCTGAAGTGGGAGGATTGCTTAAGCTGGGGAGGTAGAGGCTGCAGTGAGCTGTGTTCGTGCCACTGCACTCCAGCCTGGGTGACAGAGTGGGACCCTGTGTAAAATAAAAAATAAAAATAAAAAAAGTCACAGACAAGGTTGTACTTGATCTTACCTGAAACAAAACAGAGAGAAGCAGAGTTTTAAAAAGCTAGCTGGGTTTTTATAAATGGAATTATATAGACAGATTTTCAAAAGACCAAATAGAAATAAGTACTTTGCATAGTGAGGGTTTCCACGTTCTTTTATTTCTCCTCAAGCTTCCCCCTCCCTCCCTGCACCTAAATCCGTTCCTGGCTAGAGCTGCCAGAAAAAAATACAGGACACCTAGTCAAACTGGTATTTCAAGAAAAACAATGAAAGCTTTTTCGAAGTGTAAGTACATCTCAAATATTTCATGGGACATGTTTATACTAAAAATTCATTTGTTGTTTATCTGAAATGCAAATTTAACTGGGCATCTTTTTTGGGGTGCTGGATCTGGGGACCATCTTATGCCGGAACGCACGGGCTGTGTGAGGGGCGTCCTACTGAGAGTCCGGCTGACGGCCCGGGCCGGTTGTATCTGTCCCCCGGCTAGGAGAGGCTCTGAGGCAATGACTGCAGCTGTTCCCCCCCCAGGACGGGGGTCGGGGGGTCGGGCCTTGGGGAGCCCCAGTAGGAGGCAAGGCGCTAGAAACTAGAGAAGCGACAGGGACCCCTTTTTTGCGTCTGAGTCCAAGGAGAAACAGCTGGGTCTAGGGGGAGACGGTCCGGACTCTGGGTCTGGCTCAACGAATGCCGGAGGCCACCCTGAGCTCCAGAGTGGTGGAGCCCGGGACGCGACTGCGAGGGGTCCGGGAGAGCCGGGGGCACCGCAGCCTCGCTCCACCCCCACTGGCCTGCCCGGGACTCCAAGAAGAGGCAGCGGATCTCCCAGTTCCTGACCAACCTGGCCGGGCCCCGGTCGGCCACCTCGCGCCCCCTGGTGGCCGCAGAGGGAGAAGCCGCCCGCTCATTTCTCCTGCAGCTGCTGGAATCTGGACTCGGGGGCTGAGCGCCCGGACCGGAAGGAGGGAGGGGACACGACAGAGTCCTCGAGGGAGCTAAGGCTTCATAGGGCAGGAAGAAGACAGTGGCCGTTTCCACCGAAGACACCACGTGCAGTGTCTTCACGGGCAAAGCAATCCCAGCTGTGAATCCCACGGAGCATCTACCTGCTCACCAAATTCTGGCGGCAGAACGAAGCCTCTGGTCGATGTCCCCAAGGGAGATCCCTCGCCGCTCCTGAGAGCACCTTTGCCGACTCCCCTCTGCAGGCATTAGGCCACTGGGGAACTGAATGCTTTCCTGGCCCCACCAGTTAGCCACCTTGTGTGACAGGGAAATCTTATCTTCTCAAATATAAGACTGGTCAAGCTGTAAGAAAAATACATATGTACATCCTCCTCACTCAGCAGTAACATTCTCAGGCTCTTGCTGCTAACCCAAAATGAAAAGATCAAGGTCTGAGGACTTGGTTTACATTATTCACACAATGATTTTATCCTCTTTCCCCTTCCCTCAAGGCTGTGGGAATGTTCTCTAAGAGGGGGAAGAATCCAGACTCACGTGTTCTGAGTGAAAATCAAGGGCAAGAGTTGTCGTTACCACCCACGCGGCTCTTCCCCCACCCCGCCGGTCCCAGAGCGAGTTAAGAGCAAAGTGGTTAGAGCCAACACTGTACTCAAGATGGCTAATTTTATTAGTCAATTTGGCCAGACCAAGGTACCCAGATATTTGGTCAAATATTGGTCTGGATGTTGCTGTGAATGTGTTTTTCAGATAAGAATAACATTTAACGTGGGGCTGAGGCAGAAGGATTACTTGAGTCCAGGAATTCAAGACCAACTGGGCAACATATGAGACCATCTCTACAAAAATTTTTAAAAATTAGCCAGGCATGGTGGCTCCACCTGTGGTCCCAGCTATTGACTGCTTGAGCCCAGGAGGTTGAGGCTGCAGTGAGCTGAGATTACACCACTGCCAGCCTGGGCGACAGAATGAAACCCTATCTTCAAAGAAAGAGAGAAAGAGACATTTAAACCAGTAGATTCAGTAAATTACCCTCCATAATGTGGGTGGGTCTCATCCAATCAGTTAAAGGTCCTTTCCTTTTAAGAAAAGGAAAAAGCTTGACCTAGCTGAGGAAGAGGGAATTCCGCCTCCAGGATGCCTTCCGTCTTGAGACTGCAACTGCAGCTCTTCCCTGGGTCTCCAGCTTGCTGATCTACCCTGGAGATTTTGGACTCACTGGCCTCCACAATCACATAAGCCAGTGCCTTACAAATCAATCAGTCTTTCTCTGCCTCTTTTGATAGAAAGGAAAACAGATCTACCCATCTATCTATTATCTATCTATAGAGAGAGGGACATCTATATGTCTATATGGATAGATTATCTATCTAGAGAAATAAAGGGAGATTTATTAACAGGAGATATATATGCATCCGTGTGTGTGTGTATCTGTCAATCTCCTGTTGGTTCAATTTATCTGGAGAGCCCTGACTGAAGGTCACTAGGGCCTTGGCATCAGCTCAGCCCAGGCCCATTCCCCTCACCCACTCCAGAGCATGGCTCTAGCAATCCCCATCTCCCGTCTTATCACCTTCCCTTTCCAGTGGGTGATTTCCTTCTGCAGAAAGCAACTGTTGTTTCTCTCATCCTTGAAAATCTCAATCCCACTTCTTTTCCAGCTACTACTAGTTTTTGTTTTTGTTTTTTGTCCTGCTTGCAACAAAATTCCTCTAAAAAGTCTGTACTCTCTCCAAGTTCTCTCCTCCAATTCTCTGTCATTATATTGTGAAATATAGCACACACAGAGAAAAAGGGCAAAACCAGAAACATCCAGCTTGATAATTTCTCCAAAACCCTTACAACCACCAACCAGATCAAGAAATAGCACACTGGCAAGAGTTCAGAAGCCTTCCTCATGCCCCTCCCGGTGTCCACCCCATCTGCCCCCAAGGGTAAACACCATCCTGACCTTTATGATAATCAGTTCCTTAATTTATTTTTTTGTGCCATCTAGGCTTGCATCCCCTAACACTGTACTTCATTGTTACCCATTTTTTTGATCTTCAGATAATGAAATAACACAAGATCTTCAGATAATGAAATAACACAATTTTACAGATGTAAAATTTACCCATGTCAACATGTATAACTACATTTCATTTGTTTTTGCTAAATTGTAGAATCTTTTTGTTGTTGTTGTTGTTTTGTTTTGAGACAGCGTCTCGCTCTGCCACCCAGGCTGGAGTGCAATGGCATGATCTCGGCTCACTGCAACCTCGGCCTCCCGGGTTCAAGCGATTTCTTCTGCTTCAGCCTCCCGCGTAGCTGGGACTACAGGCCCCTGCCACTGCACCCGGTTAATTTTTGTATTTTTAGTAAACACTAGGTTTCACCATGTTGGCCAGGCTGGTCTCAAACTCCTGACCTTGTGATCCACCCGCCTTGGCCTCCCAAAGTGCTGGGATTATAGACCTGAGCCACCATGCCCAGCTAGTTACTTTACGGAATCTTAATGCATTATTTATCCACTGCTGCATAATGTATTACCCCAAAACGTAGCAGCTTAAGACTAACGTTTATGATTTCACACATGTTCTAAGAGTCAGGAGTCTCGAGAGTGGCTTCGCTGGGTGCTCTGGCCCACGGTCCTCTCATGCAGTTACAGCAAAGCTGCCACCTGAAGTTGTCATCGCTGAAGACTTAACTGGGGCTGAGGGAGCCACTTCCAAACTCCCAAGGCTGTTGACAGACTTTGGTTCCTCACTACTTGGGCCTCTCCAGAGGGCTGCTCGTGACCTAGATTCCCCAGAGCAAATAAGTCAAGAGACAGAGTGTGAGTGACAGAGCTCCCAAGATGGAAGCTGTAATGTCACGTTTCCTGTCACGTGACACACCATCACTGCTGCCCATAAGCCACTGATCACACAGGAGAACCCTGGCCCACGAGGGAGGGAACCACACGAAGATGTGAGCACCAGGAGGCAGGAATCATCTGAGAGGTTGCCTACCACAACCCTTGGATAAACATAGAAAAATGTATCCATTCTATTAGTGGTAAACATTTGGGTTGTTTCTAGTTTAGGGCTATTGTGATAGAGCCTCTGTGAACATTCTTGTTCATGTCTATTGGTGCATACGTGCACGCATTTCTTTCGGGTAAATATCTATAAGTGTAACTAATGGCAAACTGTTTTACAAAGTGATCCACAAATGTACGCTCCCTCCAGGAATATATGAGATTTCCAGTTATTACATGTTCTCAATTCCACTTGATATGGTCCATCCCTTTAACTTCAGCCATTCTGGTGAGCTTGAATTAATATCTCATCGTGGCTTTAATTTGCATGTCCCTGATGGATAAACAGCTTGAACAGCTTTTCATGTATTTCTTGGCCATTAGGATATGCTGTCTTGGGACACGCAGTAGACATAGAGCTAGGGTGTTCAAGTCTTCCTTCCAGCAAGGACTTGCAGCTCAGCTGTGGGGAGTGTGGTTTGCAGATGGTCACCAGCTCCTTCAGGGTCTGCCCGAACAGCAGAGAACTACCTTGTCCAAAGTCATGCTCTTCCTGAGTATGACTGAGTGTTGACTGAGCAAGGGAAGGCCAAAGCACAGCCGTTCAGCCTGAATGGGGCAGATTGAGAAGCAATTCCACTCCTGAGCCCCACCAGGTTGGCCCAGGCTGTGCTAGGCTACATCGCAGTTCAACTCCTTTCTCTGCTCAATCCTGCTTCTTCCCTCTTGGTTCACAATAAACATCTTGATTCCTAATAAACATCTTGCACCGCAAACTCCTTTCCAGGGTCTGCTTCTGAAGAACTCCATCTGCGGTGTGAAGTGCCTTTTTGAAAAAAAGCCTATTGCCCATCTTCCTATGGGATTGTCTGGGTTTTTTCTTACCAATTTGCTGCTTTTTGTTTAGTGTGGATACAAGTCCTTTGTGAATTACATGTGTGGCAAATATCTTCTCTCACTGTGTCTTGCCTTGTTAATTTCTTTATTGTGTCTTTGAAGAACAGAAGGTCTTCATTTAGATGTAATTTAATTTATCAATTTATTTCCTTTCTATATACGTTCTTTGTATCCTGTTTAAGAAATATTTTCCTGCCGGGCGCGGTGGCTCAAGCCTGTAATCCCAGCACTTTGGGAGGCCGAGACGGGCGGATCACAAGGTCAGCAGATCGAGACCATCCTGGTTAACACGGTGAAACCCCGTCTCTACTAAAAAATACAAAAAACTAGCCGGGCGAGGTGGCAGGCGCCTGTAGTCCCAGCTACTCGGAAGGCTGAGCCAGGAGAATGGCGTAAACCCAGGAGGCGGAGCTTGCAGTGAGCTGAGATCTGGCCACTGCACTCCAGCCTGGGCGACAGAGCTAGACTCCGTCTCAAAAAAAAAAAAAAAAGAAATATTTTCCTATCCTAAGGTTATGAATGTATTCTCCTATATTATATTCAAAAAGCTTGTATTGTTTCACCTTTCAGATTTACATGTATACGCTACCTGGAATTAATCGTTTCATAAGGCGTGAGGCTGGGACCGTGTAACATTTTTTTCCCAGATGGATATGCTATTGCCCTAGCACTATATTTTGAAAATGCCTTCTTTCCCCTCAGTGCTGTAATACCAACTTGTCCCGCACATCAAGTGTGAGTCTGCCCACATATGTGGGTCTGTTTCTGGATTTCCATTCTGTATCATTGGCCTATCTGTCTGTTTTTGTCCCAATACCACACTGTCCAATACCCACTGGTTTTTTCCCCCAATTTTTAAAAGTGTGG
This sequence comes from Macaca mulatta, assembly GCF_049350105.2. Classification (NCBI taxonomy): domain Eukaryota; kingdom Metazoa; phylum Chordata; class Mammalia; order Primates; family Cercopithecidae; genus Macaca; species Macaca mulatta. The sequence continues at coordinate 77,929,053 of NC_133409.1, read as the reverse complement.
TAAAATACACACAACATAAAATTCACCATCTTAACCATATTTAAGAGTACAGTTTAGGCTGGGCACGGTGGCTCACGCCTGTAATCTCAGCACTTTGGGAGGCCTAGGCGGGCAGATCACCTGAGGTCAGGAGTTCGAGACCAGCTTGGCCAACATGATGAAACCCTATCTCCACTAAAAATACAAAAACTAGCCAAGTATGGTGGTGCGTGCCTGTAATCCCAGCTACTCGGGAGGCTGAGGCAGGAGAATCACTTGAACCTGGAAGGCAGAGGTTGTAGTGAGCCAAGATTGCACCATTGCACTCCAGCCTGGGCAACAAGAGCAAAACTCTGTCTCAAAAATAAATAAATACTTAAATAAATACGTACAGTTCAGTGGTATTAAATGCATTCATAATGTGCAATCATCACCACTTCCAATTCCAGAACTCTTTTCATCTTGTGAAACTGAAACTCTACATCAGTTAAACACTAACTCCCCATTCCTCCTCCCATCCCAGCAACCACCATTCTGTTTTCTCTCTATGAATTTGACTACTCTAAGTACCTCATGTAAGTGGGGTCATACAGTATTTGTCTCTTTGTGACTGGTGTATTTACTTAACATAATGTTTAGCATAATGTCCTCAAGGGTCATCTGTGTTTTAGCATGTATCATAATTTCTTTCCTTTTTAAGGCTGAATAATATTGCATTGTATGTCTATATCACATTTTGTTTTATTTATTCATCTATCAATGGACACTTAGGTTGCTCCACATTTTAGCTATTGTAAATAATGCTGATGTGAATAGCTATGCATATATCTCTTTGAGACCCTACTTTTAGTTCTTTCAGGTATATACTCAGAAGTAGAGTTGCTGGATCATATATCATACAGTACCTCTAATTTTAATTTTTTGAGGAACCATCGTACTATTTTCTAAAGCAGACACACCAGTTTACATTTCCACCAATGTTTCACAAAAGTTCCAATTTTTCCATTGTCATGAACACCTGTTATTTTCTGGGTGGTGGTTGTTTTTTTTGTAGTAGTAGCCATCATATCAGGTGTGAGATGTTATCTCATTGTAATTTTGGTTTGTATTTCTTTAATTATTAGTGATGTTGAGCATCTTTTCATGTGCTTATTGGTTATTTGTATATCTTCTTTTGAGAAATTTCTATTCCAGTCCTTTACCCATTTTTTTAATCAGGTGGGTTTGTTGTTGTTATTATTGTGTTGAGTTTTAGGAGTTCACTAAATATTCTGGATATTAATCCTTTATCAGATAAGTGATTTAAAAATATTTTCCCCCATTCTATGGGTTGCCTTTTTATTCTGTTGGTAGTGTCTTTTGATGCACAAAATTTTTTAATTTTCATGAAGTCCAGTCTATTTTTTATTTTATTGCTTATGCTTTTTATGTCGTATCCAAGAAATAATTGTCAAATCCAATGTCATAAAGCTTTTGCCCTATGTTTTCTTCTAAGAGTTTTATAGTTTTAGGTCTTACATTCAGGTCTTTGATACATTTTGAGTTAATTTCTGTATGTGGTCTGAGGTAATGGTCTACCTTCATTCTTTTGCATGCGAATATCCAGTTTTCCTGGCACCGTTTGTTAAAAAGACTGTCATTTATCCATTGAATGATCTAGGCAGCCTTGTGAAAAAATATTTTACCATATATGCAAGGTTTATTTCTGGGCTCTATTCTATTCCGTCAGTCTATATGTCTGTCTGTATACCGGTACCACACTGTTTTTATTATGTAGCTTTGTATTTCATTTTGAAATAGGAATGTGAATCCCCCAGCTTCGTTCTTCATTTTCAAGATTGTTTTGGCTATTCAGGGTCCCTTGAAATTCCATATGAATTTTAAGATGATTTTTTTCTACTCCTGCAAGGAAGTTACTAGATTTTGATAGGGATTGCATTGAATATGTAGATTACTTTTGATAGTATTGACTGACACCTTAATAATTTTGTCTTTCAATCCATGAATGTTGGGTGTGTTTCCATTTATTTATATCTTCTTTAATATTTTAGCAATGTTTTATAGATTTCATTGTATAAGAATTTCATCTCTTTGATTGATTCCTAAGTATTTATTATTATTATTTTTTTTTTTTTTTTTTTTTTTTGAGATGGAGTCTCGCTCTGTCACCCGGGCTGGAGTGCAGTGGCCGGATCTCAGCTCACTGCAAGCTCCGCCTCCCGGGTTCACGCCATTCTCCTGCCTCAGCCTCCTGAGTAGGTGCGACTACAGGCGCCCGCCACCTCGCCCGGCTAGCTTTTTGTATTTTTTAGTAGAGACGGGGTTTCACCGTGTTAGCCAGGATGGTCTCGATCTCCTGACCTTGTGATCCGCCCGTCTCAGCCTCCCAAAGTGCTGGGATTACAGGCTTGAGCCACCGCGCCCGGCTTATTTTTATTTTTTTAAGACAGGGTCTTGCTCTATCACCCAGGCTAGAGTGCAGTGGCACAATCTTGGCTCACTGCAACCTCCACCTACTGTGTTCAAGCAATTCTCCTGCCTCAGCCTCCCGAGTAGCTGGGATTACAGGCACCTACCACCACGCTTGGCTAATTTTTGTATTTTTAAGAGTTGGGGTTTCACCATATTGGTCAGGCTGGTCTCGAACTCCTGACCTCAAGTGATCCATCCATCATTCTTTTTGATGTCACTGTAAATATAATCGTTAGTCCATTTCCATGCTGCTAGTAAATACATACCTGAGACTGGGTAATTTATAAAGAAAAAGAGGTTTCATTATAAAGAAAAACAGGTTTAATGGACTCACAGTTCCATGTGGCTGAGAAGACCTCACAATGATGGTGGAAGGTGAAAGGCACATCTTACATGGCAGCAGGCAAGAGAGAATGAGAGCCAAGAGAAAGAGGAAATCCATTATAAAACCATCAGATCTCATGAGAGTTATTCACCATCACAAGAACAGGATGGGGGAAACTGCCCCCATGATTCACTTATCTTCCACTGGGTCCTTCCTGCAACATGTGGGAATTATGGGAGCTACAATTCAAGATGAGATTTGGGTGGGGACCCAGCCAAACCATATCAATAATTTTTGTAATTTCCTTTTCAGATTGTTCATTGTTAATGTATAGAAATGCAACTGAATTTTTGTGTGTTGACTTTGTATCCTGCTACTTTGCTGAGTAGTGTATTGGGTCGAACAGTTTTTTTCTTGTTGTGTGTGGAATCATTAGGATTTTCTGCACATAAGGTGATATAACATCTATGAACAGAGATAATTTACTTCTCTCTTTCCAACTTGGATGCCATGTCTTGCTTTTTCTCACCTAATTGCTCTGGCTAGAATTTCCAGCACTATGTTGAATAGAAATGGTGAAAGCACGCATCCTTGCCTTGTTCCTGACCTTAGAGAAAAAGCTTTCAGTCTTTCACCATTGACCATTATGTTCACTTGTATTTTTTATATATTGGTTTTATTAATTCTCATTCTCTTTTAATCCCACTTAGATGGGCCAAATAAAAAGGCCTAAGAATATTAACTTCAGGTTGATTTTTCTGCAATCAGCAGGAATCTAGAGTCATGCTGGAGTGGGTCTGTGGCCTCACAGCAAAAACGCTGTCTGTAAATGGTCCTGTAGGTTTAGAGAAATCAGAGAGAGACCATCAGTTCTTTCACTGACATCCCTGAATTTTGCCGTGGTTTATATGCTCATTTGAACACAAGTGTTCACCTGTACCACAGGCTCCTCCCCTACCCTGCCCCAGCTCTGTATCCTCCTTAATTGCTCAGCAGCAGAGATGCACTGGCTGCCAGGGGTCAGGGATTTCAGCTTCAGAGGTGTTGGATGACTTGCACACAGTAGGCTGGAGAAATTCTCATGATGCCAACTGGGTCACTAGGCTAGGTTGCCTTGCCCAGGCAGAAAGCCACAGGCTATACCCCAGACACTGGGCAATGATCCAGTTGCTCTTTGAAGCAGAAACTTTGCCTGCTCTTGGGATAAGAGCACTTCCCAGCAAATTTCTGTCTCCAGAGGTGACATCCAAGGAGTAACTGTAATGAGGTCCTTGTCCATCAACTCTTCCACCATGGGTGCACATGTGAATAAATAGTAGACTATTTAGACTGAATTGGGAAAGGCTTATTGACAGCAATAGGAGGAATCTAACCTTCAAATATTCATTCTGCTAACTCAGAATACCTGCTCAAATTTCAATTCAATAAATATGTGCCATGCAGCAAGTTAGACTTCAGCAACCTTCAGAGTTCCTTCAGAGTTCCCACACTGGTGGGAAACAGAAGCAAATGCAAAAAATTCAGGACACTGTAAGCAGTGTCCTGGAAAATTCCAAAGTGTTTTCATCTTATTTTATGTTGCTATATTGCTGGGGTGCATTTTAGTAACTGGATGGCAGCAGAAAGGATTACAGTGCTCGAAATTAACCCTAATAGTCATTTCTAGAACTCTATTCTTCACAGAACGGGTGTCTTCATTTTCCCTCAGCTTCCGTCCTCAGTCCTGATGTAAAAAGTAATATTTAAATACAATCAAAGAAATTATCCAAGAAACACATATTTGGCCCGGTAAGAAGGCTGCTAAGGTTTAGAATTAGAACCTCAAATAGATCCTTTAGAATCCCCACTCAGTAGAAAAAAGAGGGTGAATAGATGCAAGGAAACCAGACTGGGCAGTCTATGACACTATCTTGGTCAAAGATTGGACACCCAGGGGATGAAGCCCTGCTCTACCTCAAGGTAATCACATTCAAGGCTGAGGAAGAATATATTGCTTCTGTCAAGACAATTACCTAGAACTGTAACACTTGGAATCATTTTTCTGCAAGCATAAGCTGCAACACTTTAGATTGCGATGGATCTTAAAGGTCCCTTTGCCTGTGTGTGTGAGTGTGTGTTTGTGTGTGTGTGTGTGTGTGTGTGTTTTAAAAACAGTCTAGCTCTGCTGTCCAGGCTGCAGTGCAGGGGTGCAAACACAGCTCACGGGAGCCTTGACCTCCTGGGCTCAAGTGATCCTCCCACCTCAGCCTCCCAAAGTGCTGGAACTATAGGTGCATGCCACCATGCCTGGTCCCCCTTCACCCTTTTGGCTAACATGAAGTCACCTAACCTGGAAGCCCACATATCTTGGCACAATGGGATCTCATTTCAACACAGCATGGGGGCTCTGAGATAGAGGGGAGGATCTGACTCAAGTATAACCATGCGCCCATCTCCAAGAACATTAGTAGCTGTGGTGGGCTACATACAGCAGGTGGTCACACTAGACCTGATCCGGCCAGCTTCCACTTTAATAAGGGCTGCATATGTGTGTGTGTGTGTGTGTGTGTGTGTGTGTGTGTGTGTGTGTGTGTGGGTGTGTGTGCTGGTTTCCTTCCTGGCCTTCCATAATGGAAAGATGGAGAATGAGGGTTGTGGAACGGGGTGCAGCACGTTGCAGGGGAAGATGCCTGGGTCCCAGCTCCAGTTCATCTGCGGTGCCAAGTCACTCCTCGTCTCTGGATCTTTGTGTCTCTATCCCCCTCTTCATATCAATATCTGACCCTCTGTGGGCACAACAGGGACTGCAGTTTGCTCCAAATCAGAGCTGCAGCATGAGTGCCCCATAAATACAAGTATGCAGCACTTACACACATGCTTTCATTCCCTTCCCATGATAACGCTGCCCATGGAGGCAGCAGTCTATCCCATGTAGTTTACCTCCATGGGCAACATAATCAAGACTAAAGTCGGGGGTTTTGTTTCTATCCCTACATTCCAGCTCTGCTTCTATTAGGCTGTGGAGGGGATTAGGGAGAAGGGACTTGGTTCAATCAGATGCAAATGCAGAGAAAACTTTAGAAATCATACTGAGTGACATAGAGAAAGGCTTGGTTTTTTTAAGATTTTTTTCTCACTCTAAAAAGAATTCCTTTTAACACACTGAAACATTCAAAATTCTACTCAAAACTCAGTTTTAGTATTATCAAACTTAAACAGCGTCTACAATGTGCTGTTCCTGAAGTGTCACTCCTGACATTTAGTGTGATACCCTGTCATTAAGTCAGCAGACTTGAAAGATGTGAGGGTTTTCAGTGTATAAAGAAATAATGCTGAGGATCATAACACTATAGTTTCATCCCCCATTCTCAAAAGCACTTTGCTGCTAATCACATTAATCCTTATAATTTCCATGATAATAGACCCAGATCAGTGTTTTGTGAGTAGGGGTGGGTAGGTGGGGCAAGATTTCCTTGGGATTGTGGGAAAAAGAGTGACTACTGAGTTCTGAACCAGGAGTTAGGCTGCGGGAAGAGCAGCAACTCTAAGATACTTGAAAGGGGGTGCCTTGCCATCTTTCAACTTGAGCCACCTCTCCTGGCTCTCTCCCTGTTTAATAGATGCTGTCAGGTCAAGAAGAGGAACAGTAAGCTTTGGGAGGAACTTGGAAAGTGACATAGAGCCTAGCCAATGACTGGAGTCCCAAGAACGTGGCGGAGAATCGGGAAATAAAAAAGCTGCGGAAACGTTGGATGTGGTTATAAAGCACACAGACTAATCGGACAAAGATACAGATGCAGGCTAATGCATATGAATGAGGGAGGCTATCACGATCCCACGAACACTACTGAATAATGATGTCTCCTTGGTAATCGTCAAACCTGATTGGAAGATCAGGATTTTTTAAGTCTCTCATTGAATTTTTGTCACATGCCTTTTTTTTTAAAATCAAAATACCCATCAGTGCATTTGATCCCTCCTACTGTGTATCATTTCTAAATGAACTTTTGTAGTTAAAAACAAAAACACATCTCCCCCTAAAGGATGACTGGGTACCAGGAAGACTGTTCAAAATAGTATTTCAAAGATTCCTCAGTTATTTCAACCAAAGGTCTGCAGCCTCCCTAAGTTTGGGCAGCATATTTGGAAAAAGAACACTAAAGGAATGGCAACTATTCTACAAGGAACCAGACTCCCTTGGAGGCAAATGTTCAGTTTGTCCAGAAAGGAAGGGTATGGGTTTTATGTTTTGCGGGGAGGGGTGGAAGGTTTGGGGAAGGAGTGCAGAAAGCAATAATAAAAAGCTCTTATGGTTACCACATAGAAGAGGTATAGTGCTCCTTCTTCTATACACCCTGTTTTGCATTGTCACAATGGACTGGATTCAACTTTAAAAATTCTGGATATTGTTTAGTTGGTGCACAGGTAAATTATCTTCAATTGCAACATAAACATGTTTATCTTTGACAATAAAACATTTCCAAGGGGTTTAAATGTACATTATTCTCAAGGAAACTGCCTCAGTGGTCCTAGTTTTCACTAAATAGACCTCATTCCCTTTGAAAAATCAGTGTTCTATATCTCTTTGTAAATACAGGTCCTACATGTATTGAATTCCAACTGTTGAGAGACAGTTTTCCATGGATCTCTCATGTTTCTGCACGCCTGTGATCAGAGACACACAAGCTTTTGTTCTAGACTATCTTTTCAAGGGTGTCTGTATAGCAAACAGCCTTGGAAGGCAGTGTCTCCCTCCCAGAAAGAGGGCGAGTTTGTTTGCTGTCCGGGATAGTAAGATCAGACAGGGTTGCTTGCAGGCCCTTGACAGGGTTAGGTCTCCCAAGCTTGGAGTTCCTCAGCTGTGATATGAACAGCATCTGCCTGGCCACTCCGCATCGCCTCCATGGGAATTTGGGGGACAACAGGAACAGATGGGGAACATGAAGCTCATGCCGCCTACTGTGCCTCTGTCTTTGGAGTCCTCTGTTTTGTCAGCATCCATGACACTGGCAGGTTAACTTGTTAGCTTGCATGTAAAAACTCTGGACTCTTAATAGCTGACACCTATCAAGCAAACAGATTAGATTTTGTAGAGTTAAGGAATTTCCATGTCCTATTTGTCCACCTCTCTCAAGCAAACAAATGCAAATTGCAATTCCAGCACATTGAATACATATGGATTGTCTTTTGGAGTTGGTTGCAAAGGGACTTAATGTTTCCAGACAGTAAATTTAATGGGTTAAAGGACACACAGTCAGGTGCGGTGGCTCATGCCTATAGTTCCAGTACTTTGGGTGGCCAAGGGTTGAGGCTGGTTCAAGGCCAGCCTGGCAAACATAGCAAGACCCCCGTCTCTAAATACAATGAGCCAGGTTAGTGCCTGTGGTCCTAGCTACTTCGGAGGAGGATGATGTAGGAGAATCACTTGATTCCAGGAGTTGAGGCTGCAGTGAGCTATGATTGCACCACTGTACTCCAGCCTGAGCGACAGAGAATGACTCTGTCTCTAAAAAAAAAAATAAATAACAAAGGACACATGTAAGGAAGACGGAGTTTAGGGGGAAACATAAAAGATCAAGAGAGGGAGGTAATCCCAGAAGATGCAGATAGAAATAAATTACAATGCATTTCTTTAATCGTGGTTTTTAGTCTCAAACGAAACACACCATTCTTTGTTAAAGAAAATTACAGCCCTATCGCCCTCTACTGGAACGAGGCTGGAAAATACAGAGAAATAGCTTGAAGTTAACTCTTAATGGAATCTGTTCACACTGAAGTCCATTGCTGCTATTATCCAGATGTTAAAAGTGTAAACCTCAGGTGTTTCTGGTAAGGTATGAGGGATACAGCTCCCTTTGTGTACCCAGGCCGATAGGTTAACCTGAACAACTTCGCGCTGAAAAGAGTGGCCAGTCCTTCCCACACGCACCTTCCATTTGCAGCCGTCACTGATTGCCAGGACCAGTAACAGGCTGTGATTTGCTCAAAGTCCCAGCAAGTCGACCCCAGCACTGCTGCTCCACACCTGCACCACCTGCATTCCACAGAAAACCGCTGTGCAGAATCCTCCCCTTGCCTATCAATCCCACCTCCAGACCTACTCAGCTCTATCTCAGAAAAGTCTCACTCTGCTCTTGGGAGCTACAGTAGGGCTGGACACAGTGAATGCCAACCCACCAACTCCAGAGTACATCACTCTGTGATCTCAGATGGTGTCAAACGTCACCCTATCAATACCACAAAGCAGTGGTGCCCAAATGTTTTGATCATGCACCCAAATCAGAAAAAAACAATGTAATGCACCAATAAATGTATATTTATTTATAAATAATAGAAGTGTACAATTGTACAATATATTATGTACATTATAAAACACACAAAAATAGAAATTTAAAAGGATGAGATTAAATACAAATAATCATTTTAATACTTCCTCAATGGACTGATCATCTCCACGCCCCTGGGATGTATACACCCCCACCTGAAACAATAGCCCTAAAGTATGTCAATGATTGTTATTTGGGTTTTCAGCTCAGGTTACAGAAATATGTACAAGATCACATCTTTTACGTTTTGCAAAATAGCCCTAGCATCAAGTTTAAATGGATGAGAATGCTTGGTGCTAACTTCTTGAGACATATTTGGACTGGTCACTACACAGCTGGTAAAATGTCATGTTATGGTTCACCAATAGTTATTTCACTTTAAGGCAGTCTAAATAGGGGATTTCATGGAGTTAAATCAGGTTATTTGTGGGAAAGTTGTTTTAAAAAAACATTTTAAAGCAAAGGATCATGGTTTGCTTTTTTTTTTTTTTTCTCCAAAAACACCCAACTGGCTGGGCGCAGTGGCTCATGCATGTAATCCCAGCACTTTGGGAGGCTGAGGAGGGCTGATCACTTGAGGCCAGGAGTTCGAGACCAGCCTGGACAACATGGCAAAATCCCATCTCTACTAAACATAAAATTAGCTGGTGTGGTGGCATGCACCTGTAGTCCCAGCTACTCAGGAGGCTGAGGCAGAAGAATCGCTTGAAGCTGGGAGGCGGAGGTTGCAGTGAGCTGAGATTGCACCACTGCACTCCTCCAGCCTGGACGACAGAGCGAGACTCCATCTCAAGAAGAAAAAGAGAGAGAGAAAATAAAAGGCCAGCAAATTAAATAGCTAGCCTCTAAAGAAATAATTCTTCTGCCTACAGTAGACCAAAAAAAAAAAAAAAAAAAAAAAAAAAAAAAAAAAAGGGCATTCCAAACAATGGCCAAGGCAAATGGATTTAAATGGATTGCCACTCATCTACCTGATCTAACACCAGCAAGTGAGTTCTTTTTTTTTTTTTTTTTTTTTTTTTTTTGATAGCTCTAGTATCCAATCACAGAGCCTGGCACATAGAAACTCAGTAAATATGTGAATGAATGACAACTCCTCAAACATTATGTAAGGTGCTGAATTACATTTGAAATAAGAATTGTGACTACAGAACACTAGTATATGGTTTGGATTGGCTGAAGCAAACTGAACAAAGCTTGTGGTCAAAAATAACATGCCTAGAGAGCCTTATTATATCTCTCCCTCCCTGTTTCATCATCAGTTGTTTGACATCTACGCCCCCCTGCTTCCACCAGAGCCTAAGCTTCCCCGCACACAGTGGGACAGTACAGCTGGACAGGCCTGTCCTTTTCCAGCCCTCAGTGCAAGCTGGGAGACGCAGAGCAGAAGGTATTTTCTACACAGAGAACTTCACTCAATGTGCTCCCTAACTTAAAAAAAAAAAAAAAAATTTCATGAAAAATGTTTAAACAATTCAAAAAGGACATGAACATCTAACTCTGAGATTGACATATTAACACCTCAGGGCCTCAATCAAGTATTATAATGCTAAAAATCACAACTGCTACACTTTTAATTGTGGTAAATAAGTCTCCTCATGAACAGCTGTATTTTAATAGGTACTTTACCAATTAGAGAAAAATATCACATAATTTAAGTAACTTTCAATTTCACTTCCTATACACTGTATCATCTATAGGCTCATCAACTGTTGACAACGTGTCAGTTTTTTTATAGGAAGAACACTGAAACTTCACTCAAGTTTCCATCAGATTAAATGCAAACTAGGATACATAGTTTGCTATTCTCATTCCAGAGGAAAAACAAAGGGATGTGGATTTCAGCAACTTGCTGGACAGATAAGAACTATCAACTGAAGGCTCAGTTCTTTCACTACTGCCATATGGAAAGAGTTTACCTAAAGTACTCACTAGAGGATATTTTATTTTACTTAGTTGGGAAGTACATACACATCACACACAGAGAAAAGGAAAACCAACTATTGGAATTTTCTGGTGATGGTGGTTTTTTAAGCACTGTGGTGAGTTACTAGGTTACCCTCCTCTCCAGAATCTTAAACCCAGAGAGAAGCCAGCTGTGTGAATGAACTTACAAAGCCTCTTTAAGGCAAAGTAGCCACTAGAAAAAACATACTTTTCTTGAAATCTTTCAAGAAAACTAGGAAATATGCATTCTACACATTGTTGTGTCTTGTCTGCTCTGTTTCCTTGCCTTTGTGCCACACCTGTTTTCTCTAATCCCTCCTTTCACTTAACACCAGCTGGCTCACCCCCTGCCACCACACTTAAGTAATCAGTAGCTGCCTCAAGACCCTAGTGCTTCACAGCAGAACCTGATTTGAAAATTAAATTCACCCTCTTACTTGTTCAATGAAGTAAATGAAAAAAATCCTCAGTGACACTGCCTCCTGCCTGCCAAGAAAGGGTCTCACTAAACTGGTGATTGAGGTTACAGTGAAAAAAACTGCTTTGACCATTTGATAGAAAATATTACATCCTAAATTTAGAACCAAAAAAACCATTCATGGTTTTGGTAATTTTCAATTTTTATTTCCAACTACTGCAGTAATAAGATAGCAGTGGTAATTCTGCACTGAAAGTGGCAACCTTTTAAGTAAACAGGGTTGCAAATTGTAGTATTCCAACAATATTTTGACCTATGGAAATTTTGATGGGAAAGGATTATTATAATCAGTTTTATAATACTACAGACTTATGCTTCCTCCACATCTAGGAATAAAAATATCCACCCTCCCTCAGTGATTCATCATGTATACATCTCTACTCTTTACAAGCACTATCTTTCCAGTTGTACTACAAGGGGAAATCCCTCTTACTCCTGGGTTTTTCTATACTATACAGAAATAGCAGTCACTTTAGCAGTAATGTACAATACTATTCAATTTTTAGTTGAAAAATAAAGAAGTGGATTGCCCTATTTATGCCCTGACAATAAAAAGACACACACCATTGAAACATAAAACGAGTCAACAAACTTCTATTTTTATTGACAGGAGTCCAAAATGAATACAAAAAAAGCTTCCTTTGCATGTTATACTTACTTTCCTTAAAAAGCTCCTGATAGAGTCAGGTAGACTGAAAACTAAGGATGTAGTTCAGCTTTTAAAGTGAACCTTTTTAATAAAAGGTTTAATAACATAAGCCACCAATATCAGAAAACATACGGTCCCACTATCACTTTAGAGCTACAGTTTATCAAAAGAATTAGATCCTGCACTGATCTGCTAAGATACAGGTTTAGAAATGTTTTAAGCCATTAAAAGCCATTTTTATAATCTGTCCGATAACTGGACAATTAAGAAAAGAAAAATTGCAAAATGTAGCCCTCTATATCATGTGGAATGTGAGAGAATGCCGACTTATGACCAAGATAAGTAAAAATAAAAGTTTAAATCTATGAATGGAGCTGTTACAGTCTTGTATCACTGCAAAATGTCAATAATAGAGCTTATCAAGAGATTATAAACTTGAGCAATGTTACTTAAAACATATTTGTGGTGTTTGCTAAAACTAAAGCTGAACAAAGAAAAGTCGCTCATTTATAGACTGTGTTTCCTGCATCTTTACTTTTACCGGGACCATAGACTGATAATACATAGCCCACACTTCTGGACAGTTATAATAACAAAGGATTTATTATCATTTGCAGATGAAATAAATGCACCATCCCATACTTGAAAGGTTTCAATAAGCCTTAACATTTTTCAGGTTGTACCAAGGCACCACTGCCTAGTTATATTATGCACCCATTTCTAGAATAAAAAAAACTACACCTCCCTCAACATCAGTTCTGTACTGTCTCTGGTTTATTATACACTTCCAAAACAGCAAAAAATTGCAAATATGTGCAAACACTGTGGTCCGTTCAGAGTACTGCTTAGTCGTCATCTTCCTCTTCCTCCTCTTCTTCCTCAAAGCTATCTTCAAAGCCCTCACTGTCCTCCTGGTCTTCATCCCCTTCTATTGCTGTATCCCACTGTGGGTGATTTTCTGGCACAGGCTTAGCCTCATGAACTTCCAACTAGAAAAAAGAATTAAATGTAGACATCAGAAATTTGGGGAGAAATAATGGAAGAAATTTTGGTAAACAAAAGGTTTTCTTTGCCCATAGCAATTATAAAGAAATAGATTTCTATGGATACAATTCTAAATTCAACTCATTCATTTAGAATAGACACTTCATCCCAGAAATAAAACAAGTAAATCTAACCATAGGTAAATGTAGACAAATTTCTAATACAGTTTGATATTTTGATTCTATATGTTATACTACTTATGAATGTATTTCTGTGGCATAAAACAATTGTGATTCTTGAGCAAGAACACTGAGTCATATTTTAACAGAAGCCTTCTGCTTTAAGGAAGAAAAATCTGAGATATTTTGCAGTCGCTAGACTTGTGACGTAAAATTCTACAGTTAATAAAAGAAATATGGAACCCTCATGGAAAAAAAGGTTTGCCTTTATTGGCTACTTTTACCCTTTACAATGCAATAATACTTTTAGCACCATCTCTCTAATATAATAGGACACCTTTTATAAAAAGTTCAAGTGAATCGGTAAACAAAGATGAAAGTGTGCTGCAAATGATACTTACAGAAGTGTATGCTGTAAGATGACAAAAATAAATTAGTTTCAGAAATTAATAAACACTCCAAATAGAATCTGTGGTTTAAAAAAAAAAAAAAGTGTCTTTCTAAAGAAAAAAGAACCCATTTGCTGAGGCCTTATAAAGTTACAACACATTAAATGTATCCCTAAAGTAATTTATATTCAATGTTCTAAATTGTTATACTCCTTAAAACCTAAAACTTTATTATTGAAAGACTAGTCCATCAAGTATATCACATATAAAGCAAGAGATGATTTATTTTTCCTTCCATAACTCTACATTTCAGAACTAGAATTGTTTTCCTAGTATATTAAACATGTATACAGAAAACTCTTATTTACTGAAGAGTCACTATTCTTACCTTCAATGGTTTAATCTGATCCAAACCCATATAGGAGTCTGATCTCAGAAACACAGTATACTGATAATTTCCAGGCTTGCCTGGTGCAGGAAACTTCAGCTCTACCTAGAAGATAAAATCAGAACTTAAATATCTGTATTATGGGGAGGAAACAGCTCACTCCCTAAAATTCCTAGACCACAGTATTTAACAGCCAGGTTTTTTCTGCAGATGATACAGAAAGCCCAAACAAATGTTACTGAAGTCCTTATAAACAATAATAAAGAAAAGTGAAATGTATTACATATTATAAATACCTCACAAAGAGGAGATCAAATTATGCAGAACTGATGAGGTTAATTTGTATCTCCACAATTTAAGAAAAAAGTACTTAAAGCAACCAAATTCTATGCTATCACCTTGAAGAAATTAAGTAGGTATAAAAGCATAAATGAAATGTTGGAATTAAACAACAGACTTCACTAGATAGGAGATACTTCTTGCCAAATTTTCTTATTTCTAGAATAAATGCCCAATGCCAAAGGTCAAGAAGGTATTTTACTTACCATCAAATCATAAACTTCAAATACAAATAACAAACCTTAAAAAAGTTTCTATTCCACTTGGACAAAAGAAGAACAATTTTTTTTAAAATGACATTTGTAAGCTCTGGTGATCTGCCTCTAATCTCCAAAATCCAGATTTTATAGTCAAGATTAAATATTAAAATATGCCAGTTTAAAAAAAAAACTAGAAAAAATCATGAAGGAATCTTTTTTTAAAAATTAATCTCAGTTTGGCCTAACTATAACACAAACCTAGAAATTATTAAAAAAAAAAAAAAACCTCTTAAAATCATACTACAAAAAATAAATAAGAAAATGGATAAACAAATAGGTATTTATATTTCTGCCTGGTAGAAACAACCAGAATAGTAAAACAAACTGGGGAGAAATATTTGTAACACATATCACAAAGGGCTGATTTCTTAACATTAAAAAAAAAAAATCCCAATTTTTTAAGACTCAAGAAAAGTGAACAATGGCCAGACACATTAAAAAGATGACTCAAACATACTGAAAGTTAAGTTTCACTCTTCAGAGAAATAAAAACTACACTGAATAGAATAAGCAGAGTAAAAATTGATTCAGACAAGAATCATCAATATATGCTTAAAATGACTGGCTAAAACAATGTTGGAGAATAGGACATTCACACAGGGCCCAAATATCACCCCATAGATTAGAGGGGGAGAAAAATACCTTTACAATAGAGAAAAACCATAGCTAAATGAGCAACCTTAATTAATATCACCAACATAGGGCAGAGGCATATACTGTACCTCTAACATAATGCAGTAAGAAGTACATCACCAACATAGCTTGCTTGCCAAAAACACGAAGATGAATAAAGAGTAACCAACGAGACAAAGTCATATTAAATGATATTATACAAAACACTTTGCCTGGATTCTTGAAAAATGTCAGCGGCATGCAAAGATTAAAAAAAAACAAGGACAAGAAAGCATTCAACACTAAAGAGGCATGACAACCAAATACAATGTAAAAAGGTCTTTTTTTCTTTCTTTCGAGACAGGTCACTCTGTTGCCCAGGCTGAAGTACAGGGGCATGATCATGGCTCATTGCAGCTTCAACCTCATGGGCTCAAGTGATTCTCCTGCCTCAGCCTCCTGAGTTAGGCTGGGACTACAGGCACAAGTCGCCACACCCAGCTACAATGTGTAATCCTTGATTAGATCCTGAGTTTAAAAATAAAACCAAAAACTGTAACAGACATCAGTGGAATTGTTGAGGAAATCTGAATACAGACTGCATATTAGATAATTATGCCATACCAATGTTAAACTTCCTGAGTATAATCATTGTAGCGGGCCTATGGAGAAGGTCCTGGTTTTTGTTTTTGTTTTTTAAGAGACAGGGCCTCACCATGTTGCCCAGACTGCTCCTGAATTCCTGGGCTCAAGTGATCTGGCCACCTTGGCCTCCCAAAGTGCTGGAATTACAGGTGTGAGCCACCGCACCCAGCCCAAGGCCCTGGTTCTTAAGGGATACATGTCAAGTAGTTAGGGGTAGCATGTCATGGTATCTACAAGTACCTCAAATGGTTCAGGGGAAAACACATACACATGTACATGTTTTGTATGTACACATACAGTGAGAGAAAGATAAAACAAGTAACAGCTAAATGTAAACAACTGGTGAAGATAGGTGGGGATCTAGGGAGGTTTCATGATACTGTGCTTGTAACTTTTCAATAGGTTTTAAAACTTAAAAGATCAGAGAGGCCAGGCACAGTGGCTCATGCCTGTAATCCCAGCACTTTGGGAGGCCAAAGCAGGCGGATCTCTTGAGCTCAGGAGTTTGAAACCAGCCTGGGCAACATGGGTAAACCCCATCTCTACAAAAAATACAAAAATTAGCCAGGCATGGTGGTGCATGTCTGTAGTACCAGCTACTTGGGAGGCTGAGGTGGGAGAGCCTGGGAGGCGGAGGTTGCAGTGAGCCAAGTCTGTGCCACTGCACTCCAGCCTAGGTGACATAGACAGACCCTGTCTCAAAAAAATGATCAGAGGAAAAAATTTAAAAAAAAAAAACAAAAAACCCAAAGATCTAAGATGCTATTTTTCACCTTTCCAACTAGCAATGATATTCAAAATGTATGACATGCTGAGAGGCATTAGGCATATTTAGACATTCATTCTTTTTATAGAGAAATAAATATCTAGCAATATAGATCAAAATTACAAACATACAGAGCCTCTGGCCCATCAATTCAACCTCTATAAATTTATTATTAACCTATTTCATGCATTTACCACTTGATTACAAAGGGTTAAAAAATATGTACTAAAAATCAACATCATAGGGCTATCTTGAAAAGCTTTTGTCCACCAAGTACAGGCAGACAGAACCTTCTTCCTATTAAAAAAAAAAAAAAAAAATCAAGAAAAACAACAACAAAAATGCAGTTCCCAAAGGTAAATATGTTCATCACAATGTTACTTCACTGATGTCATTAACAGTGAACAATATCACGTAATCAAAAATTCCACTCAAAAAATCCACATCATCATTTCTTATATTTTTTAAGACAAAAGATCTAATACTTAACACTAATCCAATAAGAACAAAAAAAAATCCTATTACTAAATTCTGGAGAGGAGGAGGAAAGGCATATGTTCTTAGACACTAACAGTGAAAACTCCCAAAACAAGCTAAGAACAAGTTTTTAAAACATTGACTAAGTTGCCTACCTTTAACAATTATTTATAAATTTCCAACAAGCTCACCCCCAAAACATCAGAGAACAGTTACAAAATGCAGGCAACGAACAGAATACAATATGCTAAATATGATAAACTGCTTTTTAAAAAAAAGATATATGAAGATATATGAAGCAGCATGATAGTGACAGCTGTGCCTTTTTAAATACTGAAATCATGTTGTGTGATAGTTACCTCCTCTGTATCTTTCAGTGTACACACATGATATGGCATAGATATTAATGTCTGCTCCTTCCTATCTGCAATGTAAAGCCACCACCATTCTTGTTTTTCCTGGAAAGAAAAGAAGAAGAAGAGTATAAATAATCAGAAAGAACTAGAGAGAACATAATTTTGGCCTCTCTTATCTTAGAGATTCTCTGCACTGACAAAGTGCTTGGTACAAAATAGGTGTTCAAATGAATATTTACTGAAAGAATAAGCTGTTCTTAACATTTGTAGAGCCATTGCCTAAAAACATTCCGTATCCAATTTTGGGGATTTCAATAGCTCCTTGAAACCTATTGATTGGCTTTCATATTAAAAACCCCATGACTAACCTTAAGGAACAAGCATTATTCTAAATATATACAACTATTACAACAGCATGTAGCAAATAATCTTAGTAATCTTACCTAGTAATAAGAAAAAGCCACAAAGTAGGAGTGGAAGGAACTTGGGCAGCCAAATCAAAAATCAATACATTAAATACTTTATACACTTTTAAGAGGATATTTCAGATTGTAAGAGTCTATTTATACTTTCTACTGCCCATGATTGTACTAAACTTGGCATTTCTAGCTGAACTCCAAAAAAATTAGGAACAGAAAAAAGAGCTGGGTTTAAAAAAAAAAAATTCACCAGAATATCAGAATGTACACAATGACAGCAGGGAAAAATCAGAGAACAAGAGACAGAAAAGTATTAAATATATACATAAATTTTAGGCAGGGTGCAATGGCTCACGCCTGCAATCCCAGCACTTTGGGAGGCCGAGACAGATGGATCATGAGGTAAGGAGATGGAGACCATCCTGGCTAACACAGTAAAACCCCGTCACTACTGAAAATACAAAAAATTAGCCAGGCATGGTAGCAGGCGCCTGTAGTCCCAGCTACTCGGGAGGCTGAGGCAGGAGAATGGCGTGAACCCGGGAGGCGGAGCTTGCAGTGAGCCCAGATCGCGCCACTGCACTCCAGCCTGGGCACAGAGCAAGACTCTGTCTCAAAAAATAAAAAAAAAAATAAAAAAAAAAAAATATATATATATATATGTATGTATGTATGTATTTTAGAAAGCCAAGTCTAAAAGCACCAAACCTCCGTGCATTCAGCAACAACTGCTCCATTACAGCACACTTCAGTTAACTATTTAGTCATCTGCTTAGTAACACCTGTTTAAGAGTTGGGTAGGGAAGTATCTTTCTAAAACAGTTTAAAGAAAAATGTTTTACAGCTTAAAATAAACTCTAGGATGTTCTAAATATTTACTTAACCAAAATAGTACTAGACTATTCTGAATTCTCAATTGTCTGAAATGGGTTAAAATATCATCTTACTGAAACAGTTTCTTTGAGAAAACGTGGGGTTTTTTTGTTTTGTTTTTTGTTGAGACAGGGTCTCACTCTGTCACCCAGGCTGGAGTGCAGTGGCACCATCTCAGCTCACCTCACTGCAACCTCTGCCTCTGGGGCTCAAGTGATCCTCCCACCTCAGCTTCCCGAGTAGCTGAGACTACAGGCATGCACCACTACGTCTGGTTAATTTTTGTATTTTTTGTAGAAACAGGATTTCATTTATTTTGCCCAGGCTGTCTTGAACTCCTGGGCTCAAGCAATCCTCCCACTTAGGCCTCCCATAAGTGCTAGGATTACAGGCATGAGCTACCACACCTGGCCCATATTTATGTTTTTAAACTAAAATTGCTGCACTTTCTATTTTAACTATAAAAATAGATTAAAATTTGGTTTATCTTTCAAACACTACTATACTAAGCACAACTAAAGACTCTTCTGTTTAAATACCTTAGGAGATAAAGCACTGCAACATTAATAAGCCTAATAAATAAATGACAAGTACATGGTGACATGAGTAGCAGCTAACAAGAAAATTAAATTCTGCTTAAACCAAGGGTTAGGACTACTACCGTAGGCATATTTGTATATATAACTTATGTGTGTAAATACATAACAGCCTCAAAGTGGAATATTAACACCTCTGTTGCGGCTACTCAAATCTGCCCTTGCAGCATGAAAAAAAATGAATGTGGCTGTATTCTAATAAAACTTTATTTACAATAAAGCCTCATTGACAAAAACAGGAAGGGAGCCAGATCTGGCCTGTAGACTGCAGTTTAAAAATATCTGTTTTAAAGACACAGAAACCTGGGTTATTTCACCTCCCTAAAATCTCATTTTCTTTTCAACAATCAGTGCCTACTTCTGGCCATGTTGCAAAGATGATCTGAGAAAATACAAATAAAAAATGTATGTTAGAAAGCCTAGCACATGCAGTATAATAAATGGCAGTTATGATTATTAGTGACATGAGGTACAATAACAGTTCTTTTACTTAAGTCATTTTGACATTTGTCAGAAACATCATTACCACAACAAGTAGGGAATGTAAGCAGCACAGGATTATGTTGAAGATTATGCACTTCTTCACCTCCCTACTTAGAGAATGCCTTTCCCTGCAACCTCTCAGCCTATTTAATTACAATGAGATGCACTCAATATTAAGGGCCAGCCACGGTGGCTCACACCTGTAGTCCCAGCACTTTGGGAGGCCAAGGCGGGTGGATCACCTGAGGTCAGGAGTTCAAGACCAGCCTGACCAACACGGAGAAACCCCGTCTCTACCAAAAATACAAAATCAGCTGGGTGTGGGGGCAAATGCCTGCAATCCCAGCTACTGGCTCAAAAAAAAAAAAAGAAAAAGAATATTTATTAAAAAGCCAATGAATATCAATTAATGGCACTATACTTGTGCCTAGACTCTGATGCGCATGTTAAAAGTGAAACAGATGTTCTATGAGTTTGCACTTTAGACAAAACCATTTTTCTTGTGTGAGATTCCCAACCATTCTTAACACATTAAATACAATAGATGAATTTCACTAACATGTAAGTCAAATATTACTAAGTGGGTAGTTTGGTAGTTAGGTTACTTAGGTAAGAAACATGGAAATGTAGATACATAAAGAGGTTAGGAAGATCCTAAATAAATTTTGTTTGTTCATTTGTTTTGTTTTGTTTGAGGCAGAGTCTCGCTCTGTCACCAAGGCTGGAATGCAATGGCACAATCTTGGCTCACTGCAACCTCTGCCTCCCAGGTTCAAGCAATTCTCCTGCCTCAGCCTCCCAAGTAGCTGGGATTACAGGCACCCACCACCACAGCCGACTAATTTTTTGTTTTTTTGAGACAGAGTTTCACTCTTGTTGCCCAGGCTGAAGTGCAATGGTGCCATCTCGGCTCACCGCAACCTCCAGCTCCTGGGTTCAAGCGGTTCTCCTGCCTCAGCCTCCTGAGTGGTGGGATTACAGGAATGTGCCACCATGCCCGGCCAATTTTGTATTTTTAGTAGAGACAGGGTTTTGCCATGTTGGCCAGGCTGGTCTCAAACTCCTGGCCTCAGGTGATCCACCCACCCACCTCAGCCCCACAAAGTGCTGGGATTACAGGCGTGAGCCACTGAGCCCGGCCCTAAATAAATTTTATCTGATAAACAATGATCTTAAATGTTTACCACGCAGATGCAGATTAAATTTGAAAAAGGCATTTTGCTGATAAAAATGATTATTTTTTTTGAGACAGGGTCTCGCTCTGTCATCCAAGTTGGAATTCAGTAGCACAATCATAGCTCACTGCAGCCTCAATCTCCTAGGCTCAAGTGATCCTCCAACCTCAGCTTCCCAAGTAGCCTAGGACCACAGGCATGAGCCACTAATGTGCATTAGTGGCATTTGGCCACTAACAAATGTTCTGAGGGAGTGAATGAATGTTTCTCTTATTAACTAAGCATGGTCTAAAATGAAACTGTCTGTTATATGGGTACACACTAGGCAGCTTTGAGCACCCCACGGCACTTTTTACAACAATCAATGAATGGAATTTACTTGCTTCATTTCAGGATGCCTGGTGTTGGCAGGCTACCTCTGCAATGGGCAAAATGCTCCTAACAGATGGACTAAAGCTCAGGACATGCCAGAAGATCAGCGTGTGCATTAAGATGGAATCCTGGGCAGACTTCTCTCCAAGTCAAAACAACAGTCTGTGCAGAGCCACTCATTTATTACTAAGAGAGCCAAATTATTTAGGAATTTGCCTTAAGCAGTCCCCAGAAACTCCAGATTGACATTCTCAAGCAGAAAGTAGATTTATACATGAAATCACCTGCCAAACACAAGTGGTGAGCAGAAGGTTCTGTGGCAAAGCTGTAAGGTAGTCTGTGGAACAGTTTCCCGAACTGGGGGAACCAGTTCTTGACCTCTGCTCCAGACAGAATTATACTCTAATACAAAATGTCAATGGAATCCCAAGGTAATTTGAAAGATGAACAACACAGGCTATCAAGGAGATCTAAAGTTGAGCAGGCTGCAATTACAAAGTAAACAAGGACAAGGCAACAAATAGCATTGTAATGACCTGTCCTGAGCCCGGGGCTCAGTCATGATCAAGCTCTTATGGAACTTTATTTATTAGAGCCAAGAACACAGTTGGTCCCACAGCCATGGGCTCACACATTTCCATGGACTGGAACAACAATAACCAGGGTCAGAGCAATTCTAATGGTTCCATGTGGCCAGCAGGATTCTCAGAGGGAAAATTTAAGTATTTTTTTATCCTATTTAAAACTTGGCAGAGGTGAGAGATTCACAATAGTTAAGTATTCAAAGGCAAAGTACGCATTTTTCTGATGAAGACTGCCTAATCTGCTAATAAGAAATCACCATTATGCACAACGCTCAGTAATTAGGGCACAGAAAAGATAGCAGCAAAGAAAACCACAGAAATACTTAAGAAGCTAACCATCTCTTTTTTAAGCAACACGTTCCCTAAGTATAATACCTATTGTAATATTCCCTTTAAAAATATGGCCTTTCAGGACAGACCACATTTAGCACATATGAACTAATACACACGACAGAGGGCTAAAAGTCAACTGACAAATCCCAGAGGAGAAAGTGAATGGAATAAGGAACACACTAGCCTGTATATAACTCACCTCAGGAAAGTAAAGGCTATACACAGGATGTGTTATCTTTGATTTGGTTTCCAGTAGAGCTCTCTCTTTTCGCTGTATGCTTTGTTGTAATTCTTGCCACTCCTAGTAAACAAAAAAATTAAAATATTTAAAATCTAGTATGTGTTTTATCACTTTGAGGAGTTTCCAGGTATTATTCCTGACAATGCTAATTAACTACTTAGGATTAGAACAAGTTCAGTTCCACAAATCTGATCATCTCCCTGCTCATCCTTACAATGCCTTTTTAAATATATTAAATCTAACCACTGTAGTACCAACTACATAGCCGTTAATTATCTGACCCTAGCCTACCTCTCTTCGGTCTCCTGTCACTGCCTCCCTCCTTGTGCTTTTTATTCTAGTCATTTCAAACTACCTATACTTCTCTGAACTTACCAAACTATTTTACTCTTCCTAAACCCTGTTTAGACTTTGGTTTCTCCCTTTCTCTGACTACTCATTATTATTTAGGACCAGCTAAAGCCCAAAGTATGAACTCCTGAGTAAAGCCTCCCATAAATTCCCTTCTATCTCAGGACTGAACTGATCACTCCCTCCTTACGTACCTTGCATAAGATGTGTATAATTTCGTATGTACTATAATATTTATTTACAAATCTGCCTGCTCCATTAGCCTACGTATCATTCAAGAGCTGCAGCTGTTTCACATTTGGCTTTGTAATTCTTTAATCTCAGATAGCCTTGGGATGTGACAGATAATAAATAATGATTTGTTGATTTAATGAATGTATTTTTGGTCGTATGAAGAAATCAGTCTGTCAACACCCTAAGAGTCACTGCTACTAACCCTAATATACTGAGGAATATGTCAATTCTCAAAGTCAGGCCAGGGATATAAGGTATTTGACAGATTTTAGTTTCCTGGCAATCAATTTAATTCTCCAAGTACAAAAAAAGCCAAGGCCCTGCAAATGCTAACAGTAGTCGTCTTTGTTTTCTACCATTCCCAAGGCCAAGTGTGTTATTACTCCCTTATACTTTTATCCTTTGCCCTTTACCTCCTTCCTCCTTTTTTGGCCTCTCGATTGCCTCTGAGGCTATTCAGGCAATCCCTTTTTATCTCCTGAACTACAGTGTTACTTTTAGATCAATGGCCACTCAAAAAGAACAACGCTAACAAAACCTAGAGGAAATGGCCAGTTTATTTGCAGTGAGACTCTAAGGACCACATTCTTCTCTATAATTCTCCCATAAATCCTGTGCAACTTAATGCCATGAGATTTTTCTTCTATACTCTGTACTTTCATACCATATTAATAAATTCTCTAAAGACTTCCCCTGTCCTTAATATATCTTATATACACCCACGAAACAAGGTGGTATTCTATAAAAGTTAGCTTTTCCCTTAACCAACCTCTTGACATCAGGGTCCACAGTACTGTTTCTCTACAGTAAACATGACCTGGAGCTCATGACACAGCCTTCCAAGTAAGCACTATGCATTTCACAAACACCTTTCCTTACTCGTATTTCCAGAGATAACCCCAACACTGAAAATCCCCTTATGAGATCAACTGACCTAACCTCAAAACCAGGTCCTACTCCACCTAACAATTTAATATTTAAGAAAATGAGGATTTCCAATCCTTGTTAGAAATCATTTTTCTTTATAACCTTGACTACCATTCCTTAAAAACGTTTTTCAAAGTAATAAAATTATAAAATATACAGGTAATATTTAAAGCAAGCGAGCAAGCAAACAAATGAACAACAACAACAAAACCCAAAGCTATCATCAGAGTTATAATTCCAATTATTTAAACCTATAAGGCTTACTGCTTCATCATCTTTGTTTTGTTTTTCATCTTGCTCTCTATCAGAATCTCTGTCACTACCATCATCTTTTTCACTTTGGGAATCTCTATTGGTTTCTTCTTCTTCAGAATCACTGCCCTTATCTGAAACTTCTTCTTCATCTTCCTTTACTGCAGCTTCCTAAAAGGAAAAAGCAAACACAAAGATTTTGCGTATCTCAATGAGCACATATTAATCTGAATCCCTGAAGTTAACTTATTGTCAACATAACTAAACTGACTCGATGACAATTTCACTATTCATATATAATTTTTTAAAATTATAAACATTCCTACTTATAAAGATGTGGGAGTCACACTGAAGAGTTTAGTACCTGGCTAGTCTGTCTATTGTTAGTTATTTTATTCATTCTTCATAATTTGTCAAATGAAAGTATTTCTATTTGTAAAGCCCAGTAACACAAAGGCTAAGATGGTTCTGCTTTCAAAAACATCAATTATATTTTATTTAAGGAAACAGGTAGTTTATAGAAAAGTATAATGTTGGGGCTAGCCACAGTGACTCATGCATATAATCCTAGCACTTTGGAAGGCAGAAGCAGGAGGATGGCTTGAGGCCAGGAGTTCAAACCAGCCTGGGCAACATAGCAAGACCCGATCCCTTTTAAAAAAATATATATATATAGTGATATATATATATATCACTAGGCATGATGGTACACATCTGTAGTCCCAGCTAGTTGGGAGGTTGAGGTGGGAGAATCACTTGAGCCCAGGAGTTTAAGGCTGCAGTAAGCCATGACCATGCCACAGCACTTCAGTGTGGGTGGCAGAGCAAGACCCTATCTCAAAAAAGGAAGGGAGGAAGGGAGAAAGGGAGAAAGGGAGGGAGAAAGGGAGGGAGGGAAGGAGGGAGGGAGAAAGGGAGGGAGGGAGGGAGGGAGGGAGGGAGAAAGGGAGAAAGGGAGGGAGGGAGGGAGGGAGGGAGGGAGGGAGGGAGGGAGGGAGGAAGGAAGGAAGGAAGGAAGGAAGGAAGGAAGGAAGGAAGGAAGGAAGGAAGGAAGGAAGGAAGGAAGGAAAAGTGCTTCTTTGGAAGTATAGAATCACTTTCTTTAACAGGGCATGATGCAGTAAGGCAAGGCAGTATCTCTAGCAAAATACTAGCTCACTTCAAGAATCAAAGAGAACAGCAAATTAAATGCAAAGAAAGCAGAAATAGGCAGGACACGGTGGCTCATGCCTGTAATCCCAGCACTTTGGGAGGCTGAGGCAGGTGGATAATTTAAGGCCAGGAGTTTGAGACCAGCCTGACCAACATGGTGAAACCCCATCTCTACTAAAAATACAAACAAAAAAACAAACAAAAAACAAAAAAAAAAAAACTAGCTGGGCGTGGTAGCACATGCCTGTAATCTCAGCTACTTGGGAGGCTGAGGCAGGAGAATCACTTGAACTTGGTAGGTGGAGGTTGCAGTGAGCCACTGCCTGAGTAACAGAGTATGACTCTGTCTCAAAAAACAAACAAAAAAAAGCAGAGAGAGGTATAGAAAAAGAAACTTAAAACTAAAAGTTGGTTCTTTGAAAAGGTTAATAAAATTGATTAAACCCCTAGGCAAGAATGATCAAGAAAAAAAAAGAAACAATAAAAATTACCAATATGATGAACAAAAGAGGCGTAACTATATCCAACAGACATTAAAAGAAAATTATGAATAATGTTATGCCAACAAATTTAATAAGAGGAAATAGACAAATTCCTTGAAAAACACAATTTGCTAAAATCAATAAGAAAAACGCAGAATATATATTAAAGAAAGAAACTCCACAAATAAACTCCCTTTGAAAACTCCAGGCCCAGATGGTTTCCCTGGAGAATTCTTCCACAGACTAAAAAAACAAATTGAAGCTTACACATACTCTTCTGAGCAAAAAAGGGAATACTTCCTAGCTTGATTAATAACGCCAGCATAAATCTGATACAAAACCTGACAAGGATATTACAAAAAAAGAGAATGACAAATCAATATTTGCTCTTAAAATTAGATGTGAGAATACAAAGAAAATACCGTCAAATCCAGATAAATATAAAAAAGGATACTAAGTTATGGCCAAATGATATTTGTTCCAGGAATGCAGGGATGGTTTCAAATTTTTTAAATCCATCAATCTAATTCAACAGAAAGGAAAAAAAGTAAAACAAACAAACAAACAAAAAAAAACAAAACCTTTAATAACATTCACTATTTGCTAGTGATAAAAATTCTCAGCAAACTGGAAATAAAAGGAAACACTTCCTTAACCTGACAAAGAATAGTTACAAAAAACTTACACCTAACATCACATTTAGTGGTAAAATAATGTTTGCTTTCTTCCTAAGACCAACAATAAGATAAGGTTTCTACTATCATAACTCTGAATAAATATTACACTGAAAGTTCTAGTCAGCACAGTGAGACAGAAAGGAAGAAAGGGTATAAAGATTAAAAAGAAAAAAGTAAAACTGTCTTTATTCACAGATGGCAACATTGTATATGTAGAAAATCTTTATTAAAATATCTACAAATGGTTAGAATTATTGCCAATTCATTAAGACTCTTTGATACAAGGTCAATATTTAGAAGCAACTATTTCTATACACCAGCAACAAACACCAAATAAAAATTTTAATGACATTTACGGTGATATCAGAAAGGATCAAATACATAGGGGTAAATCTAACGAAAGATGTGCCATACCTCTGCCACTGGAAATTACAAAACACTGCTGAGAAAAATTAGGGAAGATCCAAATTAATGAAGATAAACCACAATCATGAATAACAAGACTCAGTATTATTAACATGTCAATTCTCCCCATATTGAACCATGGATTCAGTGCAATATCAATGTAAATTTCAGCAGCTTTTTTGGGGGGAAATTGTTAAGCTTATTCTAAAAACTGGCAGGAAATGTAAAGGAATTAAAACACGAAAATTTTGATCAGGAAAATTTTGATCAGTAAAACAGAGTTGGAGCACTTACACTACATATTTTGAGACTTAACATAAAGCTACAACAATTAAAACTGTATGGCACTGGCATAAGAATAGTCAAATAATCAATAGAATGAACGGACAGTCCATAAACAGACCTACACATCATATACAGTATCACCTGTTGTTTTTTTTAATTATACTTAAAGTTCCAGGGTACATGTGCAGAATGTGCAGGTTTGTTACATAGGTACACACATGCCATGGTGGTTTGCTGTACCCATCAACCCATCATCTACATTAGGTATTTCTATTAATGCAATCCCTCCCCTAGCCCACCACCACCTGACAGGCCCCAGTGTGTGATGTTCCCCTCCGTGTCCATGTGTTCTCATTGTTCAACTCACACTTACGAGTGAGAACATGCCAGTGTGTGGATTTCTGTTCTTGTGTTAGTTTGCTGAGAATGATGGTTTCCAACACCATCCATGTCCCTGCAAAGGACATGAACTCATCCTTTTTTATGGCTGCATACTATTCCATGGTGTATATGTGCCACATTTTCTAGTCTATCATTGATGGGCATTTGGGTTGGTTCCAAGTCTTTGCTGCTGTAAACAGTGCCACAATAAACATACGTGTGTATGTGTCTTTATAGTAGAATGACTTATAATCCTTTGGGTATATACCCAGTAATGGGATTGCTGGGTAAATATTGCTAGTTCTAGATCCTTGAGGAATCGCCACACTGTCTTCCACAATGGTTGAACTAATTTACACTCCCACCAACAGTGTAAAAACGTTTCTATTTCTCCACATCCTCTCCAGCATCTGTTGTTTCCTTTTTACTGATTGTCATTCTCACTGGCGTGAAATGGTATCTCACTGTGGTTTCGATTTGCATTTCTCTAATGACCAGTGATGATGAGCTTCTCTTCATATTTTTGTTGGCTGCATAAATGTCTTCTTTTGAGAAGTGTCTGTTCATATCCTTTGCCCACTTTCTGATGGAGTTGTTTTTTTCTTGTAAATCTGTTTACGCTCTTTGTAGATTATGGCTATTGGCCCTGTGTCAGATGGATAGATTGTAAAAACTTTCTCCCATTCTGTGGGTTGCCTGTTCACTCTGATGATAGGTTGTTTTTTGGTTTTTTTTGTTTTTTGTTTTTTGCTGTGCAGAAGCTCTTTAGTTCAATCAGATTCCGTTTGTCTATTTTGGCTTTTGTTGCCATTGCTTTTGGTGTTTTAGTCAAGAAGTCTTTGCCCATGCCCATGTCCTGAGTGGTACTGCCTAGGTTTTCTTCTAGGGTTTTTATGGTTTTAAGTCTTAAGTCTTTAATCCATGTTGAGTTAATTTTTGTATAAGGTGTATGGAAGGATCCAGTTCCTGCTTTCTGCATATGGCTAGCCAGTTTTCCCAATACCATTTATTAAATAGGGAATGCTTTCCCCATTGCTTGTTTTTAACAGGTTTGTCAAAGATCAGATGGTTGTAGATGTGTGGCATTATTTCTGAGGCCTCTGTTCTGTTCTATTAGTTTATATATCTGTTTTGGTATAAGTACCATGCTGTTTTGGTTACTGTAGCCTTGTGGTACAGTTTGAAGTCAGGTAGTGTGATGCCTCCAGCTTTGTTCTTTTTGCTTAAGATTGTCTTGGCTATGCGGGCTCTTCTTTGGTTCCACATGAAATTTAGTTTTTTCCAATTCTGTGAAGAAAGTCAATGGTAGCTTGATCGGGATAGCATTGAATCTATAAATTACTTTGGGGAGTGTGGCCATTTTGACAATATTGATTTTTCCTATCCATGATTTTTCCTATCCATGAGCATGGAATGTTTTCCATTTGTTTGTGTCCTCTCTTATTTCCTTGAGCAGTGGTTTGTAGTTCTCCTTGAAGAGGTCCTTGTAAGTTGTATTCCTAGGTATTTTATTCTCTTTATGGCAATTGTGAATGGGAATTCACTAATGGCTTGGCTCTCCGTTTGTATGTTATTGGTGTATAGGAATGCTTGTGATTTTTGCACATTGATTTTGTATCCTGAGACTTAGCTGAAGTTGCTTATCAGCTTAAGGAGATTTTGGGCTGAGACGATGGGGTTTTCTAAATATACAATCATCTCATCTGCAAATTAAGACCATTTGACTTCCTCTTTTCCTGATTGAATACTCTTTCTTTCTCTTGCCTGACTGCCCTGGCCAGAACTTCCAATACTATGTTGAATAGGAGTGGTGAGAGAAGGCATCCTTGTCTTGTGCTGGTTTTCAAAGACAAGGCTTCCAGTTTTTGCCCATTCAGTATGATACTGGCTGTGGGTTTGTCACAAATAGCTCTTATTTTGAGATACGTTCCATCAAGGCCTAGTTTATTGAGAGTTTTTAGCATGAAGGGCTGTTGAATTTTGTCGAAGACCTTTTCTGCATCTATTGAGATAATCATGTGGTTTTTGTCATTGGTTCTGTTTATTTGATGGATTACATTTATTGATTTGCGTATGTTGAACCAGCCTTGCATCCCAGGGATGAAGCCGACAGATGGTGGTGGATAAGCTTTCTGATGTGCTGCTGGATTCGGTTTGCCAGTATTTTATTGAGGATTTTCACATCAATGTTCATCAGGGATATTGGCCTGAAATTTTCTTTTTTTGTTGTGTCTCTGCCAGGTTTTGGTATCAGGATGATGCTGGCCTCATAAAATGAGTTAGGGAGGATTCCCTCTTTTTCTATTGTTTGGAATAGTTTCAGAAGGAATGGTATCAGCTCCTCTTTGTACCTCTGGTAGAATTCGGCCGTGAAACTATGGTCCTGGACTTTTTTTGGTTGGTAGGCTATTAATTGCTGCCTCAATTTCAGAGATTATTATTGATCTAGTCAGGAATTTGACTTCCTCCTGGTTTAGTCTTGGGAGGGTGTATGTGTTCAGGAATTTATCCATTTCTTCTAGATTTTCTTGTTTATTTGTGTAGAGGCATTTATAGTATTCTCTGATGGTAGTTTGTATTTCTGTGGGATCAGTGGTGATATCCCCTTTATCATTTTTTTATTGCATCTTTTTTATTCTTCTCTCTTTTCTTCTTTATTAGTCTGGCTAATGGTCTATCTATTTTGTTGATCTTTTCAAAAAACTAGCTCCCAGATTCATTGATTTTTTTGATGAGTTTTTTGTGTTTCTATCTCCTACAGTTCTGCTCTTAGTTATTTCTTGTCTTCTGCTAGCTTTTGAATTTGTTTGCTCTTGCTTCTCTAGTTCTTGTGATGTTAGGGTGTCAATTTTAGATATTTCCTGCTTTCTCTTGTGGGCATTTAGTGCTATAAATTTCCCTCTACACACTGCTTCAAATGTGTCCCAGAGATTCTAATACGTTGTGTCTTTGTTCTCATTGGTTTCAAAGAACATCTTTATTTCTGCCTTCATTTCATTATTTACCCAGTAGTCATTCAGGAGCAAGTTGTTCAGTTTCCATGTAGTTGTGCAGTTCTGAGTGAGTTTCTTAATCCTGAGTTCTAATTTGATTGCGCTGTGGTCTAAGAGACTGTTTGTCATGATTTCCATTCTTCTGCATTTGCTGAGGAATGTTTTACTTCCGATTATGCAGTCAATTTTGGAATAAGTGCGATGTGGTGCTGAGGAGAATGTGTATTCTGTCGATTTGGGCTTTACAATTTGGTATGTTTTTGCAGTGGCTGGTACCAGTAGTTACTTTCCACGTTTAGTGCTTCCTTCAGGAGCTCTTGTAGGGCAGGTCCGGTGGTGACAAAATCTCTCCGCATTTCCTTGTCTGTAAAGGATTTTATTTCTCCATCGCTTATGAAGCTTAGTTTGGCTAGATATGAAATTCTGGGTTGAAAATTCTTTTCTTTAAGAATGTTGAATATCGGGCCCAAGTCTCTCTTCCGGCTTGTAGGGTTTCTGCCGAGAGATCTGCTGTTAGTCTAATGGGCTTCCCTTTGTGGGTAACTCGATCTTTCTCTCTGGCTCCTCTTAATATTTTTTCCTTCATTTTAACCTTGGTGAATCTGATGATTATGTGTCTTAGGGTTGCTCTTCTCAAGGAGTATCTTCGTGGTGTTCTCTGTATTTCCTGAATTTGAATGTTGGCCTGCCTCGCTAGGTTGGGGAAGTTCTCCTGGATAATGTCCTGAAGAGTATCTTCCAACTTGGTTTCATTCTCCCCGTCACTTTCAGGTACACCAATCAAACACAGATTTGGTCTTTTCAGAGTCCCATACTTCTTGCAGGCTTTGTTCGTTTCACTCTTTCTTCTCTAATCTTGTTTTCTCGCTTTATTTCATCGAGTTGATCTTCAATCTGATATCCTTTCTTCTGCTTGATCAATCTGGCTACCGGGACTTGTGAATGTTTCACGAAGCACTCGTGCTGTGTTTTTCAGCTCCATCATGTAATTTGTGTTCTTCTCTAAACTGGTTATTCTAGTTAGCAATTCGTCTAACCTTTTTTCAAGGTTCTTAGCTTCCTTGCATTGGGTTAGAACATGCTCCTTTAGCTAGAAGGAGTTTGTTATTACCCACCTTCTGAAACCTACTTCTGTCAGTTCATCATACTCATTCTCCATCCAGTTCTGTTCCCTTGCTGGCAAGGAGTTGTGATCCTTTAGAGAAGAGGCATTCTGGTTTTTGGAATTTTCAGCCTTTTGGGGCTGATTTCTCCCCATCTGCATGGATTTATCTACCTTTGGTCTTTGAAGTCAGTGACCTTCGGATGGAGTCTCTTGAGTAGACATCCTTTTTGTTGATGTTGATGCTATTCCTTTCTATTTGTTAGTTTTCCTTCTAACAGTCAGGCCCCTTTGCTGCAGGTCTGCTGGAGTTTGCTGGAGGTCTGCTCCAGACCCCGTCTGCCTGGATATCACCGGTGGAGGCTGCAGACCAGCAAAGATTGCTGCCTCTTCCTTCCTCTGGAAGCTTTGTCCCAGAGGGGCACCCGCCAGATGCCAGCCAGAGCTCTCCTGTATGAGGTGTCTGCTGTAGGAGATGTCTCCCAGTCAGGGTACATGGGGGTCAGGGACCCACTTGAGGAGGTAGTCTGTCCCTTATCAGAACTTGAATGCTGTGCTGGTCGATCCGCTGCTCTCTTCAGAGCTGCCAGGTAGGGATGTTTAAGTCTGCTGAAGCTGCACCCACAACTGCCCCTTCCCCGAGGTGCTCTGTCCCAGGGAGGTGGGGTTTTA
This sequence comes from Macaca mulatta, assembly GCF_049350105.2. Lineage (NCBI taxonomy): Eukaryota > Metazoa > Chordata > Mammalia > Primates > Cercopithecidae > Macaca > Macaca mulatta. Next base: position 77,896,514 of record NC_133409.1, on the reverse strand, counting down.
TCTATAATTCCCTGACTGGGGTTGCTGCCTTTTTTTCAGAGATGCCCTGCCCAGAGAGGAGACAGGCCGCAGCAGCCTTGTTGGGCTCAGTGTCATCTGTTTTACAACGAAGTGCCATTACAATTTACTGAGGAAAGAATGACCTTTTCAATGAATGGTGATGGTGTAAGTGGTTCATACCCCCTACCTTGCACCATTCAAGAAAAGTTAATTCAAGATAGTTTTATCAACTAAGGTAATGTTTCCAGAAGAAAACAGAAAAATACCTCCCTGACTTTGGAGCAGTCAGGATGTCTTAATTTTTAAGACACAGAAGCATTAGCCATTGATGAAAAATGACCTCACTGATGAAAAAAAGAGACTAATGAAATTGACCTCATTAAAATAAGAACCATTAGAAGCTACCAATAAGAGAGTAAAAATGTAAGGACTCTTACCCAGAATATATACAGAATTCCTACAAATTCAGTAACAAGACAAACAACCTAATAGAAAAAGAAGTTATCCAAATGGCCAGCAAGCACATGAAAAGGTGTTCAACATCATTAGCCATCAGGTAAATGCAAACAAAAATCACATGAAGAGATATCGCTACAGATCTACCAAATGGCTAAAAGACTGGTAAAACCAAGTATTGGTGAATATGTAGAACAAAAGACTCACGAATGTTATAGGAAGGAGCATAAAATGGTACAACTTTGGCAAATAGGCTCTTTTAATGAGTTAAGCATGCACCTACTTTATAATCCAGCAATTTCACTGCTAGGTGGAAAATGACTGTCCACAAAATGCCATGTATAAGAATAAGCATAGCACCCTTTATTCATATTAGATTAAGAACTACAGACAACCCAAATGTCCAACAACCACAAAACAGATAAATGTGGTATATTCATACAATGAAATACTATACACATATACACACACACAAACACAGAATTAACTACTGCTACAAATACAGAGGGATTATCATGAACATAACGCTGAATGAAAGGAGTCATACATAAAATATGACACTTATATGACCTTTAAGAATAGTCAAAACTAATCTATGGCAATTACAGACAGAATAGTGGGAGGTAGAGGGATGGGGAGATGGGTGGAGGGCTCATTGAGAAGGGCACAAAGGAGCTTTCTAGGGTATCACGGGTGCATAAATATGTAAAACTTTTGAAGCTGTACACATAGATTTGATCATTTTAGTGTTTGTATATTTTAGCTCAATGATAATAACGATAATAATAAACTTACATTCCCAACAACTCCATTTGCCTGCTTTTGTTTCTGTTGCTTTGACTGTGGTAACAGCACAGGTGTAGGTTTTTTTTTTAAAGGTTTCTTTTTTTTTGATTTAGCAGTTTTCTTGGGTCCTTTACTCTTCTGTTGCCATCCTCCTTTTGTCCTGTTCTTGTTAGTTTCCCCCTGCTGTAAATCATAACATGTCATACTTGTAAGTTATAGCAATAGATATTCAATTGAAGGTTACAGTAATTTTTAGGTGGAAATGGTTAAACTGAGTTACTCTCCCAGAGCAATATAAGTCAACTGGAGAAGTAAATAAAATATTTCTTTCACTAGGAAAGATAGGTTCGGAAACCCAAGTTTTTACCCCATCTTCTGCTGGCTGTTCCTCTGCAGCACAGATGGACTGCTCCTTTTCAAATACTTCCTAAGGGGTAGCAAAAAGAGAAATACAAAATCTGTCAACCTATATTTATCTTTCAGACAAAGCAATCTTTCAAACTGTATTTTTAAAGTATTTTTAACTGGCTACAATTGAGGAAGAAGGAGGAGACATTTAGCAATTACTAGCTGATGACTGCGTGCATATGCAAGTAGATACCTTGTATCTCACATCTGTCTTGAACAAGTTTTGAAAGTACAGTCTACTCAAGTTTACAAATGGAGTAAGGATACATACAGTAAAAATATTTAAAATTTCATTTTATTCTAATAGCAAGCAAACATGAGTATTTTAATGTTATGAGTATACTATTTTCTGCATTAAAACCTTGACAATAAGTCAGTGTGATGTGCAAAATAACAACAACAAAAAAAAAAAAAAAACCCTTGAGACTAGTATTAGTTTATTCACTATAGTCAGTGATACTACTTAATGGACCTGAGACCTGAGACTAAGAACTGAATCATCACAGGTGGGGCACGGTGGCTCATGACTATAATCTCAGCACTTTGGGAGGCTGAGGCAAGAGGATTGCTTGAGCCCAGAAGTTTGAGACTAACATGGGCAACATAGTGAGACCCCACATCTATTTTAAAAAATCACCAAGAAAATCTACATATCCTAAAGCTATATCCACCAACCATACAATCCATTTAGAATCAGTACAGAACCGATAAATTTAGGATTTAAATCCCAGTAAGCATCTATACTAGATGACATACAGACTGTGTTTAATGAACTCCCTAGAATTACTAAAGCTAACAAGTAAAAGCAGTTATAATTGTTAGGCTCTATACAATAAAGAGAGCCTAATTCAGAAGTCAACTCTGAACAGTCCATACCACTTGCCCATTTTTTTTTTTTTTTTTTTTTTTTAAAGACAGTGGTCTTGTTATGCTGCTGGTCTCAAACTCCTGAGCTAAAGAATCCTCCCACCTCAGCCTCCCAAGTAGCTGTGCCACTGTGCCTGCCCTGCCACCTGCTTTTTAAAACAAAGCTTTACTGGAACATGACCACACCCATTTGTAAGTTCAGTAGTTGCTACAAACACTGTATCACTTATAAAACCTAAGATACTTACTATCTGGACCTTTAAAGAAAAAGGTTGCCACTCCCTAGTCTAATTCTATCATAACTTCCTCCTTTCACTTATTAGCTGGGTTCTGCTACTTGATTACTCCAAGGGACAGTTCATACAAGAATGGGAAGATAAAAACAATTCTTTTCTTTACTCCAGGGCAGTTCTATTCTTTTTTCTACCAATCACTCCAGAAACGTTAATAGTTCAAGAACAAAGTTTTGCTCATTTTTCAGGCTGGGAAGTCCAAAGGATATGGGTAGTCTAGATTCGGATTCTAAACCCAATTTTAGCATTGGTTTCGGTTCCTCTTCTCCCAGGAGGCACCTCTCTCACCCAGAGTCCACGACAAATGCTTCCTTATCACTTGCTATAATAAAACCAACATCTTGGATTCAATATATCCTACTACAAAATATGATTTTCAAGCCGGGCTTGGTGGCTTACACCTGTAATCCCAGCACTTTGGGAGGCTGAAATGGTAGGATCACTTGAGGTCAGGAGCTCAAGACCAACCTGGCCAACACAGTGAGACCCCCATCTCTATAAGAAAAAAATATATATGTTTTTCCTACCAGCAATTTTAGGCATGGGATATAAATGTGGCATATATTTCTTGCAGATGCTCAAAAACCTCAGGGCAAAAGGCTAAAATCTACCACTAGTTGAATAAATTGAGTAAAAATACTTCAGTCTCTACCAGTTGACTCAGGAGAAAATATAAATAAAAGAAACTGAGAGCCAAGCATGCTGGCTCATGCCTGTAATCCCAGCACGTTGGGAGGCCAAGGCAGGAGGATCCTTTGAGCCCAGGAGTTTGAGACCAGCTAGGCAACCTACAGAGATCCACATCTCTATTTAAAAATACATATATATATTAGGCCAGGCATGGTGGCTCATGCCTAAATCCCAGCACTTTCGGAGGCTGAGGCAAACATATCACTTGAGGACAGGAGTTCGAGACCAGCCTGGGCAACATGGAGAAACCCCATTTCTACTAAAAATACAAAAAAATTAGCTGGGCATGGTGGTGCACACCTGTGGTCCCAGCTACTCAGGAGGTTGAGGTGGGAGAATCATTTGAGCCTAGGAGGCGGACGTTGCAGTGAGCCAAGATTGCACCACTGCACTCAAGACTGGGTAACACAGTGAGACCGTGTCTCAACAAAAAATAAAATAGGCCAGGTGCAGTTGCTCACGCCTGCAACCCCAGCATGTTGGGAGGCCAAGGTGGGTGGATCACTTGAGGTCAGGATTTCAGGACCAGCCTGACCAACATGGTGAAACGCCATCTCTACTAAAAATACAAAAATTAGCCAGGTGTGGTGGCATGTGCCTGTAATTCCAGCTACTAGGGAGAGGCTGAGGCAGAAGAATCACTTGAACCTGGGAGGCAGAGGTTGCAATGAGCCGAGATTGCACCACTGCATTCCAGCCTGGGTGAGAGCTAGACTCCATCTCAAAAAAGAAGATGAAGGAAATATATGCAAAATGATTGCACCAGATTTAACAAAAAAGCATGAGACAAGTATCAATCCACATTTAAGTGCCTATATGTACGTATGCACTATAAAGACCCAGATGGTAAATATGAGCATGGAGAAAGATAGGAGAAGATACAAAACAACAAGATTATGCATTCTGGTCACTTGAGGCTGACAAGGGGTTTTCCTAAAGAAAATGAGAGATGGGCTGGGCACGGTAGCTCCTGTAATCCCAGAACTTTGGGGGGCTGAGGCAGGTGTATCACCTGAGTTCAGGAGTTCAAGACCAGCCTGGTCAACATGGTGAAACCCCATCTCTACTAAAAACACAAAAATTAACCAGGTGTGGTGGTGCGTGCCTGTAATCCCAGCTACTCAGGAGGCTGAGGCAGGAGAATCAATTGAACTCAAGAGATGTAGGTTGCAGTGAGCCAAGATCATGCCACTGCACTCCAGCCTGGGCAACAAGAATGAAACTCCATTTAAAAAAAAAAAAAAAAAAGGGGAGGGAGGGAGGGAGGGAGGGAGGGACGGACGGACGGACGGACGGACGGAAGGACGGAAGGAAGGAAGGAAGGAAGGAAGGAAGGAAGGAAGGAAGGAAATAAATGGGAGAGAGAAGGGATCCATGACAAAAACATCATTTAGCTCTACAGGTATACATGCATTAGGCTACATTACAGTGATAAGCCTCAAAATGAATCATCTCGAAGTGGTGAGATTTCGGGTAATTTTAATTTCTTCCTATACTTTTCTGCATTGCCTAAATTTTTTCCAGACAACATAAATGTTTCACATTATCAGGAAAAAAAAATGTTATTTTTATTGTAATTCTTAAATTTTGAAATGAAAAATAAGAGTCGGCCGGGCGCGTTGGCTCAAGCCTGTAATCCCAGCACTTTGGGAAGCTGAAATGGGCGGATCACGAGGTCAGGAGATGGAGACCATCCTGGCTAACACGGTGAAACCCCGTCTGTACTAAAAAAAAAAAATACAAAAAAAACTAGCCGGGCGAGGTGGCGGGCACCTGTAGTCCCAGCTACTGGGGAGGCTGAAGCAGGAGAATGGCATAAACCCGGGATGCAGAACTTGCAGTGAGCTGAGATCCGGCCACTGCACTCCAGCCTGGGCGACAGAGCGAGACTCCATCTCAAAAAAAAATAAAAAATAAAAAAATAAATAAAAGAGTCAATTCTCTATAGAACTCACTAAAAAGAAATGTGATGAAATTCTCATCAGTAACAACTTCTGTATAGCACTTCACAGCTTAAGAACTATATCCACATTACTTTGCTATGATTATGTTTTATAGAGAATTAAACTATCACACAAAGGACTATTTTCCAGGTTTTATTAGTGTATGTGAAAACTGTTTCATGAAAATTAATTGAAAATTTCAAAAGAGTTAATAGAATTTGCAAAATTAGATCTTGGTATTACAACAGTTTTGACTTTGAGAATGACGGAAATAAATATAAAAGCCTTGACACACAACTCTTAAAGCATAAAAATACAGATAGACTACTTACAGCCATTGTTTGCCTTGTCAACTTAACCAATACTGTAACTAAGGATCCTACTGTGATGTTGTTGCTATCTTCATCATCTAACACTGTTAAGATGGAAGAAAAAAAAAAACAGCAAAAAATAAAAATCAAGTTCTATGTCAATGCAAACAGCAAAACTTGGCTTACCTAAATTAGTTTGGCACTTCAGTATTTCAAGCATATTGTATTTTAAATTTGTTAAAAAAAAAAAAAAACTGATTGACTACTCTGTATAAGGCTCTCCAGTAGATGCTTTTAATAATTCATTTAATCTCTAAAATAGCCCTACAAAGTATAGATACTTAGAAACTTTTAGAAACTAAAGTTTAGCTAGGCGTGGTGTCTCATGCCTGTAATCCCATCACTTTGGGAGGCCAAGGTAGGCGGATGGCGTGGGCTCAGGAATTCGAGATCAGTGGGACAACATGACAAAATCCTGTCTCTACAAAAAATACAAAAGTTAGCCAGGCGTGATGGTGCAAGCCTGTAGTCTCAGCTACTCGGGAGGCTGAGGTGGAGGACAGCTTGAGCCTGGGAGGCAGAGGTTGCAGTGAGCCAAGATAGCGCCACTGCACTTCAGAGCAACAGAGTGAGACCTCGGCTCAAAAAAAAAAAAAAAAAGAAAGAAACCAAGGTTCGGAAATATTTAAGTAAAATACCCAAACCCAAACCCACACAACACCTGCATTCGCACGCTAAGCTTCAAGCCCAGGTTTTTGAAAACACAGTATAATGTGAGACTTACCATAACACAGTTCTCTCATAGTGACATAAAAATAGGCTTTTGTCACCCTATTAAACTGTGCAAACCTTACATTCACAAGATTTTACCTGTATGATCAATGTCTGTCTGAATAAAATAATGAAAACTAGTATTCCTAACCACACAAAAGAGACTTATTTTTTTAAAGGCAGGAACAAATATATCCTCTTTACACTAAAAAGCACTTGTGAAAAAGTATTTTTTCAATAAATGGTACTAAATACATGTTTTTGCAATTATTTAATTTTTAAAACCACATTTCCCACACATATCCCCAAAAACTCTACTATGAAGTTAATAAAACAAAATAAATAAAAATAACTCAAATATACCTTCCATTCAAATGTGATCCTTAATTTATTTTTTCTACAGATTTTATCTGTAAGATAGTTCTTCTTATATATTTTTACCTACAATTTTAAGTTTGTTACGTTTGCTTTTCATACTGGTCTGCAATTTACTAACATACCATCAGTTGAAAAGAATGACCTCCAATAATCTACAATTGCTATCTCCATTACTGGCTATAAGGTGCAGCAGCTGGGTATCAACAAAGGGTATAATATCCCTTCTTCACCCTGGAAGTCTCCATTATCAAAAATCAAATCTGGGCCACATATTCATCTATATTTTTCATTTTGCACAGTTGTATGTGCACAAGCATGTCATGTGAAATAACCACATGAATGCTGACCTGCTGTTTGGTGCTTTAAAGTGAAGAAAAGGACAACAATAGATTCTATTACAGATTCTTGCAAGGTAGGGAAGGAGATCCACCATCTCCAGTATTACTATCAGGCAGATGCCCCTTTCCTGCTTCTATACTTCTTCTACTCCTCCTTCATCAACTATAGCACTATTATTAGATAATTAGGCAGCATTGTAAAAATATAAATAAACTGTCTATACAAGATGCTATGGAGTGGAACATATGGTAATATTTGTCGGTGAGGCTCAACACTCTTAAATTTCTACTTCCTATAAGAAAATCTCTTCTAATATTCATTTTTCTAAGAAGTATGTACTTTTGGCCAGGCATGGTGGCTCACACCCACAATCCCAGCATTCTGGGAGGCTAAGGTGGGTGAATCACCTGAGGTTGGGAGTTTGAGACCAGCCTGGCCAACATGGTGAAACTCCATCTCTACTAAAAATACAAAAATTAGCTGGGCATGGTGGCACATGCCTGTAATCCCAGCTACTCGGGAGGCTGAGGCAGGAGAATCACTTGAACCTAGAGGTGGAGGTTGCAGTAAGCCAAGATAGTGCCACTGCACTTCGGCCTGGGCAACAGAGCGAGACTGTCTCAAAAAAAAAAAAAGAAATAAAGAAAGAAAAGGGTGTATTTTAACAGTTCTTAATATCAAAAAGTATCTCTGTAAGTACCAAAATTTTTATTTGGACGGTTTCATTAAATCAGCACAGTCCTAAATACAGCTTTTACATTAGTATTTTTAAAGTCTGAAAACTCATGGCCCCACAAGGCAACCCCAACTCCTCACCAAAGCAAACCAAGTTTTCTTTTTTTTTTTTTTTGAGACAAAGTCTCACTCTGTCGCCCAGGCTGGAGTGCAGCGGCCGGATCTCAGCTCACTGCAAGCTCCGCCTCCTGGGTTTGCGCCATTCTCCTGCCCCAGCCTCCCTATAGCTGGGACTACAGGCACCCGCCAGCTCGCCCGGCTGGTTTTTTGTATTTTTTAGTAGAGACGGGGTTTCACCGTGTTAGCCAGGATGGTCTCGATCTCCTGACCTCGTGATCCGCCCGTGTCGGCCTCCCAAAGTGCTGGGATTACAGGTTTGAGCCACCGCGCCCAGCCAACAAACCAAGTTTTCATAACACGTATGCTACACTCCAGTCAAACTGAAACCAAACTGCACTGACTGCCTTCCTTTACCAAACATGCCAATCTTTGGGAGCCATTTACCTTTCCTCAATTCCTATTAGAATACAAGCTCAATAAGGAGAGGCTTTGTCTTACCACGGCTTCCCCAGGACCTAGAAGAATGCACAGCATTCAATATTTGCTGTATAAATAAATGGTACAACGTCTGTGTCATTCATTTTAACACTTAGCATATGTTATCTTGGTTTGTGTGTGTGTGTTTTAAATTTTATAAAAACAGGGTCTCCCTATGTTGCCCAGGCATGTCTCAAACTCTTGGGCTCAAGTGATCCCCCTGCCTTGGCCTCCCAAAGTGTTGGGATTAAAGGCATGACACCACTGGGCCCAGCCCTTACCTTGTTTTAAATCCTATTGCTTCAACTGGACAATAAGCTCTCTTTAAAGACACAAACCAGGCACGGTGGCTCCCACCTATAATCACAGCACTGTGGGAGGCCAAGGCAGGTGGATCAGTTGAGCCCAGAAGCTCGAGACCAGCCTGCGCAACATGGTGAAACCCTGTCTCTACTAAAAACACAAAAAATAAAATTAGCCAGGTATGGTAGTGTGCACCTGTAGTCCCAGCTACTCAGGAGGCTGAGGTAGGAGGACTGCTTGAGCCTGGGAGGCAGAGGATGCAGTGAGCCAAAATCGCACCACTGCACTCCAGCCTGGACGACAGAGTGAGACCCCATCTCAAAAATTATTTATAAATAACTAAATAAAATAAAGACAGAAACCATTATTAATACATCCCTGTATTCTTGGTAACTAAAAGAATGTTCTCATAATGGTAACTTAGCGAATGTTAAAGCTCAGACCACCACCACAATGGAAGAATGGAGCAGATAGTCTCTAATTCTCTCAGTATTCTAAGACCATTCAGATATTGAAACAGAAACACAGGGCAATTATATAGGTAGAAAAACAACCTTTATTTTTTTTCCCTCAAAGAAAATATAGAGGTAGGGTAAGAAAAACACACGAAATGTGGCGTAAAACACAGTAATTTTCAACATTTAATTAACATAAACAAGTTGGGTTTTAAAAATTTAATTTTACAACTAAGCAGCTATTTCTTTCATACTAATAATATATTTCAAATATCTCATTCTTTTATCGTGCCTGGAAGTCTTCACCATTCTTTGGAAAGTTAAGAAATTGCTAAAAGTTGAACTACAGAACAGAGTTCTCAGGCTTCATCCCATTATGAGGATAATAAAAGTAGGACTCCATCAGTGTTCTCAAACTATTAGGTATAAATCATTTTCCAACACACAAAATCTGACAGGTAAACTACAGTTCTGCAAAGTCTAATAACAAGTTCTCTTATTAAGTACAGTGTTTTGAGAATCCTGAGTCAAATAAATGAGAACCAGTCTATCAAAAGGGAAGCAATGTTCAACAGAGAAACCTCCCACTTACCCTGTGATTTTATATCCATGGTCACATATGGAAAACTCCCAAGGACAGCCATAACCTCTTCATATTTTTCATCTTCAAGGAAGTGCAGTAGAGTGTGACGATCTGATTCTTTTAAACTCACCAAATCCTGGATAGTTTTAATTTTATACTGAATTTAAAAAAAAAGAAAATACATAATTCCCTAACTCACAAAGCTTTTCATAAAAAGAAAATTACTCACACCTTAACTACAACAAAATCCAGCAACTTTTAGAAAAATGTTGATTAATGTGCATTTCAAAGCACAAAATAACCACATGGCATTTCATGACCTTTTTCTCCAAGACAATATGAATTAAAAATTTTTAAATTATAAAGTTAATACAGGCTTATTTTTTTAAATTAGAAAAAATAAAGTTGGAGGGGAAAAAAATAAGAATCTTGACTCAACCAAAAACTTTGTCAACTGATGTCCTCAGTTAATTTTCAATTTTAATAACAAAAACCTTTAATTGCAATTAATAGGTTTACTATTACCAAACCTGTACTAATAAACCTTTACTTTTACCTAACAAAAGTAAAAATAAACCTCAATAAAGGCACACCTTCAAGGTTTTACTACACAACATTCTCATTTTTGTTATTCTTAAAATATAGCTGTTACTGTAGTAATACCCATCTTGGCGAAATGGTTACTTAGGAGCATGTTCTTTAATTTTCCAGGTCTTTGGTGCTAGTTATTTTTCACTTTCAAAGACACAGATTAGATCATGAGGCATGTAAAATCTCTGCTTTTAGATTCTAAAGTGTTTAATTATGACTTAGCATATAATCAAATTTATAAGGGGAACATGAGTACTTGAAAGGACAGAGAACTCTGATATAAATTTCCAACATGCATTTATTAATTCTACATTAATATACTATCAAATCCAATGTCTATTCTCTGCTCGTTTTATCTATTATATACAAAATAATGTTTAAAATCTCCTACTAGAATTGAACTTCAGTTTCTTGTATTTCCTCATTTATACAAATTTTTGTTATACCTTAAGATTCATTATCATGTTTGTACTATAGATTACACATTCTAAATAAGAACGGTCTTTATTTAATTTATTAAATGTTTTTGTTGTTCATACTTAACCAGTAAACAATTGCCCAACGTTTAAGCCAAGAATAAAATGACTGGAAAGTAGACAGTACATTTATTTTTGGTAACATAATATAAGGACCTAACTGTTGACTGTTTAAATGCACCAACCCCCAAAATAGTAAAGCCACTTACAATAGTAAAGTACTATAAAACAGCTACCTAGTCATGAAAATGTTAACAGAACCACCTGAAAGTTTTAGAATATTTAAGACATTCTAAATCTAAAAAATGCATTTCCAGAAAACTTTTATTCATGTTACCTTTAAGTGACAGGACAAACTGCTCAAAACTGACTTTAAAGTAGCCAAGAATTACCTTCTTATGATTAGAAACCCGTCTAAGATTGTCCTCTTCAATATGAGGGAGCTGCAGAAGGGGAGACTTAAATTGCTGAAGTCCCTGAACAGCCATCTGAGAAAGCTTCATGCAGTTTTCTAGGGATGCCAAAGTTGGAGCACGAAACTCCCTTTCTTAGAAAGAATAGGAAAAAAAGAAACAGGGCTGGACTTTTTACATGTTCAGGAGTATACAATTCATCACAAAAAACACAATTCACACTAAATCCTTAACATCTCAAATTTGAGGATCATAATGAAGATTTTCCTTTAAAAGTTACCAGAGAAGATGCTAAAATTACACAAACTTGATCAAATGAACATTTTCCAGCAACAACCATTGATTTTTAAAAGAAAAATTATTTGCTTCACCTCAAATAATAGTAAATTATCAGACATTATCAGTATCACCAACATATGACACCATGACAAGAACCAACATCGCTCGTAACAACAAACCATACCACTATCCTTTTTTAAGGGTATTCCTTTCCATTACTGACCACAAATTTCCTCATTCTTTTCCTTCTATACAAAAAAAAAAAAAAAAAAATGGCTAGATGCCTGTAGGCATGTGGCTCATGACTATAATGCCAGGGCTTTGGGAAGCTGAAGTGGGAAGATTGCTTAACGCCAGGAGTTGGAAACCAGACCAGTTGGGCAACAAAGTGAGATCCCACCTCTACACAAAATGTAAAGTTAGCTCTGTGCTGTGGTATGCGCCTGTAGTTCTAGCTACTCAGAGAGCTAAGGTAGAAGGACTGCTTGAGCCCAGGAGTTTGAGGCTGCAGTGAGCTATGATTACTCTACTGGACTCCAGCCCTGGTAGATGCTGTCTATAATTAATTAATAAAAATTACATAACATATGAATCACTATTGTATCAGTTAAATAATTATTTCAAATTCACTGTTAGAAAAAAATAATGACTTAACTCAAAAATTATTCAAAGAAAAAGGAAATTTTAAATCTTTGCAAACAATTGAACAATAAAACAATTAAATTATCATGCCTGTAATTCCAGCACTTTGGGAGGCTGAGGCGGGTCAAGGTCAGGAGCTCAATACCAGCCTGACCAACATGATGAAACCCCATCTCTACTAAAAATACAAAAATCAGCCAGGCGTGGTGGCACACGCCTATAATCCCAGCTACTCAGGAGGCTGAAGCAGGAGAATCGCTTGAGACCAGGAGGCAGAGGTTGCACTGAGCCAAGATTTTGTCACTGCACTCCAGCCTGGGTGACAAAGCAAGACTCCATCTCAAACAACAACAACAACAAAAACCCCACAGTGGGCTGTGATATAGACTTTAAATAACAGAAAATATAGAAAAAAAATATGAAAAGCCATAAGTAAAACTGAAAAAGTTCACTGAACTGGCAGACAGAATTATACTGAGTACCCATAAATCCTAAAGTATGAAGTATAATCTGCATATGCTTGCAATAAAAAGTATAACATAATTAACTATATTTCCTCCTCACCTTCACGGTTCCGGGCCATTACTATCAGTTGGCAGATTACATTAACCATTTCTTGAAGTAGGGCAGGACACTTTTTTAGCATGAATTGCTGATCTGCAAAAGAATAAAAAACCTGAAACAGATCATTTTAATTTTACAGTTAAAGCATCTTTACCACTGTGACCCAAAACTAATATTAATGTTATGCCACAAATATTTCACATGATCTCAGAATTTTGCAGATTGAATGGAAGAGTTTCTCCTCAGTATCACTATGTCAAAAATCAGCCATAAAACCCTAGCTCAGATTAGACATTTCAAAGACAAATTTTTAATAACATAACGTTAGGCGTAATAAACCATGGTGGCTGACGCCTATAATCCCAGCACTTTGGGAGGCCGAGGTGGGCGGATCAACTAAATATGTCAAAGTAAATATGTCAACTAAATACAGGGGGAGAGATGAGAGACATAGAAGAGAAGAAGAGGGCAACTTAGAGAAAGAGAGAGACTCTTTCATTTATACTGCATTTAATAACAGTTAACTATTAAGACCACATTAACCTATGGATTTGATACTCAACCTAACAATGATTTGTTTCCTGCTTCTTACAGGTAAGTAAAAATAGAGATGCTTATGCATCTCTACAGAACATTAGCAACAGAATTACTAGTTAATTCAGTATTTCAAAGCAACTCCAATGATAATGCCTAAATAGTGCTCCTTCATTCCACCATAAGCATCCTGTCCTATCACCAATTACTAAGTATCACATGGCCTTGTTTTCAGAAGCATTTAATTGCATTACTGCCTTAAAGGAGGTGGGGGATGGTAGGATATCATTCAAAAAGAACATTTATTTCCTAGAGATAATAACTGTCTTTTAAAACTGTAATTCAAATAATGTTGGTGAAAAAGAGATAATTAATGACATCCCTGGAAACACTGTTGCCTCAATCAACTACTTTTAAGCAAAATACATGGCTTCAAGTACTTATGAAGCTTTAAATAACCATAAAACAGACATTATTGGTAACCACTGTTGGAGGAAGCTTGCAGATGCTGAGGTGAGACGTGTTGGTTGTTGTGAAATCCATTTTGCTCCCTCCAAAAACTTACAGAGTCGTTTAAAAAAAAAAATCATTAGGAACTTTTGTATCATCTGCAACTAACTAAACATTTCTCATACAGAACATTCTCTCACCTTGAAACACTAAATTTTAACACCTGCCAAAATATCTGACTTACTTAGATCTTCAAACCATTTGTGAAGTAATTATGTAGCATATACACTTCTTTTTTAAAAAGTCCTTGAGCAATTTTTTGCCCAAAAAAGAACAGCAACGCCAGGCGCGGTGGCTCAAGCCTGTAATCCCAGCACTTTGGGAGGCCGAGGCGGGTGGATCACGAGGTCAGGAGATCGAGACTATCCTGGCTAACATGGTGAAACCCCGTCTCTACTAAAAATACAAAAAACTAGCCGGGCGTGGTGGCGGGCGCCTGTAGTCTCAGCTACTTGGGAGGCTGAGGCGGGAGAATGGCGTGAACCCGGGAGGCGGAGCTTGCAGTGAGCCGAGATCACGCCACTGCACTCCAGCCTGGGAGACACAGCGAGACTCCGTCTCAAAAAAAAAAAAAAAAAAAAAAAAAAGAACAGCAACAAAAAACATTGCAACACCATGCTATGGTTTGGGTCTGTGTCCCCACCCAAATCTCATGTTGAATGGTAATCCCCAATGCTGGAGGTGGGGTCTGGTGGGAGGTGACTGGATTGGGGGGCGGAGTTCTCCCTTTGGTGCTGCTCTCAAGATCAGTTCTCACAAGACCTGGTTGTTTAAAAATGTGTGCCACCTCCCCCAACTCTCTCTTCCTCCTGCTCTGGCCGTGTGAAGACCTCTGCTCTGCCTGTGCCTGCTCTGGCTTTGCCTTCTGCCATGAATAAAAGTTCCCTGAGGCCTCCCCCCAGCCACGCTTCCTGTACAGCCTGCAGAACAATGAGCTTCCTGTACAGTCTGCAGAACAATGAGTCAATTAAACCTCTTGTTTATATATTACCCAGTCTCAGGTATTTCTTTAGAGCAATGGAGTACAAACTAATACACACCATTAAGTCTAATTAAATCTGCTGCTTTCACCCCACTAAAACTGTAGATACCAGAATCACAAATACCTTCTTCAAGGGTCTCAGGAATTTTCATTCTAGCAAGATGAGACAGTAAAAGAACTCTGGCCTTCAGGCTATATGGGCAGGTAAGTGGAGGCTCATTCTTCTTTAAATTAATGCTGCCAATTTCTCTGATTAGCTAGAATAAATAAAATAATTATTCAAAAACACAGTGTTTTTTTTTTAAAGTATTCACTTTAATATTTAACTGCTCATCGGGGGATTTGGGAGATTAGCCTAACCTGTGGTATTAGAATATTATCCGTTGGTCTGCTTGTGGCATCTTTATTATACTGAGGATCAAATTCAGAAGCTCCAGCCAAAACCATGATAAGACCTAAGAAAACAAAATATGAAGGAAAATAAATATGCTCATTTATTAATTCCCCCTCCTGAGATACTTAATTCACTTGAAAGTGAAGCACTTTTCTAAACATGCACAATGCTAAAAATTATCTGAACTCCACTGACAAGTATTCATTCCTTCCATAAAAAAAGTAACATCTCCCTTTTTAAAATGTACACAGTATCAACCACCACAAGTGAACAGAAGTATAGATCAAATAAAGCACACCAAAGCAACCAGAGGCATTAAAATCACTGAAAGTTCCCCAGAAACTTTCTATAGAACATTAGTATTCTGTGTGGTATTAATAACTTACAAGAAAAAAGGGGGCCCTATGGTTAAATAAAGCTGAAAATAATGTAAACAAGTTAAAGGTTTCTTTACTACATGACTTCTCAAGGCCTTGTGTAAACTAACATGCACTGTCATTTTCCAAAAAATTGTATTATGGAACCCGAGAGGACTTTGTGGAAATACACATGATTAAAACCCACAGGCCAGTGGTGGCTCACGCCTACACGCCTCCCAGCACTTTGGGAGGCCGAGGCAGGAGAATCATGAGGTCAGGAATTCGAGACCAGCCAGTTCGAGACCAAGCTGGCCAACATGGTAAAACCCCACCTCTACTAAA
The DNA here is from genome assembly GCF_049350105.2 of Macaca mulatta. Taxonomy (NCBI): domain Eukaryota; kingdom Metazoa; phylum Chordata; class Mammalia; order Primates; family Cercopithecidae; genus Macaca; species Macaca mulatta. The sequence continues at coordinate 77,880,573 of NC_133409.1, read as the reverse complement.
AATACAAAACTTAGCCAGGCAATAGTGGTGCACGCCTGTAATCCCAGCTACTTGGGAGGCTGAGGCAGAAGAATCACTTGCACCTAGCAGGCGGATGTTGTGGTGAGCTCAGATTGCGCCACCATACTCCAGCCTGGAAGACGGGAGAAACTTCGTCTCGGAGAAAAAAAAAATTCATGTAATGTACTCACAAAATGCAGGATAGTATAGAAGTTAAGTTCACAGACCTTGGTATTTTGTTACTTCCTAGCTAAATGACCTAGGATAATATTCTTCATATCTGTGTATCTCAGCTTCTTCATATGTGCCTGACACACAGCAAGCACAGTACTTGTGTGAGCTATTACTATTACTACCCTCAAATGTTTACTTAATAAAAATTGTTCCTAAAACAGCTAAAATAACCTAGAATGTCTAAAGATATCCACCAGCTAAACAATGCTTCCTGACAAAGCTGTGTAAGGATACCATCCTCAGAAAAGAAACAGAAATCAAAACGATTGAGGCAAAAAGCACACTTAAAATTATAAACATGAAACATTTTCATAAGGGAGTAAGATTCTGTATTAACATTTCAATCCAGCTTTAGAAAGGGTAATATTTTCGGTAAGGCAAAGTAGTATTAACTCATTCAGAAATGTAAAATCTGTTCACACACAGTCATATATGATCGTAAGTCTTTCTCATTACTAATTAGTAAAATTGCCAAATCCAAAATACAGAAAAGTCCATTTTGGTCCCAGAAACACAATTTGAAACTTACATTCTTTTATCACTTTTTTTTAAGGAGGGATGGAGGAGCATCTATGATTTTTGCAGAGCCATCATTCTGAAAGGCAACACTCTATCTCCCAGGGATAAACTACAATGTTTGCTTTATATAATCAAAGAAAGTGAAAATTTTTTTCTTAAATTTTTAAATAAGAAATGGGAATGAAATATTCTAACAGTTTTCTTTCACACACCTAAGACTTTATTTTTACTACAATTAATACAATATGACATAACGGTTTAAGGCTCAAGAACCACACTGCCTGGGTTCAATCCTGGATATCACTTACTGTGTATCCCTGAGTGTGTTACTTTTCTGTGCCTCAGTTTCCTCATCTATAAGATGTACTTAAAAACAGAACTAACTTACAGGAGCACAGCAAAAATTAAATGAGTCAAGACATGTACAGCAACTAGCAGTGTCTGGCATACAACAAATAATAAATGTTAGCTAGTATTACAAAACTTGCACGCATAAGGCTTCTGGTAAAATTTCTGATGAAATATATGAGTAAACGTGAACAATGGAAATATAAATTAATAAATGTGATAAAGGGTGCTGGCATTTTTCTCTAGCTTTAATTATATAAATTAACTATTTATAAAACTGTGCAATGGAATCTCACTAGTACAGAGTTAAGGAATATATATATGTCAACCCCACATAAGTGAGTCACAAAATAATGTGATTAATAGCAAAGTTACTTAAGTTTACTTACGTTTCATATCCATATTTCGGGTTTTATAAACAAAGTATGTATAAATCTGTGTTGTGCGTATTAGAATCTGGTCTCCACTATAGCGTATTGAGCGATACCACCAAGAGCCCTAAAACACAAATAAAATTAAGAAAGAAAGTATAAAAACTATGATAGGCTGGGAGAGGTGGCTCATGCCTGTAATCCCAGCACTTTGGGAGGCTGAGGTGAGAGGACTGCTTGAGCCCAGGAATTTGAGACTAGCCTGGGCAACATAGTGAGACCCTGTCTCTACGAAAGAAAAAGAAAAATGCAAACATTAGCTGGGCATGGTGGCACATGCCTCTAGTCCCAGCTGCTCCGGAACCTGAGGTGGGAAGATCGCTAGAGCCCAGGTAGGTCAGGGCTGCAGTAGCCATGATCACACTATTGCACTCCATCCTAGGTGACAGAGGGAGACTCTTGTCTCAAAAAAAAAAAAAAAAAGGCAAAACAAAATCCTGATAAATGTTAAGTTTGATGCAGAATATGTTTATGGTCAAATCTTCTAAATATTCATAAAACAACAAAAATACCTGAGTCTTAAAATAAGCACCTCTTTGTTGCTATTTCAAGTTATTTATTTAGCAAATATTTATATTGTCTGAAGCCTAAACACTAACCTAAGTCACTGCATATATATAATTAAAACATTTACCATTTTGGATAGAAATTCCTTAAAGACCAAAAAGGGATAAAACTACCCACTGCTATAAGCACCAAGCTGGTTCTTGACACAAAACATGTCTTCAATAAATACTCGATAAACAAATGTAGGCGTAATTTTACAAGTGACATGAAACTTTCATTCATATTACTCAATATGATTGGATTCTTGCAACAATCCTTTGAAGAAGGCAAAACAAACAACTTAATTATTAGTTTCACTATGTGACTAAAAGGAACTCCAGGATCAGAAAGGAGACAAGTAACAAAAGTAATAAATGGTAAAAATCAAATGGTATCTCCATATTATAGTATTATACAGCTGCTTTAAAAAATGAGGCTGTTAGGCCGGGCGCGGTGGCTCACGCCTGTAATCCCTGCACTTTGGGAGGCCGAGGCGGGCGGATCACGAGGTCAGGAGATCGAGACCATCCTGGCTAACACAGTGAAACCCCGTCTCTACTAAAATACAAAAAATTAGCCGGGCATGGTGGCGGGCGCCTGTAGTCCCAGCTACTCGGGAGGCTGAGGCAGGAGAATGGCGCGAACCCGGGAGGCGGAGCTTGCAGTGAGCCGAGATGGTGCCACTGCACTCCAGCCTGGGCGACAGAGTGAAGACTCTGCCTCAAAAAAAAAAAAAAAAGAAAAATGAGGCTGTTCTATATGTTGCATCCTCAATATATTAAGCAAAAAAAAACAGAATAATGCATACATACAGTAAAATCTCATTAAAGGTTAATTTTTAAATGAATGTGTGTACATGAATGCATAGAAAAAGATTTCAAAGAGAAAACACCAAACCTGGCAATGATTCCTAAATAAATGAAGTTGAGGGTGGTAGTGCAGGAAGACTTTCATTTTAAACTTAAAATATATCTGTGTCAGCCAGGCATGGTGGTTCACACCTGTAAGCCTAGTACTTTGGGAGGCCAAGGCAGGATAATCATTTGAGTCCAAGAGTTTAAGACCAGCCTGGACAACATGGCAAGACCCCATCTCTACAAAAAAAATCAAAAAATTAGTGGGGCATGGTGGTACACACTTGTGGTCTGAGCTACTTGGGAGGCTGAGATGGGAGGATTTGCTTGAATCCAGGAGGTAGAGGCTGCAGAGAGCCATGTTTGCAGCACCTTACTACAGCAAGACCTTGTCTTAAAAATAAATAAATAAGTAACAAAAATAAAATTATAATGGACAGTTTTCCCTGTATTTAAAATATATATACAAAGATACACATATGTATGTTACACATATATACATATACACATATGTATATGTATACGTATGTATATATGTATCTGTATTAACTCAATTGTAACTTTTGTGATTTTTGTTTTTTTCTTTGAGACAGAGTCTCGCTCTGTCACCCAGGCTGGAGTGTAGCGGCACAATCTTCGCTCACTGCAACCTCTGCCTCCTGGGTTCCAATCAGCATGTCCGATTAATTTTGTATTTTTAGTAGAGACAGGATTTCACCATGTTGGTCTCAAACTCCTGCCCTAAACTGATCTGCTCGCCTTGGCTTCCCAATACGCTGGGATTACAGGAGTGAGCCACCATGTCTGGTCAGTTGTGGGTAACTTTTGAATTGGGAGGATATACATATTATCATGCTCGAGTAATGTCACCTTTAGAAGACCTTTAATAGTATAGTTATATAATTTTTTTTTAAGTTGGGGTCTCACTCTGTGGCCCAGGCTGGAGTACAGTGGTGGGGTCATGGCTCACTGCAACCTCAAACACCTAGGCTCAAGTGATCCTCCCACCTCAGCTTCAGTGTTGGGATTACAGGTGTGAGCTGTCTCACCCAGCAAGATTCTTAAATTCAAGGATCAATATTCTAACATACATTAAAAATGTTATAGGGAGACTCCAAAACACGTCAATCTCCTTTCCAAATAAACGTTAACTTAAAAAGCTACAACTTACCACCACAACTGGAAGGATAACCATAAATGCCAATCCATACACAAGTAAAACCTAGAATTGAAGACAAAAAGAATTATGGCCTTCATCAGGTAAATTAAAACAACATCCATGAATTTATTTTGAGGCTTACAGTGGGGTAGCCACTATTAAAAGGATTCCTCATGTATTATCTTGTTTAATCCTTATTCTCAAACTCCAAGAGTAAGGTACCATTATTAACCTTCCTTTTGTAGGCAGAAAACCTGCAGTACACATCATTTACAAAACTAGTCCTAGGACACAGTTAGTAAATTGTACAGCCAGGATTTGAACTCAAATAGTTCAGCTCTATAGCCTATGTTCATATCCACTATAATAAATTACCTTTTAATTTGTCATTTACTGACACCATACAGATAACACCAGTAAAACAGTTTTGTAAATTACATTTCTCTTCCAGTCAGGCAGGTACTTACATAGCCATAACCTCTCAGTAGTGTGCCCTGGGAACAAATGAGATAAGAAGTCCCTGGCCAAACGTTCCTTTAGCGAAATATCAAGAAGCCACTTCATAATGTTGACCAGCAATTTTTATCTACTGATTTTTCTCCTATTACTTGATCCTAAATCTGGTAGTAACTTATTGCTTTTCAACTATTCCTACTAAGCAGAAGCATGATAAACAAGCTTAAGCAGCAACTATATACCCCTCAAGAACCAATTTTAATCTGCCACAAAATAACTTAATAGTCATTTTCACAGACTGTGTGGATTTTGTTTTTATTGCCTCAAAGATAGCCTTTAAACAATTATTTTCAAGAAAGTTGAAGTAGGAATGTATCCCTGAGTAAGATAATTCCTGCCATTTTAGGGTTGCAGTACTATCACTGATTGAGACTGATGTCCTACCTCCTCCTGAAATACCATATGGAATATATACAATTTAATTTATCATACATTAAAATTAGGCATAGTGCTCACGCTTGTAATCCCAACACGGTGGGAGGCCAAGACAGGCAAATCACTTGAGGTCAGGAGTTAAGAGTTTGAGACCAGCCTGGCCAGCATGGCAAAACCCCATCTATACAAAAAATGCAAAAATTAGCCAGGCATGGTGGTGGGCACCTGTAATCCCAGCCACTCAGGGGACTCCAGGAGGCAGAGGTTGCAGTGAACTGAGATCCCACCACTGCTCTCCTGCCTGGGCAACAGAGTAAGACTCTGTCTCAAATGAATGAATAGCACACCAGTATTTTCTCTGTAATAGTTCTTCTTATATTACCAAGACAGATTGTACACAACAAAAATTTTGTCTAATACATTATAATGTATCTTATTTAAATGCACTCACCAGAATTGAATTTTTCTGGTCAACTATCCAAGCTGGCAGGGCAATTCCAAAGCTTGTGGCTGAAATAGAAAAAATACGAGTTTCTGAAGAATCTCTACTTTCAGTCTTAATAAATATATTAAATATATTTGGGATCTATAATATATCCCAAAACTCTCCCCCACAACACAAAAACAAACTTTGAGAAAGACGATCTTATTAGTAGGTCCCCATTACACAAAAGTTCAGGGATATAGTTTATATCTGAAACTTCAAATTTTTCAAGAAGGAAAACAAAACCCTGTGTAAGTACAAATTCCTTCTCTCAAGAAAATGTAAATTATTTTATATGTCCTGAGTTTACATAAACACTATGAACACATAAGAAAATATGAAGTCAGTAAAGAAAAATAGATTTTTTCCTCCAAATTTTTATCAACTAGTAATTGGAAATTATAGTGATTACTCTTCTCTCTGGATCAACTTAAATTATATCGTTCAAACTAGTCTTTAGAAAGAAAAATAAAGCAAAAATTAATGAGAGCTCAATTTATCTATGTTAAACTCCACGTGAGTATAAGTTTAGTAAGAAAATAATATTATTCCTTTAATCTGGTTTACATTTTTATAATATATATCATATCGCCAATATTTTAAAATCATTTACCATACCTTGAGGCCCATCTGGATTTCCAAATTCTTCCCAATTTTTCCGGGACTCTTCATCAGTTAAACTAGCATCAAAAGAACAAAGTTGCAAAATTAGAAAGCCACATCTGAAAAATAAGCACTCATGTAGACAAACTCCATTAGCCAACCAACTCATTTCTTAGAAGATACTGATTCCATGAATCAAAAACAGTCTCTCTGAAATCAGGAGAAAGGGAAAGGGAGGAGCAACAAATGCTGCATTAACAGAAAATGCTAACTACTGCATCTTGATACTAATTCCTGGTTGGCCCATGGTTCTCAAGCTTAGTCAGTTCAACCAGACCAAACTTTCAAGGCCACCACATTTTCCAAGAAGGCAGGGAGAACTGTAGGGAATTTTTTTCCCCCTTATACTCTCACATATTTTCCAAAATTTCTTCAATGAGCATGTTTACACATTAATAATGATAAATACATATTTTTTAAAACATAAATTTAAATCATAATGGTAGCTTCCCTACAAAACAACAGCACCACATTCCGAAAGAAACAAATGACCACCACATGTAAAACTCCATTGCTGTGGGTAAGGTAATTTGCACTGTGCTAACATCATAATTTTCTCCTAAGCCAATTGCCAGAAAAACTAGGAAAATTTCCTCTAAACAGCGGCTTCCTAACCCAGGGAATGTGAAAGTTAAAGAGTAATTTTTAGATACCTAAAATTTAACCCCTGACTTTGACAATGGCTCAAGGTACTGAGTCAAGAGTAGTTTTATTCCAGTTCCCAGTTGAAAGGCATTAAAATAAATTCCCAATTCCTTAGAAAATTTTACAATGTAGTTAAGGAATATAAGGCAGAACCCCTCCCCGTCCCAACACACATGCTCAAAAATGACCAATAACATAATAAGGAAGGCATTCTTGGAGACCAATTGGTAAAAGATCTTGCATATGGTCAAATCTAATTTTAAGCATACTTCTGCTTCTCAAAACTTAAGAGTCAATGTAGTTTCTATTTAACAAAACTCCAATCTGAGATAGGCGATGCAGAAATACCTTTATAAAATAGCAAAAAGGACATTCATCAGTTTTCAATGACTTGAAAATATTTTTAAATTTATCAATTTAGTCATGTACGCAAACAGGTGCCTTGATATCTTTAATCCTTATTTAATTGTAACTCCACTTACACTATTTGATTAAAGGCCACAGAAAAATACAGGGGCCAATGAAGAGCATTACTAGACAGGTTGCAAGTTAATAAGGAATAGTGTTAAGATTTTCTTTTCAAAATTGACGGATGTTTCTGAAAAAAATTTGTCCTAGATTCCCTGTACAACTGTCCGTCCAACTCAGAGTTTTAGCTATTGTTTCTTTCACTATTGTCTAATTGGATCCTTCTGCCCAAAATAATCATCTCTGTCCCCTTCTGCCTTTGTCATTATGGCAGCAAAACAAACTGCTCTGTCCTCTATACAATACTCCCAGATTTTGTCAAATAAAGCACAGCTCATATCAGAGACATTCTGATTTTGCAACCTACACGGACATAGGAGTTATGATTACATTAACTCACTCATTAAACTGACTTCTTTACATTAACTCACTCATTAAACTGACTTCTACAACTGCTGTGTGATGGAACCACGTTGAACATTCAATCTAATAAAATAAGTCAGCAACTTAAAGTCAGTTTAAGAAGCAAATGATTTTTTGTTACTGAGTATTTCAGTATAATACCACTTCTAAGAGTTAAAATACTTAAAACTTGTGTAATTTTAGTATAATTCACATTTAACAAGCTTAAACAAGATTAATGATGCTAAGAGAATTTTTGAAAATTTAATGAGTGTAGTTTCCTAAACATGATTATAACCCTTAACTTTTTTGGGGTTAGAGGGAGGATGATTATAGATTCTCTTATGAATCTAAGGAAATCTATGACCCCTTTGCCCTGGGGAAAATGCACATTACAAAGACACATAAATTGTGTATATAATTTCAGGGACTCCAGATTACAAATCCTGATCTAGAGAATGCTTTCACTAAACTGTAAACAAGTGACCATGAGTTGGCTATGCATAGTTATTATAAGTTACATGCTCATCTGTAAAAACCATATGCTTTTATAAAAATTAACATATCTTTAAGGTGACAATGCTGCCCACTTGCTATAAAATAGCTTTAAAGACAGGTTTTACATCTAAGAGCAAAATCTCAATTCTATCTAGATAATGAACCAGAGAATTAAATGGCATAACTCCTAAAAAATAACCAGACTTTCTTTCAAGTTAGAATCTGATTAAAAAAAAAAAAATGAAATGACCCAGTTGGTTTATTATAATAGGCAACTAAGGAGAGAGAAATGATCTCAACCTATGCAAGTTCTAAAAAACTTTGCACATCAAAGCCTATATAACTGCATTCCAAGGCTGCTAGAGTTATTCACGAGATAGGAACTTCAACTCAAGCACTTAGAACTTATAGTTAGTAAAATATATGCCTTTATCTAATTTACTTCTATTTATGCAAGTTACATAATCTCAAGGTTCTAGGTCCCATGATCATTTCACTTTTTCATTGGTCTGATAGAAAGTCAACTATTTAAGATATTTTATACATAAAATATTCTATAGTTTAACCACAAAACTGAGTTAAAACTAAAGGCCTTATATTATTCTTGTGCATTTTTCAGAATAGTGACCACACATCACAGATTTCCACAAATCTGAGAACAAAATCATAAACTTGAAAATGTTAAAATACCTTAAGACTGGGGGGATAGGGTGGGGAAATTTCACCAAAGCACTAAAATTAAAGCTACTAATTAAATAATCTTGGCTATCTGACTTCCTCTGGAAATGTCTTTTTAAATTACCTGAAGACAGCAATCAAGGCATACCAATACTTGTGAAAAGAGAGTAAATGCTTGAAGGAGACACTAACTGAAAGACAGCAATCTCAAGGACAACTGCTATGCAGAAAATGTAATACACACTTCAGAAATCCTAATGGCACTGCTTTATGACAGAATCATATAGTAATCCATACAGATAAACAGCAAGCCACAAAACAAGGGGAGAGAAGGGACATAGTCAATATCCTCTAAGTACAAAAATAAGTAAGGTGATATCTCCCAAACTTCTGTCATTCACATGCCACTTTCACAATTTGCTATTATAACTTAGTATCCAATTACAAGTAAACTTCTTATTGCATTTTGCAGATAATCGTGTGTTTTTTTTGCCATTTGTGGCAACCCTGCATCAAGCAATTCTATCAGTGCCATTTTTCCAACAGCATGTGCTCACTTCATGTCCCTCTGTCACATTTTGGTAAGTCTAACAATATATCTAATGTTTTCACTATTATTTTATCTGTTATAGTGACATGTGATCTTTGACATTTCTATTGTCATTGCGGAGCTGGCACAAAAACTGCACCTGCAGAAGAAAAAGAACTTAATACACATGTTTTCCGAATGCTCCACTCACTGGCCATTCCCCCATCTCTCTCCCTCTCCTCATGCCTCCTTATTCCCTGAGACACAACAAGATTCAAATTGGGCAAATCACTAACCCTAAAATGGTCTCTAAATGTTGAAATGAAAAAAAGACTCACATGTCTCTCACTCTGAATCAAAAGCTAGAAATAACTAAGCTTAGTGAGGAAGGCATGTCAAAAGTCAAAACAAGCCAAAAGCTAGGCCTCTTGAGCCAAACAGTCAAGTTGTGAATTCAGAGCAACAGTGCTTAAAGGAACTTAAAAGTGAACACACAAATAAGAGGAAAGTGAAACAGCCTTGTTGCTGATTTGAACAATGTTTCAGTGGTCTGGATAGAAGATTAAACTAAGCACAACATTCCCTTAAGCCAAAGCCTAATCCAAAGCAAGGCCTTAACAAAGGCTGAGAGAGGTGAGGGAGCTGCAGAAGCTAGCAGATGTTGGTTCACGAGATTTTCCAAAAGAAACCATCTCTACAACAGAAGTGCAAGGTGAAGTAGCAAGTGCTGATTTGGAAGCTGCCGCAAGTTATCCAGAAGATCTAGCTAAGATCACAATGAAGGTGGCTAAACAACAAATTTTCAATGTAGACAAAATAGCCTTATATTGGAAAAATAACACCATTTAGGACTTTCATAGCTGGAGAGAAATAAATGTCTGACTTCAAAGCTTCAAAAGACAGGTTGACTCTCTTGGTAGAGGCTAATGCTACTGGTGACTTTAACTTGAAGCCAATGCTGATGTGCCATTCCAAAAGTCCTAGAGCTCTTAAGATCTATGCTATATCTATTCTACCATGCTCTATAAATAGAACAACAAATCCCTGATGACAGTACATGTGTTGGCAGCACGGATTACTGAATATTTTAAGCCCACTGTTGAGACCTGCTCAAAAAAACAAAACGATTCCTTTCAAAAGATTACTGTTCATTGACAATGCACCTGGTCACTCAAGAACTCTGATGGAGCTGTACAAGGATTTTAATGTTGTTTTCACACTTGCTAACACAACATTCATTCTGCAGCACACAGATCAAAAAGTAATTTTGACTTTTAAGTCTTATTTAAGAAATAATAACACTTCCACTAAGCAATTTCAGAGGCTGAGGTGGGCAGATCGCCTGAGGTCAGCAGTTCAAGACCAGCCTGGCCAACATGAAACCCTGTCTCTACTAAAAATACAATAATTTGCCAGGCACAGTGGTGCATTCCTGTAGTCCCTACTACTCGGGAGGCTAAGGAAGGAGAATTGCTTGAATCCAGGAGGCAGAAGTAGCAGTGAGTCAAGATTGTGCCAATGCACTCCAGCCTGGGCAACAGAGTGAGACTCCATCTCAAAAAACAACAACAAAAAAAAAAACACAAACACTTTGTAAAGCTATAGCTGCTACAAACAGAGTGATACCTCTGATGGATCTGGGTAAAGTAAATTGAAAACCTTCTGGAAAGGATTCACTATTCTAAATGCCATTAAGGACATTTGTGATTCACAGGAAGAGTCTAAAATGTCAGCATCAAGAGGAGTTTGGTAGAAGTTTATTTCTTTTCTTTTCTTTTTTTTTTTTTTTTGATATGGAGTCTCACTCTGTCGCCCAGGCTGGAGTGCAATGGCACAATCTCAGCTCACCACAACCTCCACCTCCCGGGTTCAAGCAGAGTCTCCTGCCTTAGCCTCAAGTAGCTGGGATTACAGGTATGCGCCACCACACCCGGCTAATTTTGAATTTTTAGTAGAGATGGGGTTTCTCCATGTTGGTCAGGCTGGTCTCAAACTCCTGATCTCAGGTGATCCACCTGCCTCAGCCTCCCAAAGTGCTGGGATTACAGGCATGAGCCACCACACCCAGCCAGAAGTTGATTTCAACCTTCATGGATGACTTGGAACAGTTCAAGACTTCAGTACAGAAAGTCACTACATATGTGCTAGAAATAGCAGGAGAACTAAAGAAGTGGAGCCTGAAGATGTGACTGAATTGCTGGAATCTCACAATCAAACTTGAACAGATGAGTTGCTTCTTATAGTTGAGCAAAGAAAGTAGCTTCTTAAGATGGTACCTATTCCTGACAAAGATGCTATGAACACTGTTGAAATGACAATAAAGGATTTAGAATATTACATAGACTTAAGTTGATAAAGCAGTGGCAGAATGTGAGAGGATTGACTCCAATTTTGAAAGAAGTTCTGGCCGGGCGCAGTGGTACACACCTGTAATCCCAGCACTTTGGGAGGCCGAGGTGGGTGGATCACAAGGTCAGGAGATTGAGATCATCCCAGCTAATACAGTGAAACCCCATCTCTACTAAAAATATAAAAAATTAGCCGGGCACGGTGCCAGGCGCCTGTAGTCCCAGCTACTCAGGAGGCTGAGGCAGAAGAATGGTGTGAACCCAGGAGGTAGAAGTTGTAGTGAGCCAAGATCATGCCACTGCACTCAAGCCTGGGCAACAGAGCAAGACTCCATTACACAAAAAAAGAAAGAAGTTCTGTGAATAAAATACTATCAAATAGCATCACATGCTAGAGAAATCTTTCGTGAAAAGAATTTAACTAATGTAGTCAACTTCACTGTTGTCTTATTTTAAGAAATTGTCACAGCCAGCCCAACCTTCAGTAACCACTATCCTTATCAGTCAACAGCCATCAACATCAAGGCAAGACTCTCCAACAGCAAAAAGAATGCAATTTGTCAAAGGCTCAGATTACTAGCATTTTTTAGCAATACGGTATTTTTAAATGAAGGTATGTACCTTGTTTTTTAAGACATAAGGCTACTGCACACTTAATAGACTATGGTATAGTAGAAACAACTTATATGCAGTAGGAAACAAAAAAATTTATGTGACTCACTTTATTGCAATATTTGCTTTATTGTAGGAGACTGGAACTGAACCTATAATATCTCCAAAGGATGCTTGTATTTACTTACATGTTTAAAACGAGTTTACAAAATTATACATCACTGAGTCCTCAAAAGACAGACAATCTCATATTTTACTCTTTCATTCAATATAAGAGCTGTGTGGGGATGTACTTATCAAGAGTCCTGAAGAACCTAGTTAAGTTTCATCTCCTGGAAGATTAATACCCAAGAGATCACTGCATCTAATTTTAACATACTCCATTCTGTTTCCCAAAAGTGTGCACAAATGTTCCTCAAACTTTACAAATACACAGACATGTGTGTGTGCATATAATGTATATGTGAATATATGTATCTCACAATAACAATGCACCTTACCTAAGGTGTAAGACCAACAAGAAAAATTATTTGGAAGTTCTAAAAAGATTTGTGAAGAAAGTTTCTGAGCAGTAAAAAAGGAGACCTTAAAAATCCATATCTCAACAAGTACAGTAGTTATTATCTAAGAATAATCTTGTGTGAAGAAATTCTAAGAAGAAAAAGATACCAAAAATGAAGTACTTAAAATTCCAAATTAAACTTGTCTTTAAATAGTTTAAATGAGATAAGCTATACACTGTCAAAACAAGAGAAACAGAACAAGCCTAAAAAAAAAAAAAAAAACATAGAAATGATAACAAGATCTAAGTATACCCTCCTCTAATCAAGATGCTAATAAAACAGCTCAATTAACTTATCATTCACCATTTAATTTAATCAAGTTTACACGGCAAAAATTAAAGTTTAATTAAATTAAATTACCACGTTAGTGCTGCTGTGTAGTCTCCTAAATACCTGGTAGAATCAACATGAAGTAAGCACTTGGACAAAGTGTATGACAACTATTTTACTATTTTATTAAAACAGAAAACTATCCTTTTTCTTTTTTTTTTTTTCCTCTTTTTTTTTTTTTTTCTTTAGAGATAGGGTATTACTCTGTCATTGAAGCTGGGCTGCAGTGGCACGGTCACGGCTCACTGCAGCCTTGACCTCCCAGGCTCAACCAATGCTCCCATTTCAGCCTCCCAAGTAGCTAGGACTACAGGCACCCACCACCACACAGGGTTAATTCTTTTATTTATTTATTTTTTTTTTTTGTAGAGATGGGGTCTTGGTATGTTGCCAGGGATGGTCTCAAACTCCTGGGCTCAAGCAAACCTCCTGCCTCAGCCTCCCAAAGTACTGGGATTACAGGCATGAGCCACTGCACCTGGTTTATCTGTACCATTCTTAAAAATCTGTAATGGATCCTGATACTTACGCAGCATAAGCTTTTGCTATCCTCATGAACATAACCTCATCACCTCCTTTATCTGGATGATATTTAAGTGACAGCAAACGATATTGTTTTTTAATTTCTGCCACTGTAGCTCCCTAAAACAAAAAAAAAACAAGCTTTCTGTCAGCAAAAATAAGCACAATTCTGTAAAGAAATAATCCTATTTTGAACTTAAAATATGAACTACTCAGTATTTTGAGAAAGACAAAATCCATTTTTCATCCTATATTATTTTCCCATAAATTTCATCCCATACATTTTTAAATAAAAACACTTATATTGTCCAATATATGTATTTTATTGAGCACCTATGTGCCATGTGATCATTTGAAAGTGAAAACAGATGACACATTTACATAAAATAATACTGACATTTAAATATCAAAAAATAGGCCGGCCACAGCCTGTAATCCCAGCACTTTTGGAGGCTGAGGCGGGTGGATCACCTGAGGTCAGGAGTTCATGACCAGTGTGGCCAACATATGGTGAAACCCCATCTCTAGCTGGGTGTGGCTCTCATCTCAACCTTCTTGGCTCAAACTATCCTCTCACTGTGGCCTCCCAAGTAGCTAGGACTATAGGCGTGTTGCCACCACACCCAGATAATTTTTTTTTTTTTTAATATAGAGCTTGGGTGTCACTACGTTGCCCAAACTCCTGACCTCAAGGGATCCTCCCACCTTAGCTTCCCAAAGTGCTAGGATTACAGGTGTAAGCCACCGTTCCTGGCTGATATTAGTTTTCTAAGATCCCCAACCTAGACTTTACCACACTGCTTAAGTGTCAATGAATACAAGGTCATAAGATTTTTATCATTCAACTAACACAAATTAACCTCCCAGTTTTAACTTTGCATTAACCAATATTACAGATCTCTCTTAAAAATATGCCTTTAGGCCGGGTGCAGTGGCTCACACCTGTAATCCCAGCACTTTGGGAGGCCAAGGCAAGTGGATCACGAGGTCAGGAGATCAAGACCGTCCAGGCTAACACAGTGAAACCCCGTCTCTACTAAAAATACAAAAAATTAGCCAGGCATGATGGCGGGCGCCTGTAGTCCCAGCTACTCGGGAAGCTGAGGCAGGAGAATAGCATGAACCCAGGAGGCAGAGTTTGCAGTGAGCCAAGGTCGCGCCACTGCACTCCAGCCTGGGCGACAGAGCGAGACTCCTTCTCAAAAAAAAAAAAAAAAAAAGAAAAGACAAAAAAACACCTAAAAAAAATGACCTCTCCTCTCATCTTCAAATACTTTTATTATTTCAGCAATTAAAAACCAATTATTAATAACAATCAACAGTTATAGCTTAAAACAGAATAACAGAGGATTAGACGTCTTATTTTAATAAACTGACCAAAGTCTGATTTCTGTAGGAATGAACAATTTCTTTTAGAATGAGGACCTATAGCATTTTCATGGGATCATTAAACTAATATGCATTATATAAAAATACTACTTACGGGATCCAAATTTAATACTTCATAAGGATTGTATTCTTGGTATTCTCGGTCTGTTTTGGAAACTTTATATGCAAGGAATAAGAACAATGCCCATCCTGCAAGCAGAACTATTTTCCTGTTTAGGAAAAAGGTAAGTGAATCATCAACAAATACATCTGCAAAGGGTCTAAAGACATTACGGCAAGGTCAAGGCAAAAACTCTAAAGTGGTACCTTATCACTATGCTACTGACTCAAATTCTACAATCACTGGGTTACAAACTCCTGTTACAGCAAGGACAGTGTCTTTTTTACCTTTGCATTCTTTATAATCTAGTACAGTGTCTACTATGTCATATTTTCTCACTTACTATTTGCACAATTTTAAATACGAAGTGAATTCAACTTACTAACTTATTGGACCTATTAAATTAGATCAAAATATATAAATACTAAGTAAACCATTTAATGGAAAATGCTGGAAATCTGACCCAGCAATTACACTTTTATTAAGGTAAACTAGGAAAAACAATTGGTCAGTTGTGCAAAAATAAATACATAGCCTTGTTTATAGCAGTAAAACTTTGGAAACCACCTAAATGTCCATTCATAGGAACTGATTAAATAAATCATTTACAGAGAAATAATTAAATAAACCATGATACAGTCACACAATGCAACATTTTGTAGCCAACAGTTATAGAAGGATGTTCATAATAGGTTAAAAGTATAAAAGAATGTATCATTTGAAAATAGGCCGGGCGTGGTGGCTCAAGCCTGTAATCCCAGCACTTTGGGAGGCCGAGACGGGCGGATCACAAGGTCAGGAGATCAAGACCATCCTGGCTAACATGGTGAAACCCCGTCTCTACTAAAAATACAAAAAAACTAGCCAGGCGAGGTGGCGGGCGCCTGTAGTCCCAGCTACTCGGGAGGCTGAGGCAGGAGAATGGCGTAAACCCGGGAGGCGGAGCTTGCAGTGAGCTGAGATCCGGCCACTGCACTCCAGCCTGGGCGACAGAGCGAGACTCCGTCTCAAAAAAAAAAAAAAAAAAAAAAAGAAAATAAACTAATTTCTGCTCCCTCCAATGTGTTCTAGTGAGTAAAATTATGTAAAAGATTAACATTACCAGCACTGGAGAGGTTAAAGAAAAAGAGAAACTCTCATACACTGTACACTCTAAAGTAATATCTGGCAATAAGGTATTAAAAGCCCAAAGAAATACATACAAATGGATTGTTTTTCTATCAACCCATTTCACTTCAAATAATTTGGAAATAAGTATAAAACTGTGGTCACAGATGTAAATAAGAGAAAGTATTTCACCATAGAGATGTACCCATTAGTTTATTTGTACATTCAATGAATCTTTTTTTTAGACAGAATCTCGCAACCAGGCTGGAGTGCAATGGCATGATCTCGGCTCACAGCAACCTCAGCCTCCTGAGTAGCTGAAACTACAGGCTCACACCACCACATCCGGCTAATTGTTGTATTTTTAGTAGAGATGGTAGAGATGTTGCCAGCCTACAACAGCAAACTTTTTTAACACTTTTTAAACCCAAAATTTCGTAACAGCCTCAATATGCTTAAAAAAAAAAAAAAACTTGAAAATATGCTTTATTCCCACATGAATTAACTCCCCTTTTGTTTTTCCAACTCCTCCAAAAGGCTAAAAAAGCTCACAAAACAAAGATAAAATGAAATTGGAAACCAAAAAAACAAGATTTAAAACCAAGCAAGGTAAAAGGAACAAAACACCTAGGGTATGCTAAACCCTATGTTTTACATAGAGCATCTAGTTCTCCACGCCAAGGAATGAGAAGAGGAAAGGAGAAGCTCCTAACAGAATCCCAAGGCTAATGAAAATTACCACAACCAATAAAGCCATGCTCTAGTTTCCTGAGAGCCAAAGCAAAGATGGAAACATAACAGATCACATCATGCTCTGGGTTCAATTTTTTTAAAAAACCCATTTGGGGCCGGGCGCGGTGGCTCAAGCCTGTAATCCCAGCACTTTGGGAGGCCGAGATGGGCGGATCACGAGGTCAGGAGATCGAGACCATCCTGGCTAACACGGTGAAACCCCATCTCTACTAAAAAATATAAAAAACTAGCCGGGCGAAGTGGCGGGCGCCTGTGGTCCCAGCTACTCGGGAGGCTGAGGCAGGAGAATGGCGTAAACCCGGGAGGCGGAGCTTGCAGTGAGCTGAGATCCGGCCACTGCACTCCAGCCTGGGCGACAGAGCCAGACTCAGTCTCAAAAAAAAAAAAAAAAAAAAAAAAAACCCCATTTGGTTCCTCTGAAAAGATAAGCGTTTTCCCCACACTTGGCTTCAGTAATTAACTTGAGTGTCATCTTTTTTTCTGGGTGGGGGACGGAGTCTTGTTCTGTCACCCAGGCTGGAGTGCAGTGGCACAATCTCGGCTCACTGCAACCTTTGCCTCCTGGGCTCAAGCCATTCTCCTGCCTCAGCCTCCCAGGTAGCTGGGGGACCATAGGCACGTACCACCATGCCTGGCTAACCTTTTGGATTTTTTTAGTAGAGATGGGGTTTCACCATGTTGGCCAGGCTGGTCTCAAACTCCCGACCTCAGGTGATCCACCCACCTAAGCCTCCCAAAGTTCTGGGATTACAGGCTTGAGCCACCATGCCCAGTCTGAAGTGTCATCTTTAGAAGCAACTTTCAAAAATTACATGCCTTAGTTTTGCAGATGATGTCAGAAGAAAAGCATTACACAACAACTGTTTAACTTTGAAAGAATGTTTCAAGATTAAGTAGTAAAAGTTTTAAAGGTTTATGACCTTATCTAAATTGTTACCAGTATATATTTAATTCTTCCTTATCAAAACTCCCTTAATCTGTACTTTAAGTAAATCAGTTTATTAATCACTAAAAGAGCTTCACAAAGTTTTTCTCCTTGAAAACTGAGGTTCAGATACCCACAAAGTCTTGAACAAAGCCAGACAAGAGACTGGGAGGCCAAAAATACAGGCATCCCTTGGTATCCTCAGGGACTGGTTCCAGGACCCCACAGATACCAAAATCTATGGATGTTCAAGTCCCCAGTATAAAATGATGTCACATTTGCATATAACCTACATACATCCTCCCGTGTACATTAAATCATCTCTAAATTACTTATAATATCTAATACAATGTACACTGTGGAAAGTTATTATACCATATTTTTATTTATACTTTTAATTGTTGTATTGTTATTTTTCTTGCTTTTTTCCCCCAAATATTTTCAATTCACAGTTTGTTGAATCTTCCGATGTGGAACCCGCAGATACGTGGAGGGGGGGCTGTTTTTTGTCTTGCTGCTTTATGAAAATTTAATTTAAAATGAGAACCAACAGCAAAGAATAAACAGTGAAGAGAAAATTACTCAAGACTAAGTTTGCCTTTAGTTTCACCTCATTAAAGAACTCAACACCAAAGCTAGAATTTCCCCCCTCCTACAAAGAAACTAAACTGGGTGGCTCATGCAGGGTGGCTCACACCTGTGATCCTACCACTTCTGGAGGCAAGGGCAGGCAGATCACTTGAGCCCAGGAGTTCAAAAACAGCCTGGGCAACACGGTGAAACCCCATCCCTATAAAAAAATACAGGGAGGCCGAGACGGGCGGATCGGATCACGAGGTCAGGAGATCGAGACTATCCTGGCTAACACGGTGAAACCCCGTCTCTACTAAAAAAACACAAAAAACTAGCCCGGCAACATGGCGGGCGCCTGTAGTCCCAGCTACTCGGGAGGCTGAGGCAGGAGAATGGTGTAAACCCGGGAGGCAGAGCTTGCAGTGAGTTGAGATCCAGCCACTGCACTCCAGCCTGGGCGACAGAGCAAGACTCCGCCTCAAAAAGAAACAAAAACAAAAACAAAAAAAATTAACCAGGTATGGTGGCACACATCTGTACTCCCACCTACTCAGGAAGCTGAGGTGGGAGGATGCCTGAGCCCCAGGAGGCTGAGGCTGCAGTGAGCCAAGATGGCACCACTGAACTCCAGCCTGGGCAACAGAGCAAGATTCTGTCTCAAAAAAAAAAAAAGAAAAAAGAAAAGAAAGAAAAAGAAACTAAATTAGGTAAAGTTAAACCTTACAAAGAAAAACTAAATCCCCTGAAATTATGCTGAAAAAACTATCATTTAAACCAAGACTTTTAAATAACTGATTCTACTCTCACTAATTTCTTTTGCTATATCTTCTCTTCCTACTGGATAAATGTAGGTAATTCACAAGATATAGTAGTCCGATAAGGGTAACTCTCTCACCTCCTGTCAGTTTCATCTATTACCTCTAAACTGATGACGCAGGATAAATGCCCAAAGCCTTGCTCTTAACCAGTACACCCCATAGCCTCACAGAATTAAACTGGTCTGCTATAACTAAACATGTTAATGGCCTGTTTAAGCAGATGGACCTGCTCAAATAAAGGGTGATTAGGTTCCTGATCCAACACTTCTAACTACATGACTTTGGTCAAGTTATGTCATTATTCTTAGCCTTAGTTTCCTTATCTGAGAAGAAGCAAAACCATCTACTTTGAAGTGAATACAGAATTAAATTAGATAACATATAAAGCCCTAGCACAGATTCTAGCATACAGTAGGTGCTCAATAAACTTTAATTATCACCATAAAATGCTAACTTGTTCATGTCACCTACTTCTAAAATCTTTTAAAGATTTCCCCATAGTCTTTAAGATAAAATTCAAATCCTGGCACAAGGTGCAAAAGGTCCTTCAAGATACGACTTATCTCTCTCTATCCCCGATCCCCAGCAACAGCACATTCTCCTTCCTTTGAACTTCTAAACCAATCTGTTCAGACTGTTCCCACATTTTCTCATATCTTACCCTTACTATAGATTACAATTTCTTTACAGACACAATAACTTATTCATCATTACACATATATTTTGTATGACCTAGCAAAGAATAAGCATTAAGTAGGTTTTTTTCTTGAAATTCATTACTTACTTTACTGTAGGAATAATATTTGGCTGGGGTTTTAATAACCGTAAACGATACCACATACACCTTCCGTATACTTTTCTGATATTCTTTAATCGAATTTGCTCTGTCAAGAAAGAAAAATAAGATGAATTAAAAACCATTTTTCACAGTGAAGGCAAAACCAGAGTTAACTGGTTAACCTTCATCATCACGCTAACAGTTTACTGGAACATGAAATTACTGCCTATTCAAATAGCCTTTAAAAAACTTACAAGATAGGTTAAATTTTCTGCCATTTAGAACAAACAACCTATCTAGAAAACTTCATTCAACCACCAGGTGACCATTTTTCACATAAGACTTAATGAAATTGCAAAAACTGACTTGCACCCAAAATATTCAGTCAGATATAATCAGTAATTTCTGGGAAATTCTCTCCCTCTTTCCCCTCTGCTATAGAAGGAACGAGAAGTATAAAATAGTTAAAACATGGTTTATTAAGGAAGCTAAGCAGAAATAATACTCTTCAAACACAAAAATAAATGCCTATCAAAATGTCTTTTTTTTTTTTTTTTTTTTTTTTTGAGACGGAGTCTCACCCTGTTGCCCAGGCTGGAGTGCAGTGGCCGGATCTCAGCTCACTGCAAGCTCCGCCTCCCGGGTTTACGCCACTCTCCTGCCTCAGCCTCCCGAGTAGCTGGGACTACAGGCGCCTGCCACCTCACCCGGCTAGTTTTTTGTATTTTTTAGTAGAGCGGGGTTTCACCATGTTAGCCAGGATGGTCTCGATCTCCTGACCTCGTGATCCGCCCGTCTCGGCCTCCCAAAGTGCTGGGATTACAGGCTTGAGCCACCGCGCCCGGCCCAAAATGTCTTCTATCAACAAAGTTTAGATCTCATCTATTTATGATATAAAACTAGTAAGACTTGGAGCTGTAACATAAAATCAACTTGCAGTTAAAACAAAAGTTGAGTACTTGCTTCAGCAGCACATACACTAAAACCGGAGCAATACAGAGATTAGTATGGTCCTTGCCGAAAGACGATATGCATATTTGTGAAGTATTTTTTTTGTTTTTTGTAGAAACTGGGTCTTGCTGTGTTGCCAAGGTTGGTCTCAAACTCCTGGCCTCAAGCACGCCTCCTGCCTCAGAGCACCCTGGTCCCCAAAAAAAGCACCATTTAAAAAATGTTATTAAAAAAAAGGGGGCCGGGCATGGTGGCTCACGCCTTTAATCCCAGCACTTTGGGAGGCTGAGGCGGGTGGATCACCTGAGGTCAGGAGTTCGAGACCAGCCTCAACATGAAGAAACCCCGTCTCTACTAAAAATACAAAATTAGCCAGGCGTGGTGGTGCATGCCTGTAATCCCAGCTACTCGGGAGGCTGAGGAAGGAGAATTGCTTGAACCTGGGAGGCGGAGGTTGCAGTGAGCCGAGATCTTACTGTTGCACTCCAGCCTGGGCAACAAGAGTGAAACTCCGTCTCAAAAAAAAAAAAAAAAAAAAAAAAAGGTAGAGTAAAATTCAGTATCACAAATTATAATTATTTTGTGTTAAGGTGGAAAAGTCTCCTAAACCCATAAAACTTAGGTTTATGGGGTCAGGCACTGTGGCTCACCTCTGCAATCCCAGCACTTTGGGAGGGCAAGGCGGCAGATCACCTCAGGTCAGGAGTTGAAGACCAACCTGGTCAACATGGCAAAACCCCATCTCTACTAAAAATACAAAAATTAGCCAGGCATAGTGGTGCACGCCTATAGTCCCAGCTACTCAGGAGGCTGAGGCATGAGAATCACTTGAACCCAGGAGGCAGAGGTTGCAGTGAGCGGAGATCCCTCCAGCCTGGGCAACAGAGTAAAACACAAAAATAAATGCCTATCAAAATGTCTTTTTTTTTTTTTCTCAAAACAAAAAACTTAAGTTTATATAAGAGTTGTGACAAAAGCTATTATTTTAAGGCTGGGCACGGTGGCTCACGCCTGCAATCCCAACACTTTGAGAGGATTAACAGGCAGATCACGAGGTCAGGAATTCGAGACCAGCCAGTTCAAGATCAGCCTGGCCAACATGGTGAAACTCCGTCTCTACTAAAAATGCAAAACTAGCCAGGTGTGGTGGCGCATGCCTGTAATCCATTACTCAGGAGGCTGAGGCAGGAGAATCAGTTGAACCTGGGAGGCACAGGTCGCAATGAGCCGAGATCGCGCCATTGCACTCCAGCCTGGGCAACAAGAGTGAAACTCCATCTCAAAAAAATAAAAAAGCTATTATTTTAAGCCTCAGGAAAAACTTGCAGTTCAATTAAAAAGAAATTAAGCCCAAGCAAAAATAGTATGTATTGTTTTACTAAATTCACCACAAGCACTTCGATTGAATGACTCTCCCAAGTTTAAAAAAAAAATGTATTGGGAGGCCGAGGCAGGTGCATCATGAGGTCAGGAGATAGAGACCATCCTGGCTAACACAGTGAAACCCCTTCTCTACTAAAAAGACAAATAATTAGCCAGGCGTGGTGGCACGTGCCTGTAGTCCCAACTACTCGGGAGGCTGAGGCAGCAGAATCACTTGAACCCAGGAGGCAGGATGCAGTAAGCCAAGATCACACCACTGCACTCCAGCCTGGGTGACAGAGCAAGACTCTGTCTCCAAAAAAAAAAAAATTAAGTTTCGAAATAAAAATCTGCCTTTTTAAGATGGCACCAAAAACAAAGGAGGAAGCCTTTGCCCACCCCAAAGCCAAAGTCAGAGCAAAGGCTTTGAAGAACAAGAAGGCAGTGCTGAAAGGCATCCACAACCACACAAAATAAGACTGGCCACCCACCTTCCAGTGGCCTAAGACAATGCAGCTCCAAAGGCAGTTCAAATGTCGTAGGAAGACCACCACCACAAAAAACAAGCTTTATCATTATGACATTATCAAGTTCCCCTTGACCACTAAGTCAGCCATGAAGAAGACACCAGCACATTTGTGTTTACTATGGATGTTAAGGGCAACCAGATCAAACAGGCTGTGAAGAAGCTCTATGACACTGGCATGGCCAAGGTAAACATACTCAACAGGCCTAATGGAGAGAAGAAGGTGTATGCTCAACTGGCTCCTAACTTATGATGTTTTGAATGCTGCCAACACAATTGAGATGATCTAAAATGAGTCCAGCTGGTTAATTACAATTTTTTTTACCATATTAAAAAAATCTACAAAACTGTAGTTCTTAAATGAGATAACAGGTAAGTAAAAGGACTTGGCATATAGAAGGTTCCAAAACCACCATGTAGGAAGTCCAACTACCCTGTTACCACCATGCTTAGATGAAGTCATCCGCATGGGAGGACTACCCAGCAAGAAGCACCAAAACCAAGTATTGGGAAGAGGGAGGGATCCATGTAGGGGAGAGTATGGTAGCAGAAAAGGAAACTGATAATATGCAGGGGAACTGATTGAATAAGTTAATATATTAAAGATACCTGGAGTTAGTTTTCCACTGTCAAGAAAAAGGAGTGAAAAAATAGAAAACAAGAATGAACCCTGTACTGCTGGACTGGAATTAAAGATACCACTATGAATGAATATCTTTTAATAAAGAAATACAAATGCAGTTCTAAATACATACATACATACTCCCTAGCTCTATCTACTAAATGGGCCTAGGAGCAGAAAAATCCCAGTAGCAATGAGCACATCTAGCATGCAGATCTTGGCTTCTAAATACCATTCTCCACTAAAAGGAACCAGGAATCCAAGTATCCTCCCACAAAATACTAATTACAAAGGGGAAATGAATGACTTTACAGTTGGGTAGGCTGAATAACTGTCCCCCAAGATGTCCACATCCTGATACCTGGAACCAGTAAATATACTATCTTAAACGACAAAAGGGACTTTACAGATATGACTAAGTTAAGGATCTTGAAATAGGGAGATTATCATAGGAGGACCATAATCACAGGGGTACTTTTAAGAGGGAGGCAGGAGGGTCAAAGACAGAGATGGTGATATCACAGTGAAAGCAGATGCTGGACTAATGCCCTTTTTAAAGATGAGGGAAGGGCCACAAGCTAAAAAATACAGGCTATCTGCAGAAGCTGGAAAAGGCAAGAAAGCAGATTTTACCCTAGAGCCTCCAGAAGGAACTAGCCCTGCCAACATCATGACTTCAGCCCAAAGAAACTGATTTTGGACTTCTGGCCTCCAGAACTGTTAAGAGAACAAATTTGTGCTGTTTTAAACCAATGAGTTTGTGGTAATTTGTTACAGCAGCAATAGGAAACATAGAACACCTCAATAGACACCACCTCAATCAAGTGATCGGTGAGCATCGCCAGAAAAAAAGACTACCTAAAATCATACACCACCTGACAGCATGCAATGAGAAGAACACAGAATCAGTTTTGTGAAATTCCTGCTGAAGATACATAACCTGACTCTAATAATGAGAAAACACTGTACAACTCAAACTCCAATTCATTTTACTAAATAACCGGTCTCTAATCTTTAAAGCAGAGGGAAAAGTGAGTAACTACTTCAGACTAAAGGAGACTAAAGAAACACATCAACTAAATGTGGTATGTGATTCTAAATTGGATATTTTACTATAAAGAACATCAAGAAAAGTGACAAAACCCAAATGGAGTCAGACAATGAGATGGCAGTAATGCCAATTTTCTGATTTTCATGGTTTAGTTATGAACACTTGAAAATACCACTAGTGATTTTTAAATATGTATTTTATTAAATTAAGCCTCTACAGTCTCCCACTTTCAAGTGTAAAATCAAGGAAACATTTTATGAGGTTTTATAAGAACAATGCTGAAGTCTCTTTATGAAGCAGACAGTTTGATCTACTCAAAGGTATGATGTTCTACTGTTCCTGGTCAAGAGAAAGTACATGTGGTTTTCAGCCCCTTATTCTTGGGGGCCACACAACGCATGGACCTTGTGTGCCCCACTCCTCCAACCTAAAAATTAAATCTTAACCTTTAAGGATAGTATTTAAATCAATCAATAAGTACTACAGGCCACAGTTTACACGTTAACATAGTAGCAGTTAGATTTCCAGCAAAACTAAATATTCATGGTACACATTCCAAATCTCTGTATGAATGACATCAAGTCAAAGTAACTATTACAAGTCAAGTTATTCCAGTTTTTTAATAAGACACTTAACAGAATAAAATGAAGTTCACTTATAAACTTCTTGCTTATTGAATTACTATTTTCATGGGCACTAAAAATTATGTTAGAAGTATCCTTAACTTATACTGTTTTTAAAGAAATTATCCACATTTATAGAACAGGAAATCCTAAGATCACAAAACAATAAAAAAACAACATGTCATAACTGCTCTCAGCAGCTGAACTTCGTATAGTAAAGCTGCAAGGATAATCTAGATTTGGGTTATGGCTGTGCTTCATAAACCATATAGTGCCTTTGGTAAAAAAAGTCACTCTGTCCGTGCTGGATGATCTGCCAGTCAGCAGTATTACTGATTGAACTCTTAGCACCATAATCATAAAACCCAAAGAGGTGAAGGAATGTTAGTCAGATCTAAAGTCTTCAAACTTGTTTGCCTACTTACCACATAGTATCCAACAGTTTTTCAACTCTTGTCTCCTTCCCTCCCTCTAGTAGACTCCAGTGTGAATTGCTGCCATCGTTATGTCCATGTGTGCCCAGTGTTTAGCTCCCACTTATAAGTGAGAACATGCAGTATTTGGTTTTCTGTTTCTGCATTAATTCATTTAGAATAATACCCTCCAGCTGCATTTATGTGCTTTAAAGAACATTATTTCATTCTTTTTAATGGCTTTGTAGTATTCTACGTGTATATGTACTACTTTTTTTTTTTTTTTTTTTTTTTGAGACAGTTTCACTCTTGTTGCCCAGGCTGGAGTGCAATGGCGCAATCTCAGCTCATCACAACCTCTGCCTCCCGGGTTCAAGTGATTCTCCTTGCCACAGCCTCTCGAGTAGCTGGGATTACAGGTATGCGTCACCACATCTGGCTAATTCTGAATTTTTAGTAGAGATGGGGTTTCTCCATGTTGGTCAGGCTGGTCTCGAACTCCTGACCTCAGGTGATCCACCTGCCTCAGCCTCACAAAGTGCTGGTGTGTCCGGAATTGGTGGGTTCTTGGTCTCACTTCAAGAATGAAGCTGCAGACCCTAGTGGTGAGTGTTACAGTTCTTAAAGATGGTGTGTCCGGAGTTTGTTCCTTCAGATGTTCAGATGTATCTGGAGCTTCTTCCTTCTGGTGGGTTCATGGTCTCGCTGTCAGGAGTGAAGCTGCAGACCTTCCTGGTGAGTGTTACATCTCTTAAAGGCAGCGCATCCAGAGTTGCTCGTTCTTCCCAGTGGGTTTGTGGTCTCGTTGGCTTCAGGAGTGAAGCTGGAGACCCTCCCCGTGAGTGTTACAGCTCATAAAGGCAGCGTAGACCCAAAGAGTGAGCAGCAGTTAAGATTTATTGCAAAGAGTGAAAGAACAAAGCTTCCACAGTGTGGAAGGTGACCCCATCCAGTTGCCACTGCTGGCTTGGGCAGCCTGCTTTTATTCCCTTATCTGACCCCACCCACATCCTGCTGATTGGTCTATTTTCCAGAGACCTGATTGGTCCATTTTCCAGAGAGCTGATTGGTCCATTTTGACAGAGTGCTGATTGGTGCGTTTACAATCCTCGAGCTAGACAGAGTCACAGAGTGCTAGTTAGCTAGATACAGAGTTAACTAGATACAGAGTACCAATTGGTGTATTTACAAACCTTGAGCTAGACACAGAGTACTAATTGGTGTATCTACAATCCTTGAGCTAGACACAGAGTGCTAGATGGAAAAGTTCTCCAAGTCTCCACTAGGTTAGCTAAATAGAGTGTTGATTGGTGCACATATGATCCTCCGGCTAGATATAAAAGTTCTCCAAGGCCCCATCCAATTCAGGAGCCCACCTGGCTTCACCCAGTGGATCCTGCACCAGGGCTGCAGGCGGAGCTGCCGGCCAGTCCTGAGCCGCGACTGCACTGGGATTACAGGCATGAGCCACCATGCCCAGCCACTACATTTTCTTTATCCAGTCCACCACTGATAGACACCTGGGTTGGTACCATGTCTTTGCTACTGTGAGCAGTGCTGCAATGAACATGGGTGCACGTCTTTTGGTATAACAATTTATTTTCTTTTAGATATATACCCAGTAATGGGATTGCTGGGTCAAATCACAATTCTCAGTTCTTTGAGAAATCTGCAAACTGCTTTCCACAGTGGCTGAACTAGTTTCCCACCAGCAGTGTATAAGTGTTCCCTTTTCCCTGCAGCCTCACTAGCATCTGGTTTTTGACTTTTTTATAATAGCCATTCTGACTAGTATGAGATGATCTCTCACTGTGGTTTTGATTTGCTTTTATCTGATTAGTGATGTTGAGCATTTTTCATGTTTCTTGGCCACTTAAAAAGAAAATTCTTTTAAGAAATGTTCATGACTTTTGCCCACTTTTCAATGGGGATATTTTTTGCTTGTTAAGTTCCTTATACATTCTGGATATTAGACCTTTGTTGGATGCATAGTTTGTAAATATTTTCTCTTATTCTGTAGGTTGTCTGTTTACTCTGTTGATAGTTTCTTTTGCTGTGCAGAATCTCTTTTAATCAG
Organism: Macaca mulatta; assembly: GCF_049350105.2. Taxonomy (NCBI): domain Eukaryota; kingdom Metazoa; phylum Chordata; class Mammalia; order Primates; family Cercopithecidae; genus Macaca; species Macaca mulatta. The sequence continues at coordinate 77,852,781 of NC_133409.1, read as the reverse complement.
GTCCATTTGTCAATTCTTGCTTTGCTGCAACTGTAAAGCTGATATATTAAAATAATTACATCTCTTTAAAATGCATCCAAAGAAAGCTAAAAACCACAGCAATTTCATACCCATCATCATCCATTTACAAAAATGTATGAACAGTCCTTCATTCTACTTCTCCCATATAATATTATCCTAATGTAATATATTTCATCCTGGTGAGTTAATTCTTTTTGTTTGTTTGTTTTTGTTTTGAGACAGGGTCTTGCTCTGTCACCAGGCTAGACTACAGTAATGCCATCATGGTTTACTGCATCCTCAATCTCCCAGGCTCAAGTGATCTTCTCACCTCAGCCTCTGGAGTAGCTGGGACTACAGGAGCATGCCACCATGCCTGGCTAGTTTTTTTTCGTAGAGACAAGGAGATCTATGTTGCCCGGGCTGGTTTCAAACTCCTGGGCTCAAGCAATCCTCCCTCTGCAGCCTCCCAAAGTGCTAAGATTACAGGTGTGAGACACCACACCTGGCCCCAGTAAGTCATTTCTCTTTTTTTTTTTTTTTTTTTTCCCTGATGGAGTCTCACTCTGTCACCCAGGCGGCTGGAGTGCAATGGCGCGATCTCGGCTCACTGCAACTTCTGCCTCCCAGGTTCAAGTAATGCCTCAGCCTTCCAAGTAGCTGGGATTACAGGCATGCAACACCACACCCAGTTAATTTTGTATTTTTAGTAGAGATAGGGTTTCGCCATGTTGGCCAGGCTGGTCTCAAACTCCTGACCTCCAGTTCCACCCACCTTGGCCTCCCAAAGTGCTGGGATTACAGGTGTGAGACACCACATCTGGCCCCAGTAAGTCACTTCCTTTTTTTTTTTTTTTTTTCCCTGATGGAGTCTCACCCAGGCTGGAGTGCAATGGCACGATCTCAGCTCACTGCAACCTCTGCCTCCCAGGTTCAAGCAATGCCTCAGCCTTCCAAGTAGCTGGGATTACAGGCATGCACCACCACACCCAGCTAATTTTGTATTTTTAGTAGAGATGGGGTTTCGCCATGTTGGCCAGACTGGTCTCAAACTCCTGACCTCCAGTTCCACCCACTTGGCCTCCCAAAATGCTGGGATTACAGGCATGAGCCACTGCGCCCAGCCAGCCCCAGTAAGTCATTTCTTATAATACCGAAATACACTTCTTAAAATTACTTTAATTCCCTGTGACTTTAAAGTTTTTCCCAATTTTTTTGTTTTGAAAATATTCAAGTCATCATAAAAGTTGAAAGAATATTACAATGGCCAGGCACAGTAGCTCACGCCTGTAATCCCAGCACTCTAGGAGGCTGAGGCGGGAGGATCACTTGAGCTCAGGGGTACAAGTCTATCCTGGGCAACACAGGAAGACCCTGTCTCTACAAAAACTTTAAAAATTACCTGGGCATGGTGGTACATGCCTACAGTCCCAGCTACTCAGGAGGCTGAGGCAGGAGGATCACGGGAGCCCAGCAATTCGAGGCTGTAGCAAGCCATGATCACATTACTGCAGTTCAGCCTGGGCAATGGTGCGAGACAGTGTCTCAAAGAAAAAAAACAACTAAAACTTATTTTTGAAAACAAAAGTACACTTCTGTCAGTATGGCTCAATCTTTGCCAAAATAGCTTTACCTTGTACTTCAAGTGTATTTTGTCAAAACCTAAAGCTGCAGATTAGCTTATTTGATTTATAGAAAACATGTACCATATAACCTAATTGGCAAAGGCAGTTTTCATTATTAAACTAACCAACCAAATTGAACTGTCAAAAAAAAGGCTCATGCCTGTAATCCCAGCACTTTGGGAGGCCAAGGCAGACAGATTGCGTGAGGTCAGGAGTTCGAGATCAGCCTGGCCAACATGGCAAAATCCCATCTCTACTAAAAATACAAAAATTAGGCAGGTGTGGTGGTGAGCGCCTGTAATTCCAGCTACTCGGGAGGCTGAAGCAGGAGAATCGCTTGAACCCAGGAGGCAGAGGCTGCAGTGAGCCAAGATTATGCCACTGCACTCCAGCCTGGGTGAAAGTACAAGATTGCCTCAAAAACTAAAAAATAGTAAAAAATAAAAATAAAAATAATTTAAAAAAAAATTTTTTTTTAAATCTTTCCTTTAATTGCGGTTTCCCAGAATGTTTCAGAATATGAAAAGCATGAAAATAACTTGGAAGTGAAAAACTGGTAATCACGGCTCTAGATGACCAAAAATAAAAGTCATCCAGTAATCACTATGCTCTTAACTTGAATCTGAATAGTTAGCCATGATGTCTCATTCCCAAGGCCAGTTCAGAACCATTTGGATTTGGAATATAGGCTTCATAAGACTACATATTGTTCACCATCACCACCACCCAGGATACACAATCACAGATTACCTAAATCAGAAGGGTTACAGAAACGTGGGATCTACTTAACACCTATCCACTACACATACTCTGGCAATGGAGGAGGGAACCTAGAAGGCAACTGAAAATGTTCTTGAACAACAACAACAAAAAAAACCCACTGGATCACAACAGAACCACCCCTCTACCACCAAAGTTCACAATTCTCAGGAATTCCTGAACAATCTAAGTGCAAACCAATACAAACCAAGAAGTTCAAATAAATCAAGAGTTTTGTCTTCCCTAAGCGGGTACTTGACAGCAGCATACAATTATATACTATCTCTTTTTCTTTTCCTTTTATGGTACTGAAATAAGTACTACAGAGCAGGGCTTTTCAACGTCAGCGCTACTGACATTTTGGACTACACAATTCTTATAATTTAATGTTTCTGTGCATTTTAGGATGTTTAGCAGCATCGTGATCTCTACCCACTAGATGCCAGAAACAGCTCCCCAGTGGAGACCAAAAAAATCTTCAGAAATTCACAAATATCCTCTGGGACACAAAATTGCCCCCGATTTAAAGTGCACACACACACACTCACATACACAGGCACACACACATAGCTCCAGAGGGTTCATGAAAAACAAGTTAAACGATATGACCTACATATCAGGAACACAGGGAAAAGGAGGATAGGAAAGGTTGGCAGAATCAACCAGGCAGGCAATAATTGTCTTTTTCCATTCCCCTAAAAATATTCTTTAAAAAAAAAAAAGACTCGTTGTAGTAACTTTCAGTACTTACCTGGGAGGAGGAGAGGCAAGGAGGGAAAGGAGGACCTGGGAAGCTTCATTATTAATGTACTAACCACCCTGTTAGCTCTGTCCTCCTATTTTTCTTTTACTCTTAATCTTATAGTGATAATCCATAGCCTAAGTAAAAGGTTAACCAAAAACAGGTAAAACAAGAGAAAATGGAAGAGAAACTCAAGTACTAGGAAAGTAAATAAATGCTAGCTAAGAAGGAAAGGCAACTTAACACACAAGAATGTATGTCCCACCAGAACTTTAAACACCACATACCCCAAAGTAAGAACAATTCATTGAGCTGAAAAGGCCTCTGAAGATGAGTGCAGAGTGTGTCTTGCTCAAGATCGCAATGCTAGCCAGAGATTGTTTTAGTAAGATTTTGAGTGTTAACACAAATTCATATGTTGCCTGGCAACATAGCAAGACTTCATCTCTACAAAAAAAAATAAAAATTAGCCGGGTATGGTGGCACACGCGCATAGTCCCAGCAACTTAGAAGGCTGAGGCAGAAGAATCAGCTCCTTGAGCCCAGGAGATGAAGGCTACTATGAGCCATGATCGTGCCACTACCCTCAGCCTTGGGAAACAGAGTGAGACCCTGTCTCAAAAAAAAAAGAAGAAAAAAAAGGAGGAAAAAGAAAATTTGGCATATAGTGGAAGAAAAAAAATCCACCAATCCAACACCCAGCTAGTAATCATTAATACCACTGTAGTATGTTTCCTTTTAGTTATATTTAGGAGAATATCTGGAAAAGGCAAAGAAGACAGGAGAGTTGGCAAGGTTGAAGGTACACTCTCAGAAGAGAAACAGCTCTGTGAAGAAGGAAGCTCCAGCAACTGACTTCCTGAGGAATGAGCTTCAATCAATTAAAGGGCTGCCCTGCTGCTTCAATCAGGGCCTGTAAGGGCCCTTTTGCAGTGTTGACTATACCTGGTGCTTATCCCCACTGCAGCAGCTGCCCAAGTGAGCTTCTCAAAGAGAAAAATGGGACACATAAAAGCCCACTTAAGGGTAGCATTTCTATGATGTATCAGTGTACAAAATGAAAGAGACAAAAACAAAAAGCTGAAGTTTGTGTTAAGGTTGCATTAGCAGTAATTTTTAATTTTTAAAATTTCTAAACATTTCCGTGTGTTTAGATCATTATAAATATCACTTAATGACTACTAATAACCAAATGAATAAAGATACCACAATATACCTACCATTCCATAATTAGATACATAAAATGTTTCTAATTTCTTGGTATTATGGATCTCTCTGGTCCTAGAAGTATTCAGAACACTCTATCCTTAGAACACAGCACCAGAAGTATAATTACTAGGTTTAAGAGCATTAACACTTTTGTAACTCCTTTCTAAAAAAGCCAGTAGGGGCCGGGCGCGGTGGCTCAAGCCTGTAATCCCAGCACTTTGGGAGGCCGAGGCGGGTGGATCACGAGGTCAGGAGATCGAGACTATCCTGGCTAACACGGTGAAACCCCGTCTCTACTAAAAATACAAAAAATTAGCCGGGCGAGGTGGCAGGCGCCTGTAGTCTCAGCTACTTGGGAGGCTGAGGCGGGAGAATGGCGTGAACCCGGGAGGCGGAGCTTGCAGTGAGCCGAGATCGCGCCACTGCACTCCAGCCTGGGAGACACAGCGAGACTCCGTCTCAAAAAAAAAAAAAAAAAAAAAAAAGCCAGTAGGACTATACATTCTCTTCAGCAGTTTGCCCGTTGGCACCACCATTCTTTAGCAGCCAGTATTAAAAGCCAATTTTGATTCCTCTGTACTGAAGTTCAAGAGCAGAGACTGTATCTTACCCACAGTGTTCACCCTCCTTTTTCCAATTTCCTGGAATAGAGGAGGCACTATATAAATATTTCTTGAGAATGTTGAACTCCTTTATTTAACAAACATTTAGTGAATATCCACTACGTACCCGGACTTTTCTGGACACTGAGGATATAGAAGAAAACAAAACAAAAAACCCTGCTCTCAAAAACCATAGCAATAAACAAAGTAAATTATATAGTATAGTTAACCCCTGAACAACATTGGGTTTAGGGGCCCTGTCCCCACGCCCTGTGCAGTCACAAATCTGCATATAACTTTTGGTTCCCCCAAAACTTAACTACTAATAGCCTACTGTTGACTAGAAGCCTTATGGATAACATAAACAGTTGATTTAACACATATTTTGTGTATGTATTATATACTGTATGCTTACAATAAAGTAAGCTAGAAAAAAGACGTCAAGAAAATCAAAACAGAAAATACATTTACAGTACTGTATTTATTAATACCTTAAGTTTATGTCATCTGTTTATAAGCTGCAGACCTCAATCTACAGTATATATCAAGCAATTCAACTTTTTGTTATTATTATGACTTTTTTCTTCTTCTTAGGAGCACTTAGAGCATCACTAGTGGCACTTTGTATGAGTCCCATGGTGTTGCAAGGTTTATGGTATTGCACTAAATACAAAGAAAAATACAAGAGAACCTCAAGAGATCACTTTTTATGGTGATAAGGAATTTACTGAAGGGACAAACTGCTTACACAGAGATGATTAACATCACACAATGTTTTAAGCGGATACTTGCAACACTTGAGCTCACTGCAATAGCAAAGAAGATGGCTATAAAAGTATTACGGTAGTATACACTAATTTTATGCAGTTATGATTTAATACTACATTTCTCTCAACTGCAAATAGCTCCATGTCCTGTCTATAGTGTTTGTGTGCATAAGTTTTGATAAATGTTACCTTTTACAATAGATACGTGCTTCTTTTATGGTAGCGAATGATAAAGCAGACTAGTATCTACATACATTTTATGCATTTATAACATCTTTTTCTTAATTTTTTTGATATTTCTAGGCTACATTTCTTCTGCAAAATTTTTTCAAACTGTTACAAGTCTCCAAAAAGTTTTCCAATATATTTACTGAAAAAAATCCACGTATAAGTGGACCTACATAGTTCAAACCCATGTTGTTGAAGGGTTCTTTGAGAGAAAAGTAGTGAGGTAGGGGTAAGAAACACTACAATTTAAAATAGGATGCTCAGGGAAGATGGCCTCTGAGCAAAGACAACAGAGATGAGGGAAGAGGTAATGTGACTATCTAGAGGAAAAGTATTCCAGGCAAAGGGAGCAGCAACAGTAAAGGACTGAAAGAAAGAGTGTGGCTTCGCTATGTTCACAAGTGCAGTGAGGCAGCTATGGCTGGAATGGAAACAGCAAAGTGATCAAAGAGACCATGAAGGACTTTACTCTCTAAGACTTGAGCTTCTTGTCAGATTGAGACAGACAGCCCTGAAGAGTTCTAAGCAGAATCGTATGAGCTGACTCCTGTTATAAAGGATCCCTGCTACTATTTTGAGAAAAGGCTACACTCAGCCAGGGTAGAAACAGACTAGCTAGGAAGCTAATGATAATCTAGGCAATAAACCAGGACAGTGGTGTTTGTGGAGTGATGAGAAATGGTCAGACACGATGTATTTCAAAGGTAGAGCCAAAAGAACATACTAATAGTCTGAAAGCGGAGTATGAAAAAGAGAAGAATCAAGAATAACTTCTAATCCAGTCTACCAGAGCTTAAAGGTAAAAATTATAAATAAAAAATAAAGAATGACCCCTAAACTTCTTTTCTGAACAGCTGAAAAGACAGTTGTGATTAACTAAAGATTATGGGTCAAGAAGGTTAGGCGGGGAGGGGAAGAAAGTAATCCTATCAATTTTGTGCATATTAATAGAAAGATCTCTATTAGATATCCAAGTGGAAATGTGGGTTAAGCACTTTTACACATTAAGTCTGGAGTCTGAGGAAAGAAGTTCAGACTGGGCTAGGTGCAGTGGCTCATGCCTGTAATCCCAGCACTTTGGGAGGCCAAGGTGGGCAGATCACTTGAGGTCAGGAGATCAAGACCAGCCTGGCCAACATGGTGAAACCCGGCTCTACTAAAAATACAAAAATTAGCCACAGGTGGTTATTATATGCCTGTAATCCCAGCTACTCAGCAGGCTGAGGCAGGAGAATCACTTAAACCCAGGAAGCGGTGGTTGCAGTGAGCCAAGATCACATCACTGCATTCCAACCTACATGACAGAGTAAAACTCTGTCTCCAAAAAAAAAAAAAAAACGAGAAGTCCAGTCCAGCCTGGAAATAGAAATTTGGGAGTCTGGGAGTCCTCATCATATAGGTTGGTTATATTTAAAGCCATTAGGTTGGATGAGATCACCAAAAGGCATAACTGTAGAGGATAATGTGAAGGACTCAGCCTTGAGGTACTCTAATATTAACAGGCCATCACAGTGAAACTATGTTCAATTAGTTACCCCCTAAAAAATAGTTCTACCTATACATCTATGGCCAATTGATTTTTGACAAGGTTACCAAGCCATTCAATGCTGAACAGACTCTTCAACAAATGATGCTGAGACAACCGGATTTCCACATGGAAAAGAATGAAGATGGACCCCCTTCTCACATCATTTACAAAAATTACCTCAAAACGGATTAAAGACATAAGAGCCGAAACCATAAATCTTTTAGAAAAAAAATACGAACAGATTTTTATAAGCTTAGAGTTGCCACAGGATTCTTAGATATGACACCAAAAACCCAGGCGTGGTGGCTCACACCTGTAATTCCAGCCCTTTGGGAGGCCAAGGTAGGCGGATTATGAGGCCAGGAGTTCGAGACCAGCCTGGTCAACATGATGAAACCCCATCTCCACTAAAAATACAAAACTTAGCCAGGCATGGTAGCACATGCCCATAATCCCAGCTACTCAGGAGGCTGAGGCAAGAGAATCACTTGAACCTGAGAGGTGGAGGTTGCAGTGAGCAGAGATCGCGCCACTGCACTCCAGCCTGGACGATAGAGTGAGACTCCATCTCAGAAAAAGATAAAACACCTAAAGCATGAACAACAACAAAAAATAGATAAACTGGACTTCATCAAAATTAAAAGCTTTTGGTTTTTGATTCATTGAAGGACGTTATCAAGAAAGCAAAAAGGGAACCTACAGAATGAGAAAATACTTGCAAACTGTGTATCTAATAAGAGATTTATATCCAGAACACATAGAGAAAAAGATAACCCAATTTAAAAATGGGCAAAGGATTTAAATAGACATTTCTCCACAAACAAATGGCCAACATGAAAAGATGTTCAACATCATCAGCCATTAGGAAAATGCAAATCCAAACCATAAGATACACTTCAAATCTATCATTTAATTTTTAAAAAACTAAAAAAATAATTAAGCCAGGCACAGTAGTTCATGCCTGTAATCCCAGCACTTTGGGAGGCTGAGGCCAGCAGATTACTTAAAGTCAGGAGTTCAAGACCAGCCTGGTCAACACGGTGAAACTCCGTCTCTACTAAAAATACAAAAATTAGGCAGGTGTGGTGGCACGTGCCTGTAATCCCAGCTGCTCGGGAGGTTGAGGCAGGAGAATTGTTGGAACCTGGGAGGCGGAGGTGGCTGTGAGCTGAGATCACGCCACTGCACTCTAGCCTGGACGACAAAGTGAGACTTCGTCTCAAAAACAAAAAAAAAAATACACAAAAATTAGCCAGGTGTGGTGGCATGCACCTATTGTTCCAGCTACTCAGGAGGCTGAGGCAGGAGAGTCGCTTGAACCTGGGAGGCGGAGGTTGCAGTGAGCCGAGATTGTGCCACTGCACTCCAGCTTGGGGGACAGGGCTACACTCCACCTCAAAAAAGAAACAAAAACAAAAGTATTAACCATAATTTCATATATAATTTTAATATAATTATTAATTAATATTATAGCTACACATTATTAGCTATAATTTTTCTAAAAAACATAAAACAACAAGCATTGGAGAGGAAGGAACATTGCTTGGAGGAATGTAACACGGAGTTCACAACCAGCCTGGACAACATAGTGAAACCGCATCTCTATTTTTAAAATAAGGAATGTAGCCAGGCGTGGTGGTGGGGGACTGTAGTCCCAGCTACTCAGGAGGGTGAGGCAGGAGAATGGCGTGAACCCGGGAGGCGGAGCTTGCAAAGAGCCAAGATCGTGCCACTGCACTCCAGCCTGGGCGACAGAGTGAGACTCTGTATCAGAAAAAAAATAAATAAAAATAAGGAATGTAAAATGGTGCAGCCACTATGAAAACAGTTTGGTGGTTCCTCAAAAACCTAAACGTAAGGCTGGGTGGGGTGGCTTATGCCCGTAATCCCGTCCTTTGAGAGGCCGAGGCAGGCAGATCACTTGAGGCCAGGAGCTGGAGACCAGACTGGCCAACATGGTGAAACTGCGTTCCCACTAAACATAGAAAAATTAGTGGGGACTAGTGGCGCACACCTGTAGTCCCAGCTATTCGGGAGGCTGAAGCAGGAGAATCGCTTGAACCCGGGAGGCGGCAGCTGCAGTAAGCTGAGATCGCGTCATTGCACTCCAGCCTGGGCGACAGAGCAAGACTCCATATCAAAAAAAAAAAAAAAAAAAAAAGGGTAAGCATAGAATTAGCATATGACCCAACAATTCCACTCCTAGGAATATCCTCGAAAGAACTGACAATGTTCACTGCAGCATTATTCACAATAGCCGAAGGGTGGAAACTGTCCAAGTGTTCAACAAATAAACAAAATGTGGTATATCCTACAATAAAGTATTACTCAGCCATAAAAGGAATGAGATTCTGATACATGCTACAACATGGATGAACCCTGAAAACATTATGCTAAGTAAAATACGCCAGACACAAATGGACAAATTTTTAAGATTCTACATATATGAAATATCTAGAACAGGCAAACTTACGGAGACAGAAAGTATAGAAACTTTCAGCTGGGCATACAAGATTCTCCATGATTTAAATCTACTTTTGGTCTTTTCTCACATTTTCTCACTCTATGAATCCTGGTTCCAACTAATTTGATATGTACTTTGAACATGTTCCATACTCATGCTATTTCTTCTTTGCAGTCCTCCTCCCCTTCCCCTTTCTACTGATTAAAATCTTTATCCTTCAAAACATGATGTAGGTTAAATTGTGGAAAAAAAAAATTAAAAATCTTCAGCCAGGTGCTGTAGCTCATTTGGGAGGCCGAGGCGGGTGGATCACGAGGTCAGGAGTTCAAGACCAGTCTGGCCAAGATGGTGAAACCCCTTGTCTACTAAAAATACAAAAATTAGCTGGGCGTGGTGGTGGGCACCTGTAATCCCAGGGACTCAAGAGGCTGAGGCAGGAGAATCACTTGAACCCGGGAGGCGGTGGTTGCAGTGAGCCAATATTGTGCCACCACACTCCAGCCCGGGCGACAGAGCGAGACTCCGTCTTAAAAAAAAAAAAAAAAATCTTCTTTGTCCTCAAAAGTCTAGTCAAAAATTCACCTACTGTGCAAAGCCTTTCTTGACCTCTAGATCCCCACTATCACAGCCTACTAGATGCAAATTCATCCAACTAACCTTGGATGAATTTGTTTGGATGTAAACAGCACTTGTTTTCACTTCTCTTACACTTTCTTTCTTGTGTTCTGCATATAATAATCTGTGCATTTGTCTAATCCTAATCCTGTCACCCCACCCGGGTTACAAATTCTACCAAAACATGACTATGTTTATACTGCGTTCATCTTTGTATCATCTGCTGTACCTGTACGGTCAAACAGTGAACATTTAATCAGTAACTACTAAAACTAAACAAAAATCTAAAGCAAAAAAAGATTTGGAATCTACACGAGAAAATTCCTACTGACAAACACAATTCCAAAATGTAAAGAATATTTTTCTTTTTTTTTTTTTTTTGAGACAGTCTCAATCTGTTGCCCAGGCTGGAGTGCAGCGGCAGATCTCGGCTCACTGCAACCTCCACCTCCTGGGTTCAAGTGATTCTCCTGCCCCAGCCTCCTGAACAGCTGGGACTAAAGGCGTACCCCACTACGCCCAGCTAATTTTTGTATTTTTGGTAGAGACAGGGTTCACCACGTTGGCCAGGATGGTCTCGATCTCTTGACCTCGTGATCCACCAGCGTCGGCCTCCCAAAGTGCTGGGATTACAGGCGTGAGCCACCGTGCCTGGCCAAGAACATCTTTTTAAAAGAATGAACAGCAATGCCTATCAAAGAAACAATGTGATGGTGAAACAGTGTAACATTTGTCATCAATAAAGTCTGGTAATAGGAAAACATTTTTAAAAGCAAGTCCAAGCAATTTATGAATACATTTGTAATTACCTTCTTTATGTCTAAATAAAAAGTATGATTAAGGGAACAAGCATCTAAGAAAAGAAAATAAGCCTATCTTTGTTTCTCAGGTCCTCCCAAGATCAAGCAAATATGCAACGTGACCTTTAAATAAAAGCAATTTTACATAATGCAGGGTATTTTTTTTCGGGTTTTTAAATTTATTATCTATTTTATTTTATTATTATTTTTTTGAGACGGAGTCTTGCTCTGTCACCCAGGTTGGAGTGCGGTAGTGCAATCTCAGCTCACTGCAACCTCTGCCTCCCAGGTTCAAGTGATTCTCCTGCCTCAGCCTCCTGAGTAGCTGAGATTACAGGAGCCCACCACCACGCCTGGCTAATTTTTGTATTTTTAGTAGAGACAGGGTTTCACCATATTGGCCAGGCTGGTCTCGAACTCCTGACCTCATGATCCGCCCGCCTCGGCCTCCCAAAGTATCCCGTGCCTCGGGATTACAGGCACGAGCCACCGCGCCTGGCCTATTTTTTATTTTTTTAGACAAGAGTCTCACTCTGTCGCCCAGGCTGGAGTGCAGTTGTGCAATCTCAGCTCACTGCATCCTCCACCTCCCAGGTTCAAGCAATTCTCCTGCCTCAGCCTCCCAAGTAGCTGGGATTACAGGCAACCAACTAATTTTTTTTCTATTTTTAGTAGAGATGGAGTTTCACCATGTTGGCCAGGCTGGTCTCAAACTCTTTACCTCAAACGATCTGCCCACCTCGGCCTCCCAAAGTGCTGGGATTACAGGTGTGAGCCACCAGACTCGACCAAAATAATGCAGTTATTAATCTAATGTTTGTCATCACATCTATAAAACCTTCATGTAGTCCTGTAATTCCTACTGCCAAGTTCTCAACTGCTTTCCTCTGCATAGGACTTAAGTGTGTACATGTGGCAATGTCTGATACACCCCTCTGTCAGGATAGAACAAAGAGGGAATGACTTTTTAAAACAATTTAAAGTTTTCTCAGATCTCTAACATTCCTTTAAGAGCTAAAGCCTGAGAAAACTGTAAGCTCTACACATTGGGAGGTTGAAGCAAGCAGATCATCTGAGGTCAGGAGTTCAAGACCAGCCTGGCCAACATGGTGAAACCCCGTCTCTACTAAAAATACAAAAATTAGCCAGGCGTGGTGGTGGGCTCCTGTAATCTCAGCTACTCAGGAGGCTGAGGCAGGAGAATCACTTGAACCTGGGAGGCAGAGGTTGCAGTGAGCCGAGATCATGCCACTGCACTCCAGTATGGGTAACAGAGCAAGACTGTCTCAAAAAAAAAAAACATCGACCATAAGCTCTAAATATGAACATTAAGACATATCCCTTTGAATACAAAGGGGACACAAGTTAGTTTTTTCTAATGTCAAGAAACACAGCCTTGGTGACACGGTGAAACCCTATCTCTACAAAAATTAGAAAAATTAGCTGGGCATGATGGCGCACCTGTAGTCCCAGTTACTTGGAGGCCAAGGTGAGAGGATCACTTGAGCTTGGGAGACAGAGGTTGCAGTGAGCTGAGATCGTGCTACTGCACTCCAGCCTGGGTGACAGAGTGAGACCCTGTCTCCAAGAAAAAACAAAACAAAAAACAAAAACACTCACTATCGGACTAGAGTTATTGTCAAAAAAAGAACAAAAAAACCAAACCACTCAACAGGAGACTGAGATAACCCATTGTACTGTAATTACAACTCTATAGAGAGTGACGGTGTGCATGTGTAGTTCCTGCTACTTGGAGGCTGAGGCAGGAGGATGGTTCAGCCCAGGAGATTGAGGCTACAGTGAGCAGTGGTGGTGCCACTGCACTCCAACCTGGGTAACAACATGAGACCCAGTCTCAAAAAAAATTCATCCCCATTCTTTTCCATGAACTTAATCCCCAAACTGATCATTGGGCCAATTACCAAACAGCTTTCCAGAGGACAAGAAATAAGTAATCCTGGAAATGAGTGAAAATTCAAAATCTGCACTCCATTCTCATTCTCTCCTCAGTACTTATATTCAATAAACAGTCCAAGCTTTCTTAGAATTCTCTTCCTAATCCGATCGCCTATCACTGGAGAGAGCCTCTGAAATGTACACCCCCTCCATCTAGTTTCCCACCCAGCCATCACCAACCTCCCCCTCCACCCACCAAACCATTCTCCACACAATACTCCACAAAAGCCAAACTGACCATGTTTTATTACCATACTTTAAAACCTCCATTGTTTACCAAATAACTTACAGGATAAAGTATAACACTCTTAAAATAGTTAACTTGGTTGTAAGTGCCAATCATATTCAAATCTTTACCATATACTAAACACCTCCACGCTTTTGCATATACTTTCCCCTATATATGGAACGCCCTTCTCCCACTTACCGTTTAAGACCGATCTCATGTCACCTCCTCTGCATGAAACACTTCCCCAAATCCCAAAATGTATTTACTCCTTCCTATGTGCTCCCAAAGCACTTTCCACTAGCCATTTTAACACGTATCATAATGTGTTATATTTACTTAATTACAGGAGGCAGCAGAGAGTAGTGGCTAACAAGAGATGCTTTGGCATAAGACAGAATTGAGTCCAATACACAATCTTCCACCTGGTAGCTATATGACCTTAGGAAAGTTGGTAACCTCCTCTAGGACGCAGTTTTCTCATGAATAAAATGAGGTAATACGTCAATCCAGCTCAAAGTGCTACCTTGAGTGCATTCCACACTACCCACCTTCAGACTAGCACTCACTCACTGAACAGCAGCAGAGCTGAGTCTAGATGAGGAAAACCATGGTTATCTATCTCGGACTGAAGGCGGAAGTAGGTTTTCCTCCTCCAAGGAGGGACTATGTCTAAAGTTATCCCCACAGAGAGGATTCCGGGAGGACAGTGGAGTAAGAAACACCAGGAATCCATCTCCCTATCTAGACAACACTTCACTGGCAGAATCTGTCTTACAAAACTATTTTGCAACTCTGGAGTCTACTGAAGGCTTGCAAGTTTCAGGGAAAGGCTTGGAGGGTAAATTATGAAGACTTTTGGTCAATTTTAGTTCCTTGGTTTGTACCTCCATGTTGGGGCTCAGTGATACCCGAAATATGGCATTTTGACATGCTGAATGAACAAGCCTCAAGGTCTGACTTTCCTTCCTGCCCTCCTGATACCCCCACCATATCCCAAAGCCTTCATCTGCCTAAGATACAGACCCACCAAAATGAATAACTGCTTTTCTTCTCCTCCTGTAGGACCAAGAAGGTAACCACACCTAAACAGACCCTTCACAAGATAATGTACAAGTTCATCTCTGTTCTCTGATCCATTCTCCCCAGCAATCCTATCAACAGAATTCCTCTTCTCCCCCTTCCCATAACCTGTTTCACCAGGATGGTATATAAGCTTCTGAACTACATTGGAGTGTGGGGAATCACTTTGTGGTTCGCCCCATGTACACATCAAATACATTTGTATGTCTTTCCTCCAATTAATCTGCCTTGTCTGAGTTGATTTTTCAGCAAATCTTCAGAGGGCAAAAGGGAAGTTTCCCTTGGTCCCTACATCCACACTTTGTTTTCTAAATAATAAACTAATGCATTTAAAAGAATTATGAGTTTATGCTTTGGGGCACACAATGTACAAAGATGTAATTATGTGAAATCAAACACTGAAAGAGGTGGGGATGGAGCTATAAAGGAGCAGAGTTTTTATATGTCAAAGTTAAACTGGTATAAATTGAAATTACAATATTTAGGATGTTTAATGTAATCCCCATGGTAACCACACAAAAACTACAGAATATACTCAAAAGAAAATGAGATGTGAGCAGTGGATCACGCATGTAATCCCAGCACTCTGAGAGGCTGAGACGTAGATCGCTTGAGCCCAGGAGTTCGAGACAAGCTTGAGCAACATGGCAAAACCCAGTCTCTATTTACAAATAAAATAAAAATAAGAAAATGCAAAGAAATATAAACATTTCACTACAAAAAAAAAACCAGCTAAACAAAAAAATAGTAATGCAGGAAATAAGGAACAAAAGGCTATATGCCTATACAAAACAAATAGCAAAATGACAGAGGTCCTTCTTTTTATTGTATGTGACAGGGTCTCCCGTCATCCAGGTTGGAGTGCAGTGACATGATCATAGCTCACTGCAGCCTCAATTTCCTGGGCTCAAGTGATCCTCCTGCTTCAGCCTCCTGAGTAGCTAGGACTAAAGGTGCGCGCCACCATGCCTGGCTAATATTTTTTTTATTGTTTGTAGGAACATGGTCTCATTATGTTGCCCAGGCTGGTTCAAACTCCTGGACTCAAGTGATCTTCCCATTTCAGCTTCCCAAAGTGCTGAGATTACAGGAATGAAACACTGCACCTGGCCCTCCTTCCTTAACAGTAATTACTTTAAATGTAAATAGTTAAATGTTCCAATTAAAAGACAGACCTGGCAGAATGGATTAAGAGCACCTGATCCAACTATGTCCATTTACAAGAGACTCACTTTAGATCCAAAGACACAAACAGATTGAAGGTGAAAGGATGGAAAAAATATTCCACGCAAACAGTAACCAAAAGAGAGCAGGGTGGTGACTATAGTATTAGACAAAATAGACTTTAAAACAAAAAAGATTACAAGAGAAAAAAGACATTACATATTAGTAAGAGGTTCAATACAGCAAGAAGATATAACATTTATAAACATTTATGTACCTAATGCCCATCAAAATGTACAATGCAAAAACCAACAAAAACAGATAGTGCTACAATAACAGTTTCAGACTTCAATACACCCTCCATCCCCAATAATGAATAGAACAACCAAAAAGAAGGTAAGGAAATAGAGGACTTAACACAAACCAACTAGATCTAACAGACATAAATAACACTCACTACCCAACAGCAGCAGCACTCACATCATTCTGTAGTGCCCATGGGACATTTTGCAGGACAGACTATATGTTAAGCCAAAAATTAAGTCTCAGTATATTTTAAAAGATAACTATCATACAAAGTATCTTCTCTGACCATAACAGACAAGTATGACCAATACGGATGAGTACACTGAGATACACAGAAGTTAAAGCAGTAACCAATACAGATGAGTATACTGAAACACATGGAAGTTAAATAACTTACAATAGGCCATAGAGCCAGGTTTCAAAACCAGGCAATTTTGAAAAAGTAAGGTCAGAGTAAGGTTAAATAAGTTTTGAAAAGGGAAGATCAAGCCCCAAAAGTAAGATCAAGGAGTCATAACAAAAACTTTTTTCAAAAACTTTTTTGAAATTATACATTTTATCTCAATTGAAAAGGAATTCTTTCCATAACCTATGGAAAGAATAAAAGCATGCTTTTGATTATTTAAAATTCTAATAATTACAAGCAATCAGTTATTTTCTCGTCAAATATACCAATAAAAGCCTAATGATATACAATGTTTAAAGTCATAACTCTTCCATTGTAAATCAAAAAAGTAGTAAACAAAATTATGCACATAAGAATAATGGTTGGATTGAAATTCCACATAAACATTAAGAATACTTGTTATTTTAAAAGCACTAAGCAAGACAAACATTAACAATTACTAAGAAAGCACAAAGTGGGCAGTGCACACAAAAGGTATTGTTGGCAATACCAAAGATGGGTAGTGCTAAGGTAATTATGTGCAATTATTTCAAAATGTTAAGGATATCCAAATTATATAAGACTCCAATCATGGCACAATGGTAAATACTCTGGAAGCCATTAATACACAACTATGATAAATTGATTGTAAACTTGTATCATTAAAGTTGTTTGACAAAAATATCTGGCTTTTAACTCCCAGAACTTTACAGTACTGTTCTGTAAGTGCTTCTTAGCTATGTAAAACAAAAATGCTAACACATTAGTTTTTTGGATATTTTTGTTGTTGTCACCAAAGAGCACATACCAAAATATACTACCTCCCAAAATGACAACTACAGCAAAAGACCATTACTAAGGAAGCTCTCCTCCAAGCAGCACTTCTCAAACAGCTACAATTTAGACACCTACAGGGATCTTTAAAAAATACCAATACATAGCACCCACTCCAGACCAAATAAATCAGAGTATCTGGGGATGGGTACAAGTGTTTTAAAAAGTTCCCGAAGTGATTCTAATGTGTAGCCAGGGTTAAGAATCACTGTGCCAAGGAAATCTAAGCCCTCTGTGGTATCATTTCATACAGAGCTTTTGTCCTTAATTGTCTGAAAAAGTATTCATTTTATTCAGCCAACTTGCAAACCAAGAGAGTAAAACAAATAGGACCCTTTAACTACTAAAAGGGGTGTTAATTAGAAGTACACTTAGCTAAACACGTTAGGCAAAAATCAAGGCAAAAGGAGTCCATTAACGTTTTAGATAACAGATACGTTCAATTAACATGTCAAATATGCCAATAAACAAACTGCGGATTTTTCAACCCACACTACAAACTGTGAAATGGTGCTATGCTTTCTGGTGCATTCAAGAGCCCACTAATTCCAAAAGAGCTGTGCTGAAACAACTGTCAACCTTAAAAATTGAAAGTTCCAAATGTGTTGCAAAAAACACAAACAAAAAACCGAAATAAAGATTACTTAAACTGGGCCGGGCGCAGTGGCTCATACCTGTAATCCCAGCACTTTGGGAGACTGAGGTGGGCAGATCACTTGAGGTCAGGGGTCGGAAACCAGCCTGGCCAACATGGTGAAACCTTGTCTCTACTAAAAATACAAAAATTAGCTGGGCATAGTAGCAGGCACCTGTAATCCCAGCTACTTGGGAGGCCAAGGGGGGAGAACTGCTTGAACCCGGGAGGTGGAGGTTGCAGTGAGCCAAGATCATGCCACTGGCATGTGAGCCTGGGCAACAGAGTGAGACTTCATGCCAAAACAAACAAAAAAAATTACTTAAACTGAACTTTAAGGTTGTATAACTGCCAGAGCAAACCTTTTCATGCTTTCATGCACACGCTATCTCTGAAAATACTGTCAGAACTCTGAAATTCAAACACATGCCTACATTTTTGTATTTGGCTACTTAACTGTTTCACAGGTCAACTAAATAAATTAAGCCTCAAAAACAAGTATTAAAATATGCTGTTGCGGCCGGGGCACAGTGGCTCACGCCTGTAATCCCAGCACTTCGGGAGGCTGAGGCAGGTGGATCAGTTGAGGTCAGGAGTTCGAGACCAGTCTGGCCAACATGGTGAAACCCCATCTCCACTAAAAATACAAAAATAAGCCAGGCATGGTGGCTCACACCAGTTTTCCTAGCTACTCAGGAGGCTGAGGAATGAGAATCGTTTCAACACGGGAAAGAGAGGTTGCAGTGAGCCGAGATCATGTCACTGCACTTCAGCCTGGGTGACAGAGCAAGGCTCCATCTCAAAAAATAAAAATACTTTTATATATATATATACACACATATACATATACACATATATAGACACACACACACACACATATATATATATATATATATATATATATATGGTGGTGTGTTTCCCCAAAACAGTACTACGGGGTCCTCATCTTGTATTTAAAATCCTTAAGAACAAATGTGCTTCAGAATTTTTCAGATTTTAGAAAGATAACACAGCATTTATACCCAAACAGACCCTGTAAGGTCTAAAATAGCACCAATAACCGAATAAATTAATATTCCAAGAGCAGAACATAACTATTTCCTAAGTGAGATAAGGATTATTAAGTAGCCTTCTGTCAGTACAAGTCAGCAAATTATTTTGCAAAAACTTCTGAAAAAACTTCCTTTTTCAGAGCTTTGAATGAAGCAGTAATTCAAGATTTCTCTTTGATATTCAAGATACTGCAACTGGGCTGCAGAAAAAAGTCACTATGATGAAAACATCCTTTTAATACAACTGTAATTCTACAGAAACAACTCAAGTTATTAGAGTCCAAGCGGTGCCCAATAATTTTCATAATGATTAGAATAGCATTTAAGTGTTCACCTTAATTTTCATAACACAATTTTGAGCAAGACCAAACAAATACATCAAAATATGCATACTGACTAAGGCAAGCCTGAAGCAGAGGGCCTGATGTAAAACAGGGGCAAACTGACACCCATAATAGCTCACCTAACTTTCTATCTAGCAGTGTGGAAACCACACAGGGCTCTGAAGCTAAGTGATCAATGTTCTAATCCAAGCTTAACCATACAGGAAAATTACTTACATACTCTACCCCCAGTTTCTTTACCTGTAAATGGAGATAATAATAGAACCTACCTCACTGCATTTTTTTTTTTTTGGAGACAGAGTCTCACTTTGTTGCCCAGGCTGGAGTGTAGTGGCACAATCTCGGCTCATTGCAACCTCCACCTCCCGGGTTCACGCAATTCTTCCTGCCTCAGCCTCCCGGGTAGCTGGGATTACAGGCGTCCGCCAGCACGCCCAGCTAACTTTTTGTATTTTTGTAGAGATGGGGTTTTGCCACGTTGGCCAGGCTGGTCTTGAACTCCTGACCTTAGGTGATCCGCCCGCCTCAGCCTCCCCCAGTGTTGGGATTACAGGTGTGAGCCACTGCGTCCAGCCAACCTCACTGCATTTTTAAGAAGATTAAATAAAGTAAAAGTTGAACTCCATGATTTACAAATAGCGTTAATCCCCTCCACCTAAACTACCACCACTTTTTCAAAGACACTTACATACTGAAGGGGGTCAAGTATGACTTGTTGGCAGGGCGTGGTGGCTCACACCTGTAGTCCCAGCACTTTGGGAGGCCGAGGAGGGCAGATCACTTGGTGTCAGGAGTTGGAGACCAGCCTGGTCAACATGGTGAAATCCCATCTCTACTAAAAATACGAAAATAAGCCAGGCATGGATGCCTATAATCCCAGCTACTCAGGAGGCTGGGGCAGAACTGCTTGAACCCAGCAGGTGGAGGCTGCAAAGAGTCAAGATCGAGCCATTGCACTCCACCCTGGGCAACAGAGTGAGTCTCTGTCTCAAAAAAATAAATACATACATAAATACATAAATAAATAGTATGATTCGTCTATGAAATCAGATGAATTTTATAATACAAAACTCACCATGAAAATATGACTTTCAAATTTCAAAAATCCGTCCTGACATGGTGGCTCAAGTCTGTAAGCCCAGCTAGTCGGGGGGCTTGAAGCGAGTTCAAGACCAGCCTGGGCAAATGAGACTCTCTCCACTTTAAAAAGAAAAACTTCAAAAATCCAATGTAGATTAAAAAATGATGGCTAATTTCTGAAATCAGGGCCGTTTCTCAAAACATTTTTTATACCTTTGCTGTGCCTGATCAAAACACATTCTAGCCAAAACCACCGACTACTCTCCCAGTATCTTTTTGTCTTCTACACTACCAATTGCACACATAATGGTTGTTAGGTGAAAATAAAACTACTGAAAAGTGAACCCTTTTAACTTGAAATATAACAACGACAAGAATGACCTAGGTTTTGCAGACAAGAATAAGTCAATACAGTATTAAGACTTCACTTATACACAAAGAACCTACCCAATATTTTTTTTCCTTTTTCAACATCGAGGAAGAACCTACACAATTTAAATGCACTTAGGAAATAAGGCACAACAGTCCAAAATCCAAATTTCATAAACTACCCATTGAGTAAGAAAAGTATTAAGACTGGTAACTGTGCACAGAGTTTTGCATCTAATGGATTTTTTAACTTACTGTCAAAGGTGCAAAATGATGGAATCCTTTACTATTTATCCTAAATTTATTTTAGTTCTATTCCAAGTCAAGAATGTTAGTTTCCTGCAGATCACAACGGGCGGGGGGGAAAAAGAATGTTACAGGGCATTGAATCCATTCAGCATAACAAGTTCTGAGCTGATTCAATGCTTCACTGTTAACAACTTCCCCGAAGTAGAATATGTAACCTGGACAACATAGACCTCCAGCACACCCAGTTGAAGAGAAGATATTTAAGCAAGTTAGCACAGCTCTTGTGAAACAGAAAGCCTTCCCTAAGTTGTTAATACTCAAAACCTACTCCTTACTGTTAACACTACCATAAATAACCCATTAGGCCCTCGCAGTTACATCAGCTTTAAGAATATCATCTGCCATATGTCCTAGTAGAGTGCAACAAATGGATGCAAACATTACCCAAACATAAAGTGAAATATGAAAAGAATCTGTTATTCTGTGCTTTAATTCGATGTTGTTTAATGTGAAAAGACTTAGAACCAAAAGCAAATCGACCCACTACCTCAAAATTCCCTATAAGATTAATTAAACGAGACTTAACCCTTCATACTTGCACTTTTTCCGTCACAAACAGGAAACTCCAAAGAAAAGGAAATAGAAAAAATCCTATTTTTGCTAAGAGGAATAACAGCATTGCTTCCAACCCCCCACAGTGAGTGAACAAATGAAAAAGCAACGGGAGGAAGTGACGGGGGTAGGCGGTGGAGAGCTCAGTCGGAGTCCTAAGCGTGCCACCCGGCTCAGAGATGCCTCAAAACATCTGTTAAGAGCAGCTGCAACAGGGAAACAGGAGTCGGGGGAGGAGGGCCGCGAACTGGAGGGACTGAGAGTTGTGTCCGCACCTTCAGTTTCTTCCCTGGCCAACTCTTTGCTCACCTCCCAAGTCCCCATCCTCCCCATCCCATCTCGCTTCCTCCATAAAGAAAAATCCCCAATAAAAGCAGAGGCAGAGAAGACAAAGAGGCAGGAGGAGACTGCAAGGAGCGTCCACAACAATGGAGAAGATGGAGCGAGCGAAACTCCTGAGGACAATGAAGGGAGGTGGAGAAGCGCCGAGGGAAACGCCGCCGACCCGGGCCCCGCCAGTGGCGGACGCTGGACACAGGCCGGGCCGCACGGTCCTTGTCACCCCGGACGCCGAGGGCTGGGGCCGGGCGCCACAGGGCCTGGGGGCGCTGGGGCGGCCTGCGCGGGTCCGCGGGCAAAGGCCGGCGGGACTCACCGGCATTCTGGTCTCGGGGCCAGAGGTAGTATGTCGCTGGGATCACGATGAGCCCCACGAAGGAGGTGAGGAAGTAGAAGAAGGTGTTCCCACTGTCATCGTACTGGAACTGCTGTCCGGCCATGGCACCCCCTCCTCCGCCTCGCTCGTCTCACCGCCGCCGCCACGACCACGCTCTGCACTCCCGCTCCCAACGCCCCGGCCCAAGTGGCGTAGCTTGGACGCTGCCGCCGCCGCCTCTCCTCCCTGCCCCCACGCCACTCTCACGGACACGCCGCCGCCACCGCCGCCGCTGCTGCTGCCGCCGTCGCCGCCGCCGTCGCCAGCTCTCGCGAGAGGAGATAGTTCCCGCCCCGCTCAGTTTTCCCTCCCCCTGCCTGTCCCCAACAAGCTAGCTAAGGAAGACGTGGCGAGCGCAACGGTGGAACTCGGCGAGGTCTCGCCCTTAGCCCCGCCCCAACGTCAAAGCCCCTCCCCCTAACTCCTCCCCAGGGACCCCGCCCCTAACCCCTCCGCCTTCCCCCACCGCTCAGTTCCCAGCGCCCCACGCCGGATCCCGGGCGTCGGCTTGTGGGATCCCAGTGAAGGCTTCCCGCCCGAGCAGCGGCCGCGGGCGGTTCACTCGGCTGCGACTGGGGTCCCAGATATTCAGAGAAGAGCTGAGGCTTAGCCTGTCCTGCCCTCTCGATTAGTTGCCCTGGTTGATCATGTTTCCTTGGGTTCTGGATCTTCTCCTCCAGCCCCCATATTTTGGATGACAAATGTCATTTAGAATAAGGGGTGGGAGGCCGGGAGCAGTGGCTCACACCTGTAATCCCAGCACTTTGAGAGGCCGAGGCGGGCGGATCATGAGGTCAGGAGTTCGAGATCAGCCTGACCATCATGGTGAAACCCAGTCTCTAATAAAAATACAAAAATTAGCCGGACGTGGTGGCTCGCGCCTCCGTCTCAAACAAAAAAGCGGGGGGGAGGCGTGGATTGCAGTTATGTTTACAAAGCAATGTTTACTATCACGCCGGGCGCGGTGGCTCACGCCTGTAATCCCAGTGCTTTCGGAGACCGGATGGATCATGAGGTCAGGAGTTCAAGACCAACCTGACCAACATGGTGAAACCCCGTCTCTACTAAAAATACAAAGCTAGGCCGGGCGCGGTGGCTCACACCTGTAATCCCAGCACTTTGGGAGGCCGAAGCGGGAGGATCACGAGATCAGGAGACCGAGACCATCCTGGCAAACACGGTGAAACCCCGTCTCTACTAAAAATACAAAAGAAGAAAATTAGCCGGGCGTGGTGGCGGGCGCCTGTAGTCCCAGCTTCTCGGGAGGCTGAGCCAGGAGAATGGCGTGAACCCAGGAGGCGGCGGAGCTTGCAGTGAGTGGAGATCGCGCCACTGCACTCTAGCCTGGGCGACAGAACGAGACTCCCTCTCAAAAAAAAAAAAAAAAATTGCAAAAACTAGCCGGGTGTGTTGGCACGCGCCTGTAATCCCAGCTACTCAGGAGGCTGAGGCAGGAGAATCGCTTGAACCCTGGAGGCGGAGGTTACAGTGAGATGAGATCGCTCTTCACTGGGTGACAGATTGGAATCTACGCTGTGCTCATTTTGCAGATGAAAATTTCCCCAATCCCCTACAGATGGTTCCCTGTAAGCTGAGACCTTGATTGCTTTGTGTCATTTAATCATCAGTAAACCCCATGGAATAAAGCAAAATATGTCCGCCCTACAAATGAGAAAATTGAGGCTCAGAGAGACTGCCCAAGGTCCCTCACAGTAAGAGAATGTCTGAGGAATCAAACCCGTATCATTTTGACGCCACAAACCCTCCTTCGCCCAGGACCTTAACATTTCCTGACTGTGGCTGGCACTCTTTCCGCAGGCTGTGAACAGGAACCTGCATTTCAGGGAAGGACGGTGGCGGTAGCAGTCGCTCTCGGGAGGCTCTCCCTCCCCTGGCTGTGGGACCTTAGAGGCTGGTGTCTGCTGAGCTGGGAACTGGGCTTCTGCCTGGATCTTGGAATGACCCCACCCACGGTCCAGCGGCAGCTGTGGTTGGGGCCTGTCCCAGAATCCATTGACCCTCCCTGGGTTAAAAGGATAGCCCACCTGGTTGTAGAGATTGAAAGGACTAATTGCGAAAATGCTTTTCAAAGGAGAAAGTGTGTAATATGCAAATACCAAATATTACCCTATATTTTAAAGACTCATTTTAATACTTTATAGTCTGTTAACTAAATGCATCATAATATTCCTTCCATTGTTGGAGCAAAAATCTGGTTGCTCATTGTCTTTTATTTCATGTCTTCAAAACTAGTATCTATCATAATCAGTAATGCTTTCCTTCATAATAGATTGTGTTCATATGTATTCTCTCTTCCCTTCAAATTTCCTATCTACTCACTTTGAAAGGAAATTTCTGAAATTCATTTCTATGCATTTCCCCCCTCACTTTTTTTCTGCACAAAGTTTCAAAACTATATTATAGGTGAAAAAATAAAACCAAGAAATGAAGGGAAGGTTGGACTGTGAAATCAACATAGTAT
Organism: Macaca mulatta; assembly: GCF_049350105.2. Classification (NCBI taxonomy): domain Eukaryota; kingdom Metazoa; phylum Chordata; class Mammalia; order Primates; family Cercopithecidae; genus Macaca; species Macaca mulatta. Next base: position 77,827,951 of record NC_133409.1, on the reverse strand, counting down.
TGTGATCTCCCAACGCTGATATACCCAGAGTGAACAATTTGCCTTGCTGCAGAAAATTAGTGACAGACTTGTCTCAGCTGAAGTGAGAAGGATCCTGAAGTTCCTTTTGTTTGTTGAATATGTTTTAAGTCTTCCTGGGTTTTAACAATGTTGAACTTTTTTTTTATTATTACTCCTATTATGTTTTACTCCGCATTTGTGTAAAGATAATACATCAGTTTTGTAACCTTGTAGCAATATAAGTTATTGATGATAAATACTCCGCTTCTTTCTGCAGGAATAATATTTTCACTGCAACTTTGGAGTCATGCCTAAAAGTGGCTTGAACCAGATTGAAATAACAATTTGAAAAAACCCCAGACCAATCTAAAATGTTATCTTTTTAAACCAAAGCATGTTTAAGATTTGAAAATGTACCCTCTATTTTCAAAAATATACATATAATTTATCCTAGAACTTAAAATTCCTGAACATAGATAACCTCAGACCACCCAAATATTCTCCAAAGCAAATGTTAATCATATCTTTAAATAATTTCATTGCAATTTGTGATTCACACTTTTTTTTTTTTTTTTTTTGAGACAGGATCTCATTCTGTTGCCCAGGCTGCAGTGCAGTGGCCCATTCTTGACTCACTGCAGCCTCTTCCTCCAGGTTCAAGTGATTCTCGTGCCTCAGCCTCCCGAGTAGCTGGCACTACAGGCATGCACCACCACACCCGGCTGTTTTGCATTTTTAGTAGAGACAGGGTTTCACCAGCCTCCCAAGTCACTTCTGACCTCATGTGATCCGCCCACCTCGGCCTGGCAAAGTGCTGGGATTACAGGTGTTAGCCACCATGCCCAGCAGATATTTTTAACCCAATAAAATTGTTTCAAGAAACTATTTTAGTGAGACATTTAATAAAAGTAAATTAATATGGCCGGGCGCCATGGATCACATTGAAGACCAATCTGGCCAACATGGTGAAACCCCATCTCTACTAAAAATACAAAAATTAGCTGGGCATGGTGGTGGGCCCCTGTAATCCCAGCTACTCGGAAGGCTGAGGCAGGAGAATCACTTGAACCCGAGAGGCAGAGGTTGCAATGAGCCAAGATCACGCCACTGCACTACAGCCTGGGTGACAGAGCAAGACTCCATCTCAAAAAAAAAAAAAAGAATATGGAAGAAGCAAAGCTACAGACATAACTTGTCTTTAGTCTAACAGCATATATTAAAAGGCCTGTAATTTAGGCCTGTAATCCCAGGACTTTGGGAAGCCAAGGTGGGTGGATCATTTCAGGCCAGGAGTTAAAGACCAGCCTGGCCAACATGGTGAAACTCCGTCTCTACTAAAAATACAAAAATTAGCGTGGTGGCGGGCACCTGTAATCCCAGCTACTCTGGAGGCTGAGACAGGAGAATCACTTGAACCCAGGAGGCGAAGTTTGCAGTGAGCTAACATCGTGCCACTGTACTCCAGCCTGGGTGACACAGCGAGACCATGTCTCGGAAAAAAAAAAAAAAAAAAAAAAGGCATTGGTCATTTTAGCATTTATCTCTGTCTGTAATTGAATATTTTAATCAATTTTATTTTAATGGCTAGATAGACATTTTCCCTGTAGAAAGCCTGAATATGGCCGGGCGCGGTGGCTCAAGCCTGTAATCCCAGCACTTTGGGAGGCCGAGACGGGCGGATCACGAGGTCGGAAGATGGAGAACATCCTGGCTAACACGGTGAAACCCCGTCTCTACTAAAAAAATACAAAAAACTAGCCGGGCGCGGTGGCGGGCGCCTGTAGTCCCAGCTACTCGGGAGGCTGAGGCAGGAGAATGGCGTGAACCCAGGAGGCGGAGCTTGCAGTGAGCTGAGATCCGGCCACTGCACTCCAGCCTGGGCGGCAGAGCAAGACTCCGTCTCAAAAAAAAAAAAAAAAAAAAGAAAGCCTGAATATTTCAGGGTTCCTTTTCATACTCTGCTTTTTCCTTAGAGTGACTCCTTCTTTGTAAGTCATCCTTTTTTTTTTTTTTTTTGAGACAGAGTATCCCTCTGTAGGCCAGGCTGGAGTGCAGTGGTGCAATCTTGGCTCACTGCAACCTCTGCCTCCCGGGTTCAAGCAATTCTCCCACCTCAGCCTCCCAAGTAGCTGGGACTATAAGCATGCACCACCACACCCGGCTAATTTTTTTTTTTTTTGAGACGGAGTTTTGCTCTTGTTGCCCAGGCTGGAGTGCCATGGCATGATCTCAGCTCACTGCAACCTCCGCCTCCTGGGTTCAAGCAATTCTCCTGCCTCAGCCTCCCGAGTAGCTGGGATTACAGGTGCCCGCCACCATGCCCAGTTAATTTTTTGTATTTTTTAGTAGAAACAGGGTTTCACCATGCTGGCCAGGCTGTTGTCAAACTCCTAACCTCAAGTGATCCATCCGCCTCAGCCTCCCAAAGTGCTGGAATTACAGGCATGAGCCATCGCTCCTGGCCAGTCATCCTTATACTACATTTTTGACTTAAATTTATACATACTAAAGTATATTTCTGTAGCCATAATCAGCATTATTTAATTATCTGCTGGTGGAGTTAGCTGCAAAGAAACTGGAAGGAACCAAATTATGATTAAATAAGGGCATGCAGTTACTTTCAGTCTTTTTCCCTTTCCCCCATGCTGGTAGACCATAACCTTTACTGCCAAAGCCTAGAAAATTATCTTTAATGGTAAACGCGAGTTTTAATGTAATCTTTAATGTTATACCAGAGATTTTTTTCATTAAGAGGCTAAATCTCTTTTCATACAAAGTAACCAATCCTGCTTATGACAACATCAACAAAGTAATGTTTGTACAACACTTATGATTTACAAAAATCTTCCAAAACATTATTCCAATTGAAATTTCAAATCATGACCATATGTTGGAACTTTGACTAGGTAAAAGGTATTAAATCATTGTAATCATTTCATTTCCTGACCCAGTAAGGCCCTTCAGACCCAACAAAACCACAATCTCCTATCTGGACAGAATGTAAAGAGAGGCATGAGTTGGAAAAACAGCAAAACTAGTTTAAGGTCAACCCTGAAACCATGAAAACAATCCTAAAAGAGGAATTGAGGGCTGTGGTTTTCCTTTGGTATTGGAAGCAGGTTTGTATTTTGACTTCTTTCTATGAGTATGTTGGACTTTTTAATGTTGTGTGATTTTTGTTTATTTTGGTTTTTGTTGTTGTGGGGTTTTTTGGTGGAGACAGTACCTCGCTATGTTCCCCAGGCTGGTCTTGAATTACTGTACTCAAGCCATCCTCCTGCCTTGGCCTCCCAAAGTGCTGGGATTGCAGGCTCAAGCACTGTACCCAACCTATTGTTCTTTTTCTATCCCTGCTTTTGTGATTATAAAGCTGAGAATTTTTTGCACTAAAGCCAGTTGTCAAAGATACATCAACAAACTCAGGTCATTCCTTTATGAATTAATTTTATACATTACCAGTTGCTATAGTTTGAATGTGTCCACTCCAAAATTCAGATGCTGAAACTTAATTGCCAATGTCATAGTATGAAAAGGTGGGGCCTTTAAGAGGTGATTAGGCCATGAGGCTCCTCCCTCATAAATGGGATTAAGGTCCTTATAAAAGAAACTTCATGAAGTGTTAGTGTTTGACTGTCTTGCCCTTCTCCTCATGCCATGAAGATACAGCAGTCCTCCCCTCTGGAAGATGCAGCAACAAGGCACATCTTGGAAGCAGAGACCATGCCCATCACTAGACACTGAACCTGCCGGTGCCTTGATCTTGGACTTCCCAGACTCCAGAACTGTGGGAAACAAATTTTGGTTCTTTGTAAATTATTCACTGTCCAGTATTTTGGTATAGCAGCACAAACAGACTAAAATGCCTACATATATAAAGGGCTTAATGAAAAAATAATGATTGACACTACATGTTATGCCATAAAATAGCACTTACTGAAATTTCCCACCCAGATCAAAATATAACTTGGGAGAGTGGTCATAAATAAAAGGAATAATTCACTCTAGGAATTTCAAAGGTATATATTTGAGTAAGAAGAAAGAAAACTCTCAAAAAGGATTAAAACAAGCTTCAGGGAAGATACCAATTATCTTGTGTCAATCATTTTGTTGAAAAATACTGTGGGTCTTAAAGCTTATAAAATTAGAGGTCTCTTATCAAGGAAAAGAATATATCTGCGGGACCAGGTATGAAAGAAAAAAGGAATATAAATTATGATTTTAAAATTAGATATAAAAGTTAATATTTGAGGGAGAAAAAAGTTAATATGTATTTCTAATATATTCTAACTGCTATCAAAGCTCATCTTCTACAAACAGAAGAATTCTTATAAATTATATTTTGCATGATTTCTATTTTTTAAAATATGAGACACTTGTTATTGTATACACTGCATATTTGTTATCTGAAAGGGGTCCCATTCCAGACCCTGAGACAGGGTTCTTGGACTTCTTCCAAGAAAGAATTCAAGGCAATTCCACAGAGTGAAATGAAAGCAAGTTTATTAAAGATATAAAGAAACAAAAGAATGGCCACTCCATAGTCAGAGCAGTGGCATGGACTGCTTGACTGAGTATACTTACGGTTATTTCTTGATTATATGCTAAGCAAAGGGCGGCTTATTCATGAGTTTTTCGGGATTAGGGTGGGGACTTCCAAAACTGAAGCGTCCTCCCCTTTTTAGACCATATAGGGTAACTTCCTGACATTGCCATTTCATTTGTAAATGGTCATGGCACAGGTGGGAGTGTCTTTTAGCATGCTAATATATTATAATTAGCATGTAATGAGTAGTGAGGACAACCATAGATCACTTTCATTGCCATCTTGGTTTTGTTGGGTTTGGCAGGCTTCTTTACCACTCCCGTTTTATTATCAGGGTCTTTGTCACCTGTATCTTGTTGACCCATCTCATCCCCTGACTAAGAATGCCTAATCTCCTGGGAATGCAACCCAGCAGGTCTCAGCCTCATTTTACTCACCCCCTGTTCAAGATGGAGTCGCTTTGGTTTGAATGCCTCTGACATATTGAGTACGTTTCTATTTGACTAAACCTCAATCAAGAGAACCAAATCCTTAGCTTATAATTTTAGTATGTGATAAGTGGAAGAATTTTCAGAGTAGTTTTTGACTCAGTACATTTCAAACAACGTTACTCCTCCACAGCCTACATACTTCAGGTGCCAGGCCCCATGGGATATATTCATATTGTGAATCAAGGTGTATCATACTTTCATGTTGAGACAGCCAGGTGGGAGGGGGTCCCTGGCAAAACTCCAACCAGCCTGCACTGGGAATGTGCACTGGGGTGGAGCTGCAGAAGCCTGGCCCCTCCTCTTCCTGTGTGGAATCTGGGATTCAAACGGGAGGCGGGAAACACACCAGCAGGGACTCTGGCTTTGTGGAGGATCCCTGTTCCCCCTTTTTGTTCCTTTTCAACCAATAAAATCCTGCCTTACTCACCCTTCAAACCGCAGGCAAGCCTAAATATGTGGCTGTGGGACAAGGACCCTGTCTTTAGCTTAACTAAGGAAAAGTCCTGCAACAATGTTACAAAGCTAGATGAGTTTGCCTCATGGGGGAAGGAGTATTCCTGGAAGTGGCAACAACTATACATGAAAGTAACTGTAAACAACTTAAAGATAGCCCCCTAACTCCACAGGACTGTGTAGCTGGAGTCAGGACAGCATTCTCAGCTCTGAAGGCTAACATAAGATTAGGACAGAATTGGCCGGGTACGATGGCTCATGTCTGTAATCCCAACACTTTGGGAGGCCAAAGTGGGTGGATCACAAGGTTAGGGGTTCGAGAACAGCCTGGCTAATATGGCGAAACCCTGTCTCTACTAAAAATACAAAAATTAGCCGGACGTGGTGGCGCACACCTGTAATCCCAGCTACTCGGGGGGGCAGAGGCAGGAGAATTGCTTGAACCCAGGAGGCAGAGGTTGCAGTGAGCCAAGATCACGCCACTGCACTCCAGCCTGGGTGACAGAGCAAGACTCCATCTCGGAAAAAAAGATTAGCACAGACTCATCAGAGTAACTGCCCTAAAGCTGTTTGATAACTAGCCAAGAAGTTTCAGCATCAATGGGCATTTCCGGTCCACCAAAAGCACACTGGTAACATTAATGTGGTGAGCACGTCTCTGCCAACACTGACAAATCAGATAGGAGGAAGGAAACTTTGACCTACAGATTGACTAGTTTCAGCCCTCATTTTAATTTCTGATTCACTGGACAAGCTGGCAAAAGACCATAGTGTTAAATAAATGAATAAACTTGCCCTACAGGTTAAATTGTTGTCTTGCATTCATGGCTAGTGAGACAATGGATAGACCTATATGCCCACAACCCTTACAGCAACCAGTCCAGGGAGCCAACCCACAGCCTCTACAGCAGCTGGCTTAGAACATCAGGATGTGATCAATGACTACCAGCTTCCCAATTTTTTACCCCACTTCCAAATCAGGATCAACCAGCCAAACACACATAAACTAATCACATAGGATGCCTTGCTTCTAGTTAGCCTGCCTCCAATTTCCCCAACCTACAATCTAAGCATACCTGAAACCTTCCTTTTTTTTCACTCCAAAGCTTCCCCACTCCCCTGCCTGGTTCTGAGTCTCTGTCAAACACAAGGAACGGTGGCAGAATCCATTGCTATAGCAAGCACCGAATAAACAGCATCTGTTTGTTCTCATTGAGGTGGTCTTGCTTTATTTCTAGGTAGATAAATGCTAAATGAATTACTCTTAACAGTTGTTAAGTATAGTATTACACACATATTAGTAGTTTTGCATAGATGTCTTAATGTCCTGCCACATACCTGCATCTCCTGTCACTAAATCCCAGACACTCAGGGGAAAAAAGGAGACAACAACCAACCAACCAAAGCTCACTGCTTGAATCTGAGTCAGGACCATAGCAGTAAAGAGCTTGATTGATTGATTGATTGATTGGGACAGAGTCTTGCTCTATTGTCCAGGCTGGAGTGCAGTGGCACAATCTTGGCTCACTGCAACCTCCACCTCCCGGGTTCAAGCGATTCTCCTGCCTCAGCCTCCTGAGTAGCTAGGACTACAGGTGCCCACCACCACACCCAGCTAATTTATGTTTTGTTTGTTTGTTTTTTGAGATGGAGTCTTGCTCTGTTGCCCAGGCGAGAGTGCAGTGGTGCAATTTCGGCTCACTGCAACCTCCGCCTCCCGGTTCGAGCAATTATCCTGCCTCAACCTCCCAAGTAGCTGGGATTACAGGTGTGCACCATCATGCCTGGCTAAGTTTTGTATTTTTAGTAGAGACAGGGTTGACCAAGCTGATCTCGAACATCTGACCTCAAGTGATCCGCCTTCCTTTGTCTCCTAAAGTGCTGGGATTACAGGCATAAGCCATTGTCCCCAGTCTCAAACTTGTTTTTGACCATTATTCATAATAAATATATTTTACATTATGACTCAGTGTATTACTGAAAAAAAATCATGTGCAAACTACTGTGATTTTTTTTATTCCATACATTTATTTATATAAAATATAAATAAATTATACATATTACTATATAAAATGCTTTTTTAAATAAATAAGCAACTACAGTCCAGAACTTTTCTGCAGGTGCGTTGGGGAACTTGGTCATAAAATGTAGCTAAGATCACCTTAGTGTGTTCTTGAACATTCTTTGTATTATCAGGTGGAAAGCTTTTCATTTAAGAAATTCCTCTGGTGCAGTAGTTCTCCGATTTAGCAGCCTGACAATCACCTGAAAGGCTTGTTAAAACACAGATTGTTAGGCCCCAAGCCAGAGTTTCTGATTCAGGCCCTCAGGGTCAAGTTTTGTAGTTCTACCAAGTTCCCAGGTGATACTGATGCTCCTGGTCTGGAAACCACACTGCTCTAGGGAATCATTTCTGTGAATCAAATAATCCTTTGCACAGTGAATAATCACTTCCTAACTTATTTGTTGGTCATATGTCAAGTTCACTGAAGCAAAGTATATTGTACTGGCTGGATATGTGTGAATGTAATTTTTTGAATGTACAGGAGGTCAAAAGTGAGGACTTCAAGGAGGCAGCCTGCTTCCTGGTTCCTTCCTCCAAGCTATTCTGGTGTTCTTTTTCAGAACTATTTAATCATTCATTCATTCGTTTATTTAAATATTGAGACTATGTGCCAAGAGCCATGCTAGGTTCTAGAATACAGTCAGCCTGAGCGTTTGAAAAGAAAACATTGCCCTTAAGAAAGCTGTAGAATGATGCTGAGACCATTTTTTGTCCATTTAAAACCATTTAGTTCTTGATGGTGAGGATCAGGTGCTCTTCCAGAGACAGGAAGATGACAAAAGCAGGCAACTGCTGGCAAGTTTTCAGGCTACTAACCCACTGGTCTTTGAAAACGGTATTTCCCAAGCCTCCCTTTGAGAAGGAGCAGAGCACCTGGGTGCTTGATAAATGACAGCTGTCAGGCCATTGGTAATCCTGAGACAGTGAGCTGGGGATGAGGCCTGGTAGTTACGGTTTTAGCAAGTACTTCAGATACTTATCAAAGGAGTATGGGAAACACTGTTTTAAACTATCTTCAGCCAGGCGCAGTGGCTCACGCCTGTAATCCCAGCGCTTTGGGAGGCCAAGGCGGGTGGATCACCTGAGGTCAGGAGTTTGAGACCAGCCTGGCCAACATGATGAATCCCTGTCTCTACTAAAAATATGAAAAATTAGCCAGGCGTGGTGGTGGATGCCTGTAATCCCAGCTACTCAGGAGGCTGAAGCAGGAGAATCACTTGAACCTGGAAGGTGGAGGTTGCAGTGAGCCGAGATCGCACTACTGCACTCCAGCCTGGGCAACAAGAGTGAAACTCCATCTCAAAATAAATACATAAATAAATACATTAATAAAATAATTTTCAAATACAACATAGCCCCCAGAATTGTATTAACCAAAATGAGAAAGTATTCACAATAGTTCAGTGCTCCTCAAACTTTGCTTCATGTAAGAATTATTTAGGGAACTTAAAAACATTTCCAATGCCTAGCCCTATTCGCTATAGCAATTAAATCAAAATCTCCCCCAGGTGATTCCAATTGGCAGCCAAATTTTAGAACCAGCCCATAAAAGTTAAGCCTCTCTTCATATTGAAGCACCTTTCACAGTCTCTTCCCATTGAAACGGTCTCCTGTTACCATGACAACCTACATCCTGCTTAAGTGCTGGGGGCTTGTGTTGGGGAGGTGGGGATCTTGAGGGCTCTTGATCTGTTGAGGCCAGCAGCCTGTCCTCTTTTGAAAGTTCTGTAAGGGATCAGGAATTGCCCCAAAGTTTTGTGGCTTCTGGGACTCTGCTCAAAGCTGTAGACCAGTGCCTCTCAAACTTTCATGTGTATATGAATCCCCTCGGAATCTTACTAGAATGAAGATTCTGATTCAGGACTGGTGTAGATTTTTTGCATTTCCAAGAAGCTACAAGTGATGCTTATGCTGCTGGACCATAAAGTACATTTTAAGTAGCAAAGTTATGCATCCTTCCTGAAAGCCCGTGTCAATTGATAAAAGCAGTAAGAGCATGTAGCAGTGACAAATATGCTAAGATAAAAGGGAATGGTGACTGTTATGTAGGCAGGATACTGTAAAGCCAATTGGGCCGGGCATGGTGGCTCACACCTGTAATCCCACCACTTTGGGAGGCCGAGGCAGGTGGGTCACCTGAGGTCAGGAGTTCGTAGACCAGCCCGGCCAACATGGCAAAACTCTGTCTCTACTAAAGATACAAAAATTAGCAGGGTGTGGTGGGACACCTGTAATCCCAGCTACTCAGGAGGCTGAGACAGGAGAATCACTTGAACCGGGAAACAGAGGTTGCAGGGAGTCAAGATGGCGCCATTGCACTCCAGCCTGGGCGACAAGAGTGAAACTGTCTCAAAAGAAAAGAGCATAAAAGACAATATTTGAGGAAACTAAAGTGGAAAGAACGGTAGACCAAACTGATGAGATAGATTTGAGATAGTCATAGTTACACTAAAGAGTGGGTAAAACAATACTGAAAGATACGGTAGAAGGGTAGATAAAGGAAAGCAGAGTAGCAGAGAAGAGCCTGGGCTTCCAAATCAGTTTAAATTCAAAACCTGGCTCTGCCGCTTACTGCCTATGTGACTTCAGCAGATGACTTAATGTATCTGTAAAACGGGAATAGCTTTCCTACTAGTTTTGTACCTTTGGAAATGGGTTAACATGAAAGGTGCCCAGCCCAGGCTTCTAACAGTATGTCCTCAATAAATGATTGCTACCATGATATAAATATATAAATGAAGCCCAGGTGTCTAGGACTTCACCAGTTGTATGTTCATTCATTCAATCTTGATGACTTGCTTTCCTTCCTTCCTTCTTTTCTTCCTTCCTTCCTTCTTTCCTTCCTTCCTTCCTTCCTTCCTTCCTTCCAGACAAGGTCTCACTCTGTGGCCAGGCTAGAGTGCAGTAGCATGATCATGGCTCACTGCAGCCTTGACCTGCTGGCCTCAGGCGATCTTCCTGTTTCAGCCTCCCAGGTAGCTGGGACCATAGCCACATGCCACCACGCCTGGCTCATTTTTTGTATTTTTTGTGGAGTTGGAGTTTCACCATGTTGTCCAGGCTCATCTCAAACTCTTGGGCTTGAGCAACCCGCCCACCTCGGTCTCCCAAAGTGCTGGGATTACAGGAGTGGGTCACCGTGGCTGACCCTAGGTGGCTTTCTAACCCTGTTTGACAGGCTGCAGGAAATCCAACTTTATGCAGAAGTTGTGCAAATAACCTGGGTAGCTCTCTTGCCTGCCTGTATTGGACTTTCTCATTGTTCTCTGCAGGCTCAGACCACAATAGAACCCAGAGAGGCATTACCCTTGCCATCACCACCAAGGTTGCCAGTGACTGAATATTGGAGCATTTGCATCTTGATAGTTGAAATCCACGTCATTGCTCTTGCAAAATGAACGTACCTGAGTATTACCTACATTGTTTGTCTAGAATTTGGTGATGGCAGTAGCGTATATTCTCTGAAATTGGGGCGGAAGTAGAGGTGTCAGGAGAGACATCCACAGAAAGGAATCTTGAGCATCAACAGGTCTCAGAACCTTCACTTCACACACACAGGCATTTTCTCCCCAGAGTACACAAATGAAGTGGAAGTTCCAGTGTAGACATCCACTCTATCCAGAGCTGCTCACTAACCACTCTCTGATAGTAAAGTCTTATTGCTGATAACATGAGCATTTGCTGAAGACTTATATCAGCTATCCTCAACTATCCCTATGTAGTAGGAACTATAACTGCATCGATTTTCCACATGAGAGAAAGAAGGTTTAGGAAGACTAAGAAATAGGCCCAGGGTCACACATATAGTAAGCAGTAGGGGTGAGTTTTGAATAAAGTCATTCTGACTCCAAGACAAACATGTTCATCTTTGTTTGTTTTTTTTAAATTTTATTTATTTATTTATTTTTGAGATGGAGTCTCACTCTACTGCCCAGGCTGGAGTGCAGTGGCACGATCTCGGCCCACTGCAATCTCTGCCTCCCAGGCTCAAACGATTCTCCTGCCTCAGCCTCCCAAGTAGCTGGGATTACAGGCACCTACCACCCAGTCTTGAACTCCTGGGTTCAAGGGATCCTCCCACCTTGACCTCCCAAAGTGCTAGGATTACAGGGGTGAGCCACTTGTCTAATTAATGGGTTTTTTGGTTTTTTTTTTTTTGGAGACGGAGTCTCGCTCTGTCGCCCAGGCTGGAGTGCAGTGGCGCCATCTCGGCTCACTGCAAGCTCTGCCTCCTGGGTTCACACCATTCTCCTGCCTCAGCCTCCCCAGCAGCTGGAACTACAGGTGCCCACCACCATGCCTGGCTAATTTTTTGTAATTTTAGTAGAGACAAGGTTTCACTGTGTTAGCCAGGATGGTCTCGATCTCCTGACCTCATGATCCGCCCACCTCGGCCTCCCAAAGTGCTGGGATTACAGGTGTGAGCCACCATGCCTGGCCTAATTTTTGTATTTTTAGTAGAGATGGGTTTTCACCATGTTAGCTAGGCTACTCTCGAACTGCTGACCTCAAGTGATCCTCCCACCTTGGCCTCCCAAAGTGTTGGGATTACAAGGGTGAGCCGCCTCTCCCAGCTGCATGTTCAGCTTTGTGTCCACTCACTATTCCCTGCACCAGATTCCTCATACTGACCATTTCATTCTCCAAACATCTAGCTTCCACTTGGGGCCCCTAGTCAATCAGATATGTCTGTATATGTCTTAATCCTAATCGTGGACAGTGTTCAAGTATTTTATTCAGAGGGCTTCTTAATTCTGTTGCAAATAGCTACAAGGTAAAGGGAGTTACCAGCCTCCACTCTCCAGGAATATCTGAGTCTCAGTCTGATCTTGAAAGCCCTGTACAAAGTTGCTCCATCATTATCATCTTAATCCCATAACTGGGTGACTTTGATAGGCTGGAACTAAGTTTTCTGGATTTTATAGGCAAATTCTATGACTATGTCATTCATGTAATGGAAGAGGGTAAGGAGGACAAAAAAGGAAGAAAAAACTGAATTTCAGGTTCATTTGCTCAGGCTCTCAGTTCCTGCACAACATGAGTTGCAACAGTAGTGATGAGGGCAGCCCGGAGTGCTTCAGATGTAGTATCAGCAGCTCAAGTCCCGCTGCTTGCCGCTCAGAGGTCAAAAGCACGAGAAGCGAGGTGTGGTGAAAGGAAAGCAACTTTATTCAAATGCTAGCAGTTGGGGAATAGCCAGGCTCGTGACTTTAAAAGACCATTCCCAACTCTAGGCTGGGGAGAGGGGCTTAAAAAGGGGAACTTGGAATGGGAAGTATGCAGGAGTGGTGCTGAGTTCAAGGTCTCTGTCTCTTGTTTCTCTGGTGACTGTCAGGGTGATCTGATGTCATCTGAACAATGGCCGGGTTACAGACTAACAGCCTTAAAGTAATCTCTGGTATTTTGCAGCTGGGCCTCCGTGTCTGGTTTATCTCAAGATCAGACCCTGGAACTTCTAAGTAAGCACATAATTAGATCCAAGGACAGTTAGATGAATGTACATGGTGTAAGGGAGTGTATGGTAAGAAAGGGAGGGATGTGGTCTTTCAAATCAAGTACATTTCAAGGCTACATCCTAATACTAAGGAGGAAAAAAAGGGTTCTGCAGTAAGCTTCAAGGTTACATCTTGAGACTGGAGAGAAAAGAGAAAGAGGGGGGAAAAAGGTTTTGAAATGCATTTTGAAACTGAGCTATTCAGTTACCATAGGGTCCCATCTCCAATAGATGAACCTAAGAAATAAGCCAGCAAGAGAACTGTGGGGCTGCCTTTTATACGGTGTTACAGCTGCTGTGACCCATCCCTCACCTGCGGGCATCAGAGGAAGGGTCCTAAACTGGAATCAGGCAGAGAGAGAATAAGAGAAAGAGAAGGGATTGAAGTACACCCCAAATTCCTTTATATATTAACAGGCATGTGAATCTTTAAGATGCAGTACAGGATGTTTACCAAATTATTTGACCACTGCCTCCCTTTTTTAACAAAATAGGCATAACAAGGGTTTTTAAAAAATTATTATTATTTTTCTTTTTCTTCCTCCCCCTTTGGTAGAGTCAGGGTCTCACTATGTTGCCCAGGTTGGTCTTGAACTCCTGGGCTCAAGGGCTCCTCCCACCTTGACCTCCCAAAGTGCTGGGATTACAGGGGTGAGCCACCATGCCTAGTCAACAAGGATTTAGTATTTCGCAAAAGCACACTTGGGAAATGCTTGTCTAGTAGATTTTTGGAACACATATGCCAGCAATGGATGACTTTATCAAGCGTAGAGAAACCAGTTTGTCAGGTAAGAAGGGAAAGGAAAGACAGGGAGGAACGAAGGTGCTCAGCGGAAGGGAAGGAACAGGAATGACAGCTGGAGAAAGCGGCATGGGAGGAGGATACTGAGGAAGAACTGATTGCTAGGGGTGTTTTGTTTTGTTTTGTTTTGTTTTTGAGACAAGGTCTTGTTCTGTGATCCAGGCTGGAGTGCAGTGGTATGATCACAGCCCACTGAAGCCTCAACTTCCTGGGCTCAGGTGATTCTCCCTCCTCAGCCTCCCAAGTAGCTGGGACCACAGGCCCACACCACCATGCACGCCTAATTTTGTTGTTGTTGTTGTTATTTTCTGTAGTGATGGAGTTTCACCATGCTTCCCAGGCTTGTCTCGAACTCCTGGGCTCAAGCTATTTGCCCACCTCAGCCTCCTGAAGTGCTGGGATTATGGGCATGAGGCACTGTGCCCAGCCTGGTTTATTTTCTTTTAAAATATGTGTGTTTTTGCGATGTTTCTAGAATATGCTCTCAGCCCTTCTGTTTTCCATCTCTTACAGGATGCTTCTACCTGCTGTCTTGGGTGGAACATTACAGAAATCATCCCCTTGCCCCACTCTGTGGCTAGGCCGCTCCTGGTCTGCCAAGAGGTTCCCATGCTGGTTGCCAAGGGGCCATCTTATTTTTAGATACAATCTTATCTCCAATCCCTACGGAAGGTTTAAGTAGTAATTTACTCAAAGATTTAGGAAAGAAGTCCAGAACCAAGCTTCACTGGGGATGGGAGTTGGGGTGGGTGCGGTTTAAGGTAAATGTCCTCAGACCCCTACCCAGCCACTTTGCTCTCAGTCACCAATCACAAACCAAATCCCCACCAAGGGGTTTTTCTGAACTCTTACAGTCTCACAGCCTTTGATCTTGGCCCTCAATGGCCTGTGAGGGGCCAAACTCTGGTCACATGGATGAAGAGAAGAATAAATGATTCCATTTGTTATTGCTGTGTCTTACATTTGGGGATGTTGCTAGTTTCCTCTGACCTAGAGCGTCCAAAACACATTTAATCACCTTAAGGAGTAATTTTCTTTTCTCCTTCTTTTTCTTTTCCTTTTTCTCTCTTCGAGATAGGGTCTCACTCTATTGCCCAGGCTGGAGTGCAGTGGTGTGATCATGGCTCATTGTAGCCTCCACCTCCTGGGCTCAAGTGATCCTCCCACCTCAGCCTCCCAAGTAGTTGGAACCATAGGCAGGTACCACCACATCTGGGCAATTTTTTTCTTTTTTGTAGACATGGGGTCTCACTATGTTGCCCAGGCTGGTTTCAAACTCCTGGGCACAAGCAATCTTCCTGTCTCACCCTCCCAAAATGCTGGGATTACAGGTGTGACCCACAACACCTGGCCAAGAGTGATTTTCACACCCTATCTGGTCACCTTAGGAAATCTGTATTTCTCCTAGTAACTGCACCGTGACTATCTTGACAGCTAATGATCCAGTCTCACTCTGTCAGAAAAAGAAATGCCTCTTCCTTACATTAAGAGGAATGGGAAACCTGGGCAGCACCTCCCTAATTCCTGGAGTGTGTATGTGAGGGGGCATCAGTCTCTGTGAGAGTTGGGGAATGGGGAGAAGATGGGAAGAAGGAAGCCTGTGGAGTACGTGGAATTGAAGATACAGAAAGAGGAATATTTTGAAGATTTATTTATGAACCCTAAACTGTTTTTGTTTTGTTTTGTTTTGTTTTGTTTTGTTTTGTTTTGTTTTGTTGTGTGTGTGTGTGTGTGTGTGTGTGTGTGTGTGTGTTTTAAGACAGAGACTTGCTCTGTCGTCCAGGCTGGAGTGCAGTGGGGAGGTCTCAGCTCATGGCAACCTCCGTCTCCCAGGTTCAAGCGATTCTTCTGCCTCAGCCTCCTGAGTAGCTGGGACTACAGGTATGTGCCACCGTGCCTGGCTAATTTTCTTTTTTATTTTTAGTAGAGACAGAGTTTCGCCATATTGGCCAGGCTGATCTCAAACTCCTGACCTCAGATGATCCTCCCGCCTTGGCCTCCCAAAGTGCTGGGATTACAGGCATGAGCCACCATGCCTGGCCCCTAAACTGTTTTTAATTCCAATCATTAATGTAGTTATAAACAAGCTTGGCAAGAAAAATACTTAGTATAATTTATCATCTCAAGAGATAAAAGTACAAAACTTTAATGCTCCTTAAAAAGATAAGCTCTAATTCTGAATATGCCATTAACTAACTTTATGACCTTGGACAAGTCACATCACTTTGCACTTTACAATTGTGTGTGTTTGTTTTATCATCTACAAAATGATATAATATTTATATTTTGTTTATCACTTTATCCCCTTTACAGGGATACTATGAAGGTCAAATCAGATTACATTAAAATAGTGATAATTACTTACATTTGCATAGTACTTTATCACCCACAAAACATTTCTGCATATATTATTTCATTTGCATGAAAGAGCTTTGAAAAGTTATACTGTTATAAAAGGACAATGCCTCTGTTTGAATACCAGCTTCATCTTTCTCTTCTTCAAATTGCTAACCAGTAAAATGAGGCTAGTAGTAGTATCTGCCTCATAGGTTGTTGAGAGGATTACATAATATGCTGCATAGGAAGCTGTGGACTCAGTGCCTGCATAAATAAATATTCAGACCGGGCACAGTGACTCACACCTGCAATCCCAGCACTTGCGGAGGCCGAAGTGGGAGGATTGCTTGAGACCAGCCTGGGCAATAGAATGAGACCTTGTTTCTACAAAAATATTTTAAAAATTAGCCAAGCATGGTGACACATGCCTGTAGTCCCAGCTACTCAGGAGGCTGAGATGGGAAGGATCGCTCAAGCCCAAGAGGTCAAGACTGCAGTGAGCAGTGACTGCACTACTACACTCCAGCATGAATGAGAGAGTGAGACGCTGTCTCAAAAAAAAAAGGAAGAGAGAAATATTCAACAGAATCCACTTTCCACTTTGTTCAGGTTTACCTGCAAATGTCACCTCCTAAAGGCCTTTCGGGCCTCTCTATCTAAAACAGTGCCTTCCTTCTGCCATCACTTTCCAGTTCCTTGCCCTGGTTTATTTTTCTGAGTAACACTTAGCACTACTTTGTATCATATTGATTTATTTTCTTAAAATCTCTATGAAGACAGAGATTTTGTCTGTCCTGTTTACCTCTCTATTCAGGATAGTAGATAATAAATATTTATTGATTGCATGAAGTTAGCTGTCATAATTGCTATTGTTATTATTACCTAATGTCCCTTCCTCACTTTGCCATCAACTGTCTTATATCATCGAGGGCACTAGAAATATTCTCTCTGGCCGGCGCGGTGGCTCACGCCTGTAATCCCAGCGCTTCGGGAGGCTGAGGCGGGTGGATCGCTTGAGCCCAGGAGTTTGAGATCAGCCTGGGCAACATGGTGAAACCCCATCTGTACCAAAAATATAAAAATTAGCCAGGGTCATAACCTGGTCTCAAAATAAACAGAAAAAATAAAGTGTTTAAAGAAATATTCCATCTGAGTTTTCAAGAACTACTTAAATCAAGCAATAACCAGGTTGTTGCAGTCTTCCCGGGAATTTTTATTTTCTAGTATGGAGGACCACCAGCAGATGGCAATCAAGGAATACAAAATCTGAATTTATCCTATTCAGGAAGATTTTGGTAAACAGATTTAAGAATCATAAGATGAGCTTGGCACAGCGACTCACCCTAAAGTAATCCCAGCACTTTGGTAGGTTAACGCAGGAGGACTGCTTGAAGCCACGAGTTCGAGACCAGCCTGGGCAATATAGCAAGCCCTCATCTCTACAACAACAGTAATTTTTTTTTTTTTTTTTTTTTGAGACGGAGTCTCGCTCTGTAGCCCAGGCTGGAGTGCAGTGGCACTACCTCAGCTCACTGCAACCTCTGCCTCCCGGGTTCACGCCATTCTCCTGCCTCAGCCTCCAGAGTAGCTGGGACTGCAGGCGCCCGCCACCATGCCAGCTTTTTGTATATTTAGTAGAGACGGGGTTTCACCGTGTTAGTCAGGACGGTCACGATCTCCTGACCTAGTGATCCGCCCGCCTCGGCCTTCGAAAGTGCTGGGATTACAGGCGTGAGCCACAGTGCCTGGCCAATAAATTTTTTTTTGCGGGGGTGCAGAATCTCACTCTGAGGCCCAGGCTGGAGTGCAGTGGCGCAATCTCAGCTCACTACAACCTCCACCTCCCAAGTAGCTGGGATTACAGATGCCACTCACCATCACACCCAGTTAGGTTTTTTGGGTTTTTTTGTTTTTTGTATTTTTAGTAGAGACGGAGTTTCGCCATGTTTGCCAGGCTGGTCTTGACCTCCTGACCTCAGGTGATCTGACCGCCTCAGCCTCCCAAAGTGCTGGGATTACAGGCATGAGCCACCACACCCTGCCTCAATTTTTTTCTTTCTTTTTTTTTTTTTTTTTTAAGAATCATAAGATGGGCTGGGCGCAGTGGTTCATGCCTATAATCCCAGCACTTTGGGAGGCTGAGGCGGGCAGATCACGAGGTCAGGAGATCGAGACCATCCTGGCTAACACGGTGAAACCCCCTCTCTACTAAAAATACAAAAAAAAAAAAATTGGCAGAGCGTTGTGGCAGGCGCCTGTAGTCCCAGCTACTCAGGAGGCTGAGGCAGGAGAGTGGCGTGAACCCGGGAGGCGGAGTTTGCAGTGAGCCGAGACAGAGCCACTGCACTCCAGCCTGGGCGACAGAGCGAGACTCTGTTTCAAAAAAAAAAAAAAAAAAAGAATCATAAGATGATAAATTTAAGATAAGCAGACCACTGTATTCTACTTCTTGAATATTGGTTCTTCTCAGAGCCACAATTTCTCATGCCCCAAACACATCTTCTACCAGTGACTGGAATTAATGTCTAACCTCAAAAAACTCACCAAGACAAAATATAAGATCCTTTAGGTAATCTAACGGAAACTTAGGCCTGGTGTAGTGGCTCACACCTGTAATTCCAGCACTTTGGGAAGTCAAGGTGGGAGGATTCCTTGAGCCCAGAAGTTCAAGAACAGCCTGGGCAATGAAGTGAGACCCCATCTGTAATTTTAAAAAATTAAAATAACAAAAACAAAGACAATTGAAAACTTTAGTTATTCTATGTAAAAATGAATTAGTAGAATTTGTTTTTATTAGGCATTCTGTTTCCTGCTTACATCGTGAGCCAAGGTGTATTTTCTTTGGTATGTAAAAAAAATGAACATTTGTGTAAATGCTTTTCCAATGGTAGAAAACTTATAGTTCTGGCAGAATAGAGCTGCAAAATTATCAGAGGGAAGGGATTTACTCATAACATTCCAGTGCATGCACATCAGGGTGAGGAAAGGGATTTCACACCAATTTTACAACTTTACGAAAAACGAATTTTACAACTGGTTTTACAAAAAAAGGACTTTCTTCTTTTCTTTTCTTTTCTTTTCTTTTTTTTTTTTTTTTTTTTTTTTGAGACGGAGTTTTGCTTTTGTTGCCCAGGCTAGAGTGCAATGGTGCGATATTGGCTCACCACAACCTCCGCCTCCTGGGTTCAAGCAATTCTCCTGCCTCAACTTCCCAAGTAGCTGGGATTACAGGCATGTGCCACCACACCCGGCTAATTTTGTATTTTTAGTAGAGATGAGGTTTCTCCATGTTGGTCAGGCTGGTCTCGAACTCCTGACCTCAGGTGATCCGCCCGCCTCGGCTTCCCGAAGTGCTGGGATTACAGGCATGAGCCACTGCGCCTGGCCCTTTTCTCTTTTTTTGTACTTTGCTTCTGGAGACATGTTAGTGAGTAGGTGTTCAATTAAATCAAACACTCTCAATAGGGTAATGGAAGACTTTGTCCTTGTTGACGAATACTGGTATCTATGCTTTCCATTTGCTCAAATTGCTCTGAGTTTCCAGGGAGAGTTGCAGTGCGGTCAAGCCTACAGAATGCTAATATTGCAAATTTTTCTGTTAGATTGAAACAAAGAGCATTTCAGTTTATAGTTTACAGCTCAAATATATTTGATGGCATAACAAAATCCCTTGAAATATGGCTGGTGGTTCATTGTAGAAGATGATTAACCTGTTTTGTTTCATTTTGTTTTGTTTGACAATACCTTTACCAGAAAAAAAGCCTCATAAAACACTTTAAAAAACAAACATTGTACCTGGAGAGCTTGGAGAATGTCCAGTATTTAAGAGAAGTTATAAACAACAAATAGTATTTTTGGACTTCTGCTATTTATTAGGCAATATTATCTTAAGACAGATAAATTAGCCCATTTTTATAGATTTTTTAGGCAATTAAGGATCAGTGAGATTCATAGTTTGCCAAGATTACATGAGCTGAGATTGGAACCAGGCCTATTTGGGTAAAGGTAAGCACTTCCCTGCACCATAATTAATTGTTGATCTTATTCTAACAAATGATGTTAAATACTTGGAACCTCCTAGTTAATGCAGAAATTTAACCAAATCACCTGGGAAGCTGTTAAAAATTTAGAGTCCCAGACCATATCCCTAGAGATACTAATTCAGAAAATCTAGTGTGGGGCCCAGGAATCTGAGGTCTTTGTGTATTTGTTTCTTTTTATTTATTTATTTATTTGAGACAAGAGTCTCACTTTGTTGCCCAGGCTGGAGTGCAGTGGGGCAATCTTGGCTCATCGCAACCTCCATCTTCCGGGTTTAAGCGATTCTCCTTCCTCAGCCTCCTGAGTAGCTGGGATTGTAGGCATGCACCACTACATCCAGCTAATTTTTATGTTTTTAGTAGAGACGGGGTTTCACTATATGTTGGTCGGGCTGGTCTCGAACTCCTGACCTCAAGCGATCTGCGCATGTCGGCCTCCCAAAGTGCTGGGATTACAGGCGTGAGCCACCGCGCCCGGCCAGGAATCTGAGTTTTTAACAAGCTCTCCAATGATTGTGCTGCTGCAGGCACTCTTCTGACCTCAAACACTTTGAGAAAGCACAGGCCCAAACCTGTGGACCTTAAAGAACAAAGAATTTTTTGAGAACCTAATGAAAGCTCTAGACCTTTTTCTAGATAAATGAACATTTTTTACATACAACTTAAGGGGGTTCACAGACACTCTGGACCTATGGATGCTTGGTCTCTTTCCTGTCTCAGTTAAAATTCTCCTGATAAGGAACCTCTTCCACCTCTCCACCGAGAGAGGTCACTCTTCAGCCTCAAACAGCCTCCCTGTTTTTTCTTTTTCTCTTCTTACTACAAAGGGAACAGTTTTCCAGGAAAACGAAGTGACTGTTGTTTGAAAAGGAGCTTCATCTTGTAAATAGAGCAGCCTCTGCTGCTGTGCTTCCAAAAGTTAAGCTGAAACAGGATAATAGTGTTATGTGCAATCAGGATGAAGGCCGATCTGGATAAAGGTGTTGTGATTAAAACCAACAGCAGAGACCAAAGATTAATAAGGGCACAACCAGAAGAAAGAATCATTAAATTTATTTTCTCAAGAAGCCCTTTCTCTAATGTCTTTTCAGACTCTAGGTTTTCTCTTAGGTATTTTATTTTATTTTATTTATTTGAGACGGAGTCTCCTCTGTCGCCCAGGCTGGAGTGCAGTGGCACAATCTTGGCTCACTGCAACCTCTACCTCTTGGGTTCAAGTGATTCTCCTGCCCCAGCCTCCTGAGTAGCTGGTACTACAGGCTCATGCCACCACCCCCAGCTAATTTTTTTTATTTTTTATTTTTGCAGAGATGGGGTCTCACTATGTTGCCCAGGCTGGTTTTTTTTTTTTTTTTTTTTGAGACGGAGTCTCGCTCTGTCTCCCAGGCTGGAGTGCAGTGGCCGGATCTCAGCTCACTGCAAGCTCCGCCTCCCGGGTTCACGCCATTCTCCGGCCTCAGCCTCCCGAGTAGCTGGGACTACAGGCGCTGCCACCTCGCCCGGCTATTTTTTGTATTTCTTAGTAGAGACGGGGTTTCACCGTGTTAGCCAGGATGGTCTCGATCTCCTGACCTCGTGATCCGCCCATCTCGGCCTCCCAAAGTGCTGGGATTACAGGCTTGAGCCACCGCGCCCGGCCCCAGGCTGGTTTTAAACTCCTGGGCTCAGGCTCTCCTCCGACTTTGGCCTCCCAAAGTGCTGGAATTACAGATGTGAGCCACTGCACCTGGCCAGGTTTCCATTTTTAAGCTACTCTTTGCATCTTTAAATAACTCAAGACTGATGCAGCCCATCTTTTGAAACATAACTAATATTGGTAGAGTCCTCAAAAGTTTACTTGTAATATGTTCTGGATTCTATAACACTGGAAAGATGTAAGGAGAACAGATTGGTCTCTTTGTAAACCAGGGGCTCCAGACACAGGCCCAGAGAAGTTGATAGATAGAAGTTAAGGAAGGAATGTCATATCTGCAAGCACCCTGGTATTGTTCATAAGTTTCGTGTGTTTATGTACTTTTGGGGGGAGAGATTAAATGACTTTCATCAAATTCTTAAGGGAATCTTCAATTAAAAATTTTAAAAGTAATCACTTATAGAAGAGTCTTATCTCACAAGGGCTAGACAAGCAAACATGCAGCAAAGCCTGTGGCACAGCCACGGTGACCATTGACTTAAAGTGGCCTATGCACCATTGTCAAAACACCTGTCACAATTTTGATTTATATTTGGGACATTCTGCCAGAAGGACCACTTGTTCAGAAACATGTCCTCCCTGGCTGGGTGCAATGGTTCACGACTGTAATCCCAGCACTTTGGGAGGCAGAGGCAGGAGGATTGCTTGAGCTCAGGAATTGAGACCAGCCTGGACAACATAGTGAAACCTTGTCTCTAATAAAAAAAAAAGTCTTCCCTGATGTAAGAACAGAAGCATGTTTTTTAGAGCCAGAAAGACCTGTTGAGTGACAAGGACAGATGATACAAATTATCCTGGACTCCTAATGCGATTTTAAATCAGGAATGATAATTCCTAGTTCATCAGATTGCTGGGAGGCAGCAGTGAAATGCCACATGTAAAGCTCCTCGCACAGTGTCTGGCATAGGTGGGCACTCAGAAGTGTTATTGTCCCTCTTCCTCACCACCACACTAAGATTCCCCATGATGGGAATGCTGAGAACAAGTGATCCGCTGCAAGGATGGGGCTGCACCTGGTCAGACAGACCCGAAATCTGGTCTAGGAAACCTGAAGGAAAACAGAGTTGTTTGGAAATTCCTATTTTCAGGTCTCTCACAGGAAGTCACAAGTGATGAAAATACATCATTCTTGTCCTTGGAGTTTTGGACCCTAATAGGGCAGATGGTACAAACAGTAAGCTAGCAGGGGCACAGGGCACAGGACACTCACAGCACATTAATAAGCACAAATACTCTATGCGCTTGATTGATAACAGGTTGTGACAGACAGGACAAAACCACATGGAGTTGACTTAGGAAGTATTCATGAAGGAAATGATTATTGAGCAATATTTTTAAGGTGGGGGAAGAGATATGATTTAGGAGAAAGAAAGAGAGGGGAGAAAGCTGAAAAGGTAGGAGAGATTGCCATAGGGGCAGGCTTAGGAGCAGATTGGCAGGGCAGCAGGGAAGCCATGCTTGAGGGCCTGTGAAAAGATGACAGCAGTTAGGTGCGGGGGAAGGGAGGCAGCTAATTGGTAGAGACCCTTGAAGCCCGTGATTAGGAGTTTTAATTTAATTCAAGAGGCAATTGAAGCTATTGTAGGCTGCTAAGAAGGGTAGTGATATGATCAAAATGATGCTTGAGGACAATGGTTCTTGCTGTTCTGGCTGCTGTGAACAGGGTGGATTAGATGAAGGAGATCCTCAGGCTGGGGGGCTGATCTGAGGCTGTTTCACAAACCAGGTGTGAGGGACTTGGCCTAGAACAGGATTCTGGGGATGGGGTGGAAAGAGCAGAGCTCGAATATGTTATGTGGGATAAACATTCATTCATTCTTTTTTAGAACCGGGCACTGGGTTGGACACTGGATACCGTGGGGCACAGAGGCTAAGATCAGGGGAGACAATTAAGCTTTGTTAATAATGTAGGATTGAAGTTCTGTGACCATTAAATCAGAGAAATGTGGGAGCACATAGCAGGAGCAGCACCTCACTGAGTCATGGGGAGGGACCCCGGGGTCAGGGAAGTCTTCCTTGAGAAAGTGGTGTTTAAACTGGGCACTTAAAAAAGAATCAGGGGCGAGGGTAGTAGCTCACTCCTGTAATCCCAGCACTTGGGGAGGTCGAGGTGGGTAGATCATTTGAGGTCAGGAGTTTGAGACCAAACATAGTGAAACTCGCCTCTACTAAAAATACAAAATTAGCTGCGCATAGTGGCGGGCACCTGTAGTCCCAGCTACTTGGTAGGCTGAGGCAGGAAAATCATTTGAACCCGGGAGGTGGAAGTTGTAGTGAGCTGAGATTGCATCACTGCACTCCAGCCTGGGCAACAGAGCGAGACTCTGTCTCAAAAAAAAAAAAAAAAAAAAAATCAGAATCAGGCCGGGCTCAGTGGTTCATGCCTGTAATTCCAGCATTTTGGGAGGCTGAGGTGGGTGGATCATTTGAGATCAGGAGTTCAAGATCAGCTTGGCCAACATGGTGAAACCCCATCTCTACTAAAAATACAAAATTAGCTGGGGCATCATGGCAGGCGCCTGCAATCCAGCTACTCAGGAGGCTGAGGCAGGAGAATCGCTTGAACCCGGGAGGTGGAGGTTGCAGTGAGCGGAGATTGTGCCACTGCACTCCAGCCTGGGCAACGGAGTGAGACTCCATCTCAAAAAAAAAAAAAAATCAGATGTTAACTGAGTAATAAGTCATTGGGGAATCGTTACAGGCAGGGAGCCTCAAGATAAAAAGGCAGGGGTAGCCACAAGGGAAGGGAAGAATGGCTCCAGGAGAGGCTCAAGGGGGAAAGCAAAGCGGGAGCAGACCGAGAAGGGCCTTTATTTTGCAATATGGACTGTGGACTTTATCCTAAGGGCAGTGAAGGGCCATCAAAGAGGCACGATTCATGTTTCATTTTAGCAAAATCCCTCCAGCTATGTTGTGGAGGAAATGTATTGTGGGAGATTAGAATGGGAATCTATCTGGGAGACATGTTGCCATAGTTTAGGGGAGAGGTGATTGGGAAACTGAGATAGATACATGTGACGGATTCAAGAGATATTTAGGATATAGAACTTAGGGGATGAGAAAAAGATTGGGAGATGAGAAGGAAGGCAAGAGTATCAGAAGAGATGTTATCAGCCCAGGGAGGGAAGAAGTATTGTTTAGGGTCATACAGCCAGCCTGTGGAAGTATCAGTATTAAAATCCAAGTCTCTAGTATTTAAAGCAATAACAACTATATACACAAACACACACACACATATATGTATACATGTATATATCGTTATGTATACATGTATGTATGTATATATGTGTGTGTGTGTGTATATATATTACACTAGGCATGCTCATGCCTGTAATGCCAGAACTTTGGGAAGCTGAGGTAGGAGGATCACTTGAGTTAGAGTTTAGACTGGGCAACACAAGGAGACCTTGTCTCTACGAGAAAATAAAAAAATTAGCCAGGCATGGTGGCATACACCTGTATAGTCCCGGAACTCGGGAGGCTGAGATGGGAGGATGGGTTGAGTCTGGGAGGTTGAGGCTTCAGCGAGCCATGCTCACAACTGCACTTCAGCCTGGGCAACAGAGTGAGACCCTGTCTTAAAAACAAAAACAAAAAACATGATCTTTCATTTCCTTTCTCATCATGTTCATGTTTTCCTTTGCATGCTTGAAAATATTTTTAAAATTTATAATAGCTATTTTAAGTTCCTTGTCTACTTAATCCATTATCTCTATCACTTATGGATCTGTTTCTATTGGTTGATGTTTCTCCTGGCTGTTAGTGTTTTTTTTTTTTTTTTTTTTTTTCTGCTTCTTTGCATGCC
This sequence comes from Macaca mulatta, assembly GCF_049350105.2. NCBI lineage: Eukaryota > Metazoa > Chordata > Mammalia > Primates > Cercopithecidae > Macaca > Macaca mulatta. Next base: position 77,802,228 of record NC_133409.1, on the reverse strand, counting down.
TGCTAATTTGTACTGGTTGCCAGACATTGTGAATTTTATTTTGTTGGATGTCAGATTTTGTTGCAGTCTCAGTCTCTCTCTCTCTTTTTCCAAGATGTCAAAAAGAACCTTTACTACTTTCATAATAGCCTCTTAACGCTTTCTTGCCAGATGCTTTTGGGCAACATGCTTTCTGGGCACGTTGCTTTTGAAATTTCTGAGCTTTCAGAGGAGGCACTGTCTCTAGCCTATGCCTTTCTGGGCAGGAACCTTCTAGGCTGGAGCCTTCTTGCCTGCAGTGGTCATCTTTTTTGCTGGAACTATAGCAGCAGGTACTTTTTGGGGAGAAGGTTTCAAGAGACTTGCCTTTTGAAGCTTCTTGTTCTTTCTTTTTTTTTTTTTTTTTTTTTTTTGAGATAGGGTTTCACTCTGTCACCCAGGCTGGCGTGCAGTGGCACGATCTCGGCTCACTGCAACCTCCGTCTATGAGGTTCAAGCAATTCTCCTGCCTCAGCCTCCTGAGTAGCTGGGACTCCAGGTGCATGCCAGCACACCCAGCTAATTTTTTTTATTTTCAGCAGATATGGAGTTTTGCCATGTTGGTCAGCCTGGCCAACACGGGGGAAACCTCGTCTCTACTAAAAATACAAAAAAAAAAAATTAGCCGGTCGTGATTGTGCATGCCTGTAATCCCAACTACTCAGCAGGCTGAGGCAGGAGAATCACTTGAACCCAGGAGGTGGAGGTTGCAGTAAGCCAAGATCACGCCACTGCACTCCAGCCTGGGTGACGAAGCGAGATTCCCTCTCAAAAAAAAGTAAAAAAAAAAAAGTTTTCTCATGCCTGTTCGTAATCCACACCCACCCTGCCAACCATAGGCAACCACTGATTTGTCATTGCAGGTGTGTTTGCATTGCCTATAATTTTATAGATGTTGAACCATACATACTCTTTTTTTGTCTGGCCTCTTTCACTCAGTATAATGATTTTGAGATTCATCCATTCCTTCTATTGCTGAGGACTATTTCATTACGTGGCTATACCTCAGTTTGTTTATTCACCAGCTGAGGGACCATGCTGTTATGGTCTGAATGTTGGTGTCTCCTGAAATTCACAGGTGAAACCTAATACCCAATGTAGTAGTATTAAGAGATGAGGCCTCTGGGGAGTGATTGAGTCATGAGGGCGCCACTCTTATGAATGAGATTAGAGTCCTTATAAAAGACACTTGGGCAGTGTGATGAAACAGCAACAGCACACCGTCCATGGAGCAGAGCACCCTCCCCAAATACCAAGTCCGCTGGCACCTTGATCTTGGACTTCCAGCCTCAGAACTGTGAGCAACCAATTTCTGTTGTTTATAAACGACCCAGTCTAAGGTATTTTGTTATAGCAGTCAAGCAGACTAAGATGTATCATCTCATGGTCCAGCCCTTACTTGAGATATGAGCTTCTTATTCCTGTTAAATGAGTCAGTCAAGATGGGAATGATAATTCATTTACTCTTAGATGTGGGGAAAATGACCACACCTCAGATGGGGGGTGCAGGACATGCCAATACTCAGGGCTGGTATCAAACGTCGCATAATATTCCTAGGTTCCTGCATGAAGGAGAATATTCTCTGGGAAGAGATCTTTGTCTTTGTCATTGATTCCCACATTTCAGGTGTGAATTTCTCTGACCCTTTGTGACACTGTATCCCGGCCCGCGGGATAGTCAGAGCAGGCCCCGGAGGAGGGGGTGGGAATTTGGGGAACAAGAGACACGAGAAATACAGACAAGACAGTGCTCTGATCAAGTCTCGTTTAATGGCGGTAATGCACTGCCTTATATACACTTGGGAGGGAAGGGGTTGGGCTAAGGCGGAAATGATCTCATTGCCGAGGGCGTGGCCAGGTTAGTTTCGGTTTCTCCGGTGGGACGTCATGTTGGCTTGCGCTATTAAGTAACAATTTTCCCGGGCGCGGGAAAAGTGAGTGAAGAAGAAGCAGGAAGAGCGCCATCTTTAACGAGGTATTAGTACAGGGGAAAAAAGGCAAAGATAGGGAGGAGGTAGAAGGTGGAAATGAATAGAGCTCAGGCGTTTTAATCATTAATTATTATTCGCTATGGCCAGGGTGTGCAGCTCCGGACAACACTGAGCTATTATTTCTTCGAAAACACCATACATCCCAGAGGGAAAAGAAAATCATCAAATAGATAGATACATGCATACATACATACATACATAATATATGCAGTTACAAATTTTTGTTTGTTTGTTTTTGAGACAGACTCTTCCTCTGTTGCCCAGGCTGGAGTGCAGTAGCGCGATCTCAGCTCACTGCAAACTCCGCTGCCTGTTTTCAAGCGATTGTCCTGCCTCAGCCTCCCTAGTAGCTGGGATTACCGGCACGCACCCTCATGCCTAGCTAAGTTTTGTATTTTTGGTAGAGACGGGGTTTTGCCATGTTGGCCAGGCTGGTCTTGAGCTCGTGACCTCACTGATCTGCCTGCCTCAGCCTCCCAAAATGCTGGGATTACAGGCATGAGCCGCCACACCTAGCCACTAATCTCTTAATGATGGAAATATGTTCTGAAAAATGCCTCATTAGGGGATTTTTATCATCATGTGGATATCATAGAGTGTACTTATACAAACCTAGATGGTATCACCTACTGTGCACCAAGGTATATGGTAGAGCCCTTTGCTTCTGAGCTGCTAACCTGTCCTGCACATTACTGGACTGAATACTGTAGGCAACTGTAACACAGTGTAAGTATTTGTGTATCTAACCATATAATAAGTACAGTAAAAATACGGTATATTACTCGGGAGGCTGAGGCAGGAGCATCGCTAGAACCCAGGAGGCGGAGGTTGCCGTGAGCTGAGATTGTGCTACTGCCCTCCAGCCTAGGTGACAGAGAGAGACTGCATCTCAAAAAAAAAAAAAAAAAGTGATATAAAAGATAAAAATGGTAAAAAAAAAAAATATATATATATATATATAGAGAGAGAGAGAGAGAGAGAGAGAGTACATATATACCCTGGAACACTACACAACCATGAAAAAGAACAAAATAATGTCCTTTGCAGCAACACGGATGGAGCTAGAGGCCATTATCCTAAATAAACTAACACAGGAAAAGAAAACTAAATCCAGCATGTTCTCACTTATACGTGTGAGCAAAACATTGAGTACACATGAACACAAAGAAGAGAACAATACATACAGGGACCTACCTGAGGGTGGAGAGTGGGAAGAGGGCGAGGATGGAAAAACAACCTAGCAGGCATCATGCTTGTTACCTGGGTAATGAAATAATCTGTACAGCACACCCCAGTGACATGCAATTTACCTACGTAACAAACCTGCACATGTACCTCTGACCTAAAATAAAAGTTGAAAACAAAAAAAAGAAGAAATTCTCAAAAGCTTAGGCAATGAACACATTGGGGCTTTGGGAATACCGACAGTGTTTATTTCTAAAGTCATTAGGCCATTGTACTTGGATTCACTTCATAATAATCCATTATTCTGTGCATTTAAATGTATTTTTATATGTATTTTATATTACACACATTTTAAAAGGTTTAGAAACTTTTTTTTTTTTTTTTTACCATTTTTATCTTTATCCAAGAGATGGAGTCTTGCTCTGTCGTCAGGCTGAAGTGCAGTGGCACAATCTCAGCTCACTGCAACCTCCACCTCCAGGGTTCAAGCAATTCTCCTGCCTCAGCCTCCCAAGTAGCTGGGACTAAAGGCGCCCGCCACCATGCCCGGCTAATTTTGTATTTTTAGTAGAGACGAGGTTTCACCATGTTGGCCAGGCTGGTCTCCATCTCTTGACCTCATGATCCACCCACCTCAGCCTCCCAAAGTGCTGGGATTACATGCGTGAGCCACCATGCCCTGCCTGGAAACATTTTTAAAAGAAAATGACTCATAATATATATTTTCATGAAAGTACATACTGACAATAACAGTACTAACCTGTATGGTACAATAAAAATATTAAACTTTAAGATGCCTAACAAATGCAATTGTGTCTCGGGATCTAGGTCTTTAGCTATTTGCAATAATCTCTTCTTTTTCTTTTTGAGACGAAGTCTCACTCCGTCACCCAGGCTAGAGTGCAGTAGCGCAATCTCGGCTCACTGCAACCTCCGCCTCCCGGCTTCAAGCGATTCTCCTGCCTCAGCCTCCCGCGTAGCTGAGACTACAGGCACACGCCACCATGCCCGGCTAATTTTTGTATTTTTTTTTTTTTAGTAGAGACGGGTTTCACCATATTGGCCAGGCTGGTCTTGAACTCCTGACCTCGTGATCCACCCGCTTCAGCCTCCCGAAGTGTTGGGATTACATGCATGAGCCACCGCACCTGGCCTCAATAATCTTTAATGATTTTTTGAACAGTGAACTTCTATATCATGATTTAACCAATAAACTAAATTTAAAATGAAAACCAAAAAAAAAGATAAAAATGGGCTGGGCACAATGGCTCATGCCTGTAATCCTAGCACTTTGGGAAGCCAAGGTGGGAGGATCACTTGAAGCCAGGAGTTCAACACTAGCCTAGGCAACAAAGCAAGACCTCATCTCTATTTAAAAAAAAAAAAAAAAAAATTCTTTGAAATGTAGCAGGACGAGCCGCAGACAAAACTCCTCAGACACCGGATTAAAGAAGGAAGAGGTTTTTTATTCGGCCGGGAGCGTCGGCAGACTCGCGTTTTAAGAGCCGAGCTCCCCGAGAAAGAAATATTTGGCCTTTTTAAAGGCTTACAGCTTTAAGGGGTCCACGTGAAAGGGTCGTGATAAATGAAAGGGTCGTGATAAATCGAGCAAGCGTGGGAAACGTGACTGGGGGCTACATGCATCAGCTAACAGAACAGAAAGTTTTACAATGCTTTTTTTTCATACAGTGTCTGGAATTTACAGATAACACAAGTAGTTTAGGCCAGGGGTTGATGTTGTTATTATTACTTTGTTTAACTTCTAGGGCCGAGTGATGGTGCCAAGGTTGTCTGGCTATTTATCTTACTTTTGTTTCTTTCTCTCTTTACTCCTGCCTTGTGAACTAGGCAAGGTGGGGGGAGGAGGGCAGCAGGAGTAGTAGTGGTCTCCTTCCTTATAATTAAAATTACAAATACATAAAGATAAAAATGGCACACCTGAACGGGGCACTTATCATGGACGGGCTTATAGGACTGGAAGTTGCTCTGGGTGAGTCAGGGAGTGAGTGATGAGTGAATGTGAAGGCGTAGGGCATTACTGTACACTGCTGTAGACTTGATAAACATTGTACACTTAGGCTACGCCAAATGTATAGCAAATATTTTTCTTTCTTCAGTAATACATTAAGGAATGATACAGAGAAGATCAGCATGGCCCCTGTGCAAGGATGACATGTGAATTAATCTGTTCTCACATTGCTATAAAGAAATACCTGAGACTGGGTAATTTATAAAGGAAAGAGGTTTAATTGACTCACAGTGCAGCATTGCTAGGGAGACCTTAGGAAACTTACAATCATGGCAGAAGGCAAAGGAAAAACAAGGCACCTTCTTCACAAGGCAGCAGGAAGAAGTGAGTGCAAGCAAGGGAAATGCTAGACACTTATAAAACCATCAGATCTCGGCAGGGTGCAGTGGCTCACACCTATAATCCTAGCACTTTGGGAGGCCGAGGCGGGCAGATCACCTGAGGTCAGGAGTTCAAGACCAGCCTGGCCAACATGGCGAAACCCCGTCTCTACTAAAAATACAAAAATTAGCTGGGCAAGGTGGCAAGCGCCTGTAATCCCAGCTACTCGGGGGTGCTGAGGCAGGAGAATCACTTGAACCCAGGAGGCGGAGGTTGCAGTGAGCTGAGACCATGCCATTGCACTCCAGCCTGGGCTACAGAGCAAGACTCCGTCTCAAAACAAACAAACAAACAAAAAATGAGATCTCTTGAGAACTCCCTCACTATCACAATAACAGCATGGGGGAAATTGCCCCTATGATCCAATCACTTCCCACTGGGTCCCTCCTATGACATGTGGGGATTATGGGATTACAATTCAAGATGAGATTTGGATGGGGACACAGCCAAACCATATCAACATGCACATTCATGCAGCATTCCATATTTTAAAAGAATATTATAATAAATTAATTATAAATTATATTATAATAAATTAACCTTACCTTACTGTAACTCTCTTACTTTATAATCTTTTTCATTTGTTTTAACTTTTTGACTCTTTCGTAAAACAGCTTAAAACACAAACACATCATACAGCTTTGCAAAATTATTTTCTTTCTTTATATCCTTATTCTATAAGCTTTTTTCTATTTAAAAAATTTTTTATTTTTTAACTTTAAAAATTTGTTGTTACAAACTAAGACACATACACATACATTAGCCTACACAGGGTCAGGATCATCAAGATGTGACTAGGTGATAGGAATTTTCCAGCTCCATTATAATCTTATGGGACCCCTGCTGTATATTTAGTTCATAGTTCACTGAAACTGGTGCATGACTGAACTTAGCCTTAAAATTCCTTCCTTCTTTCCTTTCTTCCTTCCTTCCTTCCTTCCTTCCTTCCTTCCTTCCTTCCTTCTTCCCTCCCTCCCTCCCTTCCTTTTCCCTTCCCCTTCCTTCCTTCCTCCTTCCCTCCCTCTCTCCCTCCCATCCTCCCTCCTTCCCTACTCTTCCCTTCCTTCCCCTTCCCCTTCCTTCCGTCTTCCTTCCTTCTTTCCTTCCTCCCTTTCTTTCTTCCTTTCTTTCTCTCTTTCTTTTCTTTTTTCTTTCTTCTTTCTTTCTCTGTCTCTCTTTCTCTCTCTCTCTCTTTTTCTCTTTCTCTCTTTCTTTCTCTTTTTCTCTCTTTCTCTCTTTCTTTCTTTCTTTCACAGAGTCTCACTCTGTTGCCTAGGTTGGAGTGCAGTGGTGCAATCTCAGCTCACTGCAACCTCTGCCTCCCATGTTCAAGTGATTCTCCTGCCTCAGCCTCCCCAGTAGCTCCTGCCTCAGCCTCCCCAGTACAATTTTGTATTTTTAGTAGAGACAGGGTTTCACCATGTTGGCCAGGCTGGTCTCAAACTCCTGAACTCAAGTGATCCACCTGCCTCGGCCTCCCAAAGTGCTGGGATTACAGGCATGAGCCACTACACTGGGCCTTAAAATTCTTTTTCAGTTAAATTCTTGGTTCAAAGAAAGAAATAGAAGCAGGGGGCCATTCTGTGTGCATTGAAGGTTGTTTGAAGCCCCTCTCTCTCCCTGTCATCCCTCCCTCTTGTCCCTTTCCTTTCCTTCCTCCTCCTTCTCTCTCTCCTCCCCTTCTTTCTCTACTTCCCCTCCCTCTTCTCCCTCTCCTCTTCCTCTTCCTTCTCTCTTCCCCCTCATGCCCACTCCTCCCCCACCCACTTCCCCTCCCTCTTTCTTCCTTCTCCCTCTCCCCCTTCCCTTCCCCCTCTCTCTCTCCCACTGTGTCTCCCCAACCCTAGGGCAAAGCATGGCCAGGAAGTATGGGCTGTATAACGTACACATTACCTAGAAGCTATATTATTTCCCAGGGAAAAGAGAGCTTCTGGCACTTTGCCCACCAGATTTCCAATAAAAGGATTCATCTTAGATCAGCGTGATTGCAACTAGTGGAGAGCTTGCCAGCTTCTAACTTTGCCTTTCACTGAGGATCCATGTGGGCGTGTTCAGCTGTGACTGCTAGGATAAAGATCAGTTATAGAAATAGCTTTGGAGCTGTTAGGATGATGACTCTTTTTTATGGCAGACCATTAACAACTACATCAAATTACCCATGTGAATTATGAGCTGTAGTAGGGTGCCCGACCTTCCGCTCATTATGTGGGACCCGGTAGTTACTGCAGGTCAAGTCATGCATAATTGCCAAGGGCATTTTTATGTAACTTTGCCAGTCATTTCTTTATGTGGTCCCTTAAGATTACGTTACCATATTTGTACTTTACCTTTTCTGTTTAGATATGTTTGAAGATATAAATAGTTCCTATTGCACTACAATTGCCTGCAGTATTCAGTACTTGCTGTACAGGTCTGTAGCCTGGGAGCAATAGGCTCTACCACTTACCCTAGGTATGTGGTAGGCGATACCATCTAGGTTTGTGTAAATGCACTCTATGATGTTTCTAAAACAACACAATTACCTAACACTTCTCAGAGCATATCCCCATAGTGAAGCATCACCTGACTGTATATTTCAAAGCTCCTACGAATTTGCCTACATTAAAAGTGATGGGGGGCTGGGCTCAGTGGCTCAGGTCTGTAATCCCAGCACTTTGGAAGGCCCCGGTGGGTGCATCACCTGAGGTCAGGAGTTTGAGACCAGCCTGGCCAAGATGGTGAAACTTCATCTCTACTAAAAATACAAAAATTAGGTGGGCGTGGTGGCGGGTGCCTGTAATCCCAGCTACTCAGGAAGCTAAGGCAGGAGAATCGCTTGAACCCAGGAGGCAGAGGTCCCAATGAGGTGAGATAACACCATTGCACTCTAGCCTTGGCGACAGAGTGAGACTCTGTCTCAAAAAACAAAAAAAAAGTGATTGGGGCAGGGTGTGGAACAACTGGTTAGAGATAATAGTATAGCTTATCAATGTTAAACATCAATTTGGACAAGTCTGCTTGTGTACAGTAGGTTGTGTCTCTGAAACATCTAAGGAGCGAGTTCTAATCCGAGACCATCTTCAAGTTTCTGTAAGGCAGCCAGGAGGTTGGCTGGATGACCTCGCAAATCCTCTTCCTACTCTAACATTCTGCTCCCTGATGGGAAGAAACCCAGAGAAACTAGAAACAATTTTGCAGACATTCTTTTTAAAGGTGTTACCCAATACTTGTTCAATTTTTTTTGGAAACAGAGTCTTGCTCTGTCACCTAGGCTGGAGTGCAGTGGCATGATCACAGCTCACTGCAGCCTCGACCTCATGGGCTCAAGCAATCCTCCCACCTCAGGTGCATGCCACCATGCCCAGCTAGTTTTTTATTTTATTTTATTTTTTGTACAGACCAGGTCTCACTATATTGCCAAAACTAGTCTCAAATTCATGGGCCCAAGCAAGCAATCCTCCCGCCTCGGCCTCCCAAAGTGTTGGGATTACAGGCGTAAGCCTCGAAACCCAGCCCAATTTCTATCTTTCATTCCAAATACAGAATATGTCATCAAACTTAATTGACTGCTTCATCAACGCCTGGTGCTTTCCACCTGAATGTCCCGGAGCTGGCTCACGGGCAAAGGGCTGCCTTGTCTATCTGTATATCTCTACCAGCCAGCACAGTGCCTGTCACCAAGAAGGAACTCAGTAAGAGGTGATTGAACGACAGATTGAAAGAATTCACTGGATGGATGGACAGATGCACAGTGTCCGGGGCTGGGATCAGGAAATGGAGTAACTTGGGAAGACAGCACAGCGCATTGGGAGCCAGGAAGACAGGACAGCTGGAATCAAATGAAAGGCACCCGAGAGAGGTTTTGGCTGAGGGACTGAAGTGCAGCTTCTCCGTCACAATTATACCTGGGCCTGCGCAGGCAGGGGCCCCTCTAAAGCTCTTAGTTTCTTATACGAGGGCCTGTTACCTGCTGGTCTGAGCAATATCCCCTCCAGGAGGCAGGTATCTTTGTGTGTTTTGAGTAGCTTCCATGCCTTGTGCATACATCTATTATGAATACCAATGTGGTATTCATAATACCACAGTCATAATACCCAGAGCGGTCCCGCAGCTGGGCAGGCAGGTGGCCTGAGGGCACAGAGCCATGAAGCTGTACAGCCTCAGTGTCCTCTACAAAGGCGAGGCCAAGGTAGTACTGCTCAAAGTCGGGTACGACGATGTGGCTTCCTTCAGCTTTTCTCAGAGATCCAGCGTTCAGGAATTCATGACCTTCACAAGTCAACTGATTATGGAGCGCTCATCTAAAGGCACTAGAGCTTCTGTCGCAGAACAAGACTATCTGTGGCACGTCTATGTTCAGAATGACAGTCTTGCAGGTGTCATCATTACTGACAATGAGTGCCCATCCCTGGTGGCCTTTACCTTGCTGGAGAAAGTACTAGATGAATTCTCCAAGCAAGTCAACAGGAAAGACTGGCCAGTAGGATCCCCTGCTACAATCCATTCTGCATCCCTGGATGGTCACCTCAGTAGATACCAGAACCCATGAGACGCTGACCCCATGACTAAAGTGCAGGCCGAACCAGACGAGACCCAGATCATTCTGCACAATACCATGGATTCTTTGTTAGAGCGAGGTGAGAAGCTAGGTGGCTTGGTGTCCAAATCCGAGGTGCTAGGAACAGGTGCCTTCTATAAAACTGCCTGGAGGCCAGGTGCAGTGGCTCATGCCTGTAGCACTTTGGGAGGCCGAGGCGGGCAGATCACCTGAGGTCAGGAGTTCACAACCAGCCTGGGCAACACAGTGAAACCCCGTCTCTACTAAAATACAAAATTAGCTGGGCATGGCACCCTACACCCGTAGTCCCAGCTACACAGAAGGCTGGGGCAGGAGAATCACTTGAACCTGGGAGGCAGAGGCTGCAGTGAGCTGAGGTTGCACTACTGCACTCCAGCCTGGGCGACAGAGCAAGACTCCCTCTAGAAAAATAAAAAAATTCCTGAAACAAAACTCGTGTTGTGCAATGGCCCAGCACTGGAACAGCACCATCATTCGCATCAGAACTGCAGCCCCCAGAGAAGAAGAGACAGTCCTACACGAGGACCTGGAGTGGGGGCACACAGGCCATTTTTATTTTGAAGTTCCCAGGAGAAGCAGGGATGGTGGAAGGGTGGAGAATGTTCAAATTAATATGTGTGGTAGTGATTCTTGGAAAGAATTTGAGGTCCATGAAGGTGGATTTTTGGGCAAATGAAACCATAAACTCCAACTGGCTTCTGAAAAGAAAAAAAAGAAACAAGAATATCGATATGTTTCTAGAACAGCACCTGGCACATAGCAGATACCTCTTGTAGTTACTGAAGAAATGGACATATTCAGAAAGAGAAGGTTCACTGTGTGTCTAAGGGGAGAGCTATTGTTTTCCGACCAACACCATATTTGTTGTGGTGGACAGCGGCTGCACGATTGGACACACAGGGCTTTCATGTGACTTGTGTGAACTAATGGCTGCACACCGGTTCTACGGGAAAGGGGAAAGCGTCAGCGGTCAGAGCGAGCCGCCTGGGGGGCTAGTCTGCTTTGCTGCTCATGAGCCTCGCACTTATGGGCCAGTTGTAACCGCCCAAGGGGTTCACCTTGCCTGCTGCCTAGACAGAGCCAATTCATCCACTGCTACAGACAAAGAGTAATTCATGCAGAGCCGACTGTGCAGGAGACTGGAGTTTTATTATTACTCAAATCAGTCTCCCCGAGCATTCTGGGAGCAGAGTTTCTAAGGACAATTCGATGGGTAGGAGAAAGCCAGTGAGCCGGGGGCGCTGACTAGTCAGGAACGAAATATTAGGGAGTCAAATCTGTCTTGTACTGAGTCAGTTCCTGGGTGGGAGCCACAAGATCATATGAGCCCGTTTACTGATGGGGTGGGGCCAGCTGATCCATCAAGTGCAGGGTCTGCAAAATATCTCAAGCAATGATTTCTAGGAGCAGTTTACGGAGGGTCAGAATCTTGTAGCCTCCAACTGCATGACTCCTAAACTATAATTTCTAATGTCGTGGCTAATGTTAGTCCCACAAAGGCAATCTAGTCCCCAGGCAAGAGGGAGGTCTGCTTTGGGAAAGGGCTGTTACCGTCTTTGTTTTAAGCTATAAACTATAAGCTAAGTTTCTCCCAAAGTTGTTAGTTCAGTCTGCGCCCAGGAATGAACAAAGACTGCTTGGAGGTTAGAAGGAAGATGGAGTCAGTTAAGTTAGATCTCTTTCGCTGTCTCAGTCTTAATTTTGCAAAGGCAGTTTCACAGTTGCCTGGCCTCTGGGTGCGTGTGTCCCCGCAGTGGAGTGGGCTTTAGTGACAGCACCTTCCTCTCAGGGCTTTCATGAGGAGTAAACTAATAGGCATAAAGCACTTGGAAAAGAGCCTATTCTAAGCACTAGGTATATAGAAGTGGTGAATATTAGAGCTGCTCTGGATCTCTTGCATTTGCTGAAATTGTATGCAACTCCTAGGTGAGAAAAGACTAGTGTTGGATTCTTTTAGCAATAGGGAGCAGACAGGCTGTTTAGCACCCTGAATAGTCATCTTTTTTTTTTTTTTTAAGACCATGTCTCAAAAAGAAGAAAATACAAATTAACTTCAAACACGTTCACCCAAGTATAAATCTGGAAACTAAATTTTTTTTTATTTAAACAAATTTTGACGGACCCATGTAATGATGATATAGATTGATATTTATCGGAAAGAAAAAGTCTTCACCATATGACTTTTTTTTTTACTGTACTGAAAATGTGTGTATTACATGATATCAGTTTTTATACTGGTGCGGTGGCTCACACCTGTAATCCCAGCACTTTGGGAGGCCAAAGCGGGCGGATCATCTGAGGTCAGGAGTTCGAGACCAGCCTGGCCAATATGGTGAAACCTCATCTCTACAAAAGTATGAAAATTAGCCAGGCGTGGTGGTGGACACCTGTAGTCCCAGCTACTCCGGAGGCTGAGGCAGGAGGCAGAGGGAGCTTGCAGTGAACCGAGATTGTGCCACCGCACTCCAACCTGGGCAACAGCAAGACTTCGTCTCAAAAAAAAAAAAAAAAAAAAGAAAAACAGAAATGAAATTCTGTCTCTACACACATGTGTGCACGTGCACAAACATACACACACACGCCCCTCAGGTTTAAATAGTAATTATATGTATATAGTTCTTGATAGATCTTAATGACTTATTGCCTCTGTGAATTTTTAAATTTTTCTACAATAAATATGTAACACTTTTGAAGAAAGAACTGTTTGCCGGGTGCGGTGGCTCATGCCTGTAATCCCAACACTTTGGGAGGCCAAGGCGGGTGGATCACCTGAGGTTGGGAGTTAAAGACCAGCCTGACCAACATGGAGAAACCCCGTCTACTAAAAATACACAATTAGCCAAGCGTGGTGGCGCATGCCTGTAATTCCAGCTACTCAGGGAGGCTGAGGCAGGAGAATCGCTTAAACCCGGGAGGTGAAAGTTGCAGTGAGCCAAGATCGCGCCATTGTACTGCAGCTTGGGTGACAAGAGCGAAACTCCATCTCAAAAAAATAAAGAACGAACGAACTGTCAAAACACACACACACACACACACACGCACACACATCCCTTCCTGAGGAATAAAACTGAGCAGAAGGAATTAGTTTCTAGTAGAGGAATTTCAAAGCAGAAATCCTTTCTTCATGGGGGCAGGGGTGTGTCACTGACCCCTCCATCATGTTGCCCCTCCCCCCATTCCCCACTCAGAGGCTCACTCAGAAGCCCCAGTGTCACCTTGGTGAGAAGTGGCTGCCCTGTCCCATCCTGGAGTCCTGGGGTCCTCCCCCTCTGAGCCACATGGGAGTTGGCCCGTTACATCATCACCTCTTTTTTGGCAGCCAGCCCAGTGCTCAGATGGCTAAGAGGTGACACCCTAAAACAAATAAACAGGAAAGAGAAAGAAGCAATTCACTTGGATGACATCTAACACAGCCATGAAGAAAGAGGCCACACCATCCCTAAAGGACAAGTGATAACGCCAGGCAGAGCAGGCTCCGCTGGGCATATGATGCAAATGCTGACCTGTCACAAGCAGCATCAAAGAAAGTTGCTCTGAGGGCACGAGCCAGCTTTAATTAATAGCTCACCACTGCATCTTGGAGATGGGTTTCCCACTCTGGTGGAATGTTCCATTAGACTTGCTGACAATATTTTATGTCAAATAAGGTATAGATTGACCTGCAAGTCAAGACTGTGGTGGTGTGATCAAGAAAGGAAGTACAGGCCGGGCACGGTGGCTCACGCCTGTAATCTCAGTACTTGGGGAGGCCGAGGCAGGCAGATCACTTGAGGCCAGGAGTTCGAGACCAGCCTGGTCAACATGGTGAAACTTCATCTCTATTTAAAACACAAAAATTAGCCAGGCCATAATGGCACATGCCTGTATTTCCAGCCACTCGGGAGGCTGAGACATGAGGATCATTTGTACCCAGGCAGTGGAGGCTGCAGTGAGCTGAGATCACACCACTACACTCCAGCCTGGGTGACAGAGTGAGATACTGGAAAAAATAAAAGAAAAAAAAAAAAGAAGGAAAGGGAAGGGAAGGGAAGGAGGGAGGAAAGGGAAGGGAAGGGAAGGAAAGGAAAGGGTGCAGGAGTACAGTTTAATGTGACAGTAACATCTTGGTATACTTGGTTACTAAAACAGGTTGTTAAGCAGATGGACATTGATGTAAGCTTTGAAGCTCAGAATTCAAGGAAAGTAGGGCATTCCTGGGTCTTCGGAGAGCAAACCCAACCACGAAGAGGCAACGCCCTTGAATTCACTTCCAACAAACCTTTCCAGGGCCCTTCATTTAAGCAGCTGGAATATCATTCAGCAACCACCCTGTCAGCCTTGGGAAACGGGAGACTTGCATTTCATTTCAGACACTGAACACTGTGTTCCGGACCACGTTTATTCTCCACATAAACAGTGTGTTTTGAGAATCATGCATTTACTGTATAATACCGACTCAGGTCACAGTAAACTCATTTCCATCGTGAAAGGTTTCAAGTATTCAGAGGAGGTTAAGAAGAATAAAAAGCTTATAACAAAACAACCTCTGTTTCCAAAGTGCTAAATAATGAAAAATGTGGTGTGAAAACATCACTAAATTCCATTTTAAACATCCAAAGTTCATAAGGGGAGACTCAGTCAAGGGAAAAGGAAGTATTTAAGTCAATGACAGAGTCATGAAAACTTAGCGGCTCTGACATTAGTGGGTAAGTCAGCAAATGTGTTTGTACAAGGAAACCAGGCACCTGCACAATTTCCTAAAACCTGCCCCAATTGGAGAAAGTGACATGGAACCTAAATACCTAGGATGTCTAATAACTACAGCTATTTTGAGAAGAGGAGAAAATCTTTGCCTAGTAAAACCGTGATTCTCAGGCATCCACATCTCCAGGACTCTCAGGCTTTCAAACTGGGTCCCAACCAGGAGGTACTAAACACACACATATATACTGACATATGAAGATACCCGGGATATTTTTGCATCTCTCTCTCTTTTTTTTTTTTTTTTTTTGAGGCGGAGTCTTGCTCTGTCGCCCAGGCTGGAGTGCAGTGGCTCAGTCTTGGCTCACTGCAACCTCTGGCTCCTGGGTTCAAGCAATTCTCCTGCCTCAGCCTCCTGAGTAGCTGGGACTACAGGCGTGTGCCACCACACCCGGCTAATTTTTATATTTTAGTAGAGCTGGGGTTTCACCATGTTGGCCAGGCTGATCTTGAACTCCTGACCTTGTGATCCACCTGCCTCGGCCTCCCAAAGTGCTGGGATTACAGGTGTGAGCCACCATGCCCGGCCTCCATATCTTCATTTTCTAAATCAATTAAACATGGCTTGGCCCTCAGTCCCCGACTTGGCAGATAATTCAGTCTGAGCCATGTTTTGGGGATTCCACTCTTCACATCCCTTGGGCTTATGTAGGAACTCCTGGGCCTGTGCAGTCCACAGAAGTCCAACTGGAGGAAGGGCCTATGGATCTGGGGTTGCTGGCATGACCCATGTGGCCTCACAAAGGTGGGTGGCACCCCTTCTTCCTGGCTGAGCCTCACATGAAGACCTGAGCCAAGAAGTTCAGGCTTTCAGGTGGGGCTGGCAGCTCTCCAGGGGTAACTCAGGCGCTCATTCAAGACGTTGCAGGCACACAGCACACTGTCCCAACCCCCGCCCCAAGGAGATCCTCCAAAGGCCTAAACCCAAGCCATCCACCTTGACTCCAGGTTGCACCACTTCCCTCTTCCTGCCCATGAGCAGCCTCCTTCCTTCCCATTGGCGGTGGAAGGAGGGGGGTGTGGGAATAATTTCTCCTAATAACTTCCCTCCCTCAACAAGAGGGATAATGAGACTCTAGCCCAGATATTACAAACCAGATGCCTGAGGGCAAAATTCTGAGCTGTTTTGGCCATACTCTATTTTTACTACTAGCCAACACTTTACAAAATCTAGAATTTTCACGTAAAAACCCAACTTCCTATCCACAGGTACACTGACAACACCAGGCCCACAGTCCCAGAAGCCGTAACTGGTTGGAGCCGACCAACAGCGTTCCATGGGACATGTGTTCTCTGCTTTGCCACAGTCTCCACTCCTCCCTTTCGTAGCACCGGGAGCACTTTACAAATGTACATAACCTACCTGACCCCTGTGAGATGTGAACTTTGCAGTCCACCCTCAAGGTCTCAAAGGTTGGCTGCCTTTCTGGGATTCGGAAAGGATTCATTCTTTCAGATTTCCCAAAGAACAAGGGAAATCATGACATGTCTGTAGCTTCTCCTGTTGTTACATCCCTGCGGAGGCCCTCAATGGGAAAGCAGGGAAAACTGGACACAGGCACCCAGCTTTCCCATCTCACGTGGTCTGCAGCAGCGGTCCACCCACATGTTAAGAAAAGATTATTGATTATTCTCACCCTTATTTTTGTGTTTTTGGTTTTTTGGGGTTTTTTTTTTTTTTTTTTTTTTTGATACGGAGTCTCCCTCTGTCACCCAGGCTGGAGTGCAGTGGCTCAATCTCGGCTCACTGCAACCTCCACCTCTCAGGTTCAAGCAATTCTCCTGCCTCAACCTCCTGAGTAGCTGGGATTACAGGTGTGCACCACCACACCCAGCTAATTTTTGTATTTTTAGTAGAGATGGGGTTTCACCATGTTGGCCAGGCTGGTCTCGAACTCCTGACCTCAGGTGATCTGCCCACCTCAGCCTCCCAAAGTGCTAGGATTACAGGCGTGAGCCACCAAGACTGGCCCTCACCCTTGTTAAAAGACAGACTTTACGACTTTACTCAGGACTATCATGATAGGGACAGGGACCACCGCAATGGGATTGTGCAGCAGGACAGAGAGACAGGGGAAAATGGGAGTTGTTAGCCATGCAGCAGGGTAGGAGGCTCGGTGGATGGAAAATGATTCAGATGAAACGGGTCATGGGGATTCTGGCTACACTGAACTAAGAGGGTTCTTGCTGAAGGCAGGCCAAGGCTATGGTGGAGGCGAGGATTTGGTCAGATATGGAGGGTGATCCACTGTTGAGGGTGGCGCATTCTGACTAAACTGACTTAGCAGGATTCTTGCCCAATCTTAGCAGGATTCTTGCCCAATTTTAAAGGATATGTCTAAGGATAGAGCCTCATTGAAAAACAGCTCAGAGGAGGCTGGGCTAGAGTTTGGTCAAGGATAGAATCTTTGTCACACATCTCCTCTCCTCACAGACAGGCCTCTCTCCAAAAGGCTAGAAGGACTGTGCCTGGCTGTAAATGGCTATAAAACGCCTGCCTCTTTCCCCACAATTCAAGGAGACTGAAGGGAAGACAGCAGAATGCCAGGAGCAGGGCAGCTCCTTAGAGCATGGGGAGGGCCCTGAGCGGCAGCCCTGGAAGCTGTGATGCGCAGTCAGTCCCAACAGCAAAAAGAAGGGAGCTGGCCCCAAGGGGACAGGGGACTAGGAGTTTGACACTCAGAAGGAACCAGCAGATTCCGCCCTCGGCACAGAGAGCATGTGATTTGTGCGGGGGGTGCCAGCTCGAGGAGTGGCAGTCACAATACAAGGTGACACAACAATGGTGAACCTAGGTTTCAGGCCTGGGTTCCATACCGAATATGTTTATATTTATATCACGACAATCACAGATGGGAGGTTGTATCTCGCATCATAGAAAAATACTAGATATTGGGAGGCCAAGGCAGGCAGATTGCTTCAACTCAGGAGTTCAAGACCAGCCTGGGCAACATGACAAAGCCCCATCTCTACAAAAATACAAAAATTAGCTGGGGGTGGTGGTGTGCGCCTGTAGTCCCAGCTACTTGGGGGGCTGAGGTAGGAGGATCGCTTGAGCCTGGGAGGCAGAGGTTGCAGTGAGCCAAGATTGCACCATTGTACTCCAGCCTGGGTGACAGAGCAAGACCTTGTCCAAAAAAAAAAAAAGCAATGCACAGGCCAGGTGTGGTGGCTCAGGCCTGTAATCCCAGCACTTTGGGAGGTCAAAGCAGGTGAATCACCTGAGGTCAGGAGTTCGAGACCAGCCAGGAGACGGAGGCAGTGAGCCAAGATCATGCCACTGCACTCCAGCCTGGATGACAGAGCAAGACTCCATCTCAAAAAAAAAAAAAAAAAAAAAAAAAGCAGTGCACACAATTAAAGGTTGTTGGGTAACTTCAAAGCCCTGAAAGACACTAGCAAGTCTTCCAATGAATCTGAGTTTCAAAGAAGGTCTGAGATAGAGAAAGACCTTCTTCCTGGGCCCCCCAGCTACCATATACTCTCCAGTCAGCTGTGCTCTCCCAAGTACCTTTGCATAGTGAACAAAGTGCACAGCCATGATCAGCACTATTTCTTCTATTAAACAGTGTGGAATCTACGACAAGTTTATTGCTCACTGAGCACAGGGAGTGGGGCCTATGAAGTGGGTCCAGTGAACCCAACAGGTATTACTCACTGCTCTGCAATATTCATGGTGCTGGAGATACTCAGCACCTTGGGGTGTAGACTGAGGAGGAAGGGCTAGGCTGAAGGGCAATCTTTCAAAGAATGGAAGTTGTTAAGGCCTCTGGTTGCAGTGGGTGGACAGTGGGCAGAGTGAGAAAGGAGTAACAGTGATGTTAACTAGCATTTAGTAAGTACTTTCTCCATAAGAGACTCCATGTAAATCACTTTATAAGTATTGTCCCATTGCATCTTCCCCAAATGAGGTATGTACTGTATTATCCCCATTTCACAGGGAAAGAAACTAAGGTTGAAGCAAGTTACATGACCTGCCCAGGCCTCAATGGTAATAAATGGTAGAACTTAAGTCCCAGGAGTCTGGGAACAACCAAACATAAGGGAAGGGCAAAGGAGGCAGAGGCAGAAAAACGAGAAGCTCCCAAAGTGGGTGACTTTAGAGGAGGGAGGTGGCAAAGCAGCCAAGGGGCTGAGCTCTGGGCAGAAAAGGAAGGAGACTAAGCCTCGGGAGGGGCCCCAGGATGGCAGCAGAGGGGAAGACATTTCCCAGGAGCCATGAAGGCTGAAAGCAAACTGTGGGCTGATGGGGAATGAATGGGGGATGAGGAAGTGTAGACATGGAGAACATGGATGCCTTTACCAAGAAGCCGGGCTTTGGAATAAAGGTCAACAGTAACAAACCCCTTCAATGTGTAATTTCATTGTTAGGCCAAACTGGAAGAGAGCCAAAAGCCACCAGGAGCTCAGTCCAAATGTCACCTCCCCACCACACACAGCAGGCTTCCTGTGGTATGAACTATTCACCCCAAATCAGCCTCTTCCCCAGAGCAAACGCCTACCCTGTTGGTATATTTGTAATCCCTTTCCTGCTTGCCAAGGTGCTAGAAGTAATTGTACAGGTATGAGCTGGCCAGCCATTGTGCAGCAACCCTCTATGCAGACACAGAATGTCCTGAGCACACCAGGAACTGCAGACGCCAGTGCCCCACATGACTTCTAGAACTTCCAAGTGCCCACTGACAACATCCTCCATAAATGCCCCATGAGAGCAATGCTTTTTTGCCTTGGAAACCCCTTTTATACCATCCAGTCTCTCCCAGATCCCTGACCTGAGGGATCAAGGAAAGTTGGTTTGTTTTTAGAAAGCAGCCATTCTTGACAAAATGCACACCAAGATTGGCAGCTAGCTGCATTCCAGGGCCCCCATAAGAGGCTAACTCCTCTCCTTCCAACTCCCCTACTTTCAAAGCAAGATGTAGTTTGGGGACAAAATCAGGGAAAGGAGAAACAGGATTTCTTCTCTCCCCGCCACCCGCCATCAGGCTACCAGACTTTTTAAGGGTAGAGATATGCTCAGATTTTCTCTGAGGGGTTAAATATACAAAAAATACTTCATAAGCATCCAACAGGATAATTATAAATTACTGGAGAAAAGCTTTTCTTTCTTCAATCCTCATAGCCCTCTTCAAAGAAATCCACAGAGCTGGAAAAATATAGGAGACAAAAGAGGTAAAGATGAATCTAGGGCAAAAACGAAGTGGAAACTTCCCAGTCATGTTCTTGAATGCTAAGCTGAGCCCTGATTCAACAAACACTTTGCATGTGATTCCTAAGATCAATCTTTTCTTTTTCACTTAAAACAACAATGCCTACAGGCTCACATTTTATAGAACAGTGGTGAAAGAGAATTGAAAATATAATTCAAACATATTTTACACCTAACTGAAAAGAACAAACATTTAGAGAAGTGAAAGTCACTGAAACAGGCCTCCCCTGTGCTTTTCTTCAAAGATTTGCTGATGTCGGCTTAGAAGTGAGTTAGAGAAAGGATTAAATACAAAGGAGGGGAGGGGTTCTCTCATCAGCCACCCATGAGAATTGGGAGTTTCGGGCTCAGGCCAGAGAGGCGACTGCCCCTGCCTGGGGACCTCCACCTCGGCCACCTTTTCCCACCTGCACAGCCCCTTCCCACATCAAACTGCACTTAGGAAGGTCAATAATGGTGCTGGTGGTCACATATTCCCTAACGTTCCTGGGTTCAGTTGCTGCTATGTCTTTTTAGATGCTAATTTTATGCTTCACTCAAAGGTTTTCCAAAGAAAGAGGCTTTTAAGTAATGAAAGAATGAATGGGGTTTAAAGCCCTGGCAAGCTGATACTGATCAGTCTCTGGAAAGGTACAAAGCACGCTGTAGAACGGGTTTGGCATCTTTGCAACAGAGGAGGCGTCACTGCCACAGGAAACTTAGCAAGCGCCCATTTTCCAGTAGAGTTTATTTATCTCAAAAGGTTTCTTCCCTGTCCAGGTATTATTACCACAGGAGACTGGGAAGAATCACCAGATGAAAATGCCTACATTTAAATACTTAAGGTTCCTTGCAAAGCAAGGAAGGTTTTCTATGATTGAATTTAATATATTAGTTTCATCGTAGAACGATTTTTAACCAGTCTTGTCCGAGACTCAGAATTTTGGTTGACTTTTATACTTAAATTTACCATGGAATTTTCTTTCCATTTGTAAGATTTAAGTGTTTAACAAGTACTTGCTGGTAAAGGGGCTAACACAAGCACCGATGAGTCACACTAGAACTGTTTACACACTAAAAGGCTGAGATGGGGGAAGCGCAGAGAGGGATATTCTCTGGGGAAAAGATAGAGGCTAGGATGTGCCACCCCTCGGCCGGCCGAGCAGATGGACAGCACTACTGCTGCTGTCCCAGCCACCACGGAAGCGCAGACACCCGCTTCGAGTGGTTTATCTTCACTTCTTCCTCTTAAAAAAAAAAAAAAAAAAAAAAAAAAAAAAAAAATCAAATATACACAAAGGCATAAAAAGTAACACAACCAGCACCTTTTACTCCCCCAACACCCAGCTTAAGAAATAAAACATGATAAAAACAGCCCCCAGCACAAGCCTAACCCTAATCTAATCTCTTCCCTCCCTTCAAGTAACAATTCCTACCCTAAATTGATTATTCTCATTTCCACGGACTTCTTTTTTTCTTTTTTTTTGAGACGGAGTTTTGCTCTTTGGTCCAGGCTGGAGTGCAGCGGCGGGATCTCAGCTCACTGCAACCTCCGCCAGCATCCCCCCACCATCCCCCGGGTTCAAGCGATTCTCCCGCCTCAGCCTCCCAAGTAGCTGGGATTATAGGCGTCTGCCACCACACCCGGCTAATTTTTGTATTTTTAGGGGAGACAGGGTTTCGCCATGTTGGCCATGCTGGTCTCCAACTCCTGACCTCAGATGATCCACCCGCCTCAGCCTCCGAAAGTGCTGGGATTACAGGCGTGAGACATCGCGCCCGGCCCGTGGACTTCTTTTACAACATATGTAAACATCGCTGAACACTATGTAGGTGTAGGTGTTATAATGCACTTTTTTTTTTTTTTTTTGAGATGGAGTCTCGCTCTGCTGCCACACTGGAGTGCAGTGGCGCGATCTCGGCTCACTGCAACCTCCGCCTCCCACGTTCATGCCATTCTCCTGCCTCAGCCTCCCCAATAGCTGGGACTACAGGCGCCCGCCAGCACGCCCATCTAATTTTTGTATTTTTAGTAAAGACGGAGTTTCACCGTGTTGGCCAGGATGGTCTCGATCTCTTTTTTTTTTTTTTTTTTGAAACGGAGTCTCGCTCTGTCGCCCAGGCTGGAGTGCAGTGGCCGGATCTCGGCTCACTGCAAGCTCCGCCTCTTGGGTTCACACCATTCTCCTGCCTCAGTCTCCTGAGTAGCTGGGACTACAGGCGCCCGCCACCATGCCGGGCTAATTTTTTGTATTTTTTTAGTGGAGACAGGTTTCACCATGTTAGCCAGGATGGTCTCGGTCTCCTGACCTCGTGACCCGCCTGACTTGGCCTCCCAAAGTGCTAGGATTACAGGCGTGAGCCACCGTGTCCGGCCTATACTGCACATTTTTAAGCTTTATGTGCCCAAAGGTGTGTGGAGTCATAAGCAAATATTTTTTGTGGGGGCGCCTGTCTATATAAACAATTTGAGTTGCCCAAACCTGCATATTAGTACCATTCTGGCAGCCCAATCTTGTGCTATGTCATCTGCCAACAGGAACACCAGCCAACTGCGCCAGCCAACAGGAGCAATCTGCTCACAGTTCTTCCTGGAACCAAGATTTGGCACCTAAAGGCACAGCCCAGGGCTGCTAGGGGCATCTGGTCAACCTCAGGCGCTGTGCAAAGGGTGGAGAGGAAGGCTAGCCATCTGAGTCTCTGTCCAAGCTCCGCCCTAGCTCCTGAGATGTGGGACCCGCGACAGGGGCTCCATTTGCACCAGTCTAGGACCAGTACCAGTATACCACATGTGTACTTCTGAAGTTCACATTTACCATTCAACATTGTATGAATTATCCATGTTGACAACGACAGCTCTAGCTCATTCACTTGCACTGTTACTTAGCATTCCATTATATAGACAATTTATTTATTCATTCTTCTGATAATGGACATTTTGTTTGTTTCCAATTTCCTACTATAAAAGAATTCAAGTGGTGTCATTGACCTGGGCTAATACCCGAGCTTCGTTGTCCCACGCCAAGGAAATCAAGGACGCCACATATGGAGTGAAGTTAACAGTGGTGGTTTAATACGCGAAAGAAAGAGAAATGCGCAGATAGAGGGAGTCCAGAGCGGGTCTTCAGGTCCGCAGTGAAGTGCAGGAGGTTTTATAGATGAGCTTGAGGAGGCGGTGTCTGATTTACCTAGGGCACAAAAGATTGGTCAAACCAGTTGTGCCATTTGCATACCGCACGAAGAACTGGTTAGGACTGGGTGTTCCATTTGCATAGCGTGCAGAGAAGCTGGCTGCCCCACCCTAATCTTTTACTGTGCAGATGGGTTCTCTACGTGGCGGGTGCCATGTTGCCTGCTTCTTTACTGCACACGTGGTGACAAAAAAAAGGGAAGATGGAGTCTCTATATTGAATATACCTGGTCCTGAGGTCGCCTTTTCCTGTTGGCACAGCTGCCAGCATTCACCCATATAAGCTTCCAGCTTGCTTATCTGTGTTTGCAGCTTGATTTTACAGGCTGCTCTTTGTTAGAAAAGAAATGATTTGGGGGCTGCTTTTTGTTTAAAAGGCAGCCTTACCAAGGACTCCTTTACCCTCACTATCTGCCTAAATAATTTCTTTTTAGCTGCTGTATCAGCATGATACATTAGATATTCTTCGACATGTTTCCTGCCATGTGCAAGAGTTTGTCTGCAGTGCATACCTAAAAAGGGAATTATTGCATCTTATCGTATGTGTATTTTCAACTTTATTACATATTTTCAACTTATTCTACCAAGCGATTACCAATTTATATGATCATTACTGTAAATTGTTTCATAGCCACATCAATTGTTGGTATTATCACCCTGAAATAATCAAACAGGTTAGAATCTAATTTTAAAAGACTTTATTCAAATGCAAAGTTTGAGAATAGTCCACCAGGAAACCAACTCTAAGGAATGGAGCTGGCAGTTCAAAGTAGGAAAGTTAAGGTTTCGTTTATATATAGGGAGAGACAGAGTAGATTTAGCAAGATTACAACAGTTTTCATACAAGGTGGTACATAGTTATAGCACTTTGATTGATGGTAGGCAGTGTTTGTGGGAATGCTACATTTAGCATTTTTAAAAATATCTATAAAGGGTATAATAGTGATGGGTTTGTCATCTGCGATCAGCAAAGCAGGACAACAAAGGGGATGTTAATCAATAACAAAGGCCATTAATTAGGAAAGCAGGAGGTTGTTGTTCCTGGTGTCATTTAATTGTCTCTAGTTATTGTACAGAACAAGAAAAATAAGAAAGTAAGTTCTGTAATCCCAGCACTTTGGGAGGCCGAGACGGGCGGATCACAAGGTCAGGAGATCGAGACCATCCTGGCTAACACGGCGAAACCCCGTCTCTACTAAAAACACAAAAAATTAGCCGGGCGAGGTGGCGGCGCCTGTGGTCCCACCTACTCCGGAGGCTGAGGCAGGAGAATGGCGGGAACCCGGGAGGCGGAGCTTGCAGTGAGCTGAGATCTGGCCACTGCACTCCAGCCTGGGCGACAGAGCGAGACTCCGTCTCAAAAAAAAAAAAAAAAAGAAAGTAAGTTAATCCATAATCTGAGAAACAGAAGTTGTAATCATATATGATCTGAGTCATGACTCAGATCACAGTCACATCTCTCTCAGTGCTTAAAGTGTTTTGGGATTCCAACAGCTTTTAAGCTATATTTATTTTCACATTATCATCAGATTTAAAATTTTAGCCAAGCCGAAGGATGTGAAACAGTATTTCACTATGGTTTTAATGTCCATTTTCCTGATTACTAGTACTTTTTCTATGTTCATTTACTATTTTGTTTTTTCCTTTAGGGAATTGCCTGTCTTTTTCTATTGGGTTATCTGTCTTTTTAATAGTAGGTCTCCATATATTTTGGATACTTTATAAAATCTACTACTAATATTTATGAGCAAAATATGTTGCATATATCTTGTGTTAGTCCATTTGTTCTTTTAAGAACACCTGAGACTGGGTGATTTATAAAAAAACAGAAGTGTGTCTGGGCCAATGGTTCTGCAGGCTATACAAGCATGGCACCAACATCTGCTCAGCTTCTGATGAGGCCTCGGGAAGCTTACAATCATGGCAGAAGGTAAAGGAGGAGCAGGCAATATCACATGGCAAGAGCAGGAGCAAGAAAGATGGTGGGGGTAGGTTCAACACTCTAAACAACTAGATCTCACAGGAACTAAGAGTGAGAACTCACTTATCACCAAGGGGATGATGCTAAACCATTCATGAGGGATCCGTCCCCGTGATCCAGTGACCTCCCACCAGGCCCAACTTCCAACATGGGAATCGAATTTCAACCTGAGATTTGGTGGGAAAAAGACATTCAAACTATATGATACCTTCTCAGAGTCAATAGCTTATTTTTTTTACTGTTTGTGTCTTTGGAGCACAGTTTTAAAATTTAGTATCAGTGAAGTTATCAAATTGTTATTTACACTTTTTGTTACTTATAAGAAATATTTCCCTAACCTGAGATCATAAGCATTTTCTTCTAAAAGTGCAAAACTTTTATCTTTCCTATTTAGATCTTCAGCCAACCCTGGAATTGATTTTTGTTTGTAATGTGAACATTCAGCTTTATTTTTTTCCCATATGAATAACCAATTGTCTGGACACCATTCTTTGCCACTGATCTTCCATGGCACTCTGATGTTTTTCAATTTCTATACAGGCATGGGCATTTTTCTGTGCTTTCTGCTCTAAACTATTTATCTATTTTTCTGTGCCTTCATCAATACCACTCTGAATTATTAGACCTTTATAATAAGTAGTTATACCTGGTAAACCCAAACGTTGTGCGTCTTTGAAACTAGTTATTCTTGTCTATGTTTTTCTACTGAAATGTAAAACCAGCTTGTCAAGGTCCAAGAAAAATCCTGTTTGAATTTTAATTAGAATTGCAATTCAATTGCAATTGAATTCACAGATTAATTTAGAGAACTGACATCTGTATGAAATTGTGTCTTCCTATCTACTTGCCTGGAATATATTTTTTCATCCTCTTTCAACATTTTGTTATCTCTTATAAATAGCATATATGTAGACTTGTCAAAAATCAACCTGAAAATCTCTTTGTCTCAGCATTTTGCAGATGTTACTCTTCCACTGTCTTCTTGCTTCCATTGTTAATGTTGAGAAATCTGCTATTAATCTTACTGTTGTGCCTTCATAAGTCATTTGTCTTTTCCCTGTGGCTGCCCACAGTTCTCTTTTTCTTTAGTGACCTCAGTAACACTATAATGTGTTAAGGTGTTCGTTTGTTTTACTTATTCAGCTTGGGATTCGCTATTATTTCTGAATCTAAGGATATGTAACTTTAAGCAATTCTGAAAAACTCGCAGACATTATCTTGTTGAAAATCACCTTTTACCTGTTCTTTCTGTTCTCTCCTTATTAAATTTTCATTAGAAGCAGGTTAGATCCCCTCATTCTATCTTCCATGTCTCTTAACTCCTGCCATTTCCCCATCACTTTGTCTCTCCATGCTGTATTCTAGAAAATTTTTTCAGCTTTAATCCAGTTGATGCCATATCAATTCTTTCTTTAGCTATGTCAAATCTACGATTCATTCATTGGTTCTTTGGGGTTTTAAAATATATTTTTTTTTCTTAGAAGTTCTATTTAGTACTTTTTAAAATCTGCCTAAAACTGATCTGTGCTATTAGAGGTGGCTGGGCACAGTGGCTCACACCTGTATCCCAGCACTTTGGGAGGCCGAGGCAGGCGGATCACAAGGTCAGGAGATTGAGACCATCCTGGCTAACACAGTGAAACCCCGTCTCTACTAAAAGTACAAAAAAGTAGCCGGACGTGGTGGTGGGCACCTGTAGTCCCAGCTACTAGGGAGGCTGAGGCAGGACAATGGTGTGAGCCTGGGAGGTGGAGCTTGCAGTGAGCCGAGATCACACCACTGCACTCTAGCCTGGGTGACAGGGTAAGACTCCGTCTCAAAAAAAAAAAAAAAAAAACTGATCTGCGCTACTAGAGGTTAGGATAGTACTTACCCTTGTGAGGGGTATGGGTAATGCCTGGAAGGAAACATGGGGACGGGGGACCTGTGGATGTTAGTAATGTTTCAGGTTTTTTTATGGGTGCTAGTTAGATGTGTTCCAATTGTGAAAATCCATCAAGCTATATGCTTATAATTTGTATATTTTTTGCATGTATATGATTATATTATATAATATCTCTTGCTCTTATATTTTTAAATGTAATCAAACATTTTAGGCAAATTTGTTTTATATTATGCATTTGATAAACCCATTATCTTAAGTTCTTAGGAGTTCTTGCTGACTCTTATGGTAGCTTGTTTCTTCATGTATTTTTTTTTAATTTGGAGTGAAAGTGTATGTTCAGCTAGGACTTATCTGTGGGAATTCTATAAGGTCTAGGTTGAGACTGTGTCCCTCCAGGAAGGATCTGCATTGCTTCTGTCAGATGTCCAGAACTGGAACCAACTCAGGATCATAGAATTAACTTCTAAAACCACTCGGTGTAGATTCAAATCCCAGATCCAAAACCCCTTTGAGTGAAGATGTGGCGTTATACATCTGTGGAAGCTGCTTTTTTTCCTCCACACAGGGCACAGGCAAAGATAAGTTTTTGTTATTTCTCTTTGCTAAAAGTCAGATTTTGTTTCCTTTATTCAATCCATTCTTTTCCTAAGGATGTAGCTTTTTGAGTGTCTTGGTACTATATGGAGTTTTCAGTTTCAACTTCCTAATTTGCAACCCCTTTACCCCCACCAAGGCATTATCTACCAGGCACAGATGCCAGTTCAGCATCCAGGTCATCAAGACTGACAAATATCCCCAGCACAGCAGTGGCTTCAATATTAGTTTACAACTCCAGTTTCGTTCCACTGTGACCACTGGGAATCTCCTTGATATTCTTCTGATCTGCTACAAGTATGTAAAAACATATTTGTTACATTAAAGCTCGGATTTTGAGGTATTTTACATTTGGTCTATTTTCACTTTTGTTGTTGTTTGTCTGTTGTGATGGTAGCAGAGGTTCCATAACAGTAGCTTAGTGTGTCTTGGGAGCAGGGCACAGAGCACTGGTTTTTGCTGTGAAGCTCTAGCAGACCTAGCAAGGAACAGTCTAGTATCTAGAATGAAGCTGCCTGGAGCAGAAGTAGCAGCTTTCCTGAGCCACTAGTTCTAGGGTGCGGTTCTCAGAGTCATTCTTGGAAGCCCAGCTTAGATCCTGCTCCTCCAGCCCTTTCAGTGATTTTGTAAAAAGCTAATTTCCTTTGACAAAGCTCCTTCTCCTTAAAATGAGAAGAGTGGTTTCTGTTATCTCCAACTAAACCCTGCCTTACACAGACATCAAAAGTCTAAAGACAAAAGAAATGATTAATAAATGTAACAGGTTTTAACCAAATTTGTCAGTGAATAAATACAAATTACAACAAGATTTTTAAAAGTTTTTCCATTTATTATTTTTAGAAGAGATATTTCCACTTATAACATTGACAAAATTCAAAATATAATAACCAGGCAGGGAGCAGTGGCTCACGCCTGTAATCCCAGCACTTTGGGAGGCCTAGGTGGATGGATTACCTGAGGTCAGGAGTTTGAGACCAGCCTGACCAACATAGCGAAACCCCATCTCTACTAAAAATATAAAAATTAGCCAGGGGTGGTGGTGGGCGCCTGTAATCACAGCTACTTGGGAGGCTGAGGCAGGAGAATTGCTTGAACCTGGGAGGCGGAGGTTTCAGTAAGCCGAGATCACGTCATTGCACTTCAGCCTGGGTGACAACAGCGAAACTCCATCTCAAAAAATATATATATATATGTGTGTGTGTGTGTGTGTGTGTGTGTGTATACACACATATACACATATACACACATATACACACACATATACACATACACACACACACACACACACACACACACACATATATAAAATAACCAGTGATGGTAAAAACTTGAGGAAGCAGAGACGCTCTCCTCCACTGCTGCCGATAAAATTAGCACAAGCTTTCTCAATAACAAAGTTTTAAACATGCATCCGACCTTTGACCTAGTGATTCTATTCCCTAAAGTTTATTCTAAAGGAATAATTAAGGATCTGTAGTAAGACTTTATGGTAAGAATGTTCAGTGAATTACTATCTATAATTTTTTTAATGAAGTTAACTCATGTCTTACTTGTTCCTGCTGGTATAATAAAATATCACAGGCAGGGTACATTATAAATAATGTAAGTTGGTAGGGCATGATGGCTCACACCTGTAATCCCAGCACTTTGAGAGGCCGAGGCAGGCGGATCACTTGAGGTCAAGAGTTCAAGACCAGCCTGACCAACCTGATGAAACTCCGTCTCTGTTGAAAATACAAAATTAGCCGGCTGTAGTGGAATGCACCTGTAATCCCAGCTACTCGGGAGGCTGAGGCAGGAGAATCACTTGAACTCGGGAGGCGGAGATTGCCGTGAGCCGAGATTGCGCCATTGCACTCCAGCGTGGGCAAAAAGAGCAAAACTCTGTCTCAAAAAAAGAAAAAATAATAATATAAGTTGACTTTTTCACAGTTGTGGTGTCTGGAAAGTCTAAGATCAAGGCACTAGCAGATGCCAAGATGGCACCTTGCTGCTGTGCCCTCACATGGTTTGAAGGGACAAAGGCTGTATCTTCATATGTTGTAAAGGGAAAAAGGGCAAAGGGGCCCTTGAACTTCTTTCATAAGGGCACTAATCCCACTCATGAGAGCAGAGCATTCATGACTTAATCACTTCCCCAAAAGCCCCACCTCTTAAAACTATCCCATTGCGTATTAGCTTTTAGTGTATGAACTTTGGAGAGACACAAGCATTCAAACCATAGCTCCTCACATTGAACAGCTGAAGGCTGGTCTAATACAATATGGCACATGCATAAAATACAAAATTATACAGACTTTATAAAACCTGTAGTAGAGAAGGTAGAGCACAGTTCGTCCCCCTTGCCGGAACACCAATTTTAACAAGCATCTGCACACAAAAAAGCACCGTCACAAGAACCACAAAAGTCAGGGAAGCAATCACAGTACCTGGTTTTAACTTCATATCCCTAAAAGGGCCATGGAAGAGGCTCGGAAAGACAGTCTTGAATCACTGACCCCACCCCTCTCCCACCCCCGGCAGCAGCCATATGGCACAGAGAGAGGATCTGTGCACTTTGGGGAAGGGAGAGCACAGCAACTGGGGGACTTCACACTGAACTCAGTACTGCCACGTCACAAAAGAGAATAAAGCTGTGCTGGGCTCAGCCAGTGCCTGAGCATGGAGGGAGCATTTGCACCAGCCCTAGCCAGAGGGGAATTGCCCATCCCAGTGGTTAGAACCTGAGTTTTTTGGCAGGCTCCAAAAAACTGTGGGCTGAAGTGCTCTGTGCTTCTAGGTACCACCTAGGCCACAGTGGAGTAGAGCGACGAGCAGGCTCCTGACGTTTTCAAGTCCAGGCCTAGGCTCTTGGACATTTCTGGACCTGTCCTGGGCCAGAGGGGTACCCACTGCCCTGAAGGGTGAGTCCCAGGCCTGGCAGCATTCACCACACTCTGACAGATGAACCCTTGGGCTTTAGGTGAATATCTCTGGTTGACTGGCAGAACCCGCTCTGGACCAGTGGTGGTGGTGGCCACATGGAGAGGCTCCTCTCCCTGTGGAAAGGGCAGGGAAGCGTGAGGAGGACTTTGTATTGTGGTCTGAGTGCTAGCCTAGCCACAGTAGAACAGAACATCAGGTAAATTGCTAAGGTTTTTTACTCCTATCCCTGGCTCCCAGACAGCATCTCTGGACATGCCCAGGGCCTGGGGGAACTTGCTGCCCTGAAGGGAAGGGTCTTGGGCAAGGCCTGGTGCTGTGCTGACTTCAGGTCTGACCCAATGTAGTCCCAGTGGTGATGGCCACGGGGGTGCCTGCATCACCACACTCCCAGTTCCACATGACTCATCACAGAGTGAGAAACCCATGTGTTTGGTAAAAAATAAGGGAAAAGAAGAAGAGTCTCCGTCTGGTAATCCAGAGAATTTTTCTGGATTTTATCCAGGACCACCAAGGTGGTATCTTTCTGAGTCTGCAAAAACTACTACATTACTGGGCTTGGGGCCTAAGTCCCTTCAAATAACTGGGAAGCCTTCCCAAGGAGGACGGGCACAAACAAGCCCAGACGGTGAAGGCTACGATAAATACCTAATTCTTCAATGCCCAGACACCAACAAAAATCTACAAGCATCAGCACCATCCAGGAAAACACAACCTTCCCAAATGAACTATGTAAGTCATCAGGGACCAATCCTGAATAAACAGAGAAATATGACCTTGAAGACAGAATTCAAAATAGCTGTTTTGAAACGTAAAGAAATTCAAAATAACACAGAGAAGGAATTCTATCACATAAATTTAACAAAGAGGATGAAATAATTTAAAAGAATCGAGAAATTCTAGAGTTGAAAAATGCAATTGACATGCTGAAGAATGCATCCGTCTCTTAATAGCAGAATTAATCAAGCAGAAGAATTAGTGAGCTTGAAGACAGGCTATTTGAAAATACACAGTCAGATAACACAGAGACAAAAGAAAACAGAATAAAAGGCCAGGTGCAGTGGCTCATGCCTATAATCCCAGCACTTTGGGAGGCCGAGGTGGGCGGATCATGAGGTCAAGAGTTTGAGACCAGCCTGGCCAACATACTGAAACTCCGTCTCTACTAAAAATACAAAAATTAGCCAGGGACATGATGGCACATGCCTATAGTCCCAGCTACTTGGGAGGCTGAGGCAGGGGGATTGCTTGAACCTGGGAGGCGGAGGTTGCAGTGAGTTGAGATTGTGCCACCGCACTCCAGCCTGGGTGACAGAGTGAGACTCCGTCTCAAAAAAAAAAAAAAAGAATAAAAAACAATGAAGTATGCCTACCAGATCTAGAAAATAGCTTCAAAAGGGCAAATCTAAGTTATAGGCCTTAAAGAGGAGGTAGAAGAAGAGCTAGTGGTAGAATATTTATTCAAAGGGATAATAACAGAGAACTTCCCAAACCTAGAAAGATACCAACATTCAAATACAAGAAGATTATAGAACAGCAAGCAGATTTAACCCAAAGAAGACTGCTTCACGGTATTTAATAATCTAACTCCCAAATAATCAAGAATAAAGAAAGGATCCTAAAAGAAGGAAGAAAAACAAACAAACAAACAAACAAACAAAAAGTAACATACAATGCAGCTCCAGTCTGGCAGCAGACTTTTCAGTGGAAACATTACAGGCCAGGCGAGAATGGCATGATATATTTAAAGTGCTAAAGGAAAAACTTTCTTTTTCTTTTTTTTTCTTTTTTTTTGAGATGGCGTCTCACTGTGTCGCCCAGGCTGGAGTGCAGTGGTGTGATCTCGGCTCACTGCAAGCTCCGCCTCCCGGGTTCATGCCATTCTCCTGCCTCAGTCTCCCAAGTAGCTGGGACTACAGCTACTCCCAAGTAGCTGGGACTACAGGCGCCCACCACCATGTCCAGCTCATTTTTCTTTTTTTTGTTGTTGTTTTTTGTATTTTTAGTAGAGACAGAGTTTCACTGTGTTAGGCAGGACGGTCTTGATCTCCTGACTTCACGATCCACCCGCCTTGGCCTCCCAAAGTGCTGGGATTACAGGTGTGAGCCACCACACCTGGCCAGGAAAAATTTTTTATAATAGTATTTCCAGTGAAAATATCCTTCGAGCATGAAGGAGAAGTAAAGACATTCACAGACAAACAAAAGCTGAGGGATTACATCAACACCATACTTGTCCTATAAGAAATGCTAAAGGGATTTTTTCAATCTAAAAGAAAAAGATGTTAATGAGCATAAAGGAATCATCTGAAGGTAAAAATCTCACTGGGAATAGTAGGCACATAGAAAAACACAGAATAATATAATGCTGAAATTGTGATGCATGAACTACTCATCTTAAGTAGAAAGACTAAATGATGAACCAATCAAAAATAACTTTTCAAGGCATAGAAAGTACAATAAGCCATAAAGGAAAATAACAAAAAGTTAAAAAGCAGGGGGTTGGCCAGGCATGGGGGCTCACGCCTGTAATCCCAGCACTTTGGGAGGCTGAGGTGGGCAGATCTCGAGGTCAGGAGTTCGAGACCAGCCTGGACAACACGGTGAAACCCCATTTCTACTAAAAATACAAAAACTAGCCAGGTATGGTGGAGAGCACTTGTAATCCTAGCTACTCAGGAGGCTGAGGCAGGAGAATCATTTGAACCCAGAAGGCAGAGGTTGCAGCAAGCCAAGATCACAGAACCGTACACCAGCCCAGACAACAGTGCAAGATTCCGTCTCAAACAAAACAAAACAAAACAAAGGCAGGGGAATGAAGTTAAACTGTAGAGTTTTTTTTTTTTTTTTTTTTTGAGATGGAGTCTTGCTCTGTCATCCACGCTGGAAGGCAATGGCACGATCTCAGCTCACTGCAACCTCCACCTCCCAGGTTCAAGTGATTCTCCTGCCTCAGCCTCCTGAGTAGCTGGGATTAGAGGCACATGCCACCACGCCTGGCTAATTTTTGTATTTTTAGTAGAGATGGAGTTTCACCATGTTAGCCAGGCTGGTCTTGAACTCCTGACCTCGTGATCTGCCCACCTCAGCCTCCCAAAGTGCTGGGATTACAGGCATGAACCACCACACCCAACCTAAACTGTAGAGTTTATATTAGTATTTATTTGCATGTTTGTTTATGCAATAGGTGTTATCATCAGTTTAAAATAATGGGCTATAATATAGTATTTGCATGCCTCATGGTAATTTCAAATCAAAAAACATAATGGATATACAAAAAGTAAAAAGCAAAAAATTGAAGTGCATCACCAGAGAAAATCATCTTTACTAAAAGAAAGATAGGAAGAAAAGAAGGAAGAGAAGATAGCAAAACAACCAGAAAACAAATAACAAAATGGTAGGAGTAAATCTCTACTTATCAATAACATTGAATTTTTTTTTTTTTTTGAGATGGAGTCCCGCTCTGTCACCCAGGCTGGAATTGCAGTGGTGCAATGTGGGCTCACTGCAACCTCTGCCTCCTGAACTCAAACCATTCTCATGCCTCAGCCTCCTGAGTAGCTGGGATTACAGGCGTGCGCCACCACACCTGGCTCATTTTTGTATTTTTAGTAGAGACAGTTTCACCATGTTGGCCAGGCTGGTCTCAAACTCCTGATCTCAGGTGATCCACCCGCCTCAGTCTCCCAACATGCTGGGATTACAGGTGTGAGCCACCACACCTGGCCAGAATATTAACAAACGAAACTCTCCAATTGTAGTGGGGCTAGGCATGGTGGCTCATGCCTGTAATCTCAGCATTTCAAGAGGCCCAGGCAGATGGATCACTTAAAGCCAGGAGTTCGAGACCAGCCTGGCCAACAGGGTGAAACCCCGTCTCTACTAAAAATACAAAAATTAGCTGAATGTGATCGTGTGTGCCTGTAATCCCAGCTACTTGGGAGGCTGAGACATGAGAATTGTTTGAATCTGGGAGGCAGAGGTTGCAGTGAGCCAAGATTGTGGCACTACACTCCAGTCTGGGCAATAGAGCAAGACTCTGTCTCAAAAAAAAAAAAAAAAAAAAAAAGACAGAGTAGGCTGGGCACAGTGGTTCACACCTGTAATCTTAGACCTTTGGGAAGCCAAAGTAGGAGGATCACTTGAGGCCAGGGGTTCAACACCAACCTAGGCAACATAGTGAGACCATGTCTCTACAATTTTTTTTTTTTTTCTGGAGAACTGAGTCTCGCTCTGTCACCCAGCCTGGAGTGCAGTAGCACAATCTCGGCTCACTGCAACCTCCGCCTCCCAGATTCAAGCAATTCTCCTGCTTCAGCCTCCTAAGTAGCTGGAATTAAAGGCACCTGCCACCATGCCCAGCTAATTTTTGTATTTTTAGTAGAGACAGGGTTTCACCATGTTGGCCAGGCTGGTCTCGAACTCCTGACCTCAGGTGATTTGCCTACTTCGGCCTCCCAAAGTGCTGGGATTACAGGTGTGAGCCACCATGCCCAGCAACAAAAATTTGTTTAAAAAATAGCTAGGCATGTCAGCACACACCTATAGTCCCAGCTTCTTGGGAAGCTGAGGTGGGAAAATTGCTTGAGCTTGGGATGTCAAGGCTGCAGTGACCTGTGATCATGTCACTGCACTCCAGCTTGGGAGACAGGTAAGACCCTGTCCTTAAAAAAGAAAAAGACATAGAGTGGCTGAATGGATGAAAAAACCAAGACCCAGTGATCTGTTGCCTACAAGAAACATACTTCATCAATAAAGATACATAGACTGAAAATTAAGGGATAGAAAAGGATATTTCATGCCAATGAAAACCAAAGAAGAGCAGGAGTAGCTACACTCATATCAGACAGAATAAATTTCAAGACAAAAACTGTAAGAAGAGACAAAGCAATCATTGTATAATAATAAAGGGGTCAGCCAGGCATGGTGGCTCATGCCTGTAATCCCAGCACTTTGGGAGGCTGAGGTGGGTGGATCACCTGAGGTCAGGAGTTCAAGACCAGCCTGGCCAACTCATTCAACCCATGGTGAAACCCATCTCCACTAAAAATACAAAAAATAAATAACCTAACAATGCATTTTTTAAAAACTAGAAAAGCAAGAGCCAGCCAAACCCAAAATTAGTGGAAGAAAAGAAATAATAAAGAGGAGAAATAAATAAAATTTAAAATAAAATAATACAATCAACAAAACAAAATGCCGGTTTTTTGAAAAGATAAACAAAATTGACAAATCTTTAGCCAGACTAAGAAAAAGAAGAGAGAAGACATCAAATAAAGAAAATCAGAGATGAAAAAGAAGACATTACAAAAGATACTGCAGAAATTCAAAGGATCATTAGTGACTATTATGAGCAACTATATGCCAATGAATTGGAAAATCTAGAAGAAATGGATAACTTTCTAGACATATACAACCTATCAAATTGAAACATGAAGAAATCCACAATTTGAACAGACCAATAACAAGTAATAAGATTGAAGCTGTAATAAAAAGTCTCCCAGTAAAGAAAAGCCCAAGATGGTTTCACTGTTTAATTCTGCCAAACATTTAAAGAAGAACTAATACCAACTCTGATCAAACTGTTCTAAAAAATACAGAAGGAGGGAATACTTCCAAACTCATTCTACAAGACCAGTATTATCCTGATATCCAAACTAGACAAAGACACATCAAAAAGAGAAAACTATAGGCCACTTTCTCTGATGAATATCAATGCAAAAATCAACAAAACTAAATTCAAAACAAAATTTGCTTTACTAGCAAACCAAATTCAATAATACATTTAAAAGATTATTCATCATGACGAAGTGGGATTTATTCCAGGGAGGCAAGGATAGTTCAACATACGCAAATCAATTAATGTGATACATCGTATCAACAGAATGAAGGACAAAAGCCATGTGATCATATCAATCATATGATCAAAAACTATACGATCAAACCATATGATGCTGAAAAAGCATTAGGTAAGGTTCAACATCCCTTCACGATAAAAACCCTCAAAAGACTGGGCATAGAAGAAACATATGTCAACGTAATAAAAGCCATATATGACAAACCCATAGCTACTATCATACTGAATGGGCAAAAACTGAAAGCCTTTCCTCTTAGATCTGGAACATGACAAGGATGCCCATTTTCACCACTGTTATTCGACATAGTACTGGAGGTCCTAGCTAGAGCAATCAGGCAAGAGAAAGACATAGGGCAGGCGCAGTGGCTCACTCCTATAATCCCAGTACTTTGGGAGGCCAAGGCGGGAGGATCACCTGAGGTCAGGAGTTCAAGACCAGCCTTGCCAACATGGTGAAACTCTGTCTCTACTAAAAATACAAAAAATTAGCCAGGTGTAGTGGCGGGCACCTGTAGTCCCAGCTACTCGGGAGGCTGAGGCAGGAGAATCACTTGAACCCAGGTGGCGGAGGTTGCAAAGAGCCGAGATCACACCACTGCACTTCAGCCTGGGTAACAAGAGCAAAACTACATCTCAAAAAAAAAAAAAAGAGACAGAGAAAGATATAAAAGGCATCCAAATTATAAAGGATGAAGTCAAATTATCCTTGTTTGCAGATGATAGGATCTTGTAATTGGAAAAAACCTAAAAACTTCATCAAAAAACTATTAGAACTGATAAATTCAGTAAAGTTGTAGGACGCAAAATCAACATATGAAAATCAATAGCATTTTTATATGCCAACAGTGAACAATCTGATAAAGAAATCAAGCCTACTACGGAGGCTGAGGCAGGAGAATTGCTTGAACCTGGGAGGCAGAGGTTGTGGTAAGCCGAGATCGTGCCATTGCACTCCAGCCTGGGCAACAAGAGTGAAACTCCGTCTCAAAAAATAAAAAAAATAAAAAAAATAAAAATAAAAAGCTTCCTCACAGCAACAGAAACAATAAAAAATGTGAAGAGACAACACACGGAATGGGAGAAAATATATGCAAACTACCTATCTGACAATAGATTCATAACAAGAATATATAAGGAGTTCAAACAATGCTATAGGAAAAAATCTAATTATCCAATCAAAAAATGGGCAAAAGTTTTGAATAGACATTTCTCAAAAGAAGACATACAAATGGCAAACAGGCATATGAAAAGGTGCCTAGCACCACTGATTACCAGAGAAATGCAAATCAAAACTACAATGAGATATCATCTCACCCCAGTTAAAATGGCTTTTATCCATATGTCGGACAATAACAAATGCTAGTGAGGATGCGGAGAAAAGGGAACCCTTGTACACTGTTGGTGGGAATGTAAATTTGTACAACGACTACGGAGAACAGTTTGGCGGTTCCTCAAAAAACTAAAAATAGAGCTATCATATGATCCAGCAATCCCACTGCTGGGTATATACCAAAAGAAAGAAAATTAGTATATTGGCCACACGCAGTGGCTCATGCCTGTAATCCCAGCATTTTGGGAGGCCGAGGTGGGCAGATCATGAGGTCAGGAGATTGAGACCATCCTGGCTAACATGATGAAATCCCATCTCCACTAAAAATACAAAAAATTAGCCGGGTATGGTGGCAGGCAACTGTAGTCCCAGCTACTCGGGAGGCTGAGGCAGGAAAATGGCATGAACCCGGGAGGCGGAGCTTGCAGTGAGCCAAGATCGTACCACTGCACTCCAGCGTGGGTGGAAGAGCGAGACTCTGTCTCAGAAAAAAAAAAAAAAAGACAGAAAATCAGTATATTAAAGGGATAGCTGCATTCCCAAGTTTGCTGGAGCACGTTCACAATAGCCAAGATTTGGAAGCAACCTAAGTGCCCATCGACAGATGAATGGACAAAGAAAATGTACTTACACACAATGGAGTACTATTTAGCCACAAAAAGAAAAAGAAATTCTGTAATTTGCAAAGACATGGATAGAACTGGAGGTCACTATGTTAAGTGAAATACACCAGGCACAGAAAGACAAACATCGCATATTCTCACTTATTTGTGGGGCCTAAAAATCAAAACCATTGAATTCATGGAGTTAGAGACTAGAAGGGTGGTTACCAAAGGCTGGGAGGGTAGTAGGGTAGAGGGTAGCTGTGGATGGTTAATGGGTACCAAAAGAGTTGAAAGAATGAGTAAGACCTAGTATTTGATAGCACAAGAGGGGGACTATAGTCAATAATAATTGTACATTTTAAAATAACTAAAATGGGCTGGGCACAGTGACTCACACCTATAATCCCAGCACTCTGGGAGGCCAAGGTAGGTGGATTGCTTGAGGTCAGGAGTTTGAGACCAGCCTGGCCAAGATGGTGAAACCCCCCTCTCTACTAAAAATACAGTGCACTCCAGCCTGGGAGACACAGCAAGACCCTGTCTCAAAAAAAAAAAAAGGAAGGAAAAAAGAGTCATGTTGATAAAAGTCAAAATGGTGTTCACCTTTCCATGGATGGGGGTTGGGGCAGGGAAATGGTGGGCTATGGAGTGGATATTGTATTGACCGCAGAGGAACATAAGGAAAGCTTCTAGCATGCTGGAAATGTTTTCTACCTTGAGCTGGTATTATGTACTAAGTATTTGTGTCTCCTCAAAATTCCTATGTTGAAATCTAATCCCCAGTGTAATTGTATTAGGAAGTGGGCCCTCTAGGAGGAATTAGGTCATAAGGATGGAGCCCTCAGAAATGGGATTAGTGCCCTTATAAGAAGGGACATGAGAGAAATGATCTTTCTCTCTCCTCTGTGAGGCCACAAGAAGACACTAGCTGTAAACCTAGAAGGAGGCCTTCCCCAAGAATCCAACCACTTTGGCATCCTGATCTCAGACTTCCAGTCTTCAGAACTGTGAGAAAGAAACGTTTGTTGTTTCAACCACTCTTTATAGTATAGTTATAGAAGCCGCAGCTGACTAAGACCACAGCGATGTGGTCACCTGGGCACCCACAAATGTAAAAGTTGATTGAGTTGCGCATTTCAGATGAACGCTCTTTTAGCAGTTTACTGTGTGTATGTTAAATTTCAATAAAAAGGTAAAACTTGGCCGGGTGCAGTGGCTCACACATGTAATCCCAGCACTTTGGGAGGCTGAGGCAGATGGATCATCTGAGGTCAGGAGTTTGAGACCAGCCTGATGAACATGGTGAAACCCTGTCTCTACCAAATACAAAAAATTAGCCAGGAGTGGTGGTGTATACCTATAATCCCAGCTACTTGGGAGGCTGAGGCAGGATAATCGCTTGAACCTGGGAGGCAGAGGTTGCACTGAG
Source organism: Macaca mulatta (assembly GCF_049350105.2). NCBI lineage: Eukaryota > Metazoa > Chordata > Mammalia > Primates > Cercopithecidae > Macaca > Macaca mulatta. The sequence goes on along the minus strand of NC_133409.1, from coordinate 77,762,345 downwards.
CTAAGATTGCACCACTACACTCCAGCCTGGGCAACAAGAGCAAAACTCTGTCTCAAAAAAAAAAGGTAAAAATCTAGCCGCTCCACTTTTAGCACTTTACTGTGTGTATGTTAAACTTCAATAAAAAGATAAAAGTCTGGCTGGGCGCGGTGGCTCACACCTGTAATCCCAGTATTTTGGGAGGCCAAGGCGGGTGGATCACCTGAAATAAGGAATTCAAGACCAGCCTGACCAACAGGGTGAAACCCCATTTCTACTAAAAATACAAAAATTAGCCAGGTGTGGTGGTGGGCACCTGTTATCCCAGCTACTCAGGAGGCTGAGGCAGGAGAGCGGCTTGAACCCACAAGGCAGAGGCTGCAGTGAGCCAAGATGGTACCACTGCATGCCAGCTTGGGTGGCAGAGCAAGATTATCTCAAAAAAAGAAAAGGTAAAAATCTTTCTGCCAATGTGTCCCTTTCCCTGCCCCCAACCACGACTGCCATCACATTGAAGCAGAGGGTCTAGAGAGAGGTGGGATAAAGTGGTAGGCTGAGTGCAGCACAGTTAATACCCAGGGGAGCAGGCTTCCTGATTCTCTTAATCCATATCCCTCACTTAGCTGAGCCCAGGGCTGTACCACCGCCCTGCCTTTAGGAGCCCTGTAAGGACTTTCCGCAGGCCATCCGCAATGTCTGTCTTCACACTGAGGTTTGCCTTAGCCTCTGTCCCGCCTATGTGGATAATCCCCACCTTAAATCATCCTAGGGCAGGAAAAAGGCAGAGAGGAGGAGGAGGATGCCCTAGGAGAGGAGGTGATGGAGGTGGGAGGGCGCAGAGACTGAAAGCTCAAGAAATTCCTAAGCAAAGACAGTGATTAAATACGCTCCATTACAGAGCGGGGAGAAGATACGTAAAAGTCTTGAAAGATGTAAAAGGTAAAAATCGGCCAGGCGCAGTGGCTCATGCCTGCAATCCCAGCACTATGGGAGGCAGAGGCGGGTGGATTACCTGAGGTCAGGAGTTGGAGACCAGCCTGGCCAACATGGCGAGACCCCCGTCTCTACTTAAAAAAATACAAAACATTAGCCAGGTGTGGTGGCGGGGCCTGTAATCCCAGCTACTCGGGAGGCTGAGGCAGGAGAACAGCTGGAGCCCAGGAAGTGGAGGTTGCAGTGAGCCGAGATCGCGCCACTGCACTCCAGGCTGGGTGACAAAAGTGAAACTCCATCTCAAAATAAATAAATAAATAAATAAAAATAAAAGATATATTCCAGAATATGGTGGAATTATGGCAGATTTTTATTTTTGCTTGTCTGTATTTTCTAAATGCTTTATAACAATTCTGTATTACTTTTGCAATAAGAAAAATAAAATGTTTTGAGCTTCACAGTACTTAAACTACATGCCCTGGTAAGAAGGGCACAGTACTCAACAGCTCCCAACATACCACATTCCATCTTCATCTTTGGTAACCTGCCCTGGTCTTAGGTGATTTCAGGTCAACCCAATTCACAATCATCTATGACGATCTTAGGTAATGTATCACTTTAAGACTGTGCAAAAGACATGATTTTGCTGGGAGTTCATCATAACACATAACAAATGACTAAAGAGGTAGCCAAGAAAGAAAATATGCCCGGGCACACACATGAGTGGAGTGTGCTGGATTCTCTGCAGCACCGCACAACAGGCAGGCCCTGGGCACAGAGCTGTGGAGGAGGGAGTGGGACATCAGGCTGTCAGGGCCTCGGTTTTTCATGCTGCTCTTCTCTTTCCACACTAGTTTCCAAGAAAGGCTCTGTAGACAACTCTTTCTTTCTTTTTTTTTTTTTTTAGTTGGAGTCTGGCTCTGCCACCTAGGCAGAAGTGCAGTGGCGCAATCTCGTCTCATTGCAACCTCCGCCTCCCAGGTTCATGCAATTCTCTGCCTCAGCTTCCCGAGTAGCTGGGATTACAGACGCCTGCCACCACGCCCGGCTAATTTTTGTATTTTTAGTAGCAACGGGGTTTCACCATGTTGGCCAGCCTGGCCTTGAACTCCTGACCTCGTGATCCCTCCCACCTTGGCCTCCCAGAGTTTTTTTTTTTTTTTTTTTGAGATGGAGTCTTGCTCTGTCCCCCGGGCTGGAGCGCAGTGGCTCAATCTCGACTCACTGCACCTGCCACCTCCCAGGTTCAAGCGATTCTCCTGCCTCAGCCTCCTGAGTAGCTGGGATTAGAGGCGCCCGCCACCACACCCGGCTAATTTGTATAGGCTAGTCACTGCTTCTCTTTCCCCATTCCTGCTTCAGATGGCACATGGCTGTCGCCACCATTTAAAAATCATGTCAACATGGATTGGACTCCATTCTATACTCAGCTTGGTGCCCAAGGTTGCTGTGACCAAGTGCTACCAAAGAGAACATTCGAGGTGGCTTGGGATGACCCCAGGAGGCTTCTCTGGGAGAAGTGGGCTTACCAAGCTCTGGACAGAAGCTAGTAATTGGGACAGGCAGGGAGATGGCCTGCATAAGGGCTCAGAGGCAGGACTATGTTGAAACCACCTGGCTTGGGCAGAGAATCTGAGATGAGACCTCCTCCCCAGAAGCTCAGGATGTACTTATTAGAAGGATGGATAGGATGGTAAGACACAAAAGAGCGAGCTGATTAATTTGGATGTTGAGTTGAGGAAATGGTCTGAGCAGCCCAGAGATATGCTGAAAATGTACTTTAGAAAAATCTATCTGTACAGGATGGGTAAGGAAGGGCGAAGTGGTGATGAGAAAGCTAGGCCGAAGCCCACTACCCAACAGAGAAAGAACTTAAGGAGGCAGCCATAGAAACAGACACTGAGAAATAAAAATCACTGGATTTTAGGACTGGGCGCAGTGGCTCATGCCTGTAATCCCGGCACTTTGGGAGGCTGAGGCAGGCAGATCACCTGAGGTCAGGAGTTCAAGATCAGCCTCGGGAATATGATGAAACCCCCGTCTCTACAAAAATACAAAAAGGAGCCAGGCATGATGGTGGGTGCCTGTAATCACAGCTCCTCTGGAGGCAGGAGAATCACTTGAACTCGGGAGGTGAAAGTTGCAGTGAGCCAGGATCACGCCACCGCACTCCAACCTGGGCAACAGCAAGACTCTGTTAAAAAAAAAAAAAAAAAAAAAAAAAAAAAACCTCACTAGATTTTAGAGCCTAATTGGGTGTGAAGGTCCAAATGAGGAAAGGATCACAGATGCTGCTGATGTCTCAACCTGAGGAGATTTGATTCACTTCCCTGCCCTTTCCTGTCCATTCACTCACTGAACACTGAGCACTTACCACGCAGCAGGCCCCATGAAAGAGCCAGAGAGAAATAAGATGGGTGAGAGACAGCACCTGCCCACAAGAAGCCCATTGCTTAGTGCAAGATAAGGTGAAATCAACAGATGGCTATAAAAGGGGAGAATAATGCTAGCACTACGCCCAGAGGCTGCAAAGCATGGAAGAGGGGCTCTACTCTGTTCTGACAAGCATTGCCATCTACGTTACCTCCCCTTCCCCACACCGGCTCCCTCTGCTAAGGCTTTAAAGAGAGGCAAATGACTCTAGAAAATCCCCACAGGGCTGGGGCAGAACTTCCAGGCCCTGTGAGGAGAGCCCTGTAGATAAGGAAGAGCTCCAAGAAGCTTGTTTCCGTCTCATGAGCATGAGGTGTGGGGATGGACCCCAGCAGTAGCAGGGTGCCACATACTCCATTAGGTCTCTTTTTAATTTCTTACCTAGCTCTCCTCCCACTACTCTGCAGGTAGTGCTGAAATCCTGGATGTTGGAGCTGGAAAAGGTAATTCAGTACGCACTCCCTTATTTTGCAGAGCAAGAAACTCCCCTGGCAGTGTTCCTCGTTCTTCATACCTCTCCACCTATTCTGCCAGCAAAATTGGGCGGGGTCATTAGAAAGCTAAGTGACAGATACACAATAATGTGCCAATGAAATCACAGAATGGTGTTAAGAGCTGGTAATGACTTAATGTGTTTTTCCTATTAGGGTCATTTATAGTTTATTAGCAAAAGTTTTTTGTTTTGTTTGTTTTTGAGATGGGGGTCTCGCTCTTTTACCCAAGCTGCAATGCAGTGACATGATCACAGCTCACTGCAGCCTTGACCTCCTGGGCTCAAGTGATCCTCCCACCTCAGCCTCCTAAGTAGCTAGGACCACAGACACGTGCCACCATGCCTGGCTAATATTTTTTTATTTTTTTATTTTTTATTTATTTTTTTTTTTAGAGACGGGGTTCTCTCCGTGTTGCCCAAGCTGCTCTCAAGCTCCTGGGCTCAAGCAATTATCCTGCCTTGGCCTCCCAAAGTGCTACAATTACAGGTATGAGCTACCACACCTGGCCTCAATAACTTTTTTAAAAAAATTATTTTTATGTGTTTAGGGGTGAAATTGCAGGTTTCTTCCATGCATATATTGGGTAGTTTTACTAAAAGTTGTTAAAAGCCCTTAACAAAAAACAGATGAAGGAATGCATCTCCCCAGGTGGAGTGTATTAGGTAAGGGAAGGTCTACAACAGTCCAGATAAAAGAGCACTGTTTTTTCAGTGGTCTCACCAAAGTATCTGTTTTTAATACGCACACAGGCATTTATAGGTTAGGAGCATCTGCCTACCTCTTGCCTACAAAAGACTGCAGCCTACAAAAGACTACATTGATGTCTTTGGAAATGCAGAGATGGCATTCCTAAGGTAAGAGGTCAGCAGGAGTTGTTTTCTGAGGATGTGGTAAAGAAACTGGGCAAAACCTCTAGTTGCCTTCAGTGCTTGTTATACACTAATTATAATGCACTAGCATGCTAAAAGACATTCTAACTGGCACCATGACAGTTTACAAATGCCTTGGCAACACCCAGAAGTTACTTTATATGGTTTAAAAGGGGAGGAACCAGGCTGGGTGTGGTGGCTCATGCCTGTAATCCCAGCACCTTGAAGGGCGGGGTGGGCAGACTGGCCCACCTGCAAGCCCAGTTTGCAGGTGGGCAGATTACTTGAGCCTAGGAGTTTGAGACCAGCCTGGGCAATATGACAAAACCTTGTGTCTACTAAAAATATAAAAATTAACTGGGCATACGCCCGTAGTCCCAGCTACACAGGTGGCTGAGTTGGAAGGATCACTTGAGCCCAGGAGGCAGAGGTTGCAGTGAGCTGAGATCGTGCCACTGCACTCCATCCTGTGTGACAGAGCAAGACCTTGGCACGCTCTCTCTCTCTCTCTCTCTCTCTGTCTCTCTCTCTGTCTCTCTCTCTCTCTCTCTCACACACACACACACACACACGAATTACATTGATGTAAGATGGATTAATAGGAGAAAAACAAAAAACCTCTCATCCGTTAAGAAAAAAAAAAAATTTGCCAGGCATGGTGGCTCATGCCTGTAATCCTAGCACTTTGGGAGGCCGAGGCAGGCGGATAACCTGAGGTCAGGAGTTTGAGACCAGCCTGACCAACATGGAGAAACCTCATCTCTACTAAAAATACAAAATTAGCCGGGTGTGGTGGCACATGCCTATAATCCCAGCTACTGGGGAGGCTGAGGCAGGAGAATCGCTTGAACCTGGGAGGCGGAGGTTGCAGTGAGCCGAGATAGAGCCATTGCACTCCAGCCTGGGCAACGAGAGTGAAACTCTGTCTCAAAAAAACAAAAAAATAAAAAACAAACAAACAAAAAACAGGAGGCCGGGCGCGGTGGCTCACATCTGTAATCCCAGCACTCTGGGAGGCCGAAGCGGGCAGATCATGAGGTCAGGAGATCGAGACCATCCTGGCCAACATGGTGAAACCCCATCTCTACTAAAAGTACAAAAAAAAAAAAAAGAAAAAAAAAAATTAGCCGGGCATGGTGGCAGGTGCCTGTAGTCCCAGCTACTCAGGAGGCTGACGCAGGAGAATGGCGTGAACCCGGGAGGCAGAGCTTGCAGTAAGCCAAGATCCTGCCACTGCACTCGAGCCTGGGTGACAGAGTGAGACTCCATCTCAAAAAAAAAAAAAAAAAAAATTAATTCTTAGACCAGCCACAGAACCTAGAAATGAAGAAGGAAGCAATTTTTCCTCCCGTACAAAAGAAAGGTATAAAGATTGGACAAGAAGAAGTATATTTATTTGTAAATAACATGACTACAAACTTAGAAAATATAAAATAAACCACAATTAGAATTAATAAATATATTCAGCAAAGTCATAGGCTACAAGGTCAATATACAAGCATCAATAATATTACCATATATCAATTAAAAAATTTATTTTTGAGATGGAGTTTTGCTCTTGCCACCCAGGCTGGAGTGCAATGGCACAATCTCAGCTCACTGCAACCTCCGCTCCCCAAGTTCAAGCAATTCTCCTGCCTCAGCCTCCCAAGTAGCTGGGATTACAGGCGCCCACTACCATGACCGGCTAATTTTTGTATTTTAGTAGAGACGGGGTTCTGCCATGTTGGCCAGGCTGGTCTCAAACTCCTGACTTCAGGTGATCCAGCTGCCTTGGCCTCCCAAAGTGCTGGGATTACAGGCGTGAGCCACCACGCCTGGCCTCAAAAAATTTTTTAAATGAAAAAAATTTTAATACCATGTATAATATCAAACATATAAATATCTAGGAAGAAAATATAATACCTAAAAAAAAAAAAAAACTAAGGAAAAAAGTGCCCAATCCCTATGCTAAACATTGCAAAACATTTCTGAGAGAAATGAAAGACCTAAATGAATGGAGATATTCAAACACAAAGGAGGAAAAATAAAAAGATCTACATGGTGGTAAGGTTTCTACATTCCACTCGACATGACAAAATACTAATTCTAATTAGACTGGGAAATGTTAAGTATGTACATTGTAATCCCTAGAGCAACCACTAAAACACACATACAAAGAGATATAACTAAAAACTCTAGAGTTCAATTCAGATGGAATACTAAAAATGTTCAAATAATCTAAACCATGGCAGGAAAGAGATAATAAAGAAATAAAGACTAGAGGGAATAAACACAAAATAAATAAAAGAAAAATCTGAAAAGGAAAAATCTGAATCCAAACCTATCAGTAACTACATTCTATGTAAATACTATAAACCAGGGGTCAGTAAAGTCCAGATAGTAAATATTTTTGAACTTGTCAGTCATATGGTCTCTGTTGCAACCACCAAACTCTGCTTTTGTAGCAGAAAAGTAGCCACAGAAAACACATAGATGAGCCAGGCGTGGTGTCCGTAATCCCAGCACTTTGGGAGGCTGAGGCAGGGGGATCACTTGAGGTCAGTAGTTCACAACAAGCCTGGTCAACATGGTGAAACCCCATCTCTACTAAAAATACAAAAATTAGCCAGGCACGGTGGTGGGCACCTGTAATCCCAGCTACTTAGGAGGCTGAGGCAGGAGAATCACTTGAACCCAGGATGGGGAGGCTGTAGTGAGCCCAGATTGAGCCACTGCACTCCAGCCTGGGCAACAGAGTGAGACTCCGTCTCAAAAACAACAAAAAAAGAAAATACATAAATGAGCATGGCTGTGTTTTAATAAAACTTTATTTACAAAACAGGCAGCAGGCCAGATTTGACCTACAGTTTGCTGACCCCTGATCTAAACACACCAATTTAAAGAGATTTTCAGAATGAATTAAAAAAAAAAAAGTACCAAATTATATGCAGTCTACAAAACAAAACAACATACACACAATCCACCTTAAATATAATTATATACAAGGAGTTTAAAAATAAAAGGATGGAGGACAGACACGGTGGCTCACGCCTGTAATCCCAGCACTTTGGGAGGCCGAGGCGGGCAGATCACGAGGTCAGGAGATGGAGACCATCCTGGCCAACATGGTGAAACCCCGTCTCTACTAAAAATACAAAAAATTAGCTGGGCAAGGTGGCGGGCGCCTGTAGTCCCAGCTACTCGGGAGGCTGAGGCAGGAGTATGGCGTGAACCTGGGAGGCGGAGCTTGCAGTGAGCCGAGATAGCGCCACTTCAGCCTGGGCTACAGAGCGAGACTCTGTCTCAAAAAAAAAAAAAAAGAAAGAGAGGAAGTGGAGTAGCTATGTTAATATCAGACAAAGGAGACTTCAGAGCCAAAGAAATGACCAGGGACAAAGGAGACGTTATTGTTGAAAGATATTCTCCAAAAGCTCTCACATTTCTAAATGTTTTATGAGCAGAGGCAATGACTTCCTTCGATTTAGAGTATCTTTTCAAGGATGTTTATATAGGCAACAGCTCTGGAAATAGAAATAGGCCGCTCTGTGGAGCGAAGGGCGGGTTTGTTTTCTATCTAGCATAATAAAGACAACTTCTCTCTTTGTGGCAAAAGTCAGGAAGGCTCAGCCTCCGTTCTTGTTTTTTTTGTTTGTTTGTTTGTTTGTTTGTTTGTTTGAGACAGAGTCTTGCTCTGTCGCTAGGCTGGAGTACAATGGCACGATCTCAGATCACTGCAACCTCTGCCTCCCGGATTCAAGCGATTCTCCTGCCTCAGCCTCCTGAATAGCTGGGACTACAGGCATGCGCTATCACGCCTGGCTAATTTTTTGTATTTTTTTAATCGAGACGGGGTTTCACTCTATTGACCAGGCTGATCTCAAACTCCTGACTTCGTGATCCGCCCACTTCGGCCTCCCAGAGTGGTGGGATTACAGGCCTGAGCCACTGCACCCGGCCCATTCTTTTTTTTTTTTTTTTTTTGAGACGGAGTCTCGCTCTGTGGCCCGGGCTGGAGTGCAGTGGCCGGATCTCAGCTCACTGCAAGCTCCGCCTCCAGGGTTCACGCCATTCTCCAGCCTCTGCCTCCCGAGTAGCTGGGACTACAGGCGCCCCCCACCACACACGGCTAATTTTTTGTATTTTTAGTAGAGATGGGGTTTCACCATTCACAGGATGGTCTCGATCCCCTGACCTCGTGATCCGCCCACCTCGGCCTCCCAAAATGCTGGGATTACAGGCGTGAGCCACTGCACCCGGCCTCCATCTCCCATTCTTAAACATGTGGGTTCCTAACCTCAGGGATCCTCTCCCACAGTGCAGACTCTGACATGTGTAGGTGCCATCTGGTCCCTTTCACATCATCCTTTTGAAAATGACGCTCAAGGAGCTGGTGCAGATGTGACTACCATGGCCGCTGCTCTTGTGGGTGTTAAGGTCCTGTGTCATTGTTCCAGCAATCTATGTCTTTTGTTAGCATCTATGAAACTGCCAGACTGACTTACTAGCTTACAAGCAGGGTAAAACACCACACCCTTCACTGTCCATGCAAATGATAAAAGGGTCACCAAGATGACAAAGCCATCCTAATTGTGTGTGCACTTAACAGAGCTTCAACACATCTGAAGAAGGCTGGGAACAGTGACTCACAACTGTAATCCAGCAATTTAGGAGGCCAAGGCAGGAGGATTGCTTGAGCCTAGGAGTTCGAGACCAACCTGGGCAGCATAGTGAGACTCCATCTCTACAAATAATAAAAAAAATTTAGCCAGGCATGGTGGCACACACCTGTGGCCCCAGCTACTCAGGAAGCTGAAGTAAGAGGGGATGGCTTGAGCCCCAGAGGTCAGGACTACAGTGAGCCATGATCACGCCACTGCACTCCAGCCTGAGTGACAGAGCGAAACCTTAAATAAAAATAAAAACAAAAATAAAAAATCTGAAGACGAACTGATAAAACTTAATTGAGAAATGGACAAATCCACAGTTACAGGTGGAGAGTTCAACACTCCTCTCAGTAATCAACAGAAAATTAGCAAGGATACAGAACTAAAAACATCATAACCAATTAACCCGATTGATATTCATAGAATATTTCACCTAATACATGCTTCCTGAATTTGGTATTTACCAAAAGAGACGACAGCCACCATGCCAGCTAATTTTTTTTTTTTTTTTTTTGAGACAGAGTCTCGCTCTGTTGCCCAGGCTGGATGGAGTGCAGTGGCAGGATTCGGCTCACTGCAAGCTCCGCCTCCCATGTTCACACCATTCTCCTGCCTCAGCCTCCCAAGTAGCTGGGACTACAGGTGCCCGCCACCACACCCAGCTAATTTTTTGTATTTTTTAGTAGAGACGGGATGTTACTAAAAAATACCCCATCTCTAATAAATGATGTCTAACAGGATGTTAGCCAGGATGGTCTTGATCTCCTGACCTCATGATCCCGCCCACCTTGGCCTCCCAAAGTGCTGGGATTACAGGCGTGAGCCACCATGCCCAGCCAATTTTTGTATTTTTAGTACAGATGGAATTTCACCATGTTGGCCAGGATAGTAAACTCCTGACCTTGTGATCCACCTGCCTCAGCCTCCCAAAGTGCTGGGATTACAGGCATGAGCCACCGCGCCTGGCCAATTTTTTTTTTTCCTTTGAGATGGAGTCTCACTCTGTCACCCAGGCTAGAGTGTAGTGGCACGATCTCAGCTCACTACAACCTCCGCCTCCCAGGTTCAAGCAATTCTCCTGTCTCAGCCTCCTGAGTAGCTGGGACTACAGGCACGCGCCATCACACCTGGCTATTTTTTGTATTTTTAGTAGAGACAGGGTTTTGCCATGTTGACCAGCCTGGTCTCGAACTCCCGACCTCAGGTGATCTGACTGCCTCAGCCTCCCAAAGTGCTGAGATTATAGGCATGAGCCACCACACCCATCCTCCCTTGATACATTTAAAAGATGCATTGAAATTAAACTATGAGTTTGTATTTTAAAAATACAAACTGAAATCATACAAAATATGTTTGTATGACTGAACTGAAATCACACAAAATACTGAATTGAAATCGTAGAGAATATAAAGTGAAATCATACAAAATATGTTCTATAACCACAGTGGAGATTGAAACCACCTTTGGAAAATTATGACTGAGACAGTGAAAGAGATCTAATTTAACTGACTGCATCTTGCTTCTAACCTCCAAGCTGTCCTTGTTCATTCCTGGGCATAGGCCAAACTAACTTCTGGAGTTTAGTTTATAGTTTAAAACAAAGAGGGTAACAGCCCTTTCCCAAAGCAGACCTCCTTCTTGCCTGGGGACTAGACTGCCTTTGTAGGACTAATATTAGCCACAAGATTAGAAATTATGGTTTAGGAGTCATGCAGCTGGAGCCTATAAGATTCTGACCCTCCCTAAACTGCTCCTAAGATCAGTGCTTGAGATATTTTGCAGACCCTGCACTTGATGGATCAGCTGGCCCCATCCAGATGGATTAACTGGCTCATCTGATCTTGTGGCTCCAACCAAGGAACTGACCCAGAGCAAGAAGACAGCTTTGACTCCCTATGATTTTATCCCTGATCAATCAGCACCCCTGGCTCACTGGCTTTCCTCCCTCCACCAAGTAGTCCTTAGCAACTCTGCTCCCAGAATACTCGGGGAGACTGATTTGAGTAATAATAAAACTCCAGTCTCCCGCACAGACAGCTCTGCATGAATTACTCATTCTCTATTGTAATTCCCCTGTCTTGATCAATCGGCTCTGTCTAGGCAGCAGGCAAGGTGAACCCCTTGGGCGGTTACAAAATCAAAATCAAAAGAGAAAGATAACTAGATAATTTCTTTAAACTTAAACAGCAGAACTTCTGGTTCAGCTCTCCTGAGGGCCTAGTCTTAGAGGGGCCTCACACTTTCATGGGCTTTATTTCCAGGAGCCTCACCAGGGTTTCAGGCAGGGGAAAAGGAAAAGTAACCATTTAAAAATACATCCAGGGGGAAAGTAAACATTTTGAAAAACACTCAGTTCTCTATAACAAAGGCCTGCCTTCTAAGGGAAACTATTTTACCTGAGTCTTATCTCATCTGGAGGAATGGCAATTAACCAGCTCCAGCCCCTCTAGCTTTCCTGTATCAGGTAAAGGAAGAAAAAAAAAAAAAAAATGCTAAGAACGGCCTCTGAAGGTTACAGTCCACCTTTAGAGGTTTCAGAGCCATTAAAAAACTGAGATTTAATCAGATGGTTAGAGAGCACCTCCTCTCCCTCAAACTATCACATCATAGTTCCTGCATAATAACAGGAAACAGGATTGCAACTGAGAGAGCTGCAAAGCACAGAGTCCATTGAAGGAGGTTTTAGGGTAACCCAAAGACAACAACAAAACAAAAGGAAACTAGAGGAAGCATCTGGCTCTGCAGGTACAGCAAACGTTAAACACAGGTCTGCTCCTGGCCAAATTAACGTTAAGTCTTCGCAGTAAAAGCCTAATCATCTCAGTTCCTATGCCTGATACATCGCGTCTGGCTTTGAACAAAAAATTACAAGGATGCTAACAGATAAGAAAAACAGTCTGAAGAAACAAACTATGCATTAGACTCTGATTCAGATGTGGCACAAACTTTGGAATTATCAGGTAGGGAATTTAAAATAACAAGGATATAAGGGAAAAGGCAGATGGCATGCAAGAATAGAAGAGAAATAATGAGAGAGATGGAAACTAAAAGAATGAATCAAAAGAGAATTCTAGAAATTAAAAATATTGCGAGAGAAATGAAAAATGCCTTTATGGGATCATCAGTAGGTAATACGTGCCTGAAGAAAGAATCAGTGAGCTGTGAGATATGTCAACAGAAACTTCCCAAACTGAAAACATGAAAAAAAAAAAAAAAAAATGAAACTGCTCGAACAGGGCCAGGTGCCATGGCTCACACCTGTAATCCCAGCGCTTTGGGAGGCTGAGGCAGGCAGATCACCTGAGATCAGGAGTTCGAAACCAGCCTGGCCAACATGATGAAATCCCATCTCTACTAAAAATACAAAAATTAGCCGGGCATGGTGGCGGGCACCTGTAATCCCAGCTACCCAGGAGGCTGAGGCAGGAATTGCTTGAACCTGGGAGGTGGAGGTTGCAGTGAGCCGAGATCGCGCCACTGCACTCCAGCCTGGGCAAAAGAGTGGGACTCTGTTTCAAAAATAAAAAAAAGAAAGAAAAAGGAAGGAGTGGGGGAGGGAGGGATGAAGGAAGGAAGGAAGGAAGGAAGGAAGGAAGGAAGGAAGGAAGGAAATGTTCAAACAGAGTATCACTGTGGGACAATTATAAAAGGTCTAATATGCATTTAATGGGAATAGCAGAAGAAGAGAGAAATAAGCAAAAGAAATATTCAAAGTAATAATCACTAGGAATTTTCCAAAATTAATGACAGACATCTAAACACGGGTTCAGGAAGATCAGAGAACATCAAGCAGGATAAACACCAAAAAATCTACCTAGGCATATCATATTCAAACTGCAGAAAACCAAAGACGAAGAGGATATCTAGAAAGAAAGCAGAATAAAAATATCTTGTCTGTAGCAGAAGAGAGATAAGAATTATATTAGATTTCTCATCAGAAACAATGCAAGCAAGACGACAGTGGAATGAAATATTTTGAAAAGAAAACAAAAAACTCACCAACCTAGAATTCTGTATCCAGTGAAATTATCCTTCAAAAAAGGGGGGGAAATAAAGACTTTCTCAGATAAACAAAAACTGGGGGAATTTGTTGCCAGGAGAATGCCCTACAATGTATGCTAAGGTACGTTTTTTGAAAAAAGGGAAACTATATAGGTCAGAAACTCAGATCTACATAAAGAAAGGAAAATTTACATCAAAGAAAGAAAAAAATGGCCAGGCATGGTGGCTCATGCCTGTAATCCCAGCACTTCGGGAGGCCGAGGCGGGTGGATCACCTGAGGTCAGGCATTCAAGACCAGCTTGGCCAACACAGTGAAATCCCGTCTCTACTAAAAATACAAAAATTACCCAGGCCTGATGGCACATGCCTGTAGTCCCAGCTACTCAGGAGGCTGAGGCAGGAGAATCACTTGAACATGGGAGACAGAGGTTGCTGTGAGCCAAGATCATGCCACTGCACTCCAGCCTGGGTGGCAAAGCAAGACTCTGTTTAAAAAAAAAAAAAAAAAAAAAAAAAAAGCACAAGGAACAGTGGCTCATGCCTGTAATCCCAACATTTTGGGAGGCCAGGACAGGAGGATCACTTGAGGTCAGGAGTTCAAGACCAGCCTGGCCAACATGGTGAAATCCTGTCTCTACTAAAAATACAAAAATTAGCAAGATGTGATGGTAGGTCCCTGTAATCCCAGTTACATGGGAGGCTAAGGCAGAAGAACTGCTTGAACCTGGGAGGCGGAGGTTGCAGTGAGCTAACACCATTTGTACTCCAGCCTGGGTGACAGAGCAGGACTCCATCTTAAAAAAAAAAAAAAAAAAAGAAAAGGCCGGCACGGTGGCTCACGCCTGTAATCCCAGCACTTTAGAATGCTGAGGCCAGCAAATCACAAGGTCAAGAGATCGAGACCATTCTGGCCAACACAGTGAAACCCCGTCTCTACTGAAAGTACAAAAATTAGCCAGGCGTGGTGGCACTCGCCTGTAATCCCAGCTACTTGGAAGGCTGAAGCAGGAGAATTGCTTGAACCTGGGAGGCAGAGGTTGCAGTGAGCCAAGATCGTGCCACTGCACTCCAGCCTGGTGGCAGAGTGAGACTCCATATCAAAAACAAAACAAAACAAACAACAACAATAAATCCAGGGATAAATAGACAAATCAAACATTATGGTTTGAGACTTCAACACTCCTCTGTCAGTAACTGACAGATTCAGTAGGCAGTCTGGATACAGTTAAACCAAACAGCATCGTCAATCAACTGGATTGAATTGACATCTACAGACTACTTCATCCATCAACATCAGAATACACATTCTTCACAAGATCACATGGAACATTCACCAACCTAGATCATATTCTAGCCAGAAAACATACCTCTGTTAAAAGAACAGAAATAATACAAAGTTGCTGTCAGACAACAGTGGAATTAAAACTATAAAGTAAAAAATTAAAAATACATAAATAAATGATTTTTAAAAGATAGTAACAGAGAGCTAAAAATGCTGAAAATATTTAGAGAACAAACAGCATATTCCTAAATAACATCTGTGTAAAATAAAAAGTCTCAAGAGAAATGTTTAATTGTTTTGAACCAAATAAAAATGAAAATACAACTTATCAAATCTTGTGGGATACAGTAAAAGCAATGCTTCGACAGACATTTTTAGCACTTAATGTGTATATTAGAAAAGAAGAGGCTGGGCGCGGTGGCTCACACCTGTAATCCCAGCACTTTGGGAGGCCGAGGCGGGCGGATCATGAGGTCAGGAGTTAGAGACCAGCCTGGCCAACATGGCGAAACCCCGTCTCTACTAAAAATACAAAAATTAGCCGGGAGTGGTGGTGGGCACCTGTAATCCCAGCTACTTGGGAGGCTGAGGCAGGAGAATCGCTTGAACCTGGGAGGTGGAGGTTGCAGTGAGCCAAGATTGTGCCATTGGACTCCAGCCTGAGCGACAAGAGCATGGCTCTGTCTCAAAAAAAAGAAGAAAGATTTAGTATCAGTAATCCAAGCTTCCACCTTAGGAAACTATGAAAAGAAAATAATATAAGCCTAAAGCAATCAGAATAAGAGAACTATAATAATAAAAATTAGAGCAGAAATCATTGGAATTGAAAATAAGAAATTGACTAAAAAATCAAAATCAATCATTAGGAATGAAGGATAGGCTATCACTGCACACCCAGACTCTAAAAGGGTAATAAATTACACAAACAGCTGTGCACACATACATTTGACAACTTACATCAAATAGATCAATTCTTTGATGGTCACGAGCTACCAAAACTCATCAAAGAATAAATTAAAAACCTAAATAAATCCTTTATCTATTAAACAAAAAGTTGAATTTCCAGTTTAAAATCTTCCTTAACAGAAATCTGCAGCCCCAGATGGTTTCATCAGCAAATAGTACCAAAGATTTTTAGAAAGATGTAACATGAGTTCTACATAGTTTCTTCCAGAAAACAGAAGCGGAAGGAATGCTTCCTAACTCATTTTATGAGATGAGCATCATCATGATACTAAAACCAGATAAAGAAAATACAAAAAAAGAAAAGACCTTCATGAATCATGAATCAATATCCCTCATCAACACAGATGCAAAATACTAACAAACTGAAAACCGTAATACATTAAAAAAAAAATTACACATCATGACCAAGTGGGGTTTATTCCTGGGATGCAACATTTGAAAACCAATAAAAATGTAATCTGCAACAAGACCGTATCAACTGACAATACTCAACATCAATTCACGGTACAAGCGCTCAGCAAATGAGGAATCGAACAGAGTTCTCTAAACCAATAACGCAAACCTACAAAAAAGCCTATAACTAAACATACTGTGAACGACGTAACGCTTCTTTCCCCCTAAGATCGGGAACAAGGCAAGGAAGTCCACCTCACCCCTCCTACTCAACATTGCACAGGAAGACCTATCTTGTGAAATTGGGAAATAAAATTTAATGAAAATCATAGATTGGAAAGGAGAAAACACAACTGTCCCTAGTCCCTATTCACAAACAACATGATTGCCTATGTAAAAAATCTCATGGATTCCATAAAAACCTTCTAAAACCAATGTCAGTTTCGCAAGATTGCAGGATACAAGGTTAACACACAAAAACCAACTATATTTCTTTATAATGGTAATGAATATCTGGAAACCAACTTTTTAAATCACAGTGGCTTAGAAAAATAGTCTCCCATAAATCTAACAGACCACGTGAAGGATCTATATATGAACACCACTAAATGCTGATGAACGAAATAAAACAGTCTAAATAAATGGAAAGACATACTGTATTCACAGACAATATAGTTAAGATGTCAGTTCTCCAATTGATCTATAGATTTAACACAAATACAATTAAAATCCCCCACGAGGTGGGGCGCAGTGGCTCATACCTGTAATCCCAGCACTTCAGAGACTGAGACAGGAGGATCACTTGAAGCCAGGAATTTTGAGATCAGTATGGGCAACATAACGAGAACTCCGTCTCTACAAAAATATATATATATATATGTGTGTGTGTGTGTGTATATATAGATATATAAAATTAGCCAAGTGTGGTGATGCACACCTGTGATCCTAGCTACTCTGGAAGCTGAGGCAGGAAGATCCCTTGAGCCCAGGAGTTTGAGGTTACAGTGAGCTATGATGGCACCACTGCACTCCATCAGGGGCTACAGACTGAGACTGTCTGAAAAACAAAACAAAACAAAACAAACAAAAAAAGAACAAAATCCCCATCAGGATTGTTAAAACATATAGACAAGTCTAAAATATATATGGAAAGTCAAAGGACGTAAAATACCCAAGTAATCAGGAAAGAGAACAAAGCTGGAGGGCGCTAAGACTTACTTTAAAGCTACAGCAATCAAGACAATGTTGTGTCAGTGAAGGGACAGACACATAGATCAATGAAACAGAATGGTCCAGAAATAAATTCACACAAATATTGCCAACTGACTTTTCACAAAGTGGCAGGTGCAAAGTCAATGGAAGGGAGTCTTTTTAATAAACGACTTGTATCCAGAATATTTAAAGAACTCTCAAAATTCAATGGTAAGAAAACAACCTGATTTTGGCCGAGTGTGGTGGCTCATGTCTGTAATCCCAGCACTCTGAGAGGCCGAGGCGGGCGGATCACGAGGTCAGGAGTTCAAGACCAGCCTGGCCATCATGGCGAAACCCCATCTCTACTAAAAATACAAAAATTAACTGGGCGTGGTGGAAGGTGCCTGTAATCCCAGCTACTTGGGAGGCTGAGGCAGGAGAATCGCTTGAACCCGGGAGGCGGAGGTTGCAGTCAGTAGAGATTGTGCCACTGCACTCCAGCCTGGGCAACAGAGCAAGACTCTGTCTCAAAAAAAAACAACCTGATTAAAAAAAAAAAAAATTGGTAAAAGGTTTGAAGAGACCTTTCACCAGTGAGAATAAATGCATGGCAAATAAGGCCATGAAATGGTGCTCGCCATCATCAGCCTTTAGAAAAGCGTACATTAAGGCTGGGTGCTGTGGCCCGTGCCTGTAATCCCAGCACTTTGGGAGGTTGAGGTGGGCAGATCACTTGAGGTCAGGAGTTTGAGACCAGACTGGCCAACATGGTGAAACCCTGTCTCTACTAAAAATACACCATGCTGGGTTTGCTGGAAGGTTGAGGCAGGAGAATCGCTTGAACCTGGGAGGCAGAGGTTGCAGTGAACCAAGATGTCACCACTGCACTCCACACTCCAGCCTGGATGATAGAGTGAGACTCCATTTAAAAAAAAAAAAAAAAAAAAAGTGTACATTAAAACCCTGATGACAGTTACCACTATCACCTGTTACAATAGCTAAATTTACAATAGCTAAATTAATAATAACAAGTGCTGGTAAGGATGCTGAGTACCTTGAACTCACACACTGCTGATGGGAACACAAATTGGTCCTCTAAAGTTGGGCAGAATTGCATAAAGTTAATCATATACTTACAAATGACCCAGCAAAGCCCCCTCCTGGGTATTTAGAGAAAACTGAGCAACAAAAAGGAAAAGATTATTGATACATGCAACAACATGGAGATCTCACAGGTTTTATGCTGAGTGAAAGAAGCCAGATTGAAAAAACCACTGTAGAATGAATGCCGTTTACATAACATTCTGGAAAAGACAAAACCACAGCAACAAAGAATACATTAGAGATTCTCAGGCATTACAGGTGGGGAAAGATAATATGACTATAAAAGGGCAGAACAAGGGAGTTTTTGGGGTGACAGAACTGTTCTGTATCTGATCGCAGTAGCGGTTATATTTACTTATTTTGAGAGAGGGCGTCCCCCTGTCACCCCACCTGGAGAGCAGTAGTGCAATCACAGGTCACCACACCCTAAACCTCCCCAGCTCATGCGATCTGCCCACCTCAGCCTCCCAAGTAGTGGGGACTACAGGTACACGCGCCACCATGCCTGGCTAATTTTTGTATTTTTTGTAGAGACAAGTTTTCACCACGTTGCCCAGGCTGCTCTCAAACTCCTGGGCTCAAGTAATCTGCCCATCTCAGCCTCCCAAAGTGCTGAGATTACAGGTGTGAGCCACCATGCCCAGCCCAACACTAATTTTATATATGTGTTAAATCTCATAGAACTGTATTAACAAAAAATAAAAAGCAGTGTTACTGTATGTTAATTTTAAAAACAAAATAAAATAATAATAATATAATTTGACAAGGCAAGGCCCAGACTAGGAGGATCTATTCATGATACATATGCCTAACAAAGACATATCCAAAAATTATAGTGTTACTACAATTTACATGGAATAAACACACGGACCAATTAAAAAATGTGCAGAAACCTTGAACAGTCGTTTCACCAAAAAAAGTGATACAAATGGTTAATAAGTTATTAAAAGGGGCTCAACATTATCATTCATTAGGGAAATCACATTAAAACCACTAGGAGGCTGGGTGTGGTGGCTCACGCTTGTAATCCTAGCACTTTGGGAGACTGAGGCCAGCGGATTACCTGAGGCCAGGAGTTCAAAAACAGCCTTGCTAACATGGTGAAACCCCATCTCTACTAAAAATACAAAAATTAGCCGGGCATGGTGGCGCATGCCTGTAATCCCAGCTTCTCAGGAGGCTGAGACAGGAGAATTGCTTGAACCCAGAAGGCAGAGGTTGCAGTGAGCCAATATAGTGCCACCGCACTCCAGCCTGGGTGACAGAATTCTGTCTCAAAAAAAAGAAAAAAAAAAAAATCACTAGGAAATACTGCTGCATAACCACCAAAAAAAAATTTTTTTTTTTTGAGACGGAGTCTCGCTGTGTTGCCCAGGCTGGAGTGCAGTGGCCGGATCTCAGCTCACTGCAAGCTCTGCCTCCCGGGTTTTTACGCCATTCTCCTGCCTCAGCCTCCCGAGTAGCCGGGACTACAGGCGCCCGCCACCTCGCCCGGCTAGTTTTTTGTATTTTTTAGTAGATACGGGGTTTCACCGTGTTAGCCAGGATGGTCTCGAACTCCTGACCTCGTGATCCGCCCGTCTCGGCCTCCCAAAGTGCTGGGATTACAGGCTTGAGCCACCGCGCCCGGCCTATAACCACCAAAAATTTAAGACTGTTAACACCAATTGTTGGCAAGGATGTGAAGTAACTATAATTTTTTTTTTTTTTTTTGAGACGGAGTTTCACTCTTGTTGCCCAAGCTGGAGTGCAATGGCATGATCTCGGCTTACCACAACCTCCATTTCCCAGGTTCAAGTGATTCTCCTGCCTCAGCCTCCCGAGTAGCTGGGATTACAGGCATGCGCCACTACAGCCAGCTAATTTTGTATTTTTAGCAGAGACGGGGTTTGTCCACATTGCTCAGGCTGGTCTCCCTACCTCAGGTGATCTGCCTGCCTCAGACTCCCAAAGTGCTGGGATTACAGGTGTGAGCCACCTCGCCCGGCCCTTTTCTTTTTTCTTTTCTTTTTTTTTTTTTTTTGAGACGGAGTCTTGCTCTGTCACCCAGGCTGGAGTGCAGTGGCATGATCTTGGCTCACTGCAACCTCTGCCTCCTGAGCTCAGGAGATTTTTCTACCTCCGCCTCCCAAGTAGCTGGGACTACAGGTGCATGCCACCATGTGCAGATAATTTTTGTATTTTTTTTTTTAAGTAGAGACGGGGAGTCACCATATTGGCCAGGCTGGTCTCAAACTCCTGACCTTGTGATTCACCCGCCTCGGCCTCCCAAAGTGCTGGGATTACTGGCGTGAGCCGCCGTGCCCGGCCAATTTTCAAAAATTGATTCAACCCTTTTGGGAAACTGCTAGCAGTGTCTATTAAAACTATACATCTATCATCCTATGACACAAAAATTCCTTTTATAGGTATATATCCAACTAAAATCAGTGCATTCATTCACCATACTACATGAATGTTCAGAGCAGCTTTATTCATAATAGCCAAAAACTGAAAACAACCCAAATACACATCAGTGGTAAAAAGGATAAGTTAACCGAAGTATATTCATGCAATAGAATACTATTCAGTAATAAACAAACTTCAAACTACTGATACGTGTGATAACATGGAGGAATCTCACACACTACAGTGCGTGAAAAAAAAACAGACAGAAATGCAAAGGTGTCCAATCTTTTGGCTTCCCTGGGCCACACTGGAAGAATTGTCTTGGGCCACAGATAAAATACACTAAAACTAACAATAGCTAAAGGGCTAAAAAAAAAAAAAAAAAAAAAAAAAAAAAAAAAATCACATGGCGGGGCACCGTGGCTGGTGCCTGTAATCCCAGCGCTTTGGGACGCCGAGGTGGTCAGATCACCTGAGGTCGGGAGTTTGAGACCACCCTGCCAATATGGTGAAACCCCATCTCTACTAAAAATACAAAAATTAGCCAGGTGTGGTGGCACCAGCCTGTAATCTCAGCTACTCGGAAGGTTGAGGCATGAGAATCGCTTGAACCCGGGAAGTGGTGGTTACAGTGAGCTGAGGTCGCACCACTGCACTCCAGCCTGGGCAACAGAGGCTCTGTCTCAAAATAAATAAATAAATAAATAAATAAATAAATAAATAAATAAATAAACAAATAAATAAATAAAATCACAAAAAATCTCGTAATGTTTTAAGAAAGTTTACAAATTTGTGTTGGGCCACATTCAAAACCGTGGCCTGTGCCGGTTGGACAAGTTTGGAATAATGCATACTGCTTGATTGCAATTACATGAAGAGTAGACACAACTCATACTTGGTAATTTAAGTTCAAATGAATAGTGGTTACCTCTGAGGAAGTACTACTGACCGGGAAGGAGCAGTTGGAAACCTGGGGTGATGGAAATGTTCTAGATCTTGACCTGGGGGCTGATGACGCGTGTATACATATGTAAAAATTTACCCAGCTGTCCTCTTAAGATCTGTGCAATTTATTGTGTGTAAATTATGTCAGTTGGGAAAAAAAAAGTAAGAAAAATGAAGGAATGATGGAGAAAAAAGAAGAGAAACATAAGGAAGGAAGAAAGAAGGAAGGGAGGGAGGGAAAGAGAGAGGAAGGGGGGATTAAACCTAAACACGGAGGGGGAGAGATGCTCCTCAAAAATATGCTATCAGTCATGTAGTGTTATTTATTTATTTATTTATTTATTTATTTATTTATTTATTGAGACGGAATCTCGCTCTGTTGCCCAGGCTGGAGTAAGTGGCGTGATCTCGGCTCACTGCAACCTCCACCTCCCAGGTTCAATCGATCCTCTGCCTCAGCCTCCTGAGTAGCTGCCATTACAGGCACGCGCCATGGTGACCGGCTGTTATCTGCATCTTAAAGATGGGGAAAGTTTGAGGTTTGCTGATGTGTTCAGCGTCATAGACTAGGTGAGTGACTCAAGCTGAGGCTAAAACCCAGGTGTGTAGGGCGCCAAAGCCTTTGTGATTCCAACTCCTACAGCTCGGGTCACTTCCTCGAAGAAAGGTGACTCCTAGAAATGCCTCCCACGTGGAAATGATCTCCTCCTGGGAAGAACGTCTGTCTTATCGCCGTCGACCTTAGGCATGGACACCCTTCTGTTCGCCACCCACAACTGTGAGCCTGCTCAGGAGGCAGAGCCACGTTCATTCATTTTAGGCCTCCTCAAGGGCTCAGCGCCTGCTAAGCAGATGCGCGTTCCTGTAGGACAAGGGGTGGCCACTGGAGACGCGGGTGCGACGCAGGCGATCACGCCCTCGGACGTCGCTGTGGACTGCGCTTCCTTCCGAAGAGGGAACCGTTGAGAAGAGTGAAGGATTATATTTCACTAGAGACCAGCCGCGTCCGTGTGACTCACTTAGAAACTCACTGTTACGTATTTGGAGCCCGGACTGACGACCTTCCGGGTACACGTCAGGCAGAAGCAGGTGCGCGGTGGGCGTGTCCGCCCCGCCCCGCCGGTAGCGCCGGCCCCGCCCCCCTCACCTGCGCGCGCAACCCCGCCCCAGCGCGAGGCTCTGCACCGGCCGCGCCCGCCGTCCAGCTTTTATACGGCGCTATTTTGGTCGCGCGCCCTGATTGGCCGGGAGCGGGCGACGACACGCTGGCGCGCCTCAGGGAGGGGCCAAGATCTGGGGGAGGGGAACTTCCGGCGGTCTCGCGGAGCCCGGGGCGGCGGAGCGGGACTGCTGCGGTCCCCTGCGGTGCTTTGGGACCTCTGTGCCTAGTCTGCAATCTGTCAGTGGGGTTATATTTTAATAAAAGAGCTTGTGTGTCCGAAAGGGATTTGTCAAGAACCAAACTCACTCTTCTGGGATGGAGTTGCCAGATGGCGGGAACAGGCGGCGTAAACCTTACCAGACGTGAGCCCAGGCTGCTCAAGTGTCATTCGCGTCTTGAAGCTCTTGCCCGCCCCCCTTTGCAGGCGCGTCTTCTGCCAACTCTACCTTGCCCTTTGCTAAACCAGCCCTCTAATGTTTTATCGTGCCTCACGTCAGACAATGGCTGGGCCTGCCTCTCTCCCCTTGGTTCTGTTCTCTCCCCTTCTTTGAAGTCAGAAGAACAAAACACTCCTTAGAATTGCTAGAGGATCTCATTTCCACCACATTTCCCTGTCCTGATCCGAAGAGCCACGTCTGACCTCCCCTGGTCTGGCTGTCCACCAATCAGGCAGCATTACTCTCTGAGTCTCAATGTTACTAAATTTCTTCTGGTGGCAGACTGGTTTTGTACTTTGGTGAAGGTGACCAAATAGGTACCAAGTGTGATTCATCAAAAAGTCTTACACTTGGCCGGGCGCGGTGGCTCAAGCCTGTAATCCCAGCACTTTGGGAGGCCGAGGCGAGCGGATCACGAGGTCAGGAGATCGAGACCATCGTGGCTAACACGGTGAAACCCCGTCTCTACTAAAAAATAAAAAAACTAGCCAGGCGACGTGGCGGGCGCCTATAGTCCCAGCTACTCGGGAGGCTGAGGCAGGAGAATGGCGTAAACCCGGGAGGCGGAGCTTGCAGTAAGCTGAGATCCGGCCACTGCACTCCAGCCTGGGCGACAGAGTGAGACTCGGTCTCAAAAAAAAAAAAAAAGAAAAGAAAAGAAAAATCTTACATTTAAAAAGATAAGCCAAAAGGACCATTTGAAGCCACCACTCCATATTGGATGGGAACTTAGCTTGAAAGGTGTTCTCTTAAGGATTTCTGTTTACTTCTTAGAATCACAAATATCATCTCTGGTTGGAAAGCCTATAAACGCCTCTGAGATTTCCTGAGTTCACAACTTCGAAGATGATTTGCAGCTGGATGCAGAAAAAAACAAACTTAGTAATTGTTGAATGCGGACATCAATGAGAATTAAGTACTTTTGGCCCAAACGTAGTGGTTCACACCTGTAATCCTAGCACTTTTTGGGAGGTCGAGGCAGGCGGATAACCTGAGGTCAGGAGTTCCAGACCACCCTGACCAACATAGTGAAACCTCATCTCTGCTAAAAATACAAAAATTGGGTGGGCATGTTGGCGCATGCCTCTAATCCCAGCTACTCAGGGCTGAGGCCCCGAATCGCTTGAACCCAGGAGGCAGAGGCTGCAGTGAGTATAGATAATGTCACTGCACTCCAGCCTGGGCTACAGAGTGAGACTGTCTGCAAAAAGAACTTTCAATGTGCCAGGCATTTTAAATGCTTGACAGGCATTTAATTTAATCCTCACAAAATCCCCATGACTTAGATACTATTATTATACCCATTTTACAGAAAGGGCCTAGAAAGCTTGCATAACATTGTGTCTGTACTTGGTTCCTGCTAGTGGGTTCGTGGTCTCACTGACTTCAAGAATGAAGCCACAGACCTTTGCAGTGAGTGTTACAGCTTTTAAAGATGGCCCAGGGCTGGGCATGGTGGCTCAAGCCTGTAATCCCAGCACTGTGGGAGGCTGAAGCGGATGGATCACGAGGTCAGGAGGTTGAGACCATCCTGGCTAACACGGTGAAACCCCCTCTCTACTAAAAATACAAAAAATTAGCGGGGCGTGGTGGCGGGCACCTGCAGTCCCAGCTACTCGGGAGGCTGAGGCAGGAGAATGGTGTGAACCTAGGAGGCGAAGCTTGCAGTGAGCCAAAATTGTGCCACTGCACTCCAGCCTGGGCGACAGAGCAAGACTCCATCTCAAAAAAGAAAAAAAAAAAAAAGATGGCCCAGACCCAAAGAGTGAGGGGTGGCAAGGTTTATTGTGAAGAGCGAAAAGACAAAACTTCCACAGCATGGAAGAGGACCCAAGTGGGATGCCACTGCTGGCTGGGGTGGCCAGCTTTTATTCCCTTATTGTCCCCGCCCATGTTCCATTTCTGTCCTATCAGAGTGCCCTTTTTTTCAATCCTCCCACGATTGGCTACTTTTAGAATCCTGCTGATTGGTGCGTTTTACAAAGCGTTGATTGGTGCGTTTGATAATCCTCTTGTTAGACAAGAAAGTTCCCCAAGTCCTCACTGGACCCAGGAAGTCCAGCTGGCCTCACCTCTCAACATGACTGATGCAGCACATTAGTACCATGGCAGTGCCGGGATTCACACCCAATATTGTCTGACTCTATGTGTGCCCTTAACTACTAACCTCTACAGTTGCTTCTTTTCTTGTCTTACCTAACCAGAAACTTAGTCTTAAGCCAGCCCAAAAGGAGTTGGGATCACTACCAGGTGTTATAAATCTTCAGGAAGACATTTGTCCTGATGGTTTAAGAAAAGGATTGCTACTGTGAGGCATGGTGGCTCACACCTGTAATCCCAGCTACTTGGGAGGCTGAGGTGGGAAGATCACTTTAGCCCAGGAGGTTGAGGCTGCAGTGAGCTGTGATCACACTGCTGCACTCCATCCTGGGTGACAGAGCGAGACCATGTCTTAAAAAAAAAAAAAAAAGATTGCTGTGTGAAAGGGAAAATAAGGGTGCCTACAGTCTCAACAATCTCCACTTCCCCTGAGCAACAGACCATATTAAACCTGCAGTACAAAGTTTCTGAAAAGGTCTCAGATTCTGCTGTGTTCGTCAATTTGGAGACCTACCTGTTTACAAAATGGCCTCACTTAGATCCACTTGGTTGGTTAGGAACCAGGAAGCAAACCAATCATAAGAATGACTTTCAAACTTTTTTCTACACTTTCTTCCAAAAAGCTACGAGAACTACCTGATAGAAGTTCCAAATACAGTAGACACTGCAGTGGAAACTGCCTTGGAGCCAGGCAGGCTTAGGTTTAATTCCCAGTCCGTCAATCCCCCAACCCCTCTCTCTGAAGTCGTATGAATTTCCAAACTTCTATGAACCTCAGATTCTTTATTTGTAACCTGTTTTGCTGAAAGAATTAAGTGAGATCTCTGAAGTTCCTGAATTATTGAGTGGCACAAATAGGTATTCAAACAAATGTTAATTCTCTTTTTTGCTTCTTCCCCTGAATGATTAAGAAGAAAAGCACCAGTCATGACTATTCTATCTTTATTATTCCTCTTACAGAGCTACATTGACTGTACTAAGTTTCATAGTCAGGTAGTAATTTACAGTAAGACTAAATTATCATCCATAGCTTTAAATGTCCTTATCAAAACTTCAACATCGCTTCCAAATACTAGCATTAGCTTTATGTCTGACATTCATTTAACAAAGTTACTAAAAATCTATTAAGTATAAGACTTTGGTTAATTTTTAATAGAACTCTCTGAAAACTTTTCAGCAAAATAGCCTATTGAGAAAAGTGGGTATGCTGAAAAACAAAAACAAAAAGCATGAGTTACAAACGAGTATTAGGGAAATAGTATTTTTATTATTATAACCTGTTCCTTCTTACTGCTCCCAAGCTCCAACTCTGACCATAACTCTTAATGAAAATAATTTGGTCTGGTAAGATCAAATAAATAAAAAAGAAAACAAAGTTTATTGAAAATTAAAACACTGGGCTGGGCACATTGGCTCATGCCTGTAATGCCAGTACTTTGGAAGGCCAAGGTGGGAGGATTACTTGAGGCCAGGAGTGAGAGACCAGCCTGAGCAACGCAGTGAGACCCATCTCTAAATAAAAAAGAAAAAGAAAAAAGACACAAAGACAAAAAACTAAGAACAGAAAGTAGAATGTAACAAAAATTAAAGGTGTTCCTTTACAAACTTAATTCAGAGATGCTTTTCCCTTTAAAGCCATTCAGTACTTTTTGTCAATTGATTTTGCATTATAGACATGACCCATCATTTTCAACGCTGCTAATCAATCAAAGGGAGACTTTTAAGTCTTCACATATAAAGTTGTAAAATGTGCAGTGTGTGTTGCACATCAGGGTGGCAGTGGATATTACTGCTAAAATACGAAATTTGCAAACCATTAGACATCCAAATAAGTTTTTTTTTGTTTGTTTGTTTGTTTGTTTGTTTGTTTGTTTTTGAGACGGAGTCTCGCTCTGTCGCCCAGGCTGGAGTGCAGTGGCCGGATCTCAGCTCACTGCAAGCTCCGCCTCCCGGGTTCCCGCCATTCTCCTGCCTCAGCCTCCCGAGTAGCTGGGACCACAGGCGCCGCCACCTCGCCCGGCTAATTTTTTGTGTTTTTAGTAGAGACGGGGTTTCGCCGTGTTAGCCAGGATGGTCTCGATCTCCTGACCTTGTGATCCGCCCGTCTCAGCCTCCCAAAGTGCTGGGATTACAGGCTTGAGCCACCGCGCCCGGCCCCAAATAAGTTTTAAGTGAACAGATTTCCAGAAATTTGGAAAGTATTAACAAAATGGTTTGAAATTAAGTGGAACAACTTTTCTAGCTCAAAGGATATGACTTAGGCAACATGTAATTGACACCCAAACACCTGTGTGGATTAGTCGCTTTAGTCAAATGAGCAGCCAGCTCAATAGAAAAGAAATTCAGCAAACTCACTTTTTTAGACCACATTCACTTCTGCTTTTAGACTTAGCAATTCTTCACAGCACTTGTATCTAAGTAATGTGAAATTAATATATATAATATATTAAGTATATAAAATCAATTATTGAAAAAACTGATAAGTTATTAGCTACAAAAATAGTAACATGAATTGAGCATGCACTGTAATAAATGCCGGATGCTAGAGTGGTTAGATACTATTATTATACCCATTTTACAGAAAGGGCCTAGAAGGCTTGCATAACGAGAGGATTATAAAATGCACCAATCAACGCTCTGTAAAACACACCAATCAGCAGGATTCTAAAAGTAGCCAATCGTGGGGAGGATTAGAAAAAAGGGCACTCTGATAGGACAGAAATGGAACATGGGCAAGGACAATAAGGGAATAAAAGCCGGCCACCCCAGCCAGCAGTGGCATCCCACTTGGGTCCTCTTCAATGCTGTGGAAGCTTTTGTCTTTTCGCTCTTCACAATAAACCTTGCCACCCCTCACTCTTTGGGTCTGGGCCATCTTTTATTTTATTTATTTTTGGTTTTTTTGAGACAGATTCTTGCTCTGTCGCCCAGGCTGGAGTGCAGTGGCACAATCTTGGCTCACTGCAAGCTTCGTCTCCTAGGTTCACACCATTCTTCTGCCTCCCGGAGTAGCTGGGACTGCAGGCGCCCACCACCACGCCCTGCTAATTTTTTGTATTTTTAGTAGAGAGGGGTTTTCACCGTGTTAGCCAGGATGGTCTCAACCTCCTGACCTCGTGATCCATCCGCTTCAGCCTCCCAAAGTGCTGGGATTACAGGCATGAGCCACCAAGCCCGGCCCCGGGCCGTCTTTAAACATAAGCGCTTTGATTCTCCTTTTAACTCCTCTCATTGCCAGCAACAGTGATTTAGGGTGTGGTTGGCTCAGATTATTTTTTGCTGCAATAAAGGGCTGCTGTTGAAAACCTGCCTGTTCTCTAACTCGTTACTGTTGCCCCAATACCACATTTTCTGTTAAACAAAACTGAGGAGCCAAAGCTAGCAAGCAGTGAAAGTGTTCTCTACTATTGCTAAACAAGTGAACGCAGCCATCACCCTGAAACCTGAGCATTCAATGAGAATCTACATTTTAAATGGCTCTTTTGACGCATTCGTTCATCCATCCACTCATTCAACGAATAATTCTTGCTTTCTATGTCCCAGGCACGTACAAATAAATAGGAATAGTTTGTGTTTCCTGCTATGGAAAGGCTTGCAGTCTAGTGGAGTGAGAGATGAATAAGCAAATAAGGCAACTGAGAGCTAATTGCAATCATGGAGGAATTTAAGTAGGTGTGCAAAGGTGGAAGGATGGGGAAGGCAATGGAGATTGTAGGCAACACCAAGCACAAGGCTCATGATCTGGGATCTTCGAGGGATAAAGTCAGTCAAAACACAGATGGCTTGACAGCCACGCTAAGGCGTTAGACCATCATCCTAAGGGCAGTGTGGAGCCTGCAGGTAGTTGAGAGAATATGAGAGCGGGGAGCCGTGGTGGCTCATGCCTGTAATCATAGCACTTTGGGAGGCCGAGGTGGGTAGCTCACTTGAGGTCAGGAATTTGAGATCAGCCTGGCTAACACAGCAAAACCCCTTCTCTGCTAAAAATACAACAATTAGCCGGGCATGGTGGTGCATGCCTGTAGTCCCAACTACTCGGGAAGCTGAGGCAGGAGAGTCGGTTGAACTCAGGAGGCAGAGGTTGGAGTGAGCCAAGATCGTGCTACTGCACTCCAGCCTGGGCAACAGAGCAAGACTCTGTCTCACAAAAAAAAAAAAAAAAAAAAGAGAGAGAGAGAATATCAGAAAGGCTACTTCCTGGAGCCTGCTGACTGGCTTTCCATGCTGTACAGAAGGAAGAAGGGAAGATCCGGCTCTAGTGTCCAGTTCTCATGAGCTACAGTGTTGTCCTTAATATTTGCCTTAAGATATTTTACTGTCTCTGTTTTACCCAGGACCAGAAGGTCAGGTGAAGTTGTAGGATGTTTAGGGAAAGCATTTTGCCAGATGTCGTCAGTCATGGTTCTGTGATAGTGTGAACAAATGGTTCCAGCAGCCTGGGAGATGATTACCACATTTAATACATGCAGTATTCTTATACATACAGACTTGGCCTTCTGTCTAAAAGCTGCAAGTTGGAGGGTGTCTTAATGACATTGCTCCCTTCTTTGCTGTAAAATGCATGGTGAGGCTCTCTGCCAGCACCTTCTTGGAAGCATACAACACTCATTAAAGGCCCTAGCCATTAAGTGGATTAATACATTGCAGACTGCCACAGTCACTGAAGGGGCACGTTCTAACATAAACACTATTGGTGATATGAAGGCAGCATTCCTGCCAAAAAAAAAAAAAAATCAGAGCACGAGAAATGCATAGTACAGAATCAATACCTAAAGATCAGTTCAGAGGTACATCTGGGCCTGGAAAGAAGTCACCAATTCTACAGAAACGGCTGTCTCCAAAGAATATGGGATTCAAAATCCATCAGAATGAAATTCAGAAGTGCTCATAGCCATTCGCTGTGCCTTGCATTGAGGAATCTTGATTATTTCCTCGACGGTGAAACTAAGGAATTGTACCACATTTAGGTGGATCTGGGCAGGATGGCTCACCAGAGTAGCATTTCACAGCAGGAATCCTAAAAATGCACGGAATGCAAAATAAAGTCTTTTGTGACTGCAGCACAGTCATGAGACACATTCACCCAGTCCTGGAGCATGAGCCCCTTCTCCAAGGCTGCTCACCTTGGATGATGGGTCCGTGGCTGAAGCTCTGTGTGGTGATTGCATGGACTCTTGAGTGAGCAGCTTCACAGAGGTGCCCGAAAGCCTCTTAGGAATGAGCTGGTTCACTCCACCAGGCATAGGAGTCAAGATGGGCAGACCTTGGAAAGGCCTGATGTCTGGATGTTTTCCAGAGGTTTCCCAGGTATTCTCCAAGGACTGGAAGTTTCCAGGGGGTAGCCAGTGGCCTTTATTCTAGACCTGGCCACATAATGGTTTACTTGCCAGTAGAAGTACAGGTAGACTTTTTAGAGGAATTACTCAACTAAGGTATTTTCAAACTCGTGTTCAGGACTAAAATTTCTGGTAATAAAGAGAACAATCTGGCCGGGCGTGGTGGCTCATGCCTGTAATCCTACCACTTTGGGAGGCTGGGACGGGAGGATCACTTGAGCTCAGAAGTTTGAAACCAACTTGGGCAACATAGTGAGATCTTGTCTCTCCTTCCTCCCTCTCTCTCTCTTTCTCTATGTATGTGTGTATGTGTGTGTGTGTGTATATACACACACATATATAAATATATATACACGTATATGTGTATATATAAACACACACGTATATGTGTATGTACATATATACACACGTATATGTGTATATATAAATATATATACACGTGTGTGTGTGTGTGTGTGTGTGTGTGTGTGTATATATATATATATATATTTTTATTCAGAGTCTCGCTCTGTCGCCCAGGCTGGAGTGCAGTGGCACCATCTCAGCTCACTGCAAGCTCCGCCTCCCAGGTTCATGCCATTCTCCTGCCTCAGCCTCCAGAGTAGCTGGGACTACAGGCCCCCGCCACCACGCCTGGCTAATTTTTTGGTATTTTTAGTAGAGATGGGGTTTCACCGTGTTAGTCAGGTAGTCAGGATAGTCTCGATCTCCTGATCTCGTGATCCACCCACCTCGGCCTCCCAAAGTGCTGGGATTACAGGCGTGAGCCACTGCACCCGGCCTTATATATTTTTAAAAGAGGACAATCTAATTTGAAAACACATTCACTATGAAAACACCTAAACATGCATAAAATCTAGCAAACTTCTCTTTAAATGCAATACCCAAAAGAGCAATACCTGATAGTCTCAGTAACCTAGGGAGTTCAGGATATCCAGAAGCCCTACTTCATCTCTATACATAAAGTGTGTCACAGACTGTTAGTGAAAAAGGACATAAAATCAGAATTTCTGAAGTCACCTTCTTTTTTTTTTTTTTGATACAGAGTCTCGCTCTGTCGCCAGGCTGGAATGCAGTGGTGCAATCTTGGCTCACTGCAACCTCCACCTTTCAGGTTCAAGCGATTCTCCTGCCTTAGCCTCCCAGAGTAGCTGGGACTACAGGCACACACCATCATGCCCAGCTAATTTTTGTATTTTTAGTAGAGTCAGGGTTTCACCATGTTGGCCAGGATGGTCTCAATCTCTTGACCTCATGATCCGCCCTCGTCAGCCTCTCAAAGTGCTGGGATTACAGGCGTGAGCCACGGCGCCCGGCCAAGTCACCTTCTTAAGCTGATCCTTGTTACTGGTGTTGCTGATCCATACATATAAGGTCTTTGCAATCTATAATATTCCCATTCTAAAAGCAAACCAAGGCTTTCCTGTCTTCTTTCCTTAATAATTCAGTTCTAACGCCCTTGAGATCAGTGGCCCACACAAAGAGAGTGTGCTAAGCAGGGCAGTGGCCTGGCAGAGTCAGGAGACTAGTTTCATACAGAGAGATTGAGCAAATAAGTAAATATATTGAGGATAATGAGTGTCGGGTTTCTCACTGTTGAAAGGGGGAGTTACAAATATGAAAGGGGAGAAGCTGAATAAACCATGTAGCATTGCTTTGGAGTTGGAGGCATCAATATGCACTGTAGGTTTTCAGTATCTCTCTCTCTCTCTCTCTCTCTCTCTCTCTCTCTCTGTGTGTGTGTGTGTGTGTGTGTGTGCATATATTTTCTAGTTCTGACTATTAAAAGATACTAAAGCAGTGAGATCCCAATAGCAGCAAGTGCACCTATCACCAAAATCTTGGTTTCTAAAAATCATTCTCTATTAAAAGGAGCAGGGCTTCCTGGTTCCACAGCTGAGTCACAGAAAGTACAGAAGGAGCCTAGAACATCTTGTTTGGCCAGAAAGTCAGGAAGCACTCAAAGTATAATGGAAATAAGTTCAAAAGGACACAGAAGCCAACTTGAATGTGCTCTCACTAGCCAAGTCTGGAACAATTAAAGTATCAAGATATATAATGGTAATAAGAGATAATAAATTCATTAAATAAAATAGGAATCCACAAGTCCATACTGAGATAGATAGATAGATAGATAGATAGATAGATAGATAGATAGATAGACAGACAGACAGGTAGATAGATAGATATTAAAAGGGAAAGCTCAATGTCACCATAGCATGCAACCAGTAAGTGTAGATAGAATGATAGAATTAGAAAATCAGCTTTTGCTAAACATCATGGTAATAATTAAGGAAGAAACTTCAATGGATGCTAAAACTAGTGACTGAAAGTTTGATGAGGAATAGGACATTTATATAGTCTCAAATAAGTACTTATTAAAAACAAAGAGAAAATAAGTAACTGATGCTGGAAAAACCTGACAGATACCACCTGAATCAAGCGATCAAAGTTAACATCATTGGCCGACTAGAGTGCAAACATGGATAAGTCCAACAACCACATCACACATAACCAGTTCTCAAAACGACACACACATAGCATCAATAAACCATGAAGATGTTCCTGAGAAACATATAGTTTGCAAAGAAGCACAAAAAGATCTAGAGGGGGTGGGCGCAGTGGCTCATGCCTGTAGTCTCAGCATTTTGGAAGGTTGAGGCAGGCGGATCACCTGAGGTTGGGAGTTCGAGACCAGCCTGATCAACATGGAGAAACCCCGTCTCTACTAAAAATACAAAAAATTAGCTGGACGTGGTGGCACATGCCTGTAATCCCAGCTACTCAGAAGGCTGAAGTAGGAGAATTGCTTGAACCTAGGAGGCAGAAGTTGCAGTGAGCTGAGATTGTGCCATTGCACTCCAGCCTGGGCAACAAGAGCAAAACTCTGTCTCAAAATAAATAAATAAAATAGGGCCTGGAGAAGAAGCAGGTCAACAATGCCAAGGCTGGGAGCGTACATGCAGGGGCCATCAGGGCCCTCAGAAATCCCAAGGCAGATCCCCAAAACCACAAGTTCAATTGACTTGTCCGCATTGCTCAGCCCAAGTTCAGGAAGCGTGCTGGTGCCCACATTGCCTGGGGCGCCCACATCACCAGTGTCTCAGACTGTGTAGGCCAAAGGCTTAGGCCCAGTCTTTATCAGCGCAGGCTCCCAAAGGTTCCTCGGCCCCCATGAAGGCTCTCAAGCAGAGGCTTCCATCTGTTAATGTGAGGACAGAAGGACTGGTGTATTCCTGGGTTGCCATCTGAATGGGCCTAGTGTCCTTTCTGTGCCATTTATAAATAAACCTCAGGCAGGAGCTGCCAAAAAATGAAAGTTAACGTCATTGATAATGGGATAAACAGAACCACGTGCCCCCTGATAAGATACAGCAAGAACATGAATCATTTCTGCGAAATTCCTCCAAAATGCATAATCTGAATCTCTGAGAAAACATCACGCAAACCCAAATTGAAGAATATTTTCCAAAA
This sequence comes from Macaca mulatta, assembly GCF_049350105.2. NCBI lineage: Eukaryota > Metazoa > Chordata > Mammalia > Primates > Cercopithecidae > Macaca > Macaca mulatta. The sequence continues at coordinate 77,728,207 of NC_133409.1, read as the reverse complement.
TAACGTGTGTAATCTTCAAAATGTCACTGTTCTGAGAGACAAGGAAAGACTGAAGAACCGTTCCAGACTGACGGAGACTAAAGAGACACAACAACTAAATGAAGTGCCTGATGCTGGACTGAATCATTTGGCTATAAAGAACATCATTCAGAGGGTGGGAGGGGTGAGGGTTGAAAAATTACCTATTGGGTACAGTGTTCACTCTTTGGGGGACAGGTACACTAGAAGCCCAAATGTCACCGTTATGCAATATACCATGTAACAAACCTGCACGTATACCCCTTGAATCTAAAATTTAATTATTAAAAATAAGATCATTTGGACAACTGGCTAACATTGAACAGGGTGTCCTGATCTTCATGGTTATACTGAGGGTATATGCAAGACTGTCTTTGTTTGTGGGCCATATATACTAATGTTTTTAGAGGTACAAAGAAATCATGACTGCAACTTTCTTTTTCTTTCTTTCTTTCTTTTCTTTCTTTCTTTCTTTTTCTTTCTTCCTTCCTTCCTTCCTTCCTTCCTTCCTTCCTTCCTTCCTTTCCTTTCCTTTCCTTTCTTTATTCCTTCCTTTCTCTCTCTCTCTCTCTCTCTCTCTCTCTCTCTCTCGACAGGGTCTTGCTCTGTCGCCCAGGCTGGAGTGCATGGCATGATTTCAGCTCACTGCAACCTCTGCCTCCTGGATTCAAGTGATTCTCCTGCCTCAGCCTCCCGAGTAGCTGGGATTACAGGTATGCACTACCACACTTGGCTCATTTTTGTATTTTTAGTAGAGACAGGGGTTTCTCCATGTTGGCCAGGCTGGTCTCAAACTCCTGACCTCAGGTGATCTACCCACCTTGGCCTCCCAAAGTGCTGGGATTACAGGTGTGAGCCACCATACCAAGCCCTTACTTTCAAATTATTCAAGAACTAAAAAGTCCTTTGAATTATTCTTGCAACTTTTCTGTATTTTTTATTATTTTTTTAAACCAAGGACTTCAAACACACTGAGGCTAACAAGTTTCGGCCACGATTGCTAGCATGCATTCACTAACCTGGAGGCGGGCACCCACTTTGTACCAGGCAATGTGTCCCGCTGCCTTCCTGAGCCTGCGCTACTGACAGAAAGGATTTGAAGAATTGGACCTGGCAGCATTAATTTACTTTTTGAGGTCACGTGTTATTGAAGTCAGAATCTACAGTACCGTGAAGACAAGCCTCTCCTTAACATTGAAGCCTCCTTACAGTTAGGAGGCATGTTCGATCAAAACATGCTTAATTGTTGCCAAGGACTGAAGGGCTTACTGCTCCAGGATATGTCACATGGAAACATATCCAGGGGTAGATCCAGGTCTTACGATGCAGGTCTATGTTTTGTGCCCCAGACCATTTACGAAAAGTATTATACAATTATGAATTTTTTAAAAATCAGTACAGGACCTTGGAAGAGGGGCACACAAACAAAGGACCCTGGAGCTCATGCCTGACTGGCTTCGCAGAAAATCTTCCTCCGACTATGCACAAATCGGACGGTACCATCGCGGCTTGAGAGGCGACAAGGTCAATCACGTCCTCCGTGCTGGTGTCCTTTCGTCTGTGAAAATCAAAATGCTTCTGGGACTTTTCTCTCAAGATAAATCTAAGCCTGGAGTTGGGCTGTCCCTCTAGGCACTCTCTTGGTGTCAGCAGAATGATTGGACCCAGTTTGGAAGGAGAACGTGTTCACGGGAATGCCAGAGTTCTTTTTTTGTTTGTTTTGTTTTGAGACGAAGTCTCGCTCTGTCACCCAGGCTGGGGTGTAGTGGCGCAATCTTGGCTCACTGCAACCTCCGCCTCCCTGTTCTTTCTTTGACTTTCATCACTTCAGTTCCAGTGGTCCATTCCCCGACCATCGTCCCCAGTGGCCTGGAGACAGCAGAGGCGGGGACCACATCTTGCTCATCCCTGTAGACCTAATACCTAGCACTGTGCCTTGCCTGTGGCTGGCACTCAATTGTTTCGATTGGCTTTAGATAATAATATCAGCAAGGATTCTGCTTACTGACTGCTTATTCTCTGCCAGGTTGCTTGCTAAATGCATCCATGAATGCAGCTGTTAAAATGCATGTATGGGCCGGGCACGGTGGCTCACATCTGTAATCCTAGCACTTTGGGAGGCCGAGGCAGGTGGATCGCCTGAGGTCAGGAGTTTGAGACCAGCCTAGCCAACAAAGAGAAACCCGTCTCTACTAAAAATACAAAAAAAAAAAAAAAAAAAAAATTGCTGGGCATGGTGGCAGATGCCTGTAGTCCCAGCTACTCAAGAGGCTGAGGCAGGAAAATCGCTTGAATCCAGTGGGTAGAGGTTGCAGTGAGTCGAGATCCTGACATTTCACTCCAGCCTGGGCAAATGAATGAGACTCCGTCTCAAAAAAAAAAAAAAAAAAAAAAGGAATTCATGACTCAAGGGAGGGTAAAGGGCTCTGGGAGGCCTCCTCCCCACAGTACATGAGACTGAGATGGCTTGTCATCTTGGATGGCACCCACTGGGCCCTTGAGGGACTGAGATCTGGGATGAGGAAGTGCATGGGGAGGGAGGCGGGACTGAGATCTGGGATGAGGAAGTGCATGGGGAGGGAGGCGGGACTGAGATCTGGGATGAGGAAGTGCATGGGGAGGGAGGCGGGACTGAGATCTGGGATGAGGAAGTGCATGGGGAGGGAGGCGGGACTGAGATCTGGGATGAGGAAGTGCATGGGGAGGGAGGCGGGACTGAGATCTGGGATGAGGAAGTGCATGGGGAGGGAGGCGGGACTGAGATCTGGGATGAGGAAGTGCATGGGGAGGGAGGCGGGACTGAGATCTGGGATGAGGAAGTGCATGGGGAGGGAGGCGGGACTGAGATCTGGGATGAGGAAGTGCATGGGGAGGGAGGCGGGGGCTTCTGCCCACAGCACACTTTGGTCAGCCAGAGGCCACTACAGGAGGCTCCAGGGAGTTATCTCTGAGGTGGGCTCCCCAGAAAGGTGGGGCAGCATGGGGCACTGGATCAAGGACGGCAGGCCATAGGTGAGGGGCTCTCCAGCCATGCTGAGAGAAGGGGAGGGGACCTGTGGCATCATGAGAAGGGTGGCCTTGTGTTTTGTTTTGTTTTGTTTTGTTTTGTTTTGTTTTGAGACAGGGTCTTGCTGTCTCCCAGGCTGGAGTGCAATGGCATGATCTCTGCTCACTGCAGCCTCAACCTCCCGGGCTCAATACATCCTCCCACCTCCGTCCTCCACGTAGCTGAGACTACAGGCGTGCACCATCACACCCAGGTAATTTTTATTTTTTATGGAGACAGGTTCTCACTATGTTGCCCAGGCTGGTTTTGAACTCCTGGGCTCAAGCGATCCTCCAGCCTTGGCCTCCCAAAGTGCTGGGATTCCAGGTGGGAACCTCCACACCCAGTGCAGCCTTGTGTGTTTCTTCACCTCGCAACTGGGAAGCATCTCTGCACACTGGCTAAATACTGAAAAGAGCAGACAGAGAAAGAGAGCAGCATTTATATACTAATAATGGCCACATTAAAAACATGGTTTCAGGCCAGGCCCGGAGGCTTACATCTGTAATCCCAACACTTTGGGAGGCCAAGGCGGGAGGATCACCTGAGGCCAGAAGTTCGAGACCAGACTGGCCAACACGGCAAAACCTCATCTCTACTAAAAATACAAAAATTAGCTGGACGTAGTGGTGCACACATGTAATCCCAGCTACTCAGGAGGCTGTGGCAGGAGAATTACTTGACCCCGGGAGGTGGAGGTTGCAGTGAGCCGAGATCGTGCCACTGCACTCCAGCTTGGGCAACAGAGCGAGACTCTGTCTCAAAAAAAAATAAATAAATAAATAAATAAAAATAAAAATAAAAATTCATGGTTTCATGTACAAATCAATGCAAAAAAAAAAAAAACCCACAAAGCATTGCATTGGCCTGAAGATTGTTTGCTCTGCCCTGTCAAAGGAAAGAGGAAGAGAGAAAAAAATAGGGATTAAAAAGTGCTGGCAACTTTGGAAAATAAATCACCACTGTTTAGATTCTTGCCCTGTGATCAACATTCCCAATTGCTCTTCCAGAGGTCTGGCCCAGCCGGTGCTCGGCACTGCCTGACACCTCCTACCTTCTGGCTGGTTTATCTTGCAAAGGGAATATTTGGAAAATATGACACCCTCTTCTGCAAGTGCTCAGTGATTCTATTCAGCACAGCTCTTGGCTCTCATGGAGGGCTGGGGCAGGACACAGGCATTAGAACACCTAACACTAGGAAGTCCCTGTACTGAATCTGGCTACATCTCAGGTTAGATCATGTCCTGATGTCCTTCGGCTAAAATAGAGAGCCTGACGGACTGTGACATTTCAGTGTAAAGACAAGACTTGTTTCAAATATTTTAAATAACTTTTTCTACCTCATATATTCGTCTTGAATACTCCGAATCGTCTCCCCTGTGTATGCCCAGGGCAGTCAAGTTCTTCTAGGCCCCAGGGAATGAGGCCTTGCCGCCCTCTGGTCAAGGCAGGTCCAATTCTCCTGTCCCTCTCAGTGTCACCACTGCCCTGCCCCCTCAGGGCCATGAAGAGGGAGAAGAGAGCCCCTCCGGCCACCAGGAGCCTTCTGTTCTGGAGTATGTTGGCCCAGGGCTCAGAACTAAACAGGAAGACCAGGCCCGGTGGCTCAGGCCTGTAATCCCAGCACTTTGGGAGGCCGAGGCGGGTGGATCACCTGAGATCAGGAGTTCCAGAGCAGCCTGGCCAACGCAGTGAAACTCCGTCTCTACTAAAAATATAAAAATTAGCCGGGTATGGTGGCACACGCCTGTAATCCCAGCTGCTCAGGAGGCTGATGCAGGAGAATTGCAGGAGGCAGAGGTTGCAGTGAGTGGAGATCATGCCACTGCACTCCAGTCTGGGAAACAGAGTGAGACGCTGCCTCAAAAAAAGAAAAAAAAAAGAAGTCAATAGGAGGGCCAGGCGCGGTGGTGCAGGCCTGTAATCCCAGCACTTTGGGAGGCTGAAGTGGGTGGATCACCTGAGGTCAGGAGTTCCAGACCTGCTTGACTAATATGGTGAAACCCCATCTCTACTAAATACAAAAAGTTATCTGGGCATGGTGGCACATACCTGTAATCCCAGCTACTTGGGAGGCTGAGGCAGGAGAATCGCTTGAACCTGGGAGGCAGAGGTTGCAGTGAGCCAAGATCGCACCATTGCACTCCAGCCTGGGCAAAAAGAGCAAAACTCCATCTCAAAAAAAAAAAAAAGCTTCAGCTAATAATAATAACAACAATAATATGAACAAATATTCTACTGCTTATGTTGCCCCAGGCCCTACGCTAAGCACTTTATATGTCACCTCATTTAATCCTCACACTACTCCTGTAGGATTAGTATTAGTATGGCCACCTTTCAGAGAAGACTAAATGTCAGTGAACCTCCCAGCGAGGCAGAATCCAGTTTTCAAGCTCTTAACTTTCCAACTCCTCCAATGGTCCCTGGCCTCAAATGTGGGGCGGTGACCACACACGATGGGAGTTTGTCAGGTCACTTGTGGCCCCACAAGTTCCATCTGGGGTATCTTTATTCTCCTCCCCATGCAATCTTACCACCAGGACCCATCTCAGTGCCCTCACCCCAGGAAGCCTCCTCCCTCCAACTGTACCAGAATCCACCGACCACCGGGTCCTCTCTGGTACTCCCAGTATTCAAAGTGTGGCCCACAGAGCAGCAGCCTGGGCACTGCATGGTGGAGAAGGCAGACTCTCCGCCCCTGCCCCAAATGCACATTTTAACAAGACCCCAGGTGGCCCCAGTGTACCTAGGGGCTCTATCGTTTGTTTCTTCCTGTTGTTAAAGGAAAAGAAAAACTCTCGGGACCCCAATTTTTTCTCGGCAACGGAAAAAATTAAGCTAGAAGCTGAGTCATGCAAGAAGTTGCCTTTCTATTTGTGCCTAAGCAGGTAGCTACAGATAAAAGGCTAACTATCCCCACAGGCAGCTACTCTATGTTCACCTTATGTAAAGCACCGATTTACAGACTGCTAGAGGAAACAGAACTGATTGTTCCTCTTCCTGCTCCCTTTCTCTTGCAACAAGTAGATTCCCATGCCCTTCCTCTTTCCTCTGCAGCCCACTTTTCCCCTCTAAACATTGAGGCCCTCAACATCATCTTTGGAGAATGGCACAGACTACAGACTGTTTCTGTGATTCCGTGTTTCTTCCGCCCTGTCCTTAACCTTGGCAAAATAAACTCAGTTGATTGAGATCTGTCTCAGATACTTTTTGGTTTACACTGTACAATTGAGCCTTGGATGATCATTGGTTTCCTACAGTCCTTGAGCTGTTTGTTAGGCAGTCCCTTTGTCTTTCTGGACAGATTCTAAGTGGAACGTTCATTTGCCCAAACCACCCAAGACTGTCTGAACTGCCTACTGATTTGAGTATAGAGTAGAACTGATGATTTGGAGTCCTTGCCCCCAGCATGATTCATCAGAGGCCCCGTTGAATGGTAGAGGAACGGTCACTATTATCCCAATGGCTCCACGGCCTCTCAGACCCCAGCTTCCCTGGCCTTTGCTTGTGTCCTAAGGTTGCATAAAGGAACACTTGTTTAAGAACACCTGTTCAAGGTCTTCAGGGAAGACCTTGCTGGGAGGTTCATGAAAGAAGTGACACTTTGATTTTTTATGCTGAAAGAACCCAGCCCCAACTCCGGAATTCTCCCCTAGGGCTGCCTCTCTGGCCCCACAGCTCAGGTATCCCAAGTGCACCCAACGCTCAGTGCATTCTTGACGGTAGAGCCCCGCCGAGTCAAAGGGGAAGGCACCTCCTGCAGGCTCTGGAATTTCAGAGCCCTGTCCATAAAAGACTCTATAGGAATCCTGCGGTCTCTGTCAGGCTACTGCCAAGTCCCCAGACATTGTACTTCTCCCATGACCTTTTAAGCAGCTCTCTGTCTTCTTAATCATCCATTTAACATGTGCATCGACCCTCAAAGAAAAACTACATATTTACTCTTTCTCACTTCCTGCGAGAAGGGTGGAGCCCACCACTGCCTGCTCGGCTGCAGTTTCTGTGACTCATTGTGGGAGGGGCCTTTCATCGGGCAGGGAAGGGATTTACCGTCTTTGGAATGCAGGTGTGGGCTGCGCCTCCAGAAGGGCTTGCTGATAAAGGAGAGTTGTGGGAAGGCAAACCTGTTAAGTAACAGCACATCGTGGTGGGTGTGTGTGCATGGTACGTGTGCGTGTGTGTGGTATGGGGGAGGGAGCGTAGTGTTCACGTGATGTTGGAGGGGTATGTGTGTGGTACATGGTGTGTGCATAGTGTGTGGTGTGTGTATGGTGTACCGTGTGTGTGCATGGTGTGTGGTGTGTGTGTGGAGGTGTGTATATGTGTAAAGTATACATGTGTGGCATATGGTGTGTGAGTGTGAATGTTGTACTGTGTGTGTACATGGTGTGTGGTGTGTGTGTGTGTGGTGGGGGTGTATGGGGGTGCATGTGGTATATCTGTGTGTGGTGTGTGTGACATATGAGGGTGTATGGGTGTGTGTGTGTGATGAGGGGTCAGTGTGGTATGAGAGTGCACGTGTGTGTGCTATGTGGTGTGGGGTTGTGTGTGGTGAGTGAGGCATATGGTGTGTGCCTGCTCCTCCTTCAGTCCCTTGGAAGAAAGGGCCTTCTGTGTTCTGGCAGCCTTTGGCAGGGCCAAAGTGCCAGAACATTCTCTCTGTAATGAGTGTCTGCTAGTCTACTTAGGTGCATCCCCAGGCTTGCCCTTGCAGAGAATGTACCTCCTTATGGTGGGTGCAGTTGGTGTCAGTGTGTTTTGCCCCGTTCTCCAAGGCCAGTCCCAAGTTTTCAGGGTCTGGAGGTGGCCTCAAGTCAAGCCAGGGAGGCCTCAGCATGGCCCCAGATAAAGACAAGGGAGTCCTGGGGCCGGGCCGGGCATCTGCACTCACTTACGTGTGCAAGGCCCTTGAACCTTGGTCCATGTCCAGACCAGACCAGCACAACGTCAAGGAGAGTGCAAACACCAGAACTTCCTTTCCCTTCTCTGTTTGAGAGCTGGTGTTGTAGTAGGGTTAGGAGTGAATTCTGGAACTAGTCTTCTGCTTCCCATCTCAGTAGATCCAGAATCTTGAGGCAAGCTAACCTCTCTGTGCCTCAGTTTTGTTCCCCATGAAGTGGACAATAGTAGCATCCACTTCATAGTGTAGTTGTGAGGGTTAAAGGGGCTATGAATAGTAGCTGGCATACAGCAAGCTAACCACTATTCTTTGGGAACTTGAATCAATGTCCTAGAGTGTGGCAGGGATGGGATAAGGGAGGCATTTTAATTCTCCAAAACCTAGGAGACAAAGTTCATCCAAAGATTCTTCTATACTGTTGAAAATAAAAAGACCTCCAGGACACTTCTTCCTGTTCTTGGGGGTACTTTTTTTTTTTTTTTTTTTGAGACGGAGTTTCACTCTTGTTGCCCAGGCTGGAGTGCAATGGCACGATCTCGGCTCACTGCAACCTCCGCCTCCTGGGTTCAAGCCATTCTCCTGCCTCAGCCTCCTAAGTAGCAGGGATTACAGGTGCCTGCCACCACATCTGGCTAATTTTGTATTTTTAGTAGAAACGGGGTTTCTCCGTGTTGGTCAAGCTGATCTCAAACTCCCGACCTCAGGTGATCCGCCTGCCTCGGCCTCCCTGGGATTACAGGTGTGAGCCACCGCACCCAGCTTGGGGATTACATTTTTAGATGGCATGTTAGCAAAGTTCTAATGCTGCTGAAGGAGAAGACATTACCTGAGGGAAAAATAGTAAACCTATGGGCCAGTATTCAGGCTTAAGTATTTTCCATTTTAGAATTAACTCCACGGTCTCTGAAATATAAAAGAATATCAGTCCGGGCGCAGTGGCTCACGCCTGTAATCCCAGCACTTGGGGAGGCCGAGGCAGGTGAATCACTTGAGGTCAGGAGTTCGAGATCAGCCTGGCCAACATGATGAAACCTCATCTTCTACTAAAAATACAGAAATTAGCAGGGCATGGTAGCAGACACCTGTGATACCAGCTACTCGGGAGGTTGAGGCAGGAGAATCGCTTGAACCCGAGAGGCAGGGGAGGCAGAGGTTGCTGTGAGCTGAGATCACTCTACTGCCCTCCAGCCTGGGAGATAGAGCGAGATTCCATCTCAAAAACAAAATAATAAATAAATAAATCCATGTCACTGGAAAATGCAACACTACATTAATCACTTGTGCATCCATTCATTCATTTATTCAACAACCATTCATTTATTAATATGAATTATATTCCAAGTTTTACGTTAGATTGGTATTAAGGCTGTAAGGATGCAAGAGATATATGGCCCTGTCTTACTGTGACCATAAGCAGTCGACAACATTTTACATTATAATAGGGTTAATAAAAGAAGAAATATAGAAGATACCATAACATATTTACAACAGGATTTGTTAACTAGTTTGAAATTATAAAAGCAAATCTTCTAACATCCCCAAACACAAACACGCTATCTGTTGAGAAGTTCGGAAGCACATTCATAACTCAGTTGGGGGTAATTTAGAGGTTTACAGTCAGACAAGCCAAACAATAGAAATCATTTGAGAAAAGGAAAAAACCATATCTCCTCAGGCAAATGATTTCTAGAGGTGGCAACGTAAAACAAAAGAATTCAAAACTAGAATAGCATTCCCTTTCATAAGCACTGTTTACTATAATACCACGTATTCACGTAAACTCAATGGGTACCTCTTGTACCAAGAAAATCTACTGCTTTCATTAAACAAAAAGAACACTCTAGTTCTTTAGAGGAAAGGAATTGTTGTCACATAAAGCCTATTGCCTAGCAACAAAACAGCAACTCATCACCCCTTTCTTCCAGCCATAGACACACCCTCACCCTCTTGCCTGCTCATTCCTCTTGACTCCAGAATTCTTTTAATAGTATCTGTGGTTGGAATAACTGAATTTTAAGTTTTAAACACCAGTCAGTATAAAGTCCTGCCAAGTGCTAAGCATTTAATCCTATAGTCACAGCCTCTGAAATGGCCGCATTATAAAACAAGAAAACCACGGGGCTGGGTTTCCTTTCCTCTTCTTTTTCCAATCCTGAAAACCTCACAGGCAGTGTCCCGAGACACTTTCCACCAGGAGCACCGGATGGTCCTTCTCCGGCTTTCATGCTTAGTGTGAAGATGGAATCATGCAACACGGCACTTCTTTTCAGAGTCTAAACCCATTGTAAAAACCCACGTCCGTTTCAATGCCAGATTCATTTCATTGCCTATTGCTAAACCAAAATGAGCAACTCATCTCACTTTCAAATGTTATGTCTAACAGAACCATGGGCCGCGATGTTTGGAAGTGAGTTGCTAACCAACATTCTATAGAACAGTGTATTCAGTGATATGACTCACAGATAAATTACTTCACCCTCGTGGACCTCAAACTGGGTGTGCCACTTGCTGTAGATTGACTCAGTGCTTAACCCTTCCAAGTACGGGGAAATTCTCACCAGTCTTCTTTCTCCATAAAGTCTCAAACATTTCTGAGTGGTGCCAAGGGTGTCTATAGAAGGCAGAAACACGGAAAACGGCAGGACATAGGGGACTGCTGCCTCTTAGAGTATGATTTGCTGTTCCTCAATACTGTATGTTGCAACCATCAACAGGGGCAGTGATTCTAGGGAAATGCAAATTTCACCTGTTCCACAATTAGACATAAAAACAGGAATAACTCTTTCATCTCTAGTGATATGGGCAGATTTATACTCTAGAGTTCAATATTTCGTGAGATTAAACACTTCATCCTGTCCCGTGTGCCACCCTTTTGGAAACAGGCTTTTAAAGTGAGGTTCTCTTTGTCAGCATTCCAAGGTCTCAAACCCCTAATGCCAGCTGAAGGCCTGAATAGGAAGGAGAGGTCTGTGTACTCTACTCTGAGTATGTTCCGCCTAAATGTTCGTACGTATTCTCTTGCACAAATGAACAGGGACCTCACTGTGACGTTAGTGTGAATATTCAGTGGCAGTCATCAAGGACAGATTCCACATTCCCCCATTTCTTTGTGATTTGATGATCTCTCGGTTTTTTTTTTTTTTTTTTTTTTTTTTTTTGAGACAGAGTCTCGCTCTGCTGCCCAGGCTGGAGTGCAGTGGCGTGATCTTGGCTCACTGCAAGCTCCGCCTCCCGGGTTCACGCCATTCTCCTGCCTCAGCCTCCCGAGTAGCTGGGACTACAGGCGCCCGCCACCTCGCCCGGCTAGTTTTTTTGTATTTTTTAGTAGAGACGGGGTTTCACTGTGTCAGCCAGGATGGTCTCGATCTCCTGACCTCGTGATCCGCCCGTCTCGGCCTCCCAAAGTGCTGGGATTACAGGCTTGAGCCACCGCGCCCGGCCTATTTTTTTTTTTTTTTTTTTTTTTTTTGAGATGGAGTCTGGCTCTATCGCCCAGGCTGGAGTGCAGTGGCAAGATCTTGGCTCACTGCAAGCTCCGCCTCCCGGGTTCACGCCATTCTCCTGCCTCAGCCTCCCGAGAAGCTGGGACTATAGGCGCCCGCCACCACGCCTGGCTAATTTTGTGTGTGTGTGTGTGTATTTTTAGTAGAGACGGAGTTTCATCGTGTTAGCCAGGATGGTCTCGATCTCCCGACCTCGTGATCTGCCCACCTCGGCCTCCCAAAGTGCTGGGATTACAGGCATGAGTCTTGCTCTGTCGCCCAGGCTGGAGTGCAGTGGCGTGATCTCGGCTCACTGCAAGCTCTGCCTCCCTGGTTCACGCCATTCTCCTGCCTCAGCCTCCTGAGTAGCTGGGACTACAGGCGCCCGCCACCATGGCCGGCTAATTTTTGTATTTTTTTTTTTTTTTTTTTTTTAGTAGAGACGGGTTTCACCATGTTAGCCAGAATGGTCTTGATCTCCTGACCTCGTGATCTGCCCACCTGGGCTTCCCAAAGTGCTGGGATTACAGGCATAAGCCACTGCACCCGGCCGGCATGGCATAGTCTTAATACTGTTAATAGAGGGGTTATGGTTTCTGCAAGAATTAAGAAGAACCTAGAGTCAGAAGCCGACCCGAGAAACTAGAAAAGTTGTTTTAAGAGATACCTTCACTTCATCACCTAAGCCCCCAGATCGTTGACTGTGCCCCAGACCCCACCGTGAAGTGAGGCTTTTCCTCCTGGAACATGTTCTCAGGCCAGCTCAGAGGTGCTGGGGGTGGAAGGGCATTGCCTTGGAGACACCTTGACTCTTTATTCTTCCTTCTGGATGACCTCAGGCAAGTTTCTTCAGGTCTCTTACTCTCAGGTTTCTTTTCTATAAAAATTAAGATCGTAACAGTCCCTATCTCTATTTGCACAGGTTAAGTAAATAACACTGATAACATTCTTAATACCGTGTCTGACATGTGGTAAGTGCTCAGGAAACATTGGTCGTGATTAATAAGAAGTGAAACGGCCGAGCGCCGTGGCTCACGCCTGTAATCCCAGCACTTTGGGAGGCCAAGGCAGGCAGATCACGAGGTCAGGAGTTCAAGACCAGCCTGGCCAAGATAGTGAAACCCCGTCTCTACTAAAAACTACAAAAATTAGCCAGTTGTGGTGGCAGGCGCCTATAATCCCAACTGCTCGGGAGGCTGAGGCAGAAGATGTGCTTGGACCTGGGCGGCAGAGGTTGCAGTGAGCTGAGATTGCTCCCCTGCACTCCAGCCTGGGCGACAGAGTGAGACTCCATCTCAAAAAATAATAATAATCATTTAAAAAAAAAAGAAGCGAACCATAGTTTGGAATTATTGGGTGAAACCTGGGCTTTGAGAATAGGAGTGCTAGCCAGTTTGGATTGTGTGTTAGTTTACTCAGGCCGTCATAACACAATTCCACAGACTGGTGGCTGAAAAAACAGAAATTGATGTTCTCATCACTCTGTCAAATAGAAGTCTGAGATTAAGGTGTCGGCAAGGTTGGTTTCTTTTGAGGTCTCTCACTTCGGCTTGCAGATGACCGTCTTCCGCCTGTGTCTTCACATGCCTGCACCCATCTGTCCAGATTTCCTCTTCTAAACACACGAGCCATATTGGATTAGAGCACAACTAATGACCTAATTTTAATTTAATTACCTGTTTAAAGACCCTATTTCCGCATACAGTCACATTCCTAGGTACTGGGGAAATTAGGATTTCAATAGAGGAATTTTTTTTTTTTTTTTTTTTTTTTTGGTGGGAAACACAATTCAACCTCTAAGAATTCGGAAAATCTATCTACTTAGCTCGGGCCTTTTCCAGAAAATGAGATGGGGCCAGGTGCAGTAGCTCACGCCTGTAATCCCAGCACTTTGGGAGGCTGAGGAGGGCGGATCACCTGAGGTCAGAAGTTCAAGACCAGCCTGGCCAACATGGTGAAACCCTGTCTGTACTAAAAATACAAAATTAGCCGGGTGTGGTGGTGCATGCCTGTAATCCCAGCTACTCGGGAGGCTGAGATGGGAGAATTGCTTGAACCCGAGAAGCAGAGGTTGTAGTGAGCTGAGATAGCACCATTGCACTCCAGCCTGGGCAACAGAGCGAAATTCTATCTGGAAAAAAAAAAAAAAAAAAAAAAAGAGGAAAGAAAGAAAATGAGATGGGCTTTGAAGATACCAGGTAAAGGCATGTTCTACGCCCTGCCCTACCCACCACCAACTCCACTCAAGCTTGGCCCACGAGGGGGCCCGCTGGCTGCTAGCACAGGCTGCCACATTGAAAGGGCTTCTTCTAACACCGCCCAGCTACAAAAAATGCACAGCCCCATGGATTATGTGCTAAATGTTATCTCCTCAAATTCCTATGTTGAAATCCTAACACCCAATACTTCAGAATGTGGCCTTATTTGGATTGGGATAGGGTCTATACAGAGGCGGTCAAGCTTAAAATGAGGTCAGTAGAGTGGGCTCTAATCCAAAACGGCTGGTGTCATAAAAGGGGAAATGTGGGCCCAGAAACATACATAGAGGGAGAGAATGAGAAGACAATGAAAGAGCAGCCATCCACGGGGCAGAGAGGCCTGGGACAGATCCTTCCCTCAGACTGCAAGAGGAACCAGCCCCGTCCACACCTCGATCTTCTTTTTAAAAAAAAACAGAGACAGAGTCTAGCTATGTTTTCCTGGCTGGTCTCAAACTCCTGGCCTCAAGTGATTCTCCCTCCTTGGCCTCCCAAAGTGCTGGGATTATAGGTGTGAGCCACTGCACCCAGCAGATCCCAGGCTTCTACCTCCTAGAAGATGAGAAAATACATTTCTATTGTTTCAGCCACCTGGTCTGTGGTACTTTGTTATGGTGGCCCTAGCAAACAAACACACCGTGCTTTCGTCATGTATTTGACAATCATTTATTCAGTTTATCTGGTATGTTGGGCCTGAAGACACAATGAATAATAACATACGTTTCCTGCCTTTGAGAAGCTTGTAGGCTTTGTGGAGGAACAATTACATTTAAAAAATCATTTGGGTTCAATGTGGCTGGCATTCCATCTTCCTATAAGTTGGGAAATACATTTTCAGCTATTATTTTAATTTTGCAGCAAAACACTGACTTTTGCTAAGAAGGAGCCACTCTTTGTGGGATTGGGGGACATTAGGCCTCCCTCAAGTCTCCTGTCCAAGTCATCTAGCTCCTAATCCAATTCAATTGCCCCTTAATATTTCCTCTGCACAGGATCAGAGCATCTTGGGGAAGGCAAATCGGATCTTACCACAGCTCAACCCATGTCCTCTCTGGCTTAAAGCACTTCAGTGACTTCCCATTTTCCAAGGATAAGTCAAATTCCATAACCCCTATGCACTGGCACGGTCTCCAGCCTCTGCCCCACTGGTTTTGCGTCCCACCCCAGAAACTTTGGCTTCTCTTGTGCCTGCATCGCTCTTCCCTCCTCTGTTGCCCTGGTTCATCTACCATCCTCCAGATCTTAGTTTATTCATCATTTCTTCTAGGGAGCTTCCCTTGAGGACCCAGCTTAAAGCAAATCTCCCTTATAATAACTCTAGCACCATGTACAACAAATACATCTTCTTATCACAGCTGAAATGTTTTGACTGTTTATGTATTGGTTTGATAACTCTAAGCTCCACAATGGCATGTCTGTATTCATACACTAAAATATCCTTAGTGCTTGGACACATGGTGAGAACTCGATAAATACTGGTTAAGTGAATCGATGAGTAAATGAGTGAATGGGTCAATACTGATCCTTAGAATTTCCACCTGGGGAAGCAGTTAAGTATTTGAAAACCAGGGCCAGGTGTAGTGGCTCACGCCTGTGGTCTCTGACTTTGGGAGGCTGAGGTGGGTGGATCACTTGAGCGTTCAAAACCAGCTTGGGCAACATGGAGTAGAGTAAGTAGAGTAAGTCCCTGTCTCTACTAAAAATACAAAAAAATTAGCCAGGCATGATAGTGCATACCTGCAGTCCCAGCTACCTGGGGAGGCTGAGGAGGGAGGATCATTTGAGCCCAGGAGGTCGAGGCTGCAGTGAGCTAAGATTGTGCTGCTGCATTCCAACCTGGGCGACAGATGGAGACCCTGTCTAAACAAACAAATAAACAAACAACAACAAAAAAACAAAACCAGAAAAGAAAAACAGTAAACTATTAGTGAATACAGGAAAGTGGATACACATTTGAGTGCTATTGTGCCAACAAATTTTTTGCAAAGTTATTTGTCATTGAGAAGCTTATTTTATCTGTGAAAATTAAATTTCTCCTATCACACTTTCAATATATTTCTCAAATATTTACTTAACATTCTATTCACTACAAAATCTCTCATTCCACTTTCAGAGATTTTTTTTTTTTTTTTTGAGACGGAGCCTCGCTCTGTCACCCAGGCTGGAGTGCAGTGGCCAGATCTCAGCTCACTGCAAGCTCCACCTCCCGGGTTCACGCCATTCTCCTGGCTCAGCCTCCCGAGTAGCTGGGACTACAGGCGCCCGCCACCACGACCGGCTAATTTTTTTTTTGTATTTTAGTAGAGACGGGGTTTCACCGTGTTAGCCAGGATGGTCTTGATCTCCTGACCTCGTGATCCGCCCGTCTCGGGCTCCCAAAGTGCTGGGATTACAGGCTTGAGCCACCGTGCCCAGCCTTTTTTTTTTTTTTTTTTTTTTTTTTTTAAGAGACAGGGTCTCGCTCTGTCACCTAGGCTGGTGTGCAGTAGTGTGATCATAGCTCACTGCAGCCTTGAATTCCTGGGCTCAAGTAATCTTCCCTCCTCAGCCTCCCATAGAAAATTTTTGAGTAACTCTAATCTATTTTTTTTAAACAACTGAACACCAGTTGACTCTTGACAAACTACCAGATTTCATTGCTGTACTAAGAATTTGCTAGACCTTCTGGATTTAATTGAATATTGAATGAGTTTTAAGGAACCGTAGGGCAAAGGTGCACCTGCTTCATAGTTGATCTACGAAATGTTTAATGGGTTGTACTAGTGTGCAGAGGATTATGAGTCCAGAGGCCCAGCCCCGCAGGAGGTCATAATCCACCATGGTGCATATAAATGTAAACAAACATTACAGGGCAGCAAGATACGTGCTACCAGCGGAATGTGCAAAATGCTATCACCTTCACACAGCCCACGGAAAATATAAGACTCTTACACCGTGACTCCAACTCTCCACATTTCAATATGTGTTATGATTTGAGGAGGAAATATACTGAATAGAACAAGACTTAATTGCCTTGATAGTCCACTAACAGAACAATTAATTTCATAGTTGTCCTTCTTTACCTTTTAGAAAGAGGGAGCTAACATGTTTCCTTATGTTGTTAGCGTCTGTAAAAAAATCAGTTCCTCTCTTCTTGTCATCACTTTGTCCTTGTCTCCGTCTTCTGTTCACCACTGCCTCCCTGCAATGTATCACTATTTTTTAACTTTGTGGTTGGTCTTTTGGCACTGGGCTCCCTAAGGGAGATGAATTAATATTTCCTAAATCCCCTGACTTTTGCGTGAATTCTTGATCTCTGGCTTTTATAGAAATAGAAAATAAGCCATTGAAGAGTTTGGAGTAAATGGGGAAGTCAGAATCCTAATTTACGGGCTCAACCTTTCACTTAGGTTTGGGGTGTATGTAATAAAGCTCTCTACAAACGATGTGGAAACTGAAACAGGAAATGAAAATGTTACCCATTTAGTGCAAATGCTCTGTTAGCCACAAGCATAATTTATCATTAAGTGCTTCTCCTCTAATGCTACTGGGTATAATTGTTGTGTTGAGTCAGAATGTTTTCAGCTAATATACTTTTTAATCCATAAGCCCCAATTAGGTTTTGAAAATATTGACAAGTATAGCTATTATAAAGTATCTGCATTCATGATTTACAGAAAGTAGAGTTTCTTTTTCTTTTTCTTTTCTTTTCTTTTTTTTTTTTTGAGACAGGGTCTCACTCTGTCACCCAGGCTGGAGTGCGGTGGTGTGATCTCGGCTCCCTGCAGCCTCTACCTGCCAGGCTCAAGTGATCCTCCCACCTCAGCCTCCCAAGTAGTGGAGACGATAGGCACACACCACCAAACCTGACTAATTTTTGTATTTTTCGTAGAGATGGGATCTCTCTGTGTTGCCCAGGATGGTCTTGAACTCCTGGGCTCAAGTGATCCTCTCGCCTTGGCCTCCCAAAGTGCTGGGATTACAGGCATGAACCACCGCACCCAGCCAAAAGTGGAGTTTCTTGTATGTAATTAGCAAACAAAAGATGTTCCTTCTAGCAGTAGAGGCAGCTATGCCTCTGCCTGGTGACCTACGTGACCTGCAGGTGAGAGGAGAGCCTCTTTCCTTACTAGTTCTCTGTTTCCTGGACCTCAGCAAGACTGTTTAGCCAATCACATGTAGAGTTATGTGATAAGCCAAATGGTCATTCATTCACTCATCCAATCATTCATTCATTCAGCTAATATTTATTGAGTGCCTTCAGTGTGCCAGGTAAAGTGGGTGCCCATAGAGTGTATGTTCTAACAAGCAAAAATACCATAAATGTATGAACAAATTGCTGTGTACTCTAACGTTGGGTAGAATTAAGTGTTTTGAAGACGTTGGAGCAGAAGAAAGGGTTGGAGTTGATGAGAGCACTGTTTCAAATAGGGTGAGCAAGGAAGGCTTTCTGAGGAAGCCGCATTTAACAGATCCCTGAAGGAATTGAGAGAGAGCCATTAAATACCCCAGGGGAAGCGTGTCCCAACAGGGGGAGGAGCAAATGCCAAGGCACTAAGATGAGCGTATGTCCAAGATTCAATGTCTGGACAGTTTTTCTTTCGTATCTTAATTGAATTGAAACCGCCTTCGAAAAGATTGAAACAATGAGAAAATTATGACAGTGCAAGAGATCTGTTGATCTAACCAACTCCATCTTGCCTTTAACCTCCAAACTGCCTTTGGTCATTCCCGGGTTTGGGTCAAGCTAACACATTTAGTTTATGGTTTAAATGATAATGCCCCTTCCCCAAAACTAAACCACCCTTGTAAAAGTAACCACCAGGTTAGGAGGATGAGAGGGGCCTGAACTCTGCTAAAATGTAAGCATAGTTAAATGACTACCAGCCGCCCTTGCTGCCACCAGCATGGAGACTTTGTACCGAGTCCTATTCTTAGTGCTCGAATGTCCCAACCTGAAGCTGAAGAAGCCGCCCTGGCTGCACGTGGCGTCGGCCATGATTGTGTATGCTCTAGTGGTGGTGTCTTACTTCCTGGTCACTGGAGGAATAATTTATGATGTTATTGTTGAACCTCCAAGTGTTGGCTCTATGACCGATGAACACGGGCATCAGAGCCCAGTAGCTTTCTTGGCCTACAGAGTAAATGAACAATATATTATGCAAGGACTTGCATCCAGCTTCCTGTTTACAATGGGAGGTTTAGGTTTCATATTCCTGGACTGATCGAATGCACCAAATATCCCAAAACTCAGTAGATTTCTTCTTCTATTCATTGGATTCATTTGTGTCCTATTGAGTTTTTTCATGACTAGAGTATTCATGAGAATGAAACTGCCGGGCTATCTGATGGGTTAGAGTGCCTTTGAGAAGAACTCATTGGGTATTGGATTTGCTCCTGTCAATGAAGTTTAAAGACTGTCCAATTCTCTAATATGAAATGTGGAAAAGAATGAAGAGCAGCAGTAAAAGAAATACCTAGTGAAAAAACAGGAAGCGTATTGAAGCTTGGACTAGAGTTCCTTCTTGGTATTAAAGAGGCAAGTTTATCACAGTCTTTTTTTTTCCTGCTGACCTATTGCTGTACCAACGATGTTGAGTAGCATTTTCTTCTTAGTTTTTCATTTCTTAAAGAAAAGATGCTCCATATTTACAATGATAATATCAAATAAAGGGATTATTTTTTACAACCCCCTTAACACTTTTTGGAGATGATGTTTCTGATGTTCAGAAATTAACATAAAATCAAGAAGCAAGATTCCATAAGCTGAGAACTCTGGACAGCTGACCAGGTTTACCTATGGTGTTTTGCCTTTAACTAGAGTGTGTGATGGTAGATTATTTCAGATATGTATGTAAGACCGCTTCCTGAACAATAAGATGTATGAAAGGAGCAGAAATAAATACTTTTTCTAATTAAAAAAAAAAATGACTCCCAGCCATTATTCCGGAGGTCACACGATCTGCAACTTCCCTATTACTCCTATAAATGACATCACTATTGTAGAACCTGAGACTGGCCCTTTGAGATGTCTTTTCAGGCTTTTGCATTGCTGACTACCAGATGGCCCCAGCCAGACCAGCAACTCCTCTGGGGGTCCACCCTGAAGTGGACTTAGCACAAGACGGCTGTTCTCCACTCCCCTGTGATTGCATCCCCAGCCAATCAGCATTCTCCCTTCCTTAGCTCCCTGCCCACTAAACTGTACTTGCCTCCAAACTGTACTAGCTTCCGAATTTCTGGGGAGATTGAGTAGTGTCTCTTTTTCCATGTGGCATGGCCAGTCTCAAATCAATTAAACTCTTTCTTTACTGCAATGCCATGGTCTCAATGGATTAATTTTGTCTGTGCAGCAGACAGGAAGAACCTGTCAGGTGATTGCAAAACCAGGAGCAACACATTCAAAGTTAATCTCTCAAGTGAGATCTACGATTTTCAAACTTTGGTGTTGCTCAGTGATTCATTAGAGTTATCAGAGCTCAATACAAATTTGTTAATCTGGAAAGATTTAAGACATTTATTTCCTACTCTTTTATACTTTCTAGTAGCTAGTATGTATGTATGGAGCAGGGTAGGGGATTCAGACAAGTACAGGACAATAAAAGGGAACAAAAATTACAGGGTGAAAATATTCACCCTGGCCAGGCACAGTGGCTCACACCGGTAATCTCAGCACTTCGGGAGGCCGAGGTGGGAGGATCACTTGAGCCTAGGAGTTCGAGACCAGTCTGGGCAACATGGTGAAACCCCATCTCTACTAAAAATACAAAATTATCTAGGCGTGGTGGTGGGCACCTGTAATCCCGGTTACTTGGGAGGCTGAGGCAGGAGAATTGTTTGAACCCAGGAGGTAGAGGTTGCAGTGAGCTAAGATCGCACATTGCACTCCAGCCTGGGCAACAAGGGCAAAACTCTGTCTTAAAAAAAAAAAAGAAACTTGCTTTTCTACCTCAGATCACCAGCTTGTCATAGTTTATTCCCTTCCCTTTATCTGGGCTCTGATCTCTCCCACATCAGAAGAAAGACTTTAGGTACTCTCCTTACTACCCTCAAAGAATGTGAGCTATTTATTCTCTGACCTCATCACACTTTGTACCTCTCTCTGGTTATCTATGTGCATCTTATCCATTGCCCTCACTGGCTTTGCTGGAAAGTTTAAATTTAATAATAAAACTACTTTTCTTTTTTTTTTTTTTTTTTTTTTTGAGATGGAGTCTTGCTCTGTCACCAGGCTGGAGTAGAGTGGCACGATCTCGGCTCACTACAACCTCTGCCTCCCGGGTTCAAGAGATTCCCCTGCCTCAGCCTCCCGAGTAGCTGGGATTACAGGCTTGCGCCACTATGCCCAGCTAATTTTTTCTATTTTAGCAGAGATGGGGGTTTCACCATGTTGGCCAGGATGGTCTCAATCTCCTGACCTTGTGATCTGCCCACCTCGGCCTCCCAAAGTGCTGGGATTACAGGCATGAGCCACCGCGCCGGGTCAAACTACTCATGTTTTGCAGTGTGTCTGTGTTGATCTGCTACAATGATGTCTGTCCCTTAGACCTGTGATTTCTGGATAAAATTCCATCACTATCTTCTTTCCTAAAAACCTGCATCCCACTTTGGTGTGTCACCTTAAAACAATTTCTCTATAAACCTCAAGTAAATGATGATTAGTGTCTACTATGGAAGGATTTGTCTTGTTTAAAGTCTAATGAGGGCATATGCTGGGTCTGAGTTTGCTCTTAAGAAGAGGAAACTCACTGGGCGTGGTGGTTCATGCCTGTAATCCCAGCACTCTGGGAGGCTGAGGTGGCCTCATCATTTGAGGTCAGGAGTTTGAAACTAGCCTGACCAACATGGTGAAACCCTGTCTCTACTAAAAAAAAAAAAAGAAAAAATTAGCTGGGAGTGGTGGCACATGCCTGTAGTTCCAGCTACATAGGAGTCTAAGGCAAGAGAATCTCTTGAACCCAGGAGACAGAGGTTGCAGTGAGTCGAGATCGTGTCACTGCACTCCAGCCTGGGTGACAGAGCAAAACTCCGTCTCAAATAAATAAATAAATAAATAAATGAAATGTATTATAAAAAGAAGAAGAAACTCTTCAATATAACACATAGGGTCAGAAAAATGAAAAAGAAAAATAAAGAAGCAAATAAAGAAGAAGAGGAAATCCCTCAAAATAGAAGCATACATTTTTGGATGTTCATAAAATATGCAGAGGAGAAAGGAGGCCAAGTTTGATCCCACTGCAGATGAATACTAAACCTTAGACATATTCCCTTCTTTCTAATAGTAATTAAAAGGTTTAGTTTTGTTTTTTACGTTGTCTAAATGAAAATCAAAACAAAGCAAAGCTGTGACAGTACTTTGTAAACTTGGATGGGCTTTGGAAATGTATCTTCAAGGGTTGGCAACAATGAGACATAAATATTAATAGCTGGCACTTGTATCATGTTCTTCTTTGATAGGGCAGATTTTATCGGCCCCACTTTGAGAGAAAGCTGTGGTCACTGAGGTCACCCAGCTTGTCAAAGGTAGAGTTCTGTTTCAGACGCAGGTCTCTGATTCCAAATGCTTGGCTGCGTCTGCCACCCACCCTCTTTCCACAGGAGAATCTGGTTCTCCACAGAAACCAGGAAGGCCTGCAGAGCCGGAGGGCATGCTCTGGTTGCCGTCTTTCATTCCAGCCTGAAACAGATCCTTTTGGAAGGACTCTTGGCTCTTCTGGCCTCTGTCTTCCAAGCCCTTACACACAGACGCACACATACGTACACGCACATACGCACACGCGCACACACCCACACACCCACACACAGCCTTAGAGAACAGAGCAGGGTGTGGAGTCTCTGCCTGTTCCACCGTCACATTTCCACAGAGCCAGCCAGGATTCTGTGGTGTGGGAGTGGGAACCAGGATCTTCCTGCCACCCAGGCAAGAATGGGCAGCGCCACGTAGTCACCTCAGCAATTCTCGCGATGCAGGGGATGGATGGGGCCTCCAGGGCTTGTCGGCCACCGCTTCCCCCTCCCTCTGGAAAAGCTCCTTAGCTCCAGTGTTCTGCCAGCCGGCCAGTTTAGTACATACCTATTAGAGGAAATGGTGACTAACGTTTATTTATTGAGCATCTGCTATGTTCAACACACAATATTAATTATTGTTTTATTTATTAATTGGATTAATGTTATTAATTATGATTTTGATTTGTTTTAATAAATGTATTAGTTTATTGTATTATTGTTATGATAACATTTCCTGGGCACTCTCCAGGTGCATGAATTGACTCTAATGAGTAGCACAGTGACTCTGGGTGTTGTGGTTATTTTACAGACGGGAAAGGACAGATTGCTTGGGAATCTTGCTCCAGTTTATACAAAGGGTGAGTGGCAAACCCAGGTCTGTCTCATTCCAAAACCACTGAATGGTAGGCTGTGAAGGATGAAGACCTGTCGTGAAGGATGCAGACCTGTGTACAGCTAACTCTAATAGCAGGTGTTATGGGGTGAATTTTGTCCCCCAGAAATATATGTTGAGGTCCTAACCCCCAGTACCTCCTAATGTGACCTTATTTGGAAATACGATCATTGCAAATGTAATTAGTTTGAGGTCACATTGGAGTAGTGTGGGCTCTTAATCCAATAGGACTGGTGCTCCCCTAA
This sequence comes from Macaca mulatta, assembly GCF_049350105.2. Lineage (NCBI taxonomy): Eukaryota > Metazoa > Chordata > Mammalia > Primates > Cercopithecidae > Macaca > Macaca mulatta. The sequence goes on along the minus strand of NC_133409.1, from coordinate 77,704,879 downwards.
GGACAGAAGAGACACAGAGGGAAGATGAGGCTGTGACCACAGAGGCAGGGATGACAGTGATGCTGCCACAAGCCAAGCAATGCCTGGGGCCAACAGAAGCTGAAGAAGGCAAGGAAGCATCCTGCCCTGTGGATTTCAGAGGGAGACTTCCAGCCTCCAGAGCTGAGAGACAATACATTTCTGTTGTTTTCAGCCACCAAGTTTGTGGTCCCTTGTGACAGCAGCCCTAGGAACCTGGCACAGCTGGCAAGGGAGCAGTGAGCGAGTGAGCAGAACTTGAAGTTAGGGGAGTGGCTAAAACAGAATGGGAAGGTCTGGTCTGCTGCCTTTGCACTGGGTGTTAAAGGATAAGTAGGGTTGAGGAAGTAGAGAGGTGGGCTGCAGGAAAGTACAAGTCCAGGAGCAGCAGCAGGGCGACTGCGATCAGCCTGGGAGAGAGGAGAAGCCCGCATGACCGCAGCGTAGGAGAGAAGAGGGTAGTGGGTACACTGGCGGTGGGGAACGGATTCTGGAGGGCTATGGATCCTCCACACAGGACTCTGGGATGCAGCCATCAGCTGTCTGCTCCCCAGCACTGCCTGCGCCCCTGCTCAATGAGTCAGGCCTCCTCGGACCCAAGTTGTTTCCCCTGGGCTCAAGACCCATCTTGCCTGAAGCAGCCATCCCCTTGCTATGTTAGCCACGATGTGTACCCTTTTCTGCCTCAATTTCTTTTTTTCTTTTTCTTTCTTTCTTTTTTTTTTTTTTTTTTGAGACAGAGTCTCACTCTATTGCCAGGCTGGAGTGCAATGGCACAATCTCGGCTCACTGCAACCTCCACCTCCCGGGTTCAAGTGATTCTCCTGCCTCAGCCTCCCAAGTAGCTGGGATTACAGGCATGTGCCACCACGCCCGGCTAATTTTGTATTTTTAGTAGAGACGGAGTTTCTCCATGTTGGTCAGGCTGGTCTCCAATTCCTGACTTCAGGTGACCTGCCCGCCTCAGCCTCCCAAAGTGCTGGGATTACAGGTGTAAGCCACTGTGCCCGGCCTGCCTCAATTTTTATAAAGCATCACCTGCCTTATAAAAGCAGATGTAGCAGCCTGGTCCTGTGGTGGAAGGACCCTCCTCTTCTTTTTCACCTCTCACAGGATCTGGAGTCCTTTCCCTGACTTGGAGGGGCTTGGGCCCTAGGATCTTCCCTGAGTCTAGTCAGCTCCTCCCTGCCCTGCATCCTCCTGCCCTGTGCGACCCTTTCAATGCCCCACCCGTCCCTGCCCCCTGCTGCTGAGCCTCCCAGACCCCAGTCTGCCCTGGCCATGCCCTCTGCACACTGTGCTCGGCCTTCCCAGCTTCACGGATGGGCATGGTTCCAGGTCCCAGCTTCTCCCTGACTGCCCAGCCTGCCCAGGCTTCCTTGGCTCCAGCCGGCCCTGTCCTGAGCTACGTCGCTGAAGGTTTGGGAGCAGGAGCGTGCTGTAATCCAAACCACAGCTCTCGTTTCTCAGTCAATGCTGAACTAAAAAATAAGCCATGTGGAAGCGTTGCCTGGCACGAATGATGTGCTTAATGACGATCCGTTGGTCGAATGAATGGATAAAGGGGCAAACGTGAAGATTGTTGTAACTGTCCAGGGCGGAGGAACTGAGCTTCTCAATATAGCCTTATCTCATTTCACACCCAGCCAGCAGTAGGACAAGGTGGAGTGGGGCCTGGGAGGTGAGGCTCTGTGATGCAGGAGAGCAGTGAGGGCTTTGCCAGTCAGCTGTCTAGGGGCAGCCCTGGCTCCGCCAACTCTGGCCACACACCTTGGGTAGGCCACTTAACTTCTGAGCCCCTGCTTCCTCCTTCATGGGGAGGAGATATTAGTATCCACCTCTCAGAGCAACCTGAGCCAGTAAATATGGAACAGGTGATTTTTACGGTTTGTGGTGATCTGCATCCAGGAGGTTGGTCAATAGGTGGTAGGACCCCCACATCCTCGATTCTAATTCCTTGGAGAAGGAATCAGAAGAGCAAACGCCACCCAAGTTCTCAAGGGTCTGGGCATCTGCGGAAAGAAGGTACCCAGGCCGGGCGCGGTGGCTCAAGCCTGTAATCCCAGCACTTTGGGAGGCCGAGACGGGCGGATCACGAGGTCAGGAGATCGAGACCATCCTGGCTAACACAGTGAAACCCCGTCTCTACTAAAAATACAAAAAATTAGCCGGGCATGGTGGCGGCGCCTGTAGTCCCAGCTACTCGGGAGGCTGAGGCAGGAGAATGGCGTGAACCCGGGAGGCGGAGCTTGCAGTGAGCTGAGATCCGGCCACTGCACTCCAGCCTGGGCGACAGAGCGAGACTCTGCCTCAAAAAAAAAAAAAAAAAAAAAAAAAAGAAGGTACCTGGCAAGCACCCAGGTGAGGGAGAGAACAAAGCTCCAATAATCAGGACCATCCAGTGTGCTTAATTAGTAAGAATAAATAATGCATGGCTGGGAAAACAGACTAGTTACATTTCTGACCAGATCCAGGGAGCAAGCTGAGAACAAGAAGTCGCACAAAGCCAAAGCCGGGCCACCCTGACACGTGTCCAGTGCTGCAGCCCAAGGCTGTTGGGTCCAGATCGGCCCTTGGGGCTAGCAGAGGGTTCAGGTGGACTGAGTTGGCTCTAGCTACGGGGGGAGAGGGCTCTGGAGGCTGGGAAGGAGGAAATGGATATAAAAGTGGAACTGTCAGGGATTAGAACAGAGGATGTGGTGGGAGAGAGAGGAAAGAAGCTGAGAACAATGCAGAAATTAGGAACCAGTGAACGCCAAGCAGGTACTTGAGAGCCTTCAGGGGTGAACTGACCATGGGTCCTGCCTGGCAGAAGCCTTGGAATGGAAACAAGGATTCTTGTACGACTCCCTGAGTGGCTGGGGGTGTGCAGATGGCAAGGCCATGCTGCCCGGTTACTCACACGACAGGCAAGCCAGGCCATGGTCCTGACTGTGTGCCTAGCTCCTTGAGCAACAAATGAGTCCTTCCCAGATGACAGAGCATTCACTTTTCCACAGATTGATTGATTGATTGATTGAGATGGAGTCTCGCTCTGTCGCCCAGGCTGGAGTGCAGGGGCGCGATCTCAGCTCACTGCAAGCTCCACCTCCCAGGTTCACGCCATTCTCCTGCCTCAGCCTCCTGAGTAGCTGGGACTACAGGTGCCCACCACCGCACCCGAATAATTTTTTGTATTTTTAGTAGAGACGGGGTTTCACCGTGTTAGCCAGGATGGTCTCGATCTCCTGACCTCGTGATCCACCCGCCTCGGCCTCCCAGAGTGCTGGGATGACAGGCGTGAGCCAGCGCACCCGGCTGAGATTTATGTTTTAAATAATCACAATAAGTTTAAAAATAGAGATGACGGGTCCCACCATGTTGCCCAGGCTGGCCTCGAACTCCCGGGCTCAGGCGATCCTCCTGCCTCAGGCTCCCAAAGTGCTGAGATTACAGGCGTGAGCCACTGCACCTGGCCAAAACGATCATGATAATTATAACTCAGTAGAAATGAAACATCAGTCTGAATTATATAACAAAAACTTACTTTTAAAGAATGCTAGCTGGGCGTGGCGGCTCACGCCTGTAATCCCAGCACTTTGGGAGGCTGAGGTGGGTAGATCACTTGAGGTCGGGAGTTCCAGACCAGCCTGACCAACACGGTGAAACCCCATCTCTATTTTTAAAAAATACAAAAATTAGCTGTGTGTGGTGACGTACACCTGTAATCTCAGCTACTCAGAATGGCTGAGGCAGGAGAATCACTTAAACCTGGGAAGCGGAGGTTGCAGTGAGTGGAAATCATGCCACTGCACTCCAGCCTGGGCAACAAAGTGAGACTCCATCTCAAAAAAATAAATGAAATAAAGAATGCTTCACATTTAACAATCAAACAATAAGCATCATACGAAGAGACAAAAGTTAAGGTGAAATATTTAGTGGAGCGGCTCCTGCAGGGATCTTCATGAGATTCATTTGCTTACAGTGGAATCTCAGGAAGATCCATGGTGGAAAAAGAGGAACAATGAGGAGAAAATGTGCCCCATCAGAGGTTAGTATCTACTGCTGCAAAGACACAGATGCAAGAATGCACAGACCAATGGAACAGAACAGAGAACCGGCAGAGAGACCCAGGGACACACGGGAACATAATACACCATAAAGGTGACATCACAAATCAATGGGAAAAGGATGGATCATGGCTGGTGGTGGTGGCTTATGCTTGTAATCCCAGCACTTTGGGAGGCTGAGGTGGGAGGATCATTTGAGGCCGGGAGCCTGGCCAACATGGTGAGACCCTGTCTCTACTAAAAACACAAAAATTAGCTGAGTGTGGTGGTGCACACCTATAATCCCAGCTACTCAGGAGGTTGAGGCAGGAGAATCGCTTGAACCTGGGAGGTGGAGTTGCAGTGAGCCGAGATTGCGCCATCGCACTTCAGCCTGGGCGACACAGCAAGACTCTGTCTCAAAATAAATAAATAAATAAAAAATGAAGGAGTGGATCATGAAGTAAAAGCAGCTGGGAAAACTGGCTATCTGTATGGAGAAAAATAAATTTTAACTGCACAGAAAGGTGGACTCTGTTTCCAGAGAAAGTCCCAAATGTGGATGGTAAACTAAAATGTTAAGAGAGGAAAATGAAGGAGAATATCTTTCTGAAAAGCAGGGAGAGAAAATACTTCTAAAAATGAATGTTAAAAACACAAAGCTGGCCAGGCCCGGTGGCTCACGCCTGTAATCCCAGGACTTTGGGAGGCCGAGGCAGGCGGAGATCACCTGAGGTCAGGAGTTCGAGACCAGCCTGACCAACATGTAGAAACCCCCATCTCTACTAAAAATACAAAAATTAGCCAGGCATGGTGGCGCATGCCTGTAATCCCAGCTACTTGGGCGGCTGAGGTAGGAAAATCGTTGCAGGGGGCCAAGATCATATCGTTGCACTCCAGCCTTAAAAAACCCACAAAGCTGAGACCTGGCGCAGTGGCTCACTCCTGTAATCCTAGCACTTTGGGAGGCCGAGGCGAGCGGATCATGAGGTCAGGAGATCGAGACCATCCTGGCTAACATGGTGAAACCCCATCTGTACTAAAACTACAAAAAAATTACCCGGGCGTGGTGGCACGCACCTGTAGTCTCAGCTACTCGGGAGGATAGGCAGGAGAACTGGTTGAACCCGGGAGGCAGAGGTTGCAGTGAGTTGAGATCGAGCCCCCTGCACTCTAGCCTAGATGACAGAGCAAGACTCCATCTCAAAAAAAAAAGAAAAAAGAAAACAAAAGAATAAAAAAAAGAAAGACATTAGGCTGGGCGCGGTGGCTCACGCCTATAATCTCAGCACTTTGGGAGGCCGAAGCAGATTGCTTGAAGTCAGGAGTTTCAGACCAGCCTGACCAACACGGTGAAACCCCATCTCTACTAAAATACTAAAATTAGCTAGGCGTGTTGGCAGTCACCTATAATCCCAGCTACTAGGGAGGCTGAGGAAGGAGAATTGCTTGAACTGAGGAGGGGGAGGTTGCAGTGAGCTGAGATCATGCTACTGCACTCCAGCTTCGGCCCCAGACAGAGCAAAACTCTGTCTCAAAAAAATAAAATAAAATAAAATAAAAAAATAAAATAAACCAGATGAATTTGATTACAAACAACATCATGGACAAAATACAGTGGATAGAGAGGATACTTGGAATGTTTCAAACTGACAGGGGATTAATAGCTAGAAAACATATGAAACTCTTGCAAATCAGTGAGAAAATCCCAACAGAAAAATAGGCAGAAGAACTGAATCATTTTCAAATAAGGAAATCCAACAAACATGGTAGAAATGCTCAAGCATGTTAGTAACTAGAGGAATGCAGATTAAAACAATAAAGCTATTTTGTAGTTATCATCATGGTACAAAATAGGAATGGTGGATAACGTGAAGTGTGATGGGTGGTGGAGACGTGGGGGGCCTTACCCTGCTGGGGGAGGGTGGGCACAGGAGCCACGCTGGAGGGCAGTCTGCTACTCCTTCACCAATTTCCATGTCCTCATAGCTTTTAACCTGGGACAGTCTGGGTTTATGTCTCTTGCCCTCACGTGACTATGAATACTGTCCCCTTTCATTCTAAGTTGTCCTTGTTTGGAAGATAAGTTATACGGCTACCTTCCCATGACTCAACAATTCCACTTATGGTTCTATGTCCCAATGAAATTCTCAAGTCCAGAGAAACATGTGGGCAGGTGATCTTGGCATTTGTGGTGGGGGAAGTGGGAGGTAACCTGAATGTCCAACCTGAGCGGGAGGACAGGTGCAATGAAGTAGACAGACCCATGAAAGATTAGGCAATGGATGTTATGAACCTGCAGCAACGTGGGTGGATAAACCAGTGCTGAGCAGAGAAAGGAAGACTCAGAAGCAGACACATGACCTCATATCATGTATACAAACTGAAAGCATGAGGCTGGGCATGGTGGCTCACACCTATAATCCCAGCATGTAGGGAGGCCAAGGCAGGCAGATTACGAGGTCAGGAGTATGAGACCAGCCTGGCCAACATAGCGAAACCCCATCTCAACTAAAAGTACAAAAATTAGCTGGGCATGGTGGCATGTGCCTGTAGTCCCAGCTACTCGGGAGGCTGAGGCAGGAGAACGGCTTGAACCTGAGAGGTGGAGGTTGCAGTGAGCGGAGATCACGCCACTGCACTCCAGCCTGGACGACACAGTGAGACTCCATCTCAAAATAAATAAATAAATTGAAAGCATGTGTATGTTAAACAATACACACTTTACAGAAAATACACATAAACAGACATGTTAAACACATTAGGATAATGGGGAAAAGAAAATGAGAATAACAAGAAGTAATTAAGACATAAAGAGCTGGATTCAGTTTGAATAGGTAGGATCTGTATCATAAGTCTCCGGGGATAAACATTCGGTTGAGTCTTGGTTGGTCCTGTTTTGCTGAGAGCTCATTGCTTTGGAGAGTTATAAAGGAAAAAGTCCTGGCTCATTCAATCAACCACATTGATGGAATAGAAATGTTTATTAAGCTCTCTGGGTGTCAGATACAGGGATAGAAACCAGGCAATGTAGGCAGATGTCTTCAAGGAGCCATAACCAACTTCCTGCCTTAAATTAAAACACTTTTACTAATGACAAAGTCTCTTTACTGTAACTAACTATAAACATAAACATTTGGACCCAGTAAATCTGGCTTCCAATGTTTTGAGAGCCGGTACGGTTAGAGAATGAAGTCCAATTCATTATTTAGGGGAAGCTTGATTCCCGAGCGTAAGTTAAGAGGGGGAAAGATACAGTTGCTGAAGATGGGTATTCATTCTTTTCAGCTCCAGCGGAGCAGCCTGGGAGCCAGCAGAGGCACTGGTTGCAGTGTGAAGGGCCCAGGAAATGAGACAAGGGAGATGAAACCTGCAAGTTTTATTGCCGATAAAGCCACCGTTAGAGGACATGGCCTCGATCTACAGGCAAGCGGACTGCCTAAAACTGCATGACGGAATTAGACGAATGTGCCCCCTGGCAGAGGCAGCTCTAGGCCACCATGGGCCACCCACAGGGGACCAGGCCCCATAACATGCATGGCTAGAAGAGATAGAGCAGTGTGTGGGCGGTCAGCTCCCAAGAGGAAGAGTGAGCCAAAGGACTGGGCTCTGTATGCCCAGCTTCTCCTTTCAAATTCACCCACAGACAAGTGAGTCCTTTTCCTCTGAGGCTCTGGGAGAGGCCCGATAGTCACCCTCTCAGACACACAAGGAAATTGTGTGTCCTCCACATGGAAGCCCAGTCTCCCCCTTCTCAGTTGCAAGTTCTAGGATCCGATGGCCAGGCCTTGGGATAAAGGGAAGAGAAGGGAGGAAGAGCCACCAAGAATCGATGCCATCAGAGTTCTGAGCTTCGGGAGATTCACAAAACCCAGTTTGTCAACATTCCTATGGGCGTCATCCCTGCCCACCCGCCAGTTAGCACCTGCCCCACCTAGGAACCAGGGGATGACTATGCAGGTCAGCTCCACTTGGAGATGAGACGCAAAGTAGCTTTTCCATTGTGGGGAGCTGCTTTTCCTTTTTCTATCTTAAAAACAATTTCGAAATGAAAGCAAGTCTTAGGAAATCCATGCCTATCGTCCCAGCTTTGCTGCAGGTAGATCCAGGAGGAGAAGCGTGTTGTGAAATGGCCATGCCTTTGGAAGTAAGCTGCGTGGAAGCACAGGAACCGTATGCCCAATGCCCATCTGCTGCATTGGTCATTCCACTGACCCTGAACAGCTCTCACAGCCACAACAATGGGGCAGATTGGATGTGGAGCTGTCAGAGGTGCTCACCAGTGAGAGGGTTGTGGAACGCTGCCAGTCTAGAAGCAAAACACAGCCCTGCTGGTAAGGAAGCGTGCAGAAACCTGGAAGCCACGCTTTCTCATTGGCAGAGTGAGGGGCTCAGAACAGGGGTTCACAGCTCAGAACCCCACCAGGGCGGTCAGCACAGATGGGGCCTGCCAGGGAGGAAAAGCTGAGGCCAGCCATTTAGGGTGTTGTGTCCACAACGAAAGGGGTGACACTCCCTCCTCGAATGTCCCTTAAGTCTAAGGCCTACAGTTACCAACAGGACAATTCCCCAAACTGAAAATGCAATCATGAGAGCTGCCTTGTGTGTGCACAGAATGAGGCTGCGTGGACGGGTCTGTGTGTCTTCTACCATGCCTAGACTCAGGGAGGGCAGTCCCTGCCAGCACTGTCACCAGAGAAAGTCAAGCATGCCCGGAGTGACAGTGTTTTGGAGCCTAGGGGGGCATCAGAAGTTGCCTGGTTGAGGCCGGGCGCTGTGGCTCATGCCTGTAGTCCAGCACTTTGGGAGGCCAAGGCGGGTGGATCACCTGAGGTCAGGACACCAGCCTGGGCAACATGGTGAAACCCCATTTCTACTAAAAATACAAATATTAGCTGGGCGTGGTGGCACACACCTGTAGTCCCAGCTACTGGGGAGGCTGAGACAGGAGAATCGCTTGAACCCAAGAGGCGGAGCTTGCAGTGAGCTGAGACCACACCACCACACTCCAGCCTGGGTGACAGAGTGAGACTCTGTCTCACAAAAATAAGTTACCTGGTTGAACCCACGTATAGGACAGACACTAAGTGGGTCTGCAGAGCAGAAGGTGGGGGTGTACACACATCTGGCATGCACACGTTTCATCTGGCTTACAGAGGATCTTGGAAAAAAAACGATAACTCATTTGCCAATATTTAAGAACTGGGAGCTGGGCACGGTGGTGGCTCATGACTGTAATTCCAGCACTTTGGAGGCCAAGGCAGGAGGATTGCTTGAGTTCAGGAGTTCAAGACTAACTTGGGCAATATAGTGAGGCCTCATCTCTACAAAAAAATTGAAAAATTAGCTGGGCATGGTGGCATACACCTCTCGTTCCAGCTACTTAGGAGGTTCAGGTGGGAGGATCACTTGAGCTTGGGAGTTCAAGGCTGCAGTGAGCCAAGAATGCACCACTGCACTCCAGCCTGGGTAACAGAGTGAGACACTATCTGAAAGAGAAAAAAGAAATGGGAAATGTCACACAAAAATCAGGATTTCAGGGTTTTCTTAAAAACGAGACAGGTAGCAGGACAGGGCTCATGTCCTGGCATAGCAACAGCCATGCACAGAAGCTGAAAGCTGGCCAGCCTACCTCCCAGCTAGCATGCCCCTCGGACAGCCGCTGTGCCAACAATGGCAGAATTAGGACCAGACCCAGACCTTACAGTCAGTTGCCCTTGGACTCCACCTCCCAGTCTCTGTATTCCCCAGTCACATTCTCAGGGTCACCTGAGGACCCAGTCTGAGTAGGTGGCTGGGAATGGCAGATTGACAAAGTGACAATGCTGATTTCACAGAAATTCATGGGAAGTCTAGGAAAACCCAAACAGCCAAAGGCCAAGTTTTAATTAAGCGTAAACTTCAAGATTCATCTGTCTTGCTCTCACTTACAGCTCACTGATTGGTGAATGAAGTATATGGCCCATGCTTCAGCCTAGGGTGAAGCACTGCACAGGACATTACAAGATGACTTCCTTCTGGAACAAGTCCTTTTGATATTCAGTGAGATTCCACAGGGTCAGGTAACATTCATCACCTGCTACAGAAATTTGTTTGCCCTGGTTATCAGAAGGTTTAATTTTTTTTTTTTTTTTTTTTTTTTTGAGACAGAGTCCTGCCCTGTCGCCCAGGCTGGAGTGCAGTGGCTCTATCTCTGTTCACTGCAACCTCCACCTTCTGGGTTCAAGCGATGATCCTGCCTCAGCCTCCCGAGTAGCTGGGATTATAGGCACGTGCCACCACACCTGGCTAATTTTTGTATTTTTAGTAGAGACAGGGTTTCACAATGTTGGCCAGGTTGGTCTTGAACTCCTGATCTCGTGATCTGCCCGCCTCGGCCTCCCAAAGTGCTAGGATTACTGGCGTGAGCCACTGCGCCTGGGCTAAATTTTTTTTTAATTAAAGAAAATATTTCAAGTGCCAATTATCCAGTTTACATGTCAAATCTCTGGGATCTGGACAGCTAAATGCTTAATGAGACATTGTCTTCACTACAAAAAACACACGGGGCTCAGTTTTCAATTCAGTTTGATAAGTATTTACTGAGCCCCAATGACATGCAAGACTCTATTCTAGGTACCTGAGATACCAAGACCAGTGGTCACTGGTTTTACCTTTGAGGAGCTCACTGTTTGAGCAGAGGGCAATCCAAATGAATGTGAAAACCATCCGTGCTGTGCTGGGCATTTCAGCACATACTGCTTTATTAAGGTAGCCTTTCGTAAGAAAAAAAAGAAGGAAGAAAGTGGAAAAGAAAAAAAAATCAGGATGATTTAAAAATAATTGTTTATATTCTTCAATTAAAAACCTAATTAATAACATCTAATTTATTTAGGAAATTGTTTCACGTTTTTGGTTTTTTTCTTTTTTTGAGACAGGTCTCACTCAGTTACCCAGGCTGGAGTGCAGTGGCATGACCTCAGCCCACGGCAGCCTTTACCTCCCAGGCTCAAGTGATCCTCCTGCCTCAACCTTCTGAGTAGCTGGGACCACAGGGGCGCCCCACCATGCCTAGGTAATTTTATATTTTTAGTAGAGATGAGGTTTCACTGTGTTGCCCAGGCTGGTCTCGAACTCCTGGCCTCAAGCAATCCTCCTCTTGCCTCAGCCTTCCACAGTGCTGGGATTACAGGAGTGAGCCACCACACCCAGTTAGATTTTTTTTTTTTCATATAAAACATTAACCCTTGCATAGAGGAAACCCAGCAACTTTAGAACATTGATTGTTCCTGGGGAGAGCTAGAGAGGCTTTAATGTATCTATCGTATTTTATTTCTTTTTCTTTTTTTTCTAATTTTTTTAAGACCGAGTTTTGCTCTTGTTGCCCAGACTGGCGTGCAATGGCGCAATCTCGGCTCAATGCAACCTCCACCTCCCAGGTTCAAGCGATGCTCCTGCCTCAGCCTCCCAAGTAGCTGGGATTACAGGCACGTACCACCATGCCCAGCTAATTTAGTAATTTTTTTTCTGTAGAGACGGGGTTTCTCCATGTTGGTCAGGCTGGTCTTGAACTCCTGACCTCAGGTGATCCACCTGCCTCTGCCTCCCAAAGTGCTGGGATTACAGGCGTGAGCCACTATGCCTGGCCATTATTTCTTTTTTTAAAAAAACCCTGAAACTAATGGGATAAAATAATATCATTTGTTAAATCTAGATAGTTGTCTATTGAATTAACTCCTGAAGATTTAAAACATTTCACCTTTCACCTTTTTTTTTTTTTTTTTTTGAGACGGAGTCTCGCTCTGTCGCCCAGGCTGGAGTATAGTGGCTGGATCTCAGCTCACTGCAAGCTCCGCCTCCCCGGGTTCACGCCATTCTCCTGCCTCAGCCTCCCGAGTAGCTGGGACTATAGGCGCCCGCCTCGTCGCCTGGCTAGTTTTTTTATTTTTTTAGTAGAGACAGGGTTTCACCGTGTTAGCCAGGATGGTCTCGATCTCCTGACCTCGTGGTCCACCTGTCTCGGCCTCCCAAAGTGCTGGGATTACAGGCTTGAGCCACCGCGCCCGGCCCATTTCACCATTTTTAAACATTACAAAATAACATGTTTTATGATAGTAGAGAGCAGACACAGCTCCCTTTCCTGAGAAAACAATCACCAGGAACACCAATTAATGCCCTCAGGCTTCCCGGCAGTCCTGGACAGTCCACCCTGCCGCTGCCCTTCTGAGTTGCCTGCTCTGTACAATTCCTGCCTCTTCACCGTCAAGCATTGCTTCTTACTGTTGTCAGTGTGTCTGTCTGCACCCTGCACCCTCTCTGCTAATCTGCCACAGCCTGGGAAAGGAACTAAGAAAACTTAGACTCACAATGAAAACAGGAATTAATACACTTTAGGGGAAACCCAGAGAAATTCTAAATACATGAATTCTGTTTTTTTTTTTTTTTTTAACATCTGGTTTTCAATGGTGTTTTGCACAGCTGGGCTGCTACATAAGACTTTGAGTAAAGTGTTCCCCATGGTTAGCAAACCAGTGGACAGAAGTATGATACAAAGGAAGGAAAACTTACCTGAGTACCCCAGTTCTGGGACTAACTAGCAGGATTTGTCCATTCATTTGTTCAACAGATATTTATTGAACAGCTACCGCACACCAGACACTGTTTCAGTTGCTGAGGGTCCACTGACAAACAAACAAGACGGAGAGGGGCTTTAACTCTTGTGGGGAGCCCAAGGCGGGTGGATCCCTTGAGCTCAGGAGTTCAAAACCAGCTTGGGCCACATGGTAAAATCCCATCTCGACCAAAAATACAAAAATTAGCCAGATATGGTGGCATGTACCTGTAGTCCCAGCTACTTGAGGGGCTGAGGTGGAAGGATCACTTGAGCCCAGGATGTCGAGACTGCAGGAAACCGTGTTCATACCACCACCACTACACTCCAGCCTGGGCAACAATGAAAGTGAGGCCCTGTCTCAAACAAAAACAAAAACAAAACACAATGGGGAAGCTGAGGCAGGAGGACTGCTTGAGGCCAGGAGTTCAAGACCAGCCTGAGCAACATCGAGAGACCCCTGTCTCTAAAAATAAATAAATAAATTAGCTGGGCGTGATGGCACGCACCTCTGGTCCTAGCTACTCAAAAGGCCAGTGCAGGAGGATCGCTTGAGTCTGGGAGGTTGAGGTTGCAGTGAGCCATGATCTTCATGATCTCATCACTGAACTCCAACCTGCACAATGGAGTGAGACCCTGTCTCAAAACAGAAAAAAAAACAAAAAACAACCAAGGAAGAGAATTGCTGAGTCAAGTGCTCTGAAGGCAGTGAATCGGGTGAAGTGGCAGGGCACCAGAGGGTGGCTCTTCGGATGGTAGGGGGCGGCAGGGGACAGTGGCTGGGAAGTGCTCTTGGAGGAGGAGGCACTGCTGCAAAGACCTGGAGGATGAGAAAAGGCCGGCCTGGCACACATTGGGGACATGCCTTCCAGGCCATGGGAACATGAAGCACAAGACGTCTAAGGCAGCGACGGGGCTGAGTGATCACAGATCAAAAAATCAGCAGCGGGAGCAGAGCCAGCTGAGCTCAAGCTCAGGGTGAGTGAGAGTGAGGGAAAGAAGACGCAGCTGGAGACACCGATGCACTCAGGGCCAAGGAAGAGTCTGAATTTTATTCCCAAACCCAGCCATGCACAATCCAACCTAGCCTGGAAATATGGCTGTTTGGTCTGCTGGATTGGAGGCACAGGGGTGGAGGATAAAATGGGGTTGAGGCAAAAAGAGAATGAAGGTTACCTCTAGGTTTGGGGTCACACAACACGGTGTGTGGTGGTGGAGCTCTTTGCTGAGAACGGGGAGGCCAGGCAGGAGGAAGCTCTTGAACAAACAAGAACCCTTGTTGCTGGGGGAAAAGGCAGGGCTGGGGACGTGACTGAAGCCTTGGGATCAGACTACAGGACCTAGGAGAATTCCTACATAGATAAGAGCTGGGAAAGACTGGAGGGGAAGAGAAGAGAAAGCACAGAAATCCTAAGCACAAAATATGCTCAGGGAATGGTTCGACATGTGGGAGGCTGCTTAGGAGAAGGGTCAGATGAGGCCAAGAGGTTTGGCGTCTGGATTCAGCAAGATGGAGGTAATGTTAATCTTGACAAGAGAAGTTTAAGTGCAGGAATGAGGACAATCAGTTTAATCTCTTGGGGCCTGGTTCCTCTGTCAAATGAGAGTATCCGAATAGAGGAGGTTTAAGTTTCCTACTATCTCATTAAGCCACATACTTTTTTTCAAAAAATGGGGAAAGAGGCCAGGCTGGGTGGCTCATGCCTTTACTCCCAGCACTTTGGAGGCCAAGGGCAGATTGCTTGAACTCATGAGTTCGAGGCCAGCCTGGGCAACATGGCGAAACCCTGCCTCTACAAATAATACAAAAATCAGCTGGTGGTGGCGCATGCCTGTAGTCCTAGTTACTCGAAAGGCTGAGGTGGGAGGTTGGCTTGAGCCCAGCAGGCTGAAGTTGCAGTGGGCCCAGACTGTGCCACTGCACTCCAGGCTGGGTGACAGAGCCAGACCTTGTCTCAAAAACAAAAGGGGGCAGGTGGGGGTGGGGGAACAAAACAATGATTAAGGATAAGAAGTCATAATAGGCTGGGCGCCATGGCTCACGCCTGAAATCCCAGCACTTTGGGAGGCTGAGGTGGGTGGATCACCTGAGGTCGGGAGTTTGAGACCAGCCTGACCAACATGGAGAAACCCTGTCTCTACTAAAAAAAGAAAAAAAGAAAAGAAGTCATAATAAAGAAAGCTATGCTACTTGGGAGTTTATTAGTCAAACAGGTTGTGTGATCATCAGTACTTATTTTTTTTTTTTTGCAGAGACAGGGTCTCTCCTTCTGTTGCCCAGGCTGCTCTCAAACTCCTGGGCTCAAGTGATCCTCCCACCTTGGCATCCCAAAGTGTTGGAATTACAGGTGTAAGCCACTGTGCCCAGCCATTAGTTCTCTTTTACACAGAAGTTATTAAGGATATTTGTGCAAATTATTAAATAAGCCAAGGAAACAATTAAAATAGAACAGTTAGTGGCCAGAATTCTTCTTAGCAGACCCAAATTATATAAATTGTACCATCAAAATAGTACCAAGACACTCTTCCTAGCTTATTATACAATAAAGATCCTTAAACCTTTTTTCTTTTTTTTTTTTTGAGACAGTCTTGCTCTGTCATCCAGACTAGAGTGCAATGGTGCCATCTCAGCTCACTGCAACCTCCGCCTCCTGGGTTCAAGGGATTCTTGTGCCTCAGTCTCCCAAGTAGCTGGGATTACAGGCACGTGCCACCACACAGTGTAGGTTTCACTGTGTTGGCCAGGCTGGTCTTGAACTCCTGACCTCAGGTGATCCACCCTCCTTGGTCTCCCAAAGTGTTGGGATTACAGGCGTGAGCCACTGAACCTGGCCTTAAACATTCTTTCTGAACACAACACACATTTGGACTCCACCAAACGGTCACTTATCAGGTTGTCTGAGTCCTTAGTTGTTCCTGCACTCGCTCACCCACTCTGAAAGGACTGGCCACCCTTCCCAAGGTCAAAAAGGAATGTTAGATGATATCAGGAATTTGCATGCCAAGTTCATAGAACTTTATGATTCCATGAAATGTTTCTCTGTGGCTATCATCTCAGCCAGCGAAATGCTTACTGTGTTTTTCTTTTTCTTAAATAAACATTTCAGGCCAGGTGCAGTGGCTCCCACCTGAAATTCCAGCACTTTGGGAGGCTGAGGTGGGTGGATTACCTGATGAGTTCGAGACCTGTCTGGGTAACACGGTAAAACCCCCTGCCCACAAAAAATACAAAAACTAGCCCAGTGTGGTGGCGTCGCCTATAGTCCCAGCTACTTGGGTGAGGTGGGGGGATCTCCTGAGGTTGCAGTGAGCGGAGATCATGCCACTGCACTCCAGCCTGGGTAACAGAGCGAGATCCTGTCTCAAAAATAAAATAAAAATTTCAGACCAATAAAGAGGTAGCAAGGAGGCTATAAAGCAAACCCGTGGACTACCAGGCACCTTAGTCAAGTATTACCAAGGCAGTGGAAAACCTCCATGCTTCTCTCACTGTGTCATCACCCTGTCCTCCAGATTTAGTTACTGTCTTGCATTTTCCCCCAAGGTTATTAAGGGTGGAAAATAACCCCAATCCTTGTTTTGCCAAGAGTACTCTTTATATATTTCCCCATTGCCTACTGACTGTTGTTTTGAAGTGACTAGAACTAGATAGAGCTTTAGTCACTTTTTCGTTACTGGTTGAGATTAACCCGGCACCAGTATGGAGATAGGCTCCAAGGTGATTTGATAGAAAGCCTGCCTATCAGTGGATGTGACTGTTCTGGATACAATGGTTCCAGTCCGTGACACTGTTCCGAGCTTCCAGGAGGGCTGTCCTTCCTCACTTTACTTTAACCTTGTCTGAAGAACTCCCAGGAAGTTACCAACAGCCCTTCACCAAGTTCAAGAGGCAGACTTATGATTACCCTTCTCGAGCTGAAAAACTGAATAATGGAAACCTGGCAGTGAAGGGTCATTCAAGGTAAATACCTAGACTAACAACATAGTCCTGGCTCCAATGTTTCCTCACTTCCTTCTAAGGCATTGAGTATCATATATTAACAAAAGGATGACTTTCAAACACAGGGAACAGCTTCACAAATGAGGGCTGAAAGGACAGGCAAGCAAAACATGTGTCAAGGTCCTGCCACATCCTAAGTCAGTTGTTCTCAAATTATGGTGTACATCAAAATAACGTGGGGACTTGTTAAAGATATAGATTCCTAGGGGCTGCCTGAGACTTAGTGAGCCATCATTCCTGGAAAAGGGCACTAAGAGTGATTCTAATGCATATTCAAGTTTCAACACAGCTGGAGTTGAGTCTTCTGTGTGTGCTGGGGGGCAGGGGTTTAGGTTCTAAACCCTAATGAAAATAAATTACCCTTAGAAAATCTGAAAACATCCGTAAGATACACTGTAGGTGTTTCCTTGGTGGGCAGAACAGTATAGTAACATGTAAATGCAATGTGTCATGCTTACAGTAATGATAAGGAATGCATGTACAAATATGACTTTATACTATTTTAACTTAAGAAAAATTATATAGCATCCCTCTGTATCCACAGATTGGTTTCAAGACCTCTGAGGATGCCAAAATTCTGCAATGACCAAGTTCCTGACAAAAAACGGTATAGTATTTGCATATAACGTACAAAATCCTCCTGCATATCTTAAATCATCTCCAGATTACCTATGTCATATAATGTTACTACTTGTTATACTATATTCTGTATTGGATTTTTATTAGTATTTTAATTGTAATTTTTTTTTTAATTTTTTCCAAATCTTTTCCATCCAACGTTGGCTGATTCCATGAATGCAGAACCCACAAATACAGAGGGCTGATTGTACATATAAGTTGGGTGAGTTAAATGCTCATATGATACGACTCAGTGACACAAGAATACCATGAAATACATATTATCATTTCCGTTTTACAGATGAAGAGACGGATGCTGAGTCAGGTTGACAGACTTGCCCAAACTAACCATGTTGGAAGTACAGGAAGCAGAATTCAGACTTAGTTCTGTTTGCCTCAAAAACCTGCCATCGTTTCATTTTTATTTTATTTTATTTATTTTTTGAGACGGAGTTTCGCTCTTGTTGTCCAGGTTGGAGTGCAATGGTGCGATCTCAGCTCACCACAACCTCCACCTCCCGGTTGGTTTCAAGCGATTCTCCTGCCTCAGGCTCCCAAGTAGCTGGGGTTACAGGCATGTGCTACCATGCCCAGCTAACTTTTTGTATTTTTAGTAGAAATGGGGTTTCCCCACGTTGGCCAGGCTGTCTCGAACTCCTGACCTCAGGTGATTCGCTCGCCTCAGCCTCCCAAAGTGCTGGGATTACAGGCTTGAGTCATCGCACCCGGCCATTTCATTTTTACCACACTGCCACAGGCCACTTCATTTTTCAGCATTCCCCTAAAGGGTAAAGTTCAGAAATGCTCTTCAAGGTCTTGGGGCACGGCTATTTCAAATATTCAATTTATAAGACAGTATACTTCAAACAGAGTGAGATAAAAATTAGATTAGAGGCATATTCTATTATCAGAGTTAGGAACCCAAATTGGCTAACCAGGCTCTAGGCAATGATAAGGCGGTGGAGGTACTGATGTCCAATTGGAAACATTATCAGTACAGGTATTTTAAATAGCTTTCATAGTTTCCTTTCTACTGCAGTTACCATTATATCTTCATTTTATTTATTTATTTATTTTTGAGACGGAGTTTTGTTCTTGTTGCCCAGGCTGGAGTGCAATAGCACCATCTCAGCTTACCGCAACCTCCACCTTCCAGGTTCAAGCAATTCTCCTGCCTCAGCCTCCCGAGTAGCTGGGACTACAGGTGCGCACCACCAAGCCCAGCTAATTCTGTACTTTTAGTAGAGATGGGGTTTCTCCATGTTGGTCAGGCTGGTCTTGAACTCCCGACCTCAGGTGTTCCACCTGCCTCAGCCTCCCAAAGTTCTGGGATTACAGGCGTGAGCCACCGTGCCTGGCCTATATCTTCATTTTAATAAAAAAGAAATTCAGGCCAGGCGCGGTGGCTCACACCTGTAATCCTAGCACTTTGGGAGGCCGAGGTGAGCGGATCACCTGAAGTCAGGAGTTCAAAACCAGCCTGGCCAACATGGTAAAACTCCATCTCTACTAAAAATACAAAAAATTAGCTGGGCGTGGTGGCGGGTGTCTGTAATCCCAGCTATTGGAGAGGCTGAGGCAGGAGAATTGCTTGAACCTGGGAGACAGAGGTTGCAGTGAGCCGAGATTGCGCCATTGCACTCCAGCCTGGGCAACAAGAGTGAAACTCCGTCTAAAAAAAAAAGGAAAGGAAAGGAAAGAAATTCAGTCTTTCAGAGGGAATACACTTACCTGAATAGAGGTCAAAGTCTCAGAAGAGGCCTCCCTCCTCTCTCTGACCTCTGAAATGCCCTGGACCTGCAAGTGGGAGATTACAGGCCCTGACAAGGGTTGCCCAAACAGCAGTGTGGCACTAGGAAGGCAGGTTAAGCATCAATTACTATGATGCTAGCACAACTTAAGCACTCTGCATGCACAATCTCATTTAATCCTTACAAGTGTATGTAGGAGGGGCTACTAGTATGTTCATTCAACAAACTGGGATACAGAGTTTGGAACTTCACCCAAAGTCACTAGTTTCTCTACCAGGATAGATTTAAGTGCTTACTGTCAGGTACTGTTCCAGGCATCTTATATGTACTAACTCATTATCCCCATTACAACCCTCTGATACAGGTGCCATAATTATGCCACTTTACAGACGAGAAAACTAAAAGCAGAAAGGGAGCAGTAAACCCAGGAGATGAATTCTGGAGAAGCTCTCTGGTTTCAACCCTTAGCCAACATCACAATCACCTGAAGGGCTTGTAATACACTGATTGCTGGGCCCAGTCCTAGAGTTTCTGAATCCTAAGGCTGAGCAACACCTAATTTCCACTTCTGCAAGTTCCCAGTGAATGCTGTTGCTGCTCGTCTGGAAGCCAGACGTTGAGAACCCCTTCTAGAGTGAGGTCTCCCGCAACAAATTCTACCGGCCCCCAAAGCACGTGTTTTGTGTGTCTTAAAAATTTGTTGAGTACCATTAGCAAAAAACAAACAAAAAAACTTAATTCCTAGAATTGCAGAGAAATCCCATGGAGTTTTTTGCTAGTCACGTCAAAAGAGGCCACAAAGTGCCGCTTAACCAGAGCTTCGGAAGACAGCGGCTGGGCCGGCCACGTGCACCGAGACTTGGGGCCAGGTGCAGCCGCCCCAGGGCCGGGGTATCGGAAAGGGCCCCCGGTCCCAGCCCCAAGCGGCCCAGCAATTCCCCCGGGCCGTCCGCCCCTCCAGATTTATTTACGTTTTCCTGACTTCCCCCTGCCCGCCGTGGGACAAACAGCCTCCCCACTTGCATCTGCGCTGGGAGTAGCGCGTACTTCCGCCAAATTCGCCTCCGAGCCCGAGTCCCGGCCGCCGCCATCTTGCGGGGGGCGCACCTCACAGGTCGGGAGCTGGGCGGGAAGGGGCGTGGCCCCGGGACCCGCCCCGCCAGGGCTCTTGGGAGCGCGGGCAGCCAGCGCACTCGGCGGACGCCAGGGCGGCGGGGAGCACACGGAGCACTGCAGGCGTCGGGTGAGGCGTACGGCGGCGGGGGTCGGGGCGGGGGTTCCTGACGGAGGGACCGGGTGGGCGGCGGGAGCTCGGATGCAGGTACGGCGGGCAGCCTGGGGGGCGCGGCGCGGGTCTCTGCCCGGCACTCGAGGGGCAGTGGAGCTGAGCCGGCCAGCGGCCCCGCGACCTTCCCCTCGGCACCAGGTCCCCTCTCCCGAAGGAAACGCGGAGCCTGGGTGCCTGGGCGCCGTCCCTTGGCGGCTCCCGGGCGGTTGCAGTTTTTGAAAGAGTTTCTCAAAGGCGTGACGGTTGCGATTGCAGCCGCGGGGCAACCGTTGCTACACAAAGTGAAACTTGCCGAGTGCTCGGCTCCTCACGGGCTTCCTGGCAGCCCTGGGAAGTTCCTCGGCTGACCCCGAGCCCGCGCCCTCTCTCCACGGACCCCTCCCCGCCGAGTGCCCCCCGGCCATGCGCCCCCTCTCCCCTGACCCCTCCCTGCCGAGTGCCCCGAGGGCTCGCGCCGGCGCTCCCGGGACTCCTTTCTCCTAGGTGATTCCCCCTGCCCCTCGCCCTCTCTCCCCCAGGCCCGCGCTCCGTCTTCCCGGGCCTTTCCCCGCCGGGTACCCCGGGCCCCGCGCCCTCTCTTCTCCACTTCTCTCAGCCAGGTGCACCTGGAGTGCCCCCCAGACCCCTTCCCGCCCGGTCGGCGCTCTTTCCCCCATCCCTCCCCGCCGAGTGTTCCCCGGGGCCCGTGCCCTCTCCCCCCGACCCTCTCCGCCGAGCGTTCCCCCTGCCCTATATCTCCCGGACCCGCGTCCCCCACCAGCCCCTTAATGCTGGGGGTCCCCGGGTGCGCACCCCCTCTCTCCGGACCCCCCCAACTGGGGGCACCTCGAGTGCCCGCCGGCTGCCCCTTGGGCGCGCGCCCCCGCGCTCAGGCCCCTCCTCGCCGGGGGCCCCGCCCGGCCGCGCCCCCTCCCCGTGCCCGCAGTGCTGGGCTGGGCGCTGACTCACCCCGGCCCGGGCTGGCCGGTTCTTAAGCGGCGGCGCGCGGCGGGCGCGGAGTGTCGGGCGCGGCAGGAGGACGAGGCAGGGCCGACCGGCGCTCTAAGGGCTCTGCTTTGACTCCAGGTTGGGACAGCGTCTCCGCTGCTGCTGGAGAGTCGTGTTTCCGGGGATCGAGGATACTCAACAGGAACCGAAAATGCCGAAACCAGTAAGTTGCCCAGTTTCTGGGACGGGCGGACGGGGGAGGCTTCATTGGCGAGGGGAGGCACCTGCACGAGGTGTTGGGACAGTTCCTGGTGGAAGAAGGCTTTTCTCACACGCAGAAGAGGATAGGAATAGGGGGTTGTCGCCGCTCTTTGTTACTTGTTGGCCCTTTTGTGGAGCGTTAGGAAAACACCATTTTGATGCTTTTCTCTGCAGTCTTTTTCTTTGTGAGCCCCCTCCCCAGTAGTTACGATCTTCTCTAAAAACTAGAGGCCCTTTTACACTGCTTCCGTCTGTTTTTAAAGGGTATGGTAATGCAACTTCGAATTTTCTTAAAAAGTCCAAATCACAGGGAGACTCAAATGGCCTCCGACCACACACACCAGCTCTCAGAGTTCCTAAGGGTCCGAAACCACAGGCGCCCAAGATCCAACTGGGGAGATTTAAAGGGCGTTTGGGAGAGGAGACTGGCTTTCGGAAGTTGCCGTTCAGCTTCGCTTCCTACGAGGCCCATGAAGCGGTGCCCTGTTCACCAGGAAACTTACTGGCTGCAGCAGAATTTCTGTCTCTTAACAGAAGGTTAGCCATGGACTTGAATTGTAGATGCAGGCAGTCGGCGGAGTTTGATGAGCGGCTCTTGGCACGCTGGGCCGAGCACTCCTGGTCAACTGATGAAAGGGCTGTGCCTGCGCCTCTGTCTCCTTGAATCTGATTGTGTTGAGATTGCTGGCTAGGCCTGGGGGTTGTAGGCAAAAGGCAGGTTCTCTGGGACTGACACTTCTTAGAAAGTTGTATGTATTCTACCTGCTTTTAACGCTGGGGAACTAGTGACTATTCGGGAGAAGGTTTAACATTTTTTGAGTTTTGAATCACAATGGACAAAATAACAGGGTTCATTACAAACTGGGATTACAGATACATCCGGATTTTTTTTCTGGTTTTTCAAACAAGTTGGTTCTGTAATCAATGATTGTGTGCCCTTTTTTTTTTTTTTTTTTTTTTGGGGGAGGTAGGTGGTGGGGAGCAGAGTCTCCCTCTGTCGCCCGGGCTGGAGTGCAGTGGCCTGATCTCAGCTCACTGCAACCTCTGCCTGTTGGGTTCAGGCGAATCTCCTGCCTCAGCCTCCCGAGTAGCTGGGATTACAGGCATGTGCCACCATGCCCAGCTAAATTGTGTATTTTTGTAGAGAGGGTGTTTCACCATGTTGGCCAGGTTGGTCTCAAACTCCCGACCTCAGGTGATCCGCCCACCTCGACCTCCCAAAATGCTAGGATTACAGGCGTGAGCCACCACACCCGGCCTTGGTGCTTTTTCTACTGTTAAATTTTATGTTCTCTAAGAAGATGTTTGTTAGAGGTATTAATTTTGCTGTTAGGTTAGAGAATATTAATATGCCAATAGATTCAGAAGCCAATATCATTTTTGCCTAAGTTACATTAAGATTTATTTGCGGTGCAGAGTATTTTCTATACAAAATTTTTCTTTTTAATTCAAACTTAAAAGTGACACGTGACATCCAGGCTTGACAGTGCATGTGGTATGAAACTGACCTAAGTACAACCCCTTACTTAGGCAGAGCTGAGTGCAAGGGTATGCAGAGGAGTGGTCAAGATTACCCTTCTGGGTGTGGTTTTCTTTATTTCACTAAAAGAAGAGATGCAGAGCTCAGCTAAGATAGCACTCAGGAAAAAGTTAACCTGTTCTTAGTCACTACTTTTCTTTCTCATAATGAATGGTAATTTATTTTTCTGGTTTCTTTTTTGTATCTTGGTAAAATATACAATTTATCCTCTTACTTTTAGGTTTACATTTCAAAGGTATTAAGTACATTTACATTGTTACATCGCCATCACCAAGGTCTATCTCCAGAACTTTTATCTTCCCAGATTGAAACTCTACCCATTAAACTCTCCCTCCCCATCCCCACCACCAGCCCTTGGCAACCACCATTCTACTTTCTGTCTCTGTGAATTCCACAACTCTAGATACCTCATATAGGTGGAATTGTGATAGCATTTGTCCTTTTATGGTAGTCTCATTTCCCGTAGCATAATGTCTTCAAGGTTATCCATGTTGCATTGTCAGAACTCCGTTCTCTCTTTTATTTCTTGTGGCAGGTATATTTTCATTTTGTTTTGTTTTAAAGGTGTTTTATGATAGATCAGAACTTAAAAGATGTTTCTGACATTTGACAAAGTGAAGATAGTTGTGAAACAGTTAAGGAAAGACAGTAGCCATCACCTTGTGTATTAGAGCTAGAGTTACTCTTTGAAAGACTGTATTTTGTATAATATCTACAATTAGAATTTTCAAACCTTTTTTGAGGCCAGGCAAGGTGGCCTGATGACAGGCATGAGCCTGTAATCCCAGCACTTTGGGAGGCTGAGGCAGGCAGATCACATGAGCCCAGCAGTTCAAGACTCGCCTGGCCAACATAGACTCTGTTTCTACAAAAAAATAGAAAAATTAGTTGGGTGTGGTGGCCTGCGCTCTGACTGAGCTATTGGGGGTGGAGGCTGAAGTGGGAGGATTGCTTGAGCCCCGGAGGTCAAGGCTGCAGTGAACTGAGATCAAGCCACTCCATTCCAGCCTGGGCAGCAGAGTGAGATGTTGTCTGAAAACAAACACAAACCTTTTTTGAGAGGCTTCCATTTAGTTCAGCCATACCTGTCTGCCATGGGAAATTTCTCCCTTCCCCTTCTTTGGCAGAGGAGGGTCTTAGAAATAAATTAAACACAGTAAGCCTTTCTGTGTGTAAATTATATTAGAGCCATCCCACAAATCACTGATAAGAGCATAGTAGGTTGCACATACTTGAATATGACACTTCGTAAGGCTGCTAGAGAGGATCCAGTTAGTTTTGGTTTGGTTTGGGGTTTTTTTGCTGCCTGAGTAAATGTTAAAATGAAACATCCACCAACAGCTCTATGGATGTGTCTTTTAAACAAAGGTTTATTGATTCTAATTATTCAAGCTCAAGTTAAGAATGTTAGCAAAGAATGTTAGGTGGTTTTGTTGGGCTTAATGTTTAACAACTGGATTAAGGGGCAACCACACTTAAAGGATGGATACCTCTGAGTACTTGGCCTTCCACCTGATTCACTGCAACTGTTAACCCTTGAATTCAACAGGCAAAGTATTTTTGATTGATTTGTCTGAACTGAGTGGATGACTTTATGCATAAAACAGTATAACTGAAAATATTTATTTGCTGTGTTTTCTCCTAATACTATTTCCCAAAAGCAACACTTACTTAAAAGACTGAGGCCGTGCACAGTGGCTCATGCCTGTAATCCCAGCTCTTTGGGAGGCCGAGGTGGGCGGATCACAAGGTCAAGAGATTAAGACTATCCTGGTCAACATGGTGAAACTAAATGTCTCTACTAAAACTACAAAAATTAGCCAGGCATGGTGGCGGGCACCTGTAGTCCCAGCTACTTTGGAGGCCGAGGCAAGAGAATCACTTGAACCCGGGAGGTGAAGATTGCAGTCAGCCGAGATTGTGCCATTGCACTCCAGCCTGGTGACGAAGCGAGACTCCATCTCAAAAAAAAGAAAAAAAAAAAGACTTGAGTGTTTGTTCATCAGCAAGCAGGGTGACCTGCACAGAGGGCGAGACAGACCTTGTCCTCTGGAAGCTTAGTGTCTGGTACCTGGGCCAAGATGCAGGTAAACGCTGAAATTGAAAACCTGCTGAGTGCTGTCAGACTGGGAAGGAGCCTAGGTAACGCGTGACACAGTCGAGAGGAAAATCATCTGATGGGGAAATCGGCAGACTATATTGAGAAGTAACACTTCAGCTGAATCTTGCTTGAGGACTGGGGGGCGCGCGTGGCAGCACTCCACAGGAACAGCTGTGGTCTGTTGTCTGGTTTTGCTTTTCCCACAGCTGCTTAGGGGACTCTATTCATGTGTGACTGGCTGACGTCCAAGGAGGGTGATTTGGGGTCCCAGAGGGAGCCTTGGCCTCTGTTCAGGCCAGTCCCCAGGACATGGTGTGCTGTGTGGCCTTGTGGGTCTGCCCCATCTGGGGAGAGGTGTAGGAGTTGGTGCTCAGATCCTTGGTCCCGGGAGCGTCCTCTCTGCCCGCCCCTTCGTGTTAGGGTGACTGCAGAGCGCCTTACTCTCACACTTGCTTTCTTCTGCCCAATGGAAAGAAAGCATGGGGAGTGAGCAAGGAAAACCACTGTAGTTAAGCTCAGGAAGGAAAAGGGTGTTGTGTTCAGGGCCGAGATCTCTTAAGCTGTCATGAGAACCATAGAGCTGAACTGCCTTTAAGTGACTCCAACACATCTTACCTGTTCATTTCTGAAGTGTTCTTACAGACATTTCTAATATAAAAGCAGGTTTACCTTTCATTAGGAAAACTCTGAAAGCGTGTTCACATTTCTACTGTGCCAAAATTTTAAGGTAATTTCTGAGATTACCTTACTTCTTTGGGAATACATAGCCTTTTTGTTTGTTTGTTTGTTTGTTTGAGACGGAGTCTTGCTGTCGCCCGGGCTGGAGTGCAGTGGCCGAATCTCAGCTCACTGCAAGCTCTGCCTCCCAGGTTTACGCCATTCTCCTGCCTCAGCCTCCCGTGTAGCTGGGACTACAGGTGCCCGCCACCTCGCCTGGCTAGTTTTTTGTATTTTTTAGTAGAGACGGGGTTTCACCGTGTTAGCCAGGATGGTCTCGATCTCCTGACCTTGTGATCCGCCCGTCTTGGCCTCCCAAAGTGCTGGGATTACAGGCTTGAGCCACCACACCCGGCCATGCCTTTTCTATTAAATATTTTAACAGGGACAATTTACTGACTGTACCCCCCACCCCCACCTCTCTGCAACTGAGGAGGACACGTGGCATCTGTTTCCACCCCTCCTCCTCCAGGAGGGGCAGTAGTGAATTAGGGTAGCTAACATTTTGCCATGTGGCAGTGAGAAGTGGTGGTAGGATGAGTGATTTGCCATGATCACACTGTAAGGCACAACGAATGTATTTGGATGTTCACAGACATAGTCCCTGTCAGCGGGTTTATAGTCTGGTTTGGGGGACAGACAGCAATCCCAGAGTAAATGTAAAACTGCAGCTCCAGAGAGTATTCCTGAAGAGGGTACGTGAGGCCTGAGAGTAGATGAGGTGTGTGTGCTAGTGGGGGTGCAAATAGGGAAAGTCAGGAAGGCATCCCTGAGGAGGTGACCGACCTCCCCGGGCAGAGGTAACTTGTGCAAAGGCCCTGTGGTGGGAGGAAGTAGTGTGAGTTTGGGGTTCCACATGAAGCCCAACGTGGCTAGAGAGGAAGACAGGTCAGGCCATGCCTCGTAAGCCATCCTTGGGCATTTTTTAGTTTAACTTGGGGTTTTGACCGGGAGGTGACATAATCAGATTTGCCTTTTGAAAAGTTGACTGTGATCTGTAATAGGAAAATCACAGGAGGCAGGAGACAGCAAGGGTAGTTATGGTAGCCCATTGAAGGAGCTCATAGCTTGGATCAAGGTGGTGGTGGTGGGAACAGAAGTGGATGCATTTGGGGGTTCTTTGGGAGATAGAATTGATAGCACCAGGTGATGGGTTGGATATGCAGGGCCAAGGGTGGTGTCAAGGCTGACTTCGGGTTTCTGGCTTTCGCAAGTGGATGTGTGGTGGTGCCATCGCTGAGATAAATAGTCCTGGAGAAGGACCAGGTGTGGGGGAAGGCGGGGAGTCTGGATTTGTTGTACATGTTAATACATTTGTGACAATGGTTGATGAAAAAAGTCTTTGCATTCTTTCATTATTATAACCACTGCCCCCCAAAATATTAAAGTACCACACTTCTTAAACTACGTTATTTAAAAATCCAAATAATTCAGTAGCTTTGTATGTTTTCCCTGAGTATACGTACACACTGTACATACCTAAAGTTAAGAGGAAGGGTTAATTTGGTGTAGTGTTCTCAAAATTTTGTGTACACTATTGTCTGGAGACTTGATTCCTGGGTCCCTTGAAGAACTAATAAGACTTCCATCTCTAGGATGAGGTGCAGGCTGGGTGCTTATGTTTTAAATAAGCTCTCCAGATGGTATTGCTAATTCAGTAGGAAAAGGGCAGTTATTATATATTCCTTTCTCCTGCACCCCAATCAAGCCCAGTGTGATTTCAGAGCACCCACTCGGGCGAAAGCAGTCACTGATGCCCAGCCGCCTTCTTAAAGTCCGGCTGAAATGCCAGGAGTGCTGTTATTGGTATTTGGGACTCGAACAGGGGCTAGGATGACTCTTTGTGAAAAAGAGCCATAAAAATAAGAATTTCGTAGTTAATTTACTGCTTACCTGTACTTGGGCAGGCAATTCAGCATAATATCCTTCTGACTTGAGTTTCTCTCTTCAGGGAGTCCAGTAGCAGAGCTTCATTTGGCAGTGCCCAGTGGTCTCTCACATTTTGGCTCTTTGTTTTCAAAGAGAAAAAAAACAGGCTAGACATTCCCTATAAATGGTAGGGAAGTAGAAGATCCCATTAATGCCTTGTTCCTCTTTATGTGCTTGGTGCAGGGACAATAAAAATAAGATTGGTTTTGCCTTTAAGGAGTTCTCAGTCTCCTAGTGAAAGCAGATTTGTAAACAATTTACAGTGCAGTATAGTGCATTATAGAGGTCCTCATGGAAGAGAAGTGTGCCCTGGGAACCAGGGAGGGCGTCCCAGCTGGTAAGATCCTTTGGGTAAGTGTGGAGGGATGTGGGCTTCCCAGTCAGCAGTGGTCAGTTCTGTTTTCCTTTATTCATTAACCCCTTCTTAACACTTACAGGTAAATGGTAATGCTGTTTCAAAGGAAATGTAAAAGTTCATTAATAATTAATCCTTTTAATCTAATATACTTGAGAAAACAAAACCTTAAAAGCAAAATAAAAAATGTCTCACCATGACCCACCTTTTTTTGATAGGAGAGGAACCAGTATCACCTGAGGATCAAACATATCAGATTATCAGATTTTGTCAGTATATCAGATTTTGCTCATGTTTTTAAGTTTGAAGTCACTTTTCTGCAACCTAATTTTGTTTTCCATTTTTGCCTGAGAGATCGATTTTAAACTCCCTGTGTGGACAGTTGTCATTTCAGATATTGTAAATAATTGTTTTTACTTTAGGATGGGGTAGGTAAACTGTCATCTTAGGGCTGAGTCTGGCTGTGGCCTGTTTTTATTTGGTCTACCAGCTAAAAATGGTTTTTATATTTTTGAAGGATTTTAAAAACGACAATATGCAACGGACTCCAAATAAGGCCCTCAAAGCCTAAAATACTTACTGACTGACTCTTTAGAGAAACAAATGGGCCAACTCCTGCTTCTAGCATAAAAATAATTATTGTTAAGCATTTATTATAATCTTGTATATATTTTATGGCTGGACTAATATTTGGAAGCAGATCCACCCCATTGGTTCCTGTTTTTAAAAAATTATTCTCAAAGAACAGAATGTGTTTTGTTAGCCAGTATTGAGCGCATCATGGGCTCTGAGCATGGACTCAGAAACTCACTGAGGAGAGGCATAGTGGTACCGAGGTAATGTTTTAAACAAAGCTGGTGTTCGGGTGGGTCTTTGTGTAGAGAAAGTGGCAGTATCTTGTGTCACACTTGCTAAGCCATTGTGTAATGACAGATTTCTGGCATATGCTAAAAGAAAGCAATTTGTACCTGATATTTGAGTTGGAAAGAGAATGGTATGTAAATAAATTGCTTTTTTCCTCATTGATAGTTTAAAATGAGCTTTTGACCTACTATAGTCTGTATGTGAATTTCTGACTGCTGATGTTTTATAAGTCCATCACTGATTCAGAACACCCTGTCTAAAGTACAGCTCCATCTCTGTCTGCGCTGTGCCCTACTTTACTGCACTCATAGAACTCAGTCTCCACCTATAACGCTGTCAGGTGCTAGTTTATTTGTGCTTTTTGTCTTTTCCGGCAGCAAAGAAAGAGGATTGATGTTGCTTTTGTGTTTTCGAGATGTGGTCTTGCACTGTTGCTCAGGCGTGAGTGCAGTGGTACAGTCATAGCTCACCACAGCCTTGAACTCCTGGGGGGACTGCAGGCGCTCACTATCACACCTGACTAATCTTTTTATTTTTATTTCTGTAGAGATGAGGTTTCACACTGTTTTGTGCAGGCTGGTCTCAAACTCCTGGCCTCAAGCCATGCTCCTGCCTCAGTCTCTCAAAGTGTTGGCATTATAGCCATCAGCCACTATGCCTGGTCTAAGTTTTTTTTGTTTTGTTTTGTTTTTTGTTTAGCATTATTATTTTATTGCAAACTTTAAATTCTCATTTATTGGTAGGAGAAATAGAGGGAAGGAGGACGACCAAATAGGTAAACATACCTGCCTCCTAGTGGGTAATCTTGGGCAAGTTTTTTCACCTCCCTTTGCCTCCTCATCTGTAAACAAGATCCTGCATGCCCACCTGGGATGCCTGCTGAGATGGCACACAGGAAGCGCCTGGCCTTGTGCCTGGCCCTGGTCAGTAAGGGCTGTGTGGTTCCACTTGTACCTACTAAATTCTAATCTGATTAAAAGCTTTACTAGCTCATAATGGTCATTCTTTTCCTCTAACTTAGCAGCCCAATGAAATAATGTAGTAAGTAAATGTAACCTTGCTTTTTGTCCTTTTGATGCCACGTGAACACAGCTGTCTTGCTAGACCCCTATTGACTTCAGTGGGGATAGCCCCAGGTTTATTGGAAATTTACATATGGGATAGTCTAGTGGTAGTGGGTTGGACAGAACAGCAACTGCTTCCCGAAAGCTTGCAAAAAGCATGCAGTTTACATAGCATTTTTACTTAACATGCTCCCCCTAACAGCCTCCACCTGGCAGCCTTCCTGTAACCCAAAACAAAGGGCTTGTGGGCTGGGGGTTCAGATGTTCCTCATAGATAAGCAATTGATTTCAGGGTTGGCCACTAGGATTCCTTAGCTCAGAACTCCACACACACATTCTTCTTAAGTTATGGATGTTAGGTACACCTGTACAACCATCCTGCATAAAATTCATTTCTTCAATAGAGCACCTACTTTGTGCCAGGTTTTCAGGTGCTGGGGAGACATTGGTGAACAAAAAAGGGGCTTTTAAAGGATTATCACCTGCTTGGTTGACAGTCACATCCAGTGAATGGTGGCACTCATTTCCTGCTAGTGTGTATTTGAGCCTGAAATGCACATTATCCCACCTTTCCTCAATGGCAAAATGCTCTAGAAAGTAGGTGCTGGTCTGACTAAATAAAATGGGCTTTCTGTTTGGAGTTGTAAAGGGAGCCGTGCCTTCCTCAGCCCCTCCTGAAAGAAAGACCTGCTTTCAAGAAGCTTATATTGCAGGGGGAAAGACATGTCTAATACATTGTCAAGGCGTGATGAGCGTGCAACTGTAAATGTTCACCTAGGCTTTGGCAAGAGGTAGAGTTAACTTTTATTCTTTACTAACTCTTTGAAGCATTAAAACCATTGGGCAGAGTGACTTATGAGTGAACCCACAGTGATGTGTTTTTGTTGGTTTTCTGGTAAATCACTTTTGGGTTGGACAGTGAACCATGATGGTCTTTCTATAAGAACTTGTTTTTGTAAGGGTTTGGTGATAAGTCCATCATTTGCCAAGCCCACTTACTCTTCCATCCTTTCTCAGGTGCTGTGGTTCAGGGAAATGATTGTTTTGATAGTATTTTACCTGTTGCACCATTACTTTATCTGTAAATTTCTTGTAAAATATGTCTTGTTATGTTTGCGTGTGTGTGTGTGTGTGTCTGTGTGTGTGTGACAGAGTCTTGCTCTGTCGCCCAGGCTGGAGTGCAGTGGCTCGATCTTGGCTCACTGCAAGCTCCACCTCTCGGGTTCACGCCATTCTCCTGCCCCCGCCTCCTGAGTAGCTGGGACTACAGGCGCCCGCCATCACACCTGGCTAAATTTTTTTGTATTTTTTAGTAGAGATGGGGTTTTACTGTGTTAGCCAGGATGGTCTTGATCTCCTGACCTCGTGATCTGCCCACCTCAGCCTCCCAAAGTGCTGGGGTTACAGGCGTGAGCCACTGCGCCCGGCCTGTTATGTTTTTAAAGAGAAAATTAAACCACAGGTCATTTGGTTAAAGCTTAGCACATAAATATGAGATTGGAATCACTTTATTTGTAAACATATATATAGTGTATGTTGGTACAGTATTTTCATTAAGGTGTGTTTCATTGCCTCTGTTAAATAATTAAGGGTGTTGGCTTCTGGGATGTTGAAGTATTTGCTTACATAATCCATTGCTGTTTGGGTGAGACTCTTAAATGGATTTAGACGGTGAGATACGGTGAGAAAACTGGGTTTTTTATTTAGAACCTGGTTGAACAAGGTAATGTGGAAATAGTGTGATAACAAGTTGCGTTATATAACTTGAACAAAATCAACTGCAAAAAGACATTTTCAAAGAAATGGAGGAAAATTGAATATTTACTGAACTTGACATATTAAGGAATTGTTTTAAGTTATGTTGGATGTGATAGTGGTATTGTTTTTTTTTTGTTTGTTTTTGTTTTTGTTTTTGTTTTTTTTGTGTGTGCTTTAGAGCAAACACTGAAGTTTTTACAAGCGAAATAATGAGGGCCTTAAAATTTGCCAGCCAAAAAAAAAAAAAGTGAAAGTGGTAGAAAGAGAAGAAGAAAGAAAAATGGTGTTGAAGCTGAAAAAAGAGAGCATGGAGGATCATGGTACTAGTTATTCTCTCTACTTTTATGAATGTTTTCAACTTTCCATAATACAATATTTGCTTTTAAAAAGCATGTTATATAGGGTAGAAAGGGAGAGATGCTTTACTGTTACTCATCATGAAGTGCCTGAGTGTTGAGGTGGAAGGATCCCAGGGCGAGGGCAGGTCCCCCATTTCCTGCTGTTGGGGCAACCTTTGTGCTCTGGATCAAATGAGTAACTGATTTAATCCCACCCGGGCCATCTCACCCTCCATGCACATGTTTTAAAAGGAGGTCTCTACTGAAAATTGCAGCTGACTTGGAAACACGTAGAACAATTTGTTCCCAGTTTTTTCCACTATTATTCTGTATTCCCAATATTTTGGGGGGCCCATAGGAATGGGGCAGAGTGCTGTGACCCAACTGGGAACAGGTCATTGTCTTAATAGCAACTTTCTCAGACTTGAAAATTGAAATGAACAAAATAAGGAGCATCTACTGGGTAGGGCTTTAGCCATTTTAAGAGATCAATTTACATACTGGTGCTGTGGGCAAGGATGGGGGAAGGAAATACAGCAAACCATGGGTCGGGGTTGGGGTGAGTGATAGGGTTGTAAAGTGTACACCATGTCTTCTCCAGTCAAGTAATGATGTATAAATTATGCCATTTCAGATGTAACATAGTTGATACTGATAGTATAAAGTTTTTTTACAATTTTAATTTAGTATAATTTCAGAAATGGTGATTTTAAAAGTAAGTTTTGGTGGGGTTTGCTTATTTAAGCAAATTTTGTAAGCTTACTGATTTAGTTTGGAATTTTTAAAAGGAGCTATTTTGGTCTTGCTAATTATTTTGATAGATGGCAAAAGTAAAGACTGGGGTGAGTTCAAATCTTGTCTAATCGAAGTTTTTTACGGGAGAAATGTTCTTTAACGTTGCATAATATTGCTCATGTGATCTTAACTAGGGGCAAAAATTTATCTCGGCAATGGCACAAGACTTAGGTATGGTTTATGTCATATGTCCTCTAAAACAACAGGTTAGCCAAGAAATTTTTTGACTTTTTTTTTTTTTTTTTTTTTTTGAGACGGAGTCTCTGTCACCAGGCTGGGAGTGCAGTGGCACCTTGTAGGCCCACTGCAGCCTCCGACTCCCTGGTTCAAGCGATTCTCCTACCTCAGCCCCCCGAGTAGCTGGGATTGCAGGCACGCGCCACCGTGCCCAGCTAATTTTTGTATTTTTAGTAGAGACGGTTTCACCATGTTGGCCAGGATGGTCTTGATCGCCTGACCTCGTGATCCACCCACCTCGGCCTCATTGTTTCCTAGACTTAGCGTCTCACCGCCCAGATCAGAAAGGAAAAAGTCTTCACAGGCTTCTAAATTTACAGAGAGAACCATGCGTTCCAGGTGAATAGTAATGTTTAATCTATAGGCCTTTAGTTCCCTGTGTTTTCTGAGCCTAGAATTAAAACCAACTCTAGCATATAGTAAGCCATCTTGGCCTTGTCCCTTACTTTTGTTTATGTGTATAGTTACTAAGTTTACTAAGTAGTTACTAAACTTAAGTTTCTGTATATAATTACCTACACATTTCAGTGAAGCATGTTGATGATGAAGTATGTATCATATACCTAGTGAAACTGAAATCACATGGTACCCAATCAAGACTCAGACTTCACAAGTTTATTAGATAAATTCTTATTCAAGGTCACTTTCTCTTTATTTTGCCTGCCCGGAGGTGAGGAGTTGAGAAGGATGTAGATTGTGTTTCTAGAAAGAATAGTTTCTTTTGCTGAATGTAACATCCTTTGATTATTTCTTTTGCCTTTCCTAGGAGAAAGTGTTGTTTAAGCATTCCAGTTTACTTCCCTGTTAGATAACACACAATGTATGTTATACCCAGTGTAGAAGAAGTTGGTTCTTAGAGACACTCACCAAATAGGGACTTAAAAACTAACGGCTAGGCCGGGCGCGGTGGCTCAAGCCTGTAATCCCAGCACTTTGGGAGGCCGAGACGGGCGGATCACGAGGTCAGGAGATCGAGACCATCCTGGCTAACACCGTGAAACCCCGTCTCTACTAAAAATACAAAAAACTAGCCGGGCGAGGTGGCGGGCGCCTGTAGTCCCAGCTACTCCGGAGGCTGAGGCAGGAGAATGGCCTAAACCCGGGAGGCAGAGCTTGCAGTGAGCTGAGATTCGGCCACTGCACTCCAGCCCGGGCTACAGAGCAAGACTCCGTCTCAAAAAAAAAAAAAAAAAAAAAAAACAAACTAACGGCTAATAGGTCTCAGGAGCATTATTTTCATATGCCATCAGCAGGTCGGAAATGGCCATCATTGTTACTTGGCAGTGCAGGCTTGGAACTTGGGCATGACTAGCAGTCATTTCATTGTCAGAGCTATGGAAAGCAGTTCCTTTCTGCCTCCCAAATGCAGTGAACAGTAGGGAGGGCTTAGCACAGAACTGTTTCCAACCTGGTTTTAAAATGACCCTTTTTTTAATGTGAATGCCCAGAAAGTTCCCTTCTAGTTCTAAGGTCATGATTTTCTCACTGATTATAATGAGTGCAAATGGGACTGGTTTGTCCGCTTTTTGTGTTTGTTAAGCAGCCTTGGTCTGACAGGATGTGGGTCTAGGGGCAGGAAGTGGCTTACTCTCAGAGGCAAAAAGAGCTATTTAGAAGGATTTGAGATTTCATTACATGTTCTTGAAATTATGGGGTGGCTATTAATCTGGACACACTCTCTCTCTCTCTCTCTCTCTCTCTCTCTATATATATATATATATATATATACACATATATATATATATAAAATGTTACATAATATTTGCCCTGGAATTGGGAAATACAAACTTTTCAAAAGCTTTGCACCGTTGGCATCTATTTAAAGATACTATTTTAGGAGTAATGTTAAAGAGCACAGATATTTGGGTAGCTGATTACCAGAAGTTGAGGGTCTCAGTTTCCTTAACCATTAAAAAAAGGTCATCAGACGAGGATAACCTATACCTCGTATCGAGTACTCATTTGGAGTCACTCTACCAGTTATACTTCATCACTGTTCTGATTGGTCTACTGAAAACATACATTTATATAACATAAAAATATAACAAAGATACCTGAAAAATCAGTTACTAGAAAATTCCAAGCCTCCACTTCTGTGTCAGTACTCTGCCCTGTTAACATCTGCTGCACATTAAGAATTTAGCCTTGACATTTTAAGTTTAGCCTAATGGTGGTGGTGGAGGAGGCAGTAAGGAGAACAGTTTAGAAAAGGACTTGTGAATGGCATGTGGTGTTAGTTTTCATCATTTAAGTTACTCAAAAAGTACCTTCAAGTGCTTCCGGCTTCACTGGGAAATGAGTTCCTGCGTCCCTGTGGTGTCAGGAGGATCGCAGAGTAGGAGACACGGCCCCTAGGATACTGGACATGGGTTGGATGCTGTATTTGAGGGATAAACCATGTATGGTTCTTGTGCTTTAAACAAGCAAAAACCTGGCTGGGCGCGGTGGCTCACACCTGTAATCCCAGCACTTTGGGAGGCCGAGGCGAGTGGATCACGAGGTCAGGAGATCAAGACCATCCTGGCTAACACGGTGAAACCCTGTCTCTACTAAAAATACAAAATTAGCCAGGTATGGTGGCGCATGCCTGTAATCCCAGCTACTCGGGAGGCTGAGGCAGGAGAATCACTTGAACCCAGGAGACAGAGGTTGTGGATCGCGTCACTGCACTCCAGCCTGGGCAATAAGGGCGAAACTCTGCCTCAAAAAAAAAAAAAAAGCAAAAATCTAACTAGCCATGGTCAATGTAGAAGTATACAAATATTCCAGAAGAACTAAACTATAAGGTGTTTGTAAATATTTAGATGTGAATGAGTATAAGCAGAACGTATCTTTAAAAATCCTAACAAAAATTGATATTTGGGAAATCTCCCTTTCTGCCAGACTTGCTGGCAGTTAAAATTTGAAACAGTGACTGTACCGAAACGCTTTTTATTCAGGTTAAAAGTTGTACTCCCATTTCCTAAAATGAGGACTGAACTGAGAAACTCTAGCTACAGCTGCTTGGTTTTCCATAGAGTTAAGTTGGCTCCTTTGATGTTGAAGTCTGTAGTTATGACCTTGCTTTCATTAGTAGTTAGCACCTGGGCAGGTACTAACCAATGAATGCCCTTTACACCTGGCAAGAAGGAATGGGTGGGGAGGCCAGATTGTTTCAGTTAGCACTACATTGTGGTGGGTTTCATTTTCTGATAGACACTGCCTACAGGCAACTAAGTCATTCCATTAACTGTCATTGTCAATCCATGTGTAGCCAAACTTGAATTCTCCTGCTGGTTTAGCTTCCTGATGGGGAATAACTGCTGTCACAAGTGTCTGTAGCTCCATCATGGGCCCCAGGACGTCCCACGGCAGCTAACACTGGTCTGTACTCGGGACTCTGCCACCTGGTCAGTGACTTTCTGTGCATCATGTTCCTGGGAATAGTATGACTGTCCATGATTCCCAGGAAAGCTCGAGGAATGACTGAGGACAAGGAGCTAGCACTTTGACCCCTGTGGGGAGTGCTGTCTATAGTGGTTATCAGGGTTGTGACAAGTGGACTCTTGTGAGCTCCAACACTGGATGATTTTATTATTCCTATTACTTAGGCAATAAAAGACTAGTACATATCCTGGTGTTATATAATTATATGCAAACTTATCAGAATGAGTTTTATAACTAGTGTACCCATGTTTTTGTTATTGTGCTACAGACAAAATGATGCACTGAAATTTTACTGAATTACCTGACAATTTTTGTTACAACTAATTCTGTGCACTTTTTACAAGATTTCTGGAGCGTAAATAGGTGGCTGGCCTTTCTTTGGCATCTGAACATTTTCCTGAGTCCAATAGACAAGCAGATTTTTTTTTTTTTTTTTTTTTAATGGAGACAGGGTTCTCCTCATGCCCATAATCCCAGCACCCTGCCCAGTTCAGGACCAGGCTGGCAACATGGTGAAACTCCGTCTCTGCTAAAAATACAAAAGTTAGTTGGGCATGGTAGTGCATGCCTGTAATCCCAGATACTCTGGAAGCTGAGGCAGGAGAATCACTTGAACTCGGGAGGTGGAGGCTGTGGTGAGCCGAGATTGTGTCACTGCACTCCAACCTTGACAGCGAGACCATGTCTCAAAAAAAATAAAGACAGGGTTCTGTTACCCAATATGGTGGCACAATCATGGCTCACTGCAGGCTTGACCTCCTAGGCCCAAGTGATCTTCCCACATTGGCCTTCCAAAGTTCTAGGGTTACAGGAGTGAGCCACTGTGCCCAGCCAAGATTTCTTTGCCTTTGTGCTCACGTTCTTCTTTAACCTTAAAAGAAGAGGTCATATAAAATAATGATCAGATATAAATTAAGATACAGAAAGCTCGATAGAAAGGAGTAGCTGCATCTTCATTGCATTTGCAGATACATCTCAGGATTATTAGTACAATTTTTTTTTTTTTGAGACAGTCCCACTCTGTCACCCAGGTGGGAGTGCAGTGCCGCAGTCTCAGCACACTGCAGCCTCCATCTCCCAGGTTCAAGTGATTCTTCTGCCTCAGTCCCTGGTGTATCTGGGATTATGAATGTGCACCACCACACCCGGCTAGTATTTTGTATTTTTAGTGGAGACGGGGTTTCACCATGTTGGCCAGGATGGTCTCAAACTGCTGGTCTCAACTGATCCGCCCGCCTAAGCCTCCCAAAGTGGTGGGATTATAGGCATGAGCCACCGTGTGCAGCCCAGCGTGATGTATTTATACTGTTATTTCCACCTCCTAAAGGTCAACAAGGACACTTAGCTCAAGAAGGCTGATGTTGAGAGAGACCGCTTATCAGAACAGGATCTCTGAGGAAAAAGGGAGCTTAAATATGTGTCCCTGGAATTTCTTCTAGCCCTTCCTTTCCTCAGTGACACGGCCACTGCTATGGGTGGGAATGTTTAGAGAAGAACCCTGACCAGTGGTTGATGTCTTTGCCAAGTATACCGTCAGGTCAATGTCATAGATTGATTTTATATATATATATATAGAGAGAGAGAGAGAGAGAGAGACTTCATTTAATAGAAAATAATATTTTAAGGACCACCTTGCTATTTTACTTCTCTAATAGTGTTTTGAATATTTTGATAAATACCTTTAGCAACATAGTGGTTCTCATCTCAGCCCTCTCTGTCCTTGAAAGATGTTATTTATAACAGGGTGGTTTCTGGACTGCCTTTCTGGACTAAAACTTGGACACTTCTAACCATATGCTTGCTGGAAACCATAATGTTAAATGTAGTCATTGGGTTATCATTTGCAACTACATTGATATAATTTTGTATATAAAACAGTTTGCTACTGGGAGCAGCATTGTTCATGTAAGAAAGACATTCGCTTCACATAATACATGGAAACAAAGTTATCTTTTCAATGTTAACTGTTACTGTAACACTCCAAAAAAAGGTTGTTGATGTGGAGAAAGAAGAGCTTAAAAAACCCACAAACAATTCACTTGCCTCTCGGGCTTTTCTGCTTTGCCTACCTTGACTGAATTAGAGTATCTGCATTTCTGCACTAAGCTGGTTAAGGTTTGCTAAGTCAATGGTAATGTTTTACAGAGCTTGGCTATTTGTTAGCCAGCATTTGTGGAAAACAACCAGTGTCTGTCATAGCTAGTGCTATAATTTATTCAGTTGGCATATTGTTCATGGAGACAGTGAGATAAGGGGATCAGGATCCAGAGAGACTACTAAAATATGTGAGTCCATCTGTTGTGATCTGAGGTTTCATTAGAGAAAACCTGTCTGCTAGTACAATGAATGGAGACTTAGTAAGGATATTTTTATATAAAGGATTATAGGCCGGGCGCGGTGGCTCAAGCCTGTAATCCCAGCACTTTGGGAGGCTGAGACGGGCGGATCACGAGGTCAGGAGTTCGAGACCATCCTGGCTAACACGGTGAAACCCCATCTCTACTAAAAAATACAAAAAAAAAACTAGCCGGGCGAGGTGGCGGGCGCCTGTAGTCCCGGCTACTTGGGAGGCTGAGGCAGGAGAATGGCGTAAAAAAAACCCGGGAGGCAGAGCTTGCAGTGAGCTGAGATCCGGCCACTGCACTCCAGCCTGGGCGACACAGCGAGACTCCGTCTCAAAAAAAAAAAAATAAATAAATAAAATAAAGGATTATAAATCAGCAGAGGTAAATACATTAATCTTGGCCAAACAGGTCGTGTCCTTTTGCATTTTCCCGATGGCAAGTTCTGCCCCCTGCTGCCCGGGCACTGTTGGTCATAGCGTGGCCTTGGCCAGCAGCATTGGCATCAGCTGTGAGCCGGTAAACATGGAAATGTAGGCCCTTCCCAACCTGAGTCAGACCCTTAGCCTGGGGTCCAGGAAACTATTTTAACAAGCTCCCACGTGATTTTTTTTCACATTTCAAGTTTGAGCACCTCGAGGGCCTGTGAATGGCTGCATATAAGGTACAGCTGGCCATATGTCTTAAATGACTTCAAAGGGGTGTGAGCCAGGCCTCCTCTTCCCACACCAGACTTCATGAACCATGCCTGGTATTGTCATGTTTTTGTGAGCAGCCGTGAATAGGACTGGGGGAGAGAGATGTTCAGCCAATAAAGTCTAAAATGGAAAGGGAATGTTCAGTTATAACAAAACAAATTTTTGTAATTAGAGTGCTGGGTTGTGCTCAGCATCATTGGAGTTAAATGTGGAGCAGTGGCTCACACCTGTAATCCCTGCACTTTGAGAAGCTGAGTTAGGCAGATCCCTTGAGGTCAGGAGTTTGAGACCACCCTGGGCAACATGGTGAAACTCCATCTCTACAAAAAATAGAAAAATTAGCTGGCTGTGGTGGCGGCTGTCTGTGGTCCCAGCTAAGGAGGCTAAGGCAGGGGGAATCTCTTGAACCCTGGAGGCAGAAGTTGCAGTGAGCTGAGATCGTACCAGTGCACTCCAGCCTGGGCGACAGAGCGAGACCATTTCTTAAAAAAAAAAAAAAAAAGTGGAGCAGCAAACTAAGACCCTCTTCCATCGAGGGAGGTCTCTGAAGCAAAGCTGAGCCGGCCTCTCAGCTCTGCACTGGTGGGGCATCCCATGGCGCCCAGAAGCAGTGAGAGGGCTAAGGCAGCAGAGCGCAGCATGGCCGTGCATGATTGGAGTGCCGCTACTGCGTTCATGTCAGTTTAGCAGCCGGCAACTTCTAAGAACGTAGAATATTTTCATTTAGAACTTAAAAACAGTAAACCCTAAAAGTTTAGTTTTTAAAAATTCATTTTTGTTTCTCTCTAAAGATTTTTATTCTTTTGAAAATGACCACAGTCTAGTTTGAATGCCATTGTTTCTCAGCTGTTTCTTATTTGCAATTGCTAAAAGCAGCAAGGAGCAAGTTAAATGTCCATCACCTGAATGGGTAGACAGAAGTGACATCCACACAATGGAGTATTACTGGGCAGTAAAAAAAAGAATGAAGTGCTGGTACATGCTGCAACATGAATAACCCTTTTAGACATTATGCTAAGTCATGGGATTCAGTCACAAAAGACTGCATGTTATAAAATTCTGTGTCTCTGAAATGTCCAGAATAGGCAGATCCTTAGAGACAGAAAGTGATTGGTGGTTTCCAGGGGCTGAGGGATCAGGAGGAATGGGGAGTGACTGCCAGTGGCCATGGAGTTTCTTTTTGGGCTGACAGACTATTCCAAAACTAGATAGCAGTGTCAGTTGCATAACTGAATATACTAAAAACCACTGAATTACACATTTTATATGGGTAAATTTTATGGTAAATTATATTTCAATAGCTGCTACTTAAAGTACATAGTGACTCAACATGAAAGGAAACATACAGTTTTGTCTCTAATTACCCAATTAAGTGAACCAAAATAGCAGCTACAAAGCTTTTAATTCATTTATCATTGGTTGTAAGAATTTTCCCTATCATACTCCCATCTGTGGGAGAAAGTTTACTGTATCTACTTCCTATCAGAGCATTTCTAAGTATTTGAAAGGTCCTATCCAAATATTTGAAAGCTGTTAAAAGTTGCTGAAGTGGCACCTTCGGAAGAGGGCTGGAATGTTTGATAACAGCGTTGACGTTTTAAATGATATGGAAGGTCAAACTCGCAATGTAATCTTGGTGGTGGTGGCTGGATGGCTCTACTCACACTGGTTTTATAGTAAATGGCAGGTGTGATAATATAGGGATTAATCTGTTAGCAGTGAATCCACTGCCTGAAATTCAAACATTCAGATGCTTCCATTTGAATTACCCTTTTTTATTTTACATGGTTTTCCTGATTTTTGAGTACCTAAAAAAATTACTGCAAACTTCTTTCCTGCAGTGTTCTGGCCTCTAAAATTAAATCTGGTTCTTTTGTCTAAGACTCAGGGTTGCTTTCCTGTAATGTTTGTGGAGGAACTGATCTTGGACTTTTCCCTCCTGTCTTGGGCTTTTATTGCAGTTTGAATTTATGCTGTAAGAAGTGTGACTGTAGAGGTAATCTTCAACCAAGTTTAAAATATTCAGAGGAAATGGATGCTTCGCAAAGGAAATAATGCATACCTATATTTATTTACCAAAATGAGGAAAATACCTGGGAAATAATTTGATGGCCAAATATTCAGCAATTGTATTCATAGATTAGAAGCAAAATACGAAATTTAATTGTCAACTTGGTATCTTTTTCATTCCTTAGACTCTTAGAAGGCATTTTAGATGCCATTTTGATAAAGTTAAACTGGGAAGACTCAGAAATCATGTTTTCCCAACTATATTCTGAAAAATGTTAGTTCCCTGGGTTGCTCCATGGAAATAAGCTGTGGGCAGAACAGTCTGGGAAGCGGAGACTGTGGCCCCATCTTGGGCTGCCACTGTTGGCATGAACATGGCAGACAAGCAGCAGCCTTTCAGCTAAAGCAGGAAGAAAGAAAACCCCACCTT
Organism: Macaca mulatta; assembly: GCF_049350105.2. NCBI lineage: Eukaryota > Metazoa > Chordata > Mammalia > Primates > Cercopithecidae > Macaca > Macaca mulatta. Next base: position 77,662,794 of record NC_133409.1, on the reverse strand, counting down.
AACCACTGCAGAGTTACGTGACCTCCAAACACTGCCCCCCACAGCATATCCCCATTTTTGTCCCTTTCTCTTTCAAAGCCAAATAATTTCAAAGAGAACTACATAGCTGCTGGCTTGGGATGGTGTCAAAAGCCAGGCACGATGATTTTAAGTCATAGAATGATCAAGCTGGAAGATGCTCACAGATTAAATGGTCTCCAGCCACTCAATATCACCAGCAAGGGAGAGGAACAGGGTTGGCCTGAGTGAGGCTGGGGCCACCCCTGCCACCAGGCCTGTGTGCCGGGCTCAGGTGCTTCAGGGAATGAGCAAAGAGGATGTTGGGTTTATTTTGTTTTAATTAGGCAAATTGTTGAGTTTATTTAAAAACAAAGCAGATTGGGGTTTAACACCCTGCATGTCCATTGCATTGGAGTGGTAACACCTATGCCATTGTGTGACTGCCTGGAGGGGTACTTTCCCTCTGGGGAAAGTGAACACAGGTGTGTTGTCCCTTTTCCTTGAAAACACTCTACTTGCTGGTCTTGAATAGCATTCTAGTGGGTTACTTTTCTCCTAGTGGTCAGACAGTATTTATTGGACCTCTGGTTCCATTGGCATGTGTCCCCTAAGGAAGAGACTCTTCAGGGGGTACTTATACCTCTTCTGTCCGATGGCACTGGCTGTGTCACACCTGGCCTGCGGGCTTTGAAGCTAGCATTTCAGAGTGGGAAAAGGCCTCAAGCCATCTAGTCCAAACTCTACCTGCAGATCAGGTAACTGATGCCCAGTGGCAGAAAGTTATTTGCTGGGGATCCTCAGATTACAGAGCTAGCTCTCAAACCCAGGCCTTCTGCCTCCTGTGTCTTGTCTTCCAGTGATTCCCAAGTTTGGCCTCCTCAAAATCACTTGTGGAAGTGACAGCTTCCGGGGCTGAGGGTGTTTGAAAAGCTTCTGTGAGGATCCTGATGGTGGGGCTGATGTGGGAAGCACTGTGGTATGTGATCACTGTTTGAGGCACAGCCATCTTCATTAATGTATAAGCCACTCAGGGGTAGGGAGGGCTAATGCCTCTCTGTACTCACAGTGCCTATCGTGGTGCCTGGCACACCTTGCAGTATTTAATTGGTGTTTGTGGATCGAATGAACATGTTAGGTGCCCACTAGCAGGGGTTGGTCCTGTAGTCTGTGGCCATGGAACATTAGAAGAATAAAGCTATTGTGGTTCATCCTGTAGTATAAGTTTGAGCTGAGCTAACTTGTAATAACACAAATTTTTTTGAAGTTTTTAAAAGTTAGAGACGGGTTCTCGCTATGTTGCCCAGGGTGGTCTCAAACTCCTCGCCTTGAGATCCTCCTGCCTTGGCTCCCCAAAGGGCTGTGATTACAGGCCTGAGCCATTATACCTGGCTGACAAATAAAATTATTTATTTATTTTTTACAGTGGAATCTCACCCTGTCACCTAGGCTGGAGTGCAGTGGCGTGATCTTGGCTCACTGGACCTCTGCCTCCTGGATTCAAGCAATTCTCTCTCCTCAGCCTCCTGAGTAGCTGGGATTACAAGTGTGTGCCACCACACTTGGCTAATTTTTGTATTTTTAGTAGAGATGGGGTTTTACCATGTTGGCCAGGCTGGTCTTGAACTCCTGACCTCAAGTGATCTGCCTGCCTTGGCCCCCCAGAGTGCTGTGATTACAGGCATGAGCCACTGCGCCTGGCCTAGAATTTTTTAAAGAGTAGATTATTAAGCAAAGGGAGAGTAGAGACAGTATTGGTTTTTCATTAACTTCATCTGCACCGTCAACCACATGGTTCTTTTTGTCTGGGGAGTGGTACAGGAGTAAAATTAAACTTAAATCACCACCACCACCCCCAAGCAAAGCATAACTTTAAAAAGTTTTTAATATTTTGGCAAACCTGATAGAAATATTGCCCTTTTTTGGGTAGATCTTAGATGACTAACTGCTTACTATGCACACACCTGTACCACACATGTGATTGCGTTGCCTTCACCGAACACAGTTTTTGATAACAGTGTGTAATCTAAGGGGAATTACTAAGATAATAAAAACTGCAAACCACGTGTTCTTTTTCTCCAGTCTTTGCACATAGTTTGGATTTGTGTGTGGTGTATTTAAGCCCATGGACTTGAGTTTTTTGTGGGACAATCCTTGCGTGTATCAGATTCATACAGTCCCAGTCCCCCCTTATTCCTGTGGCACTGTTGAAGATACAAGAACCAGCTGGCGTTCAAATATGTTGAGAAAAACAGTTGCTGACTAGGGAAGCCTAACACCCTGATAATAAAATGGAAAGTTGGGATTTAGATGTGTTTTCTCAGTTGCTGAAGCGTGGTAGTGCTGGTGCTGGTGGTGTTTTTGAGTCTCGCTCTATCGCCCAGGCTGGAGTGCAGTGGCGTGATCTTGTTCACTGCAACCTCTGCCTCCCAGGTTCAAGCACTTCTCCTGCCTCAGCCTCCCAAGTAGCTGGGACTATGTACAGGTACGTGCCATCACGCCCAGCTAATTTTTGTATTTTTAGTAGAGATGGGGTTTCACTATGTTGGCCAGGCTGGTCTTGAACGCCTGACCTCAAGTGAGCCACCTGCCTTGGCCTCCCAAAGTGCTAGGATTACAGGTGTGAACCGCTGCACCTGGCCCCAAAGTCTGTTTTTTTTTTTTGTTTTTTTTTTTTTTTTCCCCAAGCCCTTGGATAAGTAGACAAAGTATGTATGTAAATGGTCCTGTCATCTCAGTGAATGTCTCATTTTAAACTTCGGTGAATGCATATGCTGTATTGTAGCACATTATTTTATCCATAATTGTCTTTCTAAACATGGAACTGTTTATCATGGAACTGTTTATCATGCAGTAGGTTAAGGCAGTGCTGTGCTGTGGTCCTTAATCTGGGGAGGATCTCCTCCCTTTTCCCCATAGAGCATTTGGCAATGTGGATGTGGATGGGGTTGCTTTTAGATGTTCCAATGACTGGGGACAGTCAGTCATTGGATGGCTTAAGGATGCTAAACGTTCCTGAGTGCTTGGGATAGTCTTGCAGAATGAATACTTCTGCTGTCCAGAATGACAAGAGCACCCCCAGTGGGAAACACTAGTAGCCTAATGACTAATCAAGTAACAGACAGCCCTTTAACTTAAAGCAGCTCATTAACATAGTGTTCATTTACCTGTTGAGATTTTATGAGTATCTTCTCAATCTCTATGTAAAGATACAGATTGTAGAGCCTGCCCTATGTATATGTATATGAATGTAGGAGATCGAGACCATCCTGGCTAACATGGTAAAACCCTGTCTCTACTAAAAATACAAAAAATTAGCTGGGTGTGGTGGTGGGCACCTGTAGTCCCAGCTACTCGGGAGGCTGAGGCAGGAGAATGGCGTGAACCCGGGCGACGGAGCTTGCAATGAGCCGAGATCGCACGACTGCACTCCAGCCTGGGCGACAGAGTAAGATGCCGTCTCAAAAAAAAAAAAAAAAAAAAAAATGGAGTCTGAAATCTCGTGTGCGTGGACTCTGGTCATTTGTCTTTGTCCTAACTAGGTAGTGGCCTTCAGTTCTAATTGTACTTGGGGTTCCACTTCTGAACCAGTAGATAGCAGAGAAAGAAAGGCATACCCAGGGCTCTGCATTTGTGAGCGAATGCCCCTCCACTTTAGTTTTAAGTGTGATATGTCATTGTTGGCTTCTGTGTATGTAGCTGGAGCTGCATTTGTTATTGAAATATTTGACTTGGGGCTGGTTTTCCCATCTCTAATACAGGCCCTTGGAACCATAATTGAGAGAAATGCATGCTTTATTTCATGCTTCATAACAGCCATTTTGTGATTTTAAAAAAATTGCCAGCAGGAAATGAAAGAAAAGTAGGTTTTTATATTTTAGTATGATTAAAGACTTTAAAACAGGTCTGGTTTCCTCTCAGTAAACTTGAGTTCTTTAACTTCTGGACTTGGAATTGTGGAGAAAACTTTTAAAACAAGACCTGGAAAACGATACTTCTGTACTTGTTATACCAGTCAGGGAGCCTTTAAGGCATATTGGATGTATATCAGAGGATCTCTCAGTTGTCACAGTCTTAAATGTTATTGGGACAGGGGTGGAGGTGGGGCAGGTGGTTCCTGAAGTAGGAAGTGACATTTGGTGAGGGCTTAATATTTCTGGTGCCCTGGCTGGATAACAAAACTTCTGTTGCCAAATCCTGGCACAGGTAATATGTCCTCATTACATTTATACCTGCGTTACGAAGAATCCAGGATAGGTAGCTCTCCAGCTTCTGTATATTTCACTTGACAATGGTGAGAAGCAAGCATTTCTTAATATTAAGCATTATAGTTGCTTTGTGGCTCTACTATTTTCCTTTGGGACAGTGACATAAAGTAGCCAAATTTGAGTGTTTTTCATATGCTTTAGTAAATCTGGGTTTCCTCAAGTGATAAATTTGAAAACTACCTTGATGTAAGTGGATTGTTTTGTTGTTGTTGTGTTTTTTTGTTTTTGTTTTGAGATGGAGTCTCGCTCAGTTGCCCAGGCTGGAGTGCAGTGGCACAATCTTGACTCACTGCAACCTCCGCCTTCTGGGATCAAGCAATTCTCCTGCCTCAGCCTCCCAAGTAGCTGGGACTACAGGCGTGTGCCACCATGCCCAGCTAGTTTTGTATTTTTTTTTTTGAGACGGAGTCTGGCTCTGTTGCCCAGGCTGGAGTGCAGTGGCACGATCTCAGCTCACTGCAAGCTCCGCCTCCCGGGTTCACGCCATTCTCCTGCCTCAGCCTCCCGAGTAGCTGGGACTACAGGCGCCCGCCACCACGCCCGGCTAAGTTTTTGTATTTTTAATAGAGATAGGGCTTCACCATGTTGGTCAGGCTGGTCTTGAACTTCTGACCTCAAGTGGTCCACCTGCCTCAGCTTCCCAAAGTGCTGGGATTACAGGTGTGAGTCAATGGCACCCGACTGTTTTTTTTTTTTTTTTTTTTTTTTTAAAAACAGCTACATGGCAACATTAGAAATATTTTAAGGCCCTCCCGTCTCTATCTCCTCAGTTCTGTGTCTCGCCATCCTGATACTATTTCCATTTTTACATTTTATTTTTCATCTCTTGTCTAAATAGATCTCACATTTGCATTGAGAGAGTATTGCTTGTCATATTTTTGATTTCAGAAGCAATTTGCCCAGTTTCTATTTTCATAATTATAATTTAATATCACTACATAATCCATCTTTGATGTGTCTTTGGACATTTCATCCTTTGTCTCTCACTATGGTTTCTAAGGTTGCTTCAAAACTTCTGGTACAAAGCTCTTTCTCTCTTCCCTTGTCTGACTCCCTTGGTGCCCCTCAGGAGCCCTCCTGCCTCCTTTGGCTGTCGTAAGGCTCATATGAGATGGTGCATGGAAAAATAGGTTAAACTATTGTTTTTTTAAAAAAAAAAAAACTGTTTAGGTTGGGCAAGGTGACCCATGTCTGTAATCTCAGCACTATGGAAGGCTGAGATGGAAGGCTTGCTTGAGCCTAGGAGCTCAAGACCAGCCTAGGCGACATAGTGAGACCCCGTCGCTACAAAAAGTTTTAAGAAAAAAAAAAAACGAGCTGGTCATGGTGACACCTATAGTGCCAGCTACTCGAGAGGCTGGGTGGGAGGCGTTCATGTGAGCCTGGGAGGTCAGGACTATAGTGAGCTGTTACCGCGCCACTGCACTCCAGCTTGGGTGACAGAGCAAGACCCTGTCTCAAAGAGAAGAGAAAAACTGCTTACACCTAAGTGTCAGTGTGCTTTATTAAAGCAAAGAGGCTGCGTTTGGTTCACACTGTGCGCCTGCTGAGATGTCCCCAGCCATCTGCAGTCAGGAGTGGTGTGTGGCTTCCTGACTAGCACGGGAACTGATGTCAGGCATGTGCCATCGCCACACTGAGGAGCAGCTTATGTAGAAGGTGCAGGAGGTTATCAGAAGAAAAGAATACTCAGTTAAGCGTAATTTGTTTCATTCTGTTTTTCAGATCAATGTCCGAGTTACCACCATGGATGCAGAGCTGGAGTTTGCAATCCAGCCAAATACAACTGGAAAACAGCTTTTTGATCAGGTTGGTCTCTGAACTTGAGATTTAACTCTATCTACAAAAAAAATTGTTTTGCAACATTTCAATTATTTTGTTTGCTAAGCATATTACCTTGTTTTACTCACTTGAGGTAATAGATGAGAAGGATCTTTTAAAAGGTGAAAGTATTTCATGATAGCATTATAAAATGCATTAATAGACACGTATATCCTGCCTAGGAGGTGTATGAAAGCACACAGCTATCTGTTGTATAAAGCCAGGTGGATTCAGTGTGTTACTAGGCATGGAAGCAAAGGGCTGAACAGAGTGATTGTGATTGTCAGTGTAAGGAGGTGTGCTGGCCTATGTGTCTCTCACCCTGTGTTAGAGACGCAGCTTCCTACCCCCAGCCGCCTCCACCTCCAGAGTAGAACCCCTCTCACTGCGTGGATGAGTGAACCTTAGTTGTCTCAGCAGTTGGTGCATCTTCTCATTTCTAAGTGGTCATACCTGAACGTCTATGAAAAGAAGAAATGAAGATTTAGAGAAAAAAATTCATTTTTTAAAATTGGAAGATTTTTTTTAAATCAAGTATTTATTAGTGATATTACTATTTATTTATTAAATACTTTTTTCCCTAATAACAGCTGCTCCAAATACAGTTTCGTTTTGTTTTTTTTCCTTTGAGACTGAGTCTCATTCTGTTGCCTAGGCTGGAGTGCAGTGGTGCTATCTCGGCTCACTGCAACCTCTGTCTCCCAGGTTCAAGCAATTCTCCTGCATGAGCCTCCGCAATAGCTGGGATTACAGGCGCAGGCTACCATGCCCTGCTAATTTTTGTATTTTTAATAGAGATGGAGTTTCTCCATGTTTGCCAGGCTGGTCTTGAACTCCTGAACTCAAGTGATCCACCTGCCTCAAGCCTCCCAGAGTGCTGGGATTACAGGTGTGAGCCCACGCTCAGCCCAAATACAGTCTTAATGGCTTGGATTTTTTCCAGTCAAGGAGTGACTAAAAACCATTATTTAGTTTTTTTTTTTTTTTTTTTTTTTTTAAGACAGAGTCTCGCTCTGTCGCCCAGGCTGGAGTGCATTGGCACAGTCTCCACTCACTGCAAGCTCCGCCTCTCGGGTTCATGCCATTCTCCTGCCTCAGCCTCCCAAGTAGCTGGGAGTACAGGCGCCCGCCACCGTCCCCGGCTAATTTTTGTATTTTTAGTAGAGACGGAGTTTCACCACGTTAGCCAGGATGGTCTCAATCTCCGGACCTCGTGATCCGCCCATCGTGGCCTCCCAAAGTGCTGGGATTACGGGTGTGAGCCACAACACCTGGCCTATTTAGTATTTTTATAGCACAGGTCAGAAGTCTTTTTCTGCATATGGCTGGAGAGTAAATATTTTAGACTTGCAGCCCACACAGTTGCTGTCATAACTACTCAGCTCTGCCATTGTAGTATTGAGAGCAGCCATAAACACGTGAAGATTCAAGCATGACTGTTTTCTAGTCAAGCTCTGTATGGACACTGATTTTTTTTTTGAGACGGAGTCTCGCTCTGTCGCCCAGGCTGGAGTGCAGTGGCACAGTGGCACGACATTGGCTCACTGCAAGGGTTCACGCCATTCTCCTGCCTCAGCCTCCTGAGTAGCTGGGACTACAGGTGCCCACCACCACGCCCAGCTAATTTTTTTTGTATTTTTAGTAGAGACGGGGTTTCATTGTGTTAGCCAGGATGGCCTCTGTCTCCTGACCTTGTGATCTGCCCACCTCGTCCTCCCAAAATCCTGGGATTACAGGCTTGAGCCACTGTGCCTGGCCGGGCACTGATATTTTTATGTAATTTCCCCATCACCACCATTGAAAAAATGTAAACCCATTCTTAGCCTGTGGGCTGCACAAATAGCCAACAGACAAGATTTGGCCCATGGGCCTTAGCTTGCTGCGCTTGTGTTATTTACAACTCTCTCCTGTAGTTCACCGCAGAACCAGCTTTGCAACATGTACAGCAGTGCCCTGTGCGTGGCAAGGCACCAGGGTGGCACCCGTCCAACACCTCACAGTTTCAAAACGTCAGACTCTTTGATCTCTCTTATCTTTTTTGATATTTAACAGTGTTTTCTGTTTCTTAAGACTTTAGATATTCCACTCCAGCAGCCATACCCCACTAAAGAATGCTCATTTTTGGTAAAAAGCTTTTTGAACACGTTTTATTATAAGTGACCCCCTCAGACGGAAATGTATAGAGCTACTAGATCTCACCTTATGGTTTATATTAGAAAACAGTCCTCTTCCCTCGCCTCTCGCTCCTGTTTCCCTGCTTGACTTCGTGAACTAAGTGGGCCAGAGGTCGTGGAGTGGAAAGGACCTTTGTGGCAGTAGTCAGTAACGCAAGTCACCGCAAGCCCCATCCAGCCCGCTCTCAGCGTCTGTGAGCTCACTTAGGTGCCAGCGAAGACTCTTTCTTGAGATGGGCGGCCCAGAATGATTCCCCATTGCTGCGTATTCTTCGTGAGACATGGAGTTCAGTTTCAGTAAGACTGGTGAGCCACCATGAAGGCTATGATAACTTTTCTGTGGAGCAGTTCTAAGTTCTAAAGAAAGCAAGATCTTATTTTCTGGACTAAATGGATTCTTCTCTGGGGCCAGGAGAGGAGCAGGGCCAGGTGTGAGTTACAAGTCCTTTGAACCATCCCGAGGGGCCCTACTGGTAGAAGTGATACTCTGTGTTCTAGCACCAAACCCAGAAATTAGAGTGGGTGGTGATTGGGAGACCTAGAAGGGAGAATTTTAGCACACTTAGACCACAGGAGACTCCATCCATGCTTGATCATATCTCCCTCTCACTCCGAAAAGGAGCGCCCAGCAGCAGTGGGCTGGCTCCGTGCAGCAGAACATGCGGGTGCCAGAATGTGCCCAGGTGGACGCCCCCAGAGTAAGTGCAGTGCCAGTGGCCGATCATCATGACAGCTTCCACTGTTATTTTGAGGTCATTTCCTGGGTCTGCCTCACCTGGTAGGGATAAAGATATTTACTACTCTGGGTGAGGCTGGACTTGGGGTAAAAATTTAAAAGTTTCTGCTGAAAGAGAATCCTGAAGTAAGTTGAGTGCTGCCGGCTGAACCCTGTACAGCACACTTGCGTAGGGCCCTGGCTTCTGGTGTTGGTTCTGCCAGTATGTCCCTTGGTTAGCCTCCTGGAGCCTGAGTTCTTACCTATAAATGAGACCTTCTTGAGCAAAAACTTTAAAGCAGGGTTGGGAGCCCTAGGATAAGTCGAAAAACTAGGTCATAGTTATGGAGAAATTTGTGATGGAAAGCTCATTCCTGGACCTGGATGTCACTGAAAATAAGGTCTTGAAGGGAATAGCTTGAAAGAGATTGGAGGTAAAGTAATCAGCTCTCCTCCCCCAATACCCCTTTGTTACTCAGCTCTCACCTGCAGCGCCCCCCACCCCAGCATCAAGCCCTGGAGTGCTTTTGCTTTACTCCTGGGTCCTAGTCCAGGGCTTCAGTGTGATGGAGAACACCCAGGGCCAGCTGCCACGTTGAGGGACAGAGCCAGGGCTGGACTGCAGCCCAGGTGTCTTGATAAGCCGGCCCCCCCATGCCAGAAGCTCCTGAGTGGGGAGGAGCTGCTCCAACTGTTGCTTGAGATTGAGTTAAATAGACATCTCCCACCTTTTCTTTCCTAAAAATCTGCCATTTAAAACACCACTGAGCCCAGCACTTTGGAAGGTCAAGGCGGGAGGATTGCTTGAGCCCAGTCTCCTGTAGGCTACCAGCCTGGGCAACATGGCAAAAACCTGTATCTACAAAAAATTTAAAAACTAGCCAGGCGTTGTGGCACATGCCTGTAGTCTCAGCTACTCAGGTGGCTGAGGTCGGAGAATCGCTTGAACCCAGAAGGTTGAGGCTGCATTGAGCCAAGATCGTACCACTGTACTCCAGCCTGGGCAACAGTTTAAGACCCTGGCTCACAAACCAAACCAAAACAAACAAAACCAAACACCACTGAGGCAGGGTTAGGGAGTAGACACAAATGTAGAGACTCTCCACCCATGGTGTGTCAGGATTCACCAATGAAGGGAATGGCGAGGGGTGTTTTTCTAGGAATGTTGGCTTTTTCCTTGTAGGGATGACCTATGGATTGATTTTTAGAGTGGACTGAAGAGAGGAAGATTGCTTAATTCTAACGTGTCCCTTTGGGGAATGCATTGTGTGAGCAGTAGGATTCTGAAACACACTCTGAGCATAGTTATCCTGGAGATTGATGGAAAATTCCTGCCAGGAAGGTGCGCGCAGGTTAGGGCAGCCAGGGACAGGCCTTGCTGAGAGAGGGAGGCTCTCATTTGGACTGCATGGTATGGCTACGGGTTCTGTGATTTGCCCTGTGGAAGGGGGATGGCCACAGCATAGCAGATGCAGAAGAGGATCCTGAGCTGTGACCCTGAAAATCAGCGAGAGCCTGACAGTTATGTCAAGTGGAAGTCAAGTGGACAAAAGATTATTTCTAACTGGTTCAGATGTGCAGGCTGAGGCTGCAGTTGGGTGGATGAAGTGAAGGATGGCATCAGAGAGCAAGCAATTTCTTAGGCATGTGGAGTTTTCTTGTGTAACTTTTTTTTTTTTTTGGATGGAGTCTCAGTTGCCCAGGATGGAGTGCAGTGGCGCAATTTCGGTTCACTGCGACCTCTGCCTCCTGGGTTCAAGTGAATCTCCTGCCTCAGCCTCCTGAGTAGCTGGGATTACAGGCTCGTGCCACCGTGCCTGGCTACTTCTAGTAGAGACCAGGTTTCACCATGTTGATCAGGCTGGTCTCATACCCCCCTTACCTTGTGTTCCTCCCGCCTCAGCCTCCCAAAGTGCTGGGATTACAGACGTGAGCCACTGCGCCCAACCTCTTGTGCAACTTTGAAACAACCCAGAGAGGAAGGCTAGGCAGGTTTCATATCAGCGATAAGATGGAGGCTTGTGAGGAACAAGACATTAGCAAGACTGTATACAGAAACCTGGTCTTCGAATTCAGTTTTCTCTGTGCTTTGCTACCACAAAAACAAAAAACATAGGTTTCGCAAAAGACTTGAGAGCAAAGCACTGCATAAAAAGTCTAAATGTTTTTTCTATCATTCCATGATGAAGCTGCTTGGTTACAGCCTGCCCCCATCCCCTTTGGGTGAGTGGGAAGAGGGAAAGAACAGGTCAGTCCTGGGCATTTAATAAACAGACTCCTAGGGCTTTAGGGAGCCTCTGGCCTCCCTGTACCCTTCAGATGAAGAAACAGGCCCAGAGCAGGAGTTAATTTGGAATTTTAGGGTTTACTTTAAGCAAATGTTCTGTATACCTGAGTTGTCATTTCTAATGTATTCAACCCTCTTTGGCATTAAATATGATAGAAACCATGTATTTGAAGGATGGTAGCTTTTTTTTCTAAAAAGTTTAACATTATATATCATGGGATTTTAAATTACACATCTATATATATGTAAATAGTACTTTACATATATATAGTAACTTGTCTGAGACTCGGTTTAGATGATGTTCAACAAGTGTCCACAGCAAGTTCGACTATCACTGCTTTTCTGTTTCTAAGACACTCATGAGAATAAGCAGCTCAGGACTCCTCTGTAATGCACAACAGGGACTTGAAAACGTGAAATCCTTGCTGCGACCTAGGGTCAGGATTCTACCTCTGCTACATCAGAATGTCCCATTTCTGGAGGCCTATAAGATGCAGGTTCCTCTGGGCACCCCTGTGCATTGACACCCTTCCGTCCCAGAAGTCTGCCACTGCCTGTTTTCCTACGTTTCCTAGGACTTCTTTGTCCCTGTTCCTAGTAAGTCAGACCCCTGGGCCAGCTGGCTGAGAGGCAGAGGCAGGCAGCCAGAGGAGGCTCAAGTGTGGTGCTGGATACTTGAGTCTTCCACATGAGCACACCTGACGGGCAGCGATGCACCCACTGCACTGTTCCCTGGGGGGTTGTGGGCTCCCATGGTTCCGTGTGTGCTGGCCACACCTGCTGAATTTCATGCAGGAGAGCATCCTGGAGTACAAAGGAGTAGGAGTGAGGTTTTCTAAGATTTGAAGGTAGAACCCTGAATCTGCTCAAATTTGTATTAAAAATAAGTTGTTCATGGCTTTGAGATAATAGCCTTGGTTACTAACAAGTTATTTGAGAGATTGCTAAACAGGTGTTGCCCAGTGGTTGGACTGAGCAGATGTCCTGGTTTCCTGGGGACTCTGCTAGACCATGTGATGAATGACAGCCAAAAGCTGTTGCCCTTTTGAGTGAGTTTCTCATGACTGTTGGGCCTCTCTCTCATATGCAGGTGGTAAAGACTATCGGCCTCCGGGAAGTGTGGTACTTTGGCCTCCAGTATGTGGATAATAAAGGATTTCCTACCTGGCTGAAGCTGGATAAGAAGGTAAGTCAGGGTTAACTATTTACAGACTGTGGATTGAGTGTTGGTCTGCTTTGTTGATAAGGAAACGGGAGCAACTCACCCTATCTCTTGTTTTCTGTTCCTTTTTGTTTGTGTAAAAGTTTTTACAGACAAAAATGGTTGCAAGTTTCCAGTAAATGGGGATATCGATTGGAAATCAGATTCTGGCATTTCTCCATACAGCTCACTCATCGGAGCACATGATGGCTAATTGCATAGCTTTTAGTTGACCTTAGTTTTTTTGAATGAGATTGTTAATCTTATAAACTGTGAATCATCCACTATTTCGTAAGAACCTGTTATTGCTTTGTGTGAACCTGTGACAGATTATCTTCCAACTTTAAAGATTGGATAATTCCATTAACCAACCATAAAGAAAAGTAGTAACATAAACAATTTTTCTTCAAACTCTTTGAAAATTATCCTTTTTTTCAAAACCCCTACTGTCCTCCCAAGTCACAGCAACAAGTTAGAAAGATGATGGGAGGTGGGGAAGAGTGGAGGAACAGGAGGAATTCTTAAGAGTAAGCTTTGGGGTCCAGGGCCCTATTGGCATGTGGCCAGATTCCAGGTCACTGTGGGGGTCATATCCAAATTTGAGTTCTCTAGGATTGATAGCATCATCCCATGAGGACTGGGACTTAGTGAGGCAGTAGCTTTGATTTCCAGCTGAGTGCAAGAGTGTGATAGTACTTGTTTGTTTGTTTGTTTGTTGTTGTTGTTGTTGTTTTGAGATGGAGCCTTGCTCTGTCGCCCAGGCTGGAGTGCAGTGGCGTGATCTTGGCTCACTGCAACCTCCACCTCCCGGGTTCAAGCGATTCTTCTGCCTCAGCCTCCCAAGTAGCTGGGACTACAGCTACATGCCACCATGCCCGGCTAATTTTTTTGTATTTTTAGTAGAGATGGGGTTTCACCATGTTGGTTAGGCTGGTCTCGAACTCCTGACCTCGTGGTCCGCCCACCTCAGCCTCCCAAAGTGCTGGGATTACAGGTGTGAGCCACTGCACCCGGCCTATTTTTTGTTTTTGTTCGTTCTTTGTTTTTTAAGAAGAGACAGGGTCTTGCTCGGTCACCCAGGCTGGAGTGCGGTGGCGCCATCATAGCTCACTGCAGTCTCGAACTCCTGAGCTCCAGGGTTCCTTCTGCTCAGCTTCTTGAGTAACTGGGACTATAAGCATGCACCACCATCCCCAGCTAACTTTTTTAAAAAAATGTTGTAGAGATGGGATCTCTTCTACGTTGCCCAGGCTGGTCTCAAACTCCTGGACCCAAGTGATCTTCCTGCCTTGGCCTCCCAAAGCACTGGGATTATAGGCATGAGTCACCATATCTGGCCTTTTGACTAACCATTTTTTGTCTGGAATGCTAAAAAGATTAAGAATAGACATTATCTCCTGAAAACTGGCCTGAGGGCCCCATTGAGTCTTGGTTAGAAGCCTGTGTTGGGGACAGTGGGCCTTCGTCTTCCGGATTTGTGTCGAGAATGTGGCTTGCTTTGTCCAGGTGTCTGCCCAGGAGGTCAGGAAGGAGAATCCCCTCCAGTTCAAGTTCCGGGCCAAGTTCTTTCCTGAAGATGTGGCTGAGGAGCTGATCCAGGACATCACCCAGAAACTTTTCTTCCTCCAAGTGAAGGAGGGAATCCTTAGCGACGAGATCTACTGCCCCCCCGAGACTGCCGTGCTCTTGGGGTCCTACGCTGTGCAGGCCAAGTTTGGGGACTACAACAAAGAAGTGCACAAGTCTGGGTACCTCAGCTCTGAGAGGCTGATCCCTCAAAGGTGAGCACAGGGTGACCTGGCCTGGGCAGGAGCAGTCATGCCATACTCGGCAGGGAGAAGCGATTACATTAGAAACACAGGGACTTTGCCAGTGTCAAGTGCTCCTTCATGCTGGGACTCTAGTCATTAAGGCACTGACCAGCGACCTGAAACATAGCCAGGGAAGGCGAGCTGCCATTCCTCACGGAAACTAAAGCGCAGCCGTGTCCTGTGGGAGCGCAGCAACATAGCAAACTTCTCGACCTGACTGCTTAGCTCCTCCTGGTTTATGATAGGTTGGCCCCTGTGAAATCTGTTTTTATTTACTGGTGGTCACAAAAATGACCCCATTTGGAAGAAAAGGCCACTTAAAATACCTTCTTAGTTTTTCCAGCCTGAGTTCTTGTTCAAAACGCTTGGTCTTCCAGATTAATCATCATGAATAGAAATGCTACACATCAGGAAATAGAAACCAAAGCTCTTTGGGATTGATTGATTTGAATGGAAAGTAAGGGTTTGAGTGTGGGTGGTAAGTGGTCCTCCTTCCTTGCCTGTCACAGCCCTTAAGGATGACAGTGCTGTTTCCTTTTGCATTCCAGAGTCATGGACCAGCACAAACTTACCAGGGACCAGTGGGAGGACCGGATCCAGGTGTGGCATGCGGAACACCGCGGGATGCTCAAGTGAGTGCTGCGCCCTGCTGTTGGGATCTGGCCATCTCCGTGCGCTCCAGCGTGTCTTTACCTGTGACTCTAGTTAGTACTTTAAAGGGCTCTTTGTCAGGCCTTGTGAAGACCTTGAGGGAACCGAGCTGAAAGTGGGGTTTCCTTAGGGAAGAGGTTTTTTTGGAAAAAAAAAAAAAAAAGCCAGGTGTCTTGCCCAGGGAAAGAAACAGTTTAGCTCAAGCCTTCAGGTTCTAAAAGCTTATGTCCTCTGTTTGTAGAAAATGTGATGTCTAAACTTCATTTTAGTCAGTAGGGCATTGTTCACCTACAATCGGTGTTATTTTTCTTCTGTCAAAGAGGTGCTAGTTTGCTCATTGTATGAAGGTAGTTGTCTTACAAAGTGTATGTAAATGAAAAAGGATCCCAAGTGAGGAATCCTGATTTCTCACTTGGGATCCTGGACGTGGGGATCCAGAACCTGGACGTGGGGTTATTAATGTAAGACATGGCCAGACCACCAGATTCTGGGTGTTCTTGTCCTAGAGCCTTGTCTCTGGCCTAGTCTTGCGACTCTGCATTATTTCAGCCTCTGAAGTTTGTTTGAGGTTTGAGCCTCAGATTTTGTGCTTCAGGGTTTCCTGTCTGGCCCAAGCATCCTTTGTGGAAGAAAAACAACTCGAAGCCCTTGGGGAGGGTTGTGGGAGTCCCAGAAGACATATGTGTGGGCAAGAGAAGGAGGAGGATTGTGCCGAGTGATAAAACTTAAAAACCTGTCAGAGAAGCCGGTGTGAATCAGTTCTTCCTGAAAGTTTGGGGTTTGGTGGTGAGGCTGCAGGGCAGCATGGAACCCACCCCAGGCATAGCTTCCGGGCTGCCTGGATCCCCTCCCCACCAGTCTGCTGCCTGGCCCCTGCCTGTCTGCACGCAGCACACAGCGTTGAGCCCATCCTACACAAGGCGCCTTAATTTAAAAATACTGGAAAGGTTTTAGTGTTCTGGATATTGAGTGCTACCAATGACTCTGCCTGTTTCACTCTCCCCAATTAGAGATAATGCTATGTTGGAATACCTGAAGATTGCTCAGGACCTGGAAATGTATGGAATCAACTATTTCGAGATAAAAAACAAGAAAGGAACAGAACTTTGGCTTGGAGTTGATGCCCTTGGACTGAATATTTATGAGAAAGATGATAAGTGAGTTGAAGTTCACAGTTATCTTCAGTAGGTGGGGTGGTGGGCCTGGAAACAGTGGCAAAATGGCAAATTTGTGGGTTATTTTTGAAGTTTTTATTTAGCAACTTACTATCTTGAAGAAAGAATCTTTTAAGGGCTTTTGGACTGCTGTGGCCCGCTCAGAGGGTGGTCCAGAGGTGTGTGGGTTATCCTCTCTCATGGTGGGCAGGGCCAATAGTGGGCTCAGACCTGGGAGAGGATGGCAGAATAGAGCAGAGGCTGCCTCTCCTCCCCCTGCCTCTGAGGTTCCACCTCAGCTACCTGCAGTTACCAGCACATCCATCCATAGCTACTTCACAGGCAGCCCAGCCAGTGCTGACTCCTGGCTCGAGGTTTGTGCTAATCCAACCAGGAATGTTGATGGTGTGATGATAGACTTGAAGAGCTGTAAACAATAGCTTGTATGTGTGGACACTTTAGCTAATAGTCTGCAGGAGATTTCTTAATTACCTCACATTTAGTTAATGTTGTTTGTTGAGTGAGGGCCTGTAAGCAAGCTGGGTACTGCAGCAGAGCCAGGCCTCTCCACGGGGACAGACAGTCCTGCTTTCAGATACAGGGCATTTGCCTGCTTTCTGCTGAGGATAAACAGGGAACGTCATCCTAGTTTGTGAGGGTAGGTTTCCCATGGTGAGTCCGTGACAGCATAAGCCTAGATTCTAGATTGATCTGATCAGAAGATACCTGAATTTAAGAGGCAGAAGGAAACTACCTCTGGAAAGAGAAGGGAGAGGCTCCTGACTGCCTCCTGCCAACTGTCTCTGCTCCGATTGTCCACAGTCAGCTTGATTGCTCTGCAGGGCTCCCCTAAACAAACCCTCTGATGGCCTCCAGCCTCAGGGGCCTGGCAGAGAAGGTGCCAGGGCAAGAATGCTCCTGGGGTCTTTTTGCCAAGCCCTGCCTTTTGGCCTGGGTTCCTGCTTTCCACGTAAGGAGGAGAGTGGCCCAGAGTTTCTGGATGTACCTGGTTTCCTTCCCAGCCTCATGTTGTTCCTTGAAATGACGGCTCTCCCCATTTCCCACTTGAGGCTCACCCATCTCACCTGTTCTCAGGTATTTCTGTTCTCAGCTCCCCCACATCTCAGGTTCCCCCAAAATCCTCTCTGGAGTTCTCAAAGGGAGTGGCGCTGCTCTCCACAAATGACCTGCACATGAGTCCATCTCTCCATTCGCAACCATGTGAATTCCTGCCAGAACCCAGGGCACAGATCTATTTCACTTGGGGGTCAGGGACCTATGCCAGCTGTGCCCAACCTCCTCTCACTTCCAGGGCCCACGTGGTGATACTGCACAGGGAGGGAGGCAGGCGCTGTCTGCTGGAAGGAAGGTGCCCATTAGGGATGGAGTTAGTTACGCGATCCAATGTGATTTACCTGTCAGAATCACAGGAGCTCCTCAGAGAACCTGGAAATGAGATATTGAGGACTCTCGGTTCGCTCCTACTCTTGAGTGTGCTGGATGTAGCACTGGTAAAGAAGCGGGAAAAAGCCAGGCACAGCGGCTCACACCTGGAATTCCAGTACTCTGGGAGGCCTAGGCAGGCGGATCCCTTGAGCTCAGGAGTCTCAACCAGCCTGGGGAACATGGCAAAACCCCGTCTCTACCAAAAATTTAAAAAATCGGCTGGCTATGGTGGTGCATGCTTGTGGTCCCAGTCACTCAGGAGGCTGAGGTGGGAGGATCACTTGAGCCTGGGAGGCAGAGGTTGTAGTAAGCCAAGATTGTGCCACTGCACTCTAGCCTGGGTGACAGGCGAGGCTGTGTTTCAAAAAAAATTTTAAAGAAGTGGGGAAAGTGGGTAGATACAGGAACTTGGAACCAGGACACCATCTTTGTGGGGGACCCCAGCGCTGAAGCCGTGGCTCTTAAGATAGCCATGCCAAGGAGCGGTGCACAAAGTCCTCGTGGGAACGTATGTGGGAAACTGCCTCTGCCTTTGAAATCTCTTGAATGACCAGATTTTGTAATGTGGCCAGGCCAGGGCTGTCCAAACAGGTTTTTCAACCTGCAGGAAAACAGCCATGAGCAGGAACTTGCTGATGTCAGCTTGTAGCTGCCCCAGCCCACGTAAGTGTCCATTTCTTCCAAGTAAAAATGTGAGCTGTGTGCCCTATTTAGTACTGGTCTAGCTCTCTGCTATCCCTCCCCCACCGTTGAGCGGTGAACCTGGCAACTCTCTCAGATGGTTCTTTTCCCGCAGAGCACACTGGGGTGTTGGGCAGGCTCACTTTCTGCCTCTCTTCTCCCCATTCCTGAAGGCACCCCCCTCTCTTCACAAAAAAAGCATTTATGTAGATATTCAGTCAATTAATAGGCCCAAATTCTTTCCCTTTTGAACAAATATTGACAACTTGGTAGCAGCATAAGCAGGAGACTGTCCTGAATTCTGAGGAGTGCTGAGAACAGCCAGCTGTTGTGCTGTTACCTCTCTCGGTGGAACTAGGAGAATTAGATATGCCTGAAACATTGTTCAGGTGAGAAAGCTAACCTATTGAATATGGAAATTGAGCTCTAAGAGATTTGTACTCTGCAAGTAAAGTCTCTATTTTTCTTCCCTGTTTAGTACTAAATAGGGTCTGGCTGGAAATCTGTCTCTTGGGGTCTCCTTTCATTGTACACATAACCATTAAGTGGGAGCATGTAGGACTATTTGTCATCTTTCTTTAAACCCTTAGCTTGGACTAGGTGGGGAGTATAAAGAGGGCAAAAACAGGTAAGCGCCCTTCTGACTGGCATTATAAGCTTGTGAACAGAGAAAGTTCAGTTTAGCTAGGTTAGAATTTGAAACCTGACACTCTCAGACCAAAAACAAAAACTAGACGAACCTGATCTATCTGTAGTCCTATAAAATCACTTTTTTTCCCCTTAGCTTCATCCTTCTTTGGGCAGATTTCATCATAGAAGTACTTCTGTAGGTAGGAGTTTCTGGAAGTGCACTAGGTCCAGGGCTCCCATCTTAAAGGGAAAGGGCGCACGGGGAGCTTGGAGACTGGAACAGGAGCCACAGAACGTGTGTTTTCTTTAAATTCCTTGCAGATAGGTACTCAGGGCTTCACTTGCTGTCTCACGTCTCTTTCCATCTGCACATCACTTGTCACCCTCTGGCTCTCTAACACATTTCCAACAAAATTGCAGGCATCCATATCCTTCCTCAAAATGAAAGTGCATATGATATACTAGAGGTTAGGTTGGTTATGTTTTGTTCTTTTGATGTAAAATTTAAATACAATGAAATGTAATCTTAAGTGTTCATTTCCTGAGTTTTGACAGATATGCCCGAAAAATGCAAAATCTTAAGACATATAGAACATTATCACCCTCAGCTGCATATTTTGGATTGAAATTTTTAAATCATTCATTCTTGCATTTATTTATTTATTTATTTATTTTTGAGACGGAGTCTCACTGTGCCACCCAGGGTGGAGTGCAGTGGCACGATCTCGGCTCACTGTACCCTCTGCCTCCTGGGTTCAAGCGGTTCTCCTGCCTCAGCCTCCCAAGTAGCAGCCTCAGACACACGCCACCACACCCGGCTGATTTTTGTATTTTTAGTAGAGACGGGGTTTCACTGTGTTGGCCAGGCTGGTCTCAAACTCCTGACCTCAAATGATCTGCCCACCTTGGCTTCCCAAAGTGCTGGGATTACAGGGGTAAGCCACCGTGCCTGGCCCATCCTTGCGTTTTAAAGTCATTTCAGGCTGGGCATGGTGGCTCATACCTGTAATCCCAGCACTTTGGGAGGCTAAAACAGGCAGATCCCTTGAGGTCAGGAGTTCAAGACCAGCCTGAGCAACATGGCAAAACCCCGTCTCCACCAAAAGTACAAAAAATTAGCTAGGTGTGGTGGCACATACCTGTGGTCCTAGCTACTTGGGAGGCTCAGGTGGGAGGATCACTTGAGCCCAGGGGGCGGAGGCTGCAGTGAACCAAGATTGTGCCACTGCACTCCAGCCTGGGTAACAGAGTAAGACCCCATCTCAGTTTAAAAAATATATATTATTTCAAACTTTAAAAAGATTCTAAAAATAGTACAAATAATTCCTATATGCCCTTCACTTAGCTTCCTCAAACATTAACACCTTATGTAACCGTAGTCCAAATGCCAAGATCAGAAAATTAATGTTAATAGTCTCTAGATCTTATTCTCATTTTAATCAGTTTTCTCACTGATGTCCTATTTCTGCCCCGGGACCCTCTCTGGAGCCACACCTACAGTGAGTTGTTAGACCTCCCCGTCTCCTTTGATGTGGGATAGTTCAAGTCTTTTTTTGTCATGACCTTGATGTCTTTGAAGAGTACTGTCCATTGACTTTGGAAAGCCCTTGGATTGTCTGGTGTTTTCTCATTATTTGGAGTTTTACATTTTTGGTGAGAAGAAAGTGCTGTTTTGCCCTTCCAGGGCCTCTTTCAAGGTGGCACATGTGGTCAGTATATCTTATCTTAGGTGGTGCTAATTTTGGTTATTAGTTAAGGTGGTGTCTGCCAAGTTTCTTCACTGTAACATCACTATCCTTCCCTTTACAATTGGTCAGTATATTTGGGGGAGATAATTTTAAACTATGTAAACATCCTAGTTCTAGCTACCATTGATGAGATTACTGTGGTATTTGAGAAATTGTGATTTTTAAAAACTTCTTTTTACATGTATTAGAATTCTGTAAGGAGCCAATTTCTTTCCCCATTTATTCAGTTATATTAATATGGACTCATGGATATGTGTTTCGGTCTTCAGGTTATGATCTACGAGTATGTATCTTGCTCAGGTTGTTTGAGATATAGCCTTTAGGAGCACCTTGAAGTGTGAGCCCTGCATTCTTTGCAGGCTTCCTTACTCTCTGGCTCCTCAAGATGCACCAAGTTCATCGTTTGTGTTCCCCATACTAGTCCTGGAATCAGCCATTTCTCCGGAGGCCTCTGTCTGGTCCCTGTTATTGGAGAATCACGCTTTCTTAATGTGTGGCCTAAGCAAGGACACTTACAAACCCTGTGGCCCCCTTCTCTGTGGACCCTGTTCATGTCCTATATGTGATCTCTTAGGAAAAAGGAAATCCTTGGGCTTTAATTTTCCAACTTTGGTCAAGAATTAAAAGAAGTTCTTTAACTCAAAAGTGAGTCATAATTTTCATGTTTAACCCTTTTATTTTGATACTGCAATTATGCTTATGAGTGGCTATGAATTTTTTTTTTTTTTTTTTTTTTTTTTTTTTTGAGACGGAGTCTCGCTCTGTCGCCCAGGCTGGAGTGCAGTGGCCGGATCTCAGCTCACTGCAAGCTCCGCCTCCCGGGTTTACGCCATTCTCCTGCCTCAGCCTCCCGAATAGCTGGGACTACAGGCGCCCGCCACCTCGCCCGGCTAGTTTTTTGTATTTTTTTTAGTAGAGACGGGGTTTCACCGTGTTAGCCAGGATGGTCTCGATGCCCTGACCTCGTGATCCGCCCGCCTCGGCCTCCCAGAGTGCTGGGATTACAGGCTTGAGCCACCGCGCCCGGCCGGCTATGAATTGTTATATGAGGTTTCAAAGTCCTAAGAGGACAAACTTGCTAGACACACCGGAGAGCTGGAGGCCTAAGTTTTCTAAGGTCAGAACCTGTTTTGAGAGTCCTGTATAGAGACTGGATCCTAGCCCCTTGAAGTTTCAGGATGCCGCACACTGGCTCACAGTGCTATGTGCTGTGAAAACCAGAGGAGCAGAATGCATAGCAAGGCCTTTGTCCATTTTTCTTGGCAAGCTCTGTTGAGTATGGCACATCTAGGAACATGATGGGATCTTGGCCCTCCCTGTTGGTTTCATAGAACTAAATGATCAGTAACTTAAATAACATTCAGCAAACAGAATGTAGCAGAAGAGCCTGCATGTTAAGGGAGGCCTCAAGGGAAAGGGAGGCAGCCCCGGGGAACCGTGTGTTGAAAGGTGGGTCTGAACCGCGGAGTTTGGGGCTGGATTTGACAGTTCTTGGATGCTGAGTTAAGAACTGTGTTGACATATGAGGAGAGTAAGTTAATCAGATCGGCCGACTTAAAGTAGGGGTGCTCCAGCACAGTGCTTGAGAGTGGGCTCTGGCAGGATGAGAGGTAGGTGAGTGTGGTGATGTGATGTGGGAATGAACAGCAGAAGATACCTGAGGGAGGGTCAAGGTGCCTGGGTAGGAATTGCAGTTGACCTCGAGATCACCAGCCTGGGTAATCATAGGTGCCCCAGACTGAGGAAACACCAAAGGAAATGGGAACAGACTAAGGTTGCAGATGCCTTAAAGCCAGCCACTTGGCTTAACCTAGGACAGGTAGGAAATATTTGATAATAGCATATAACACATTATGCCTCCTGGGTTAAGAGGCATATTATTTTAATTGAAGTAATAAGAATTGATTTACGAATCTCTTAGCCAATCCACGAACATACGTATACATCTAACCATTCACTTTCTCTTTTTAACCTCAGGTTAACCCCAAAGATTGGCTTCCCTTGGAGTGAAATCAGGAACATCTCTTTCAATGACAAAAAGTTTGTCATTAAACCCATCGACAAGAAGGCACCTGTAAGTTCCAAAGGATTCTATTCGGGGACTACTGTTTTTCGTTCTTATACTTGTCAGGGTAACAGATTTCTCTCTGTGATGAGTAGCCGGTGATAGTCCAAACTCCCTATGTGGTTACACTGAGGGCCAGAGATCCTGTGGGCCAGGCAGTTGTTGCAGCGGAGACCACTTAACTTTTCACATGATCTTCCTTATGAATAAAAGGGCAGTTCTGAGTCATTGGCCAGATAAGCATTTCCCAAAATGCTGTGTTTTTGGTGTGGAGAGCCAACCTGCCTCCTGGAGCACCTGGGTGTGGGGACTGTCCCTGGCACCTGACCAACAGTGGGACCTGCGAGTCTTAAGGGCCAGATTTGCCTTTCAGAGCTGTCCTGGAACTTACCCAAGATAGGGACAGTCAGACTTACACCCAAGCATTGCTGGTCCCCAAGGTTTCATCTAGGCTTCACCCACTTCTGTCGTCAGAAGTGTGCGTCCTCACACAGGTGACACTAGCAGGCAGTCATTTTGGGAGGAGATAGTAAGAAGGCGACACTTCATGTCCTGAAATCTGAGAGTATTGATTGTAATAGCTGCAGAGACCAGTGCATTATGGAAATTTGTTTTGGTTTTATTTATTCTGCTGACATTTAAGCTTTTGTTAGCTCAGAACATTTGAGACATATGCACATAACTGTAGCATTATAGAAGGGGTAAGGATTTTGTTATCTAATCATAAATCTGGTTCTCTAAAAAATTGCCACCTGGAGAAATTCTGTTATCCACCTTAGAGCCTGTTCTGAATTTTATGAAAATTATAGATTGAAAACGACTTTGTGTTCTCATGTAATTTTTGTTCCTTAGTTACAGTGTTAAGCTTGGAGAGGCAAACATGGGCTGTAGTCCATACCTTGGTTGTCCGTTAACCCTTTTGGGACTGGGTACTGCTTAGCAATGGTAAATCCACTTAGAACAGTATGTGGTGTTATTGTCCTGTTACCTCTCCCCCCATACAGGTTTGTCTAGCATAATTTAAAATCTGTAGGTCTTGACAATTTTGTGAAAGCATTTTTTTCTTTGTTAATGTGTTGGCTGGGCGCAGTGGCTCACGCCTATAATCCCAGCACTTTGGGAGGCTGAGGTGGCTGGATCAGGAGGTCAGGAGTTCGAGACCAGCCTGGCCAACACAGTGAAACCCCATCTCTACTAAAAATACAAAAATTAGCTCGGCATGGTGGTGGGCACCTGTAATCCCAGCTACTCAGGAGGCTGAGGCAGGAGAATCGCTTGAACCCAGGAAGTGGAGGTTGCAGTGAGCTGAGATCGTGCCACTGCACTTAATCCTGGGCGACAGAGCTAGACTCCGTCTCAAAAAAAAAAAAAAGTCTCCTGCTGTTTGCAAACTCTTGGCTGCTACTCTGGGTAGTTGCACAGTTATTTAAAATTGAATGCGTATTGAATGCACTCTAAGGCTCTATGGCAGCAGTTCATGTTAATTATGCAACACCATGAATGGAGGGTCATAGCATTTTCATGTCACTTGGGTAGTGAGATTGGTGCAGTTTAGAAGAGCAAGAAAATTCTGAAATCTCTCATCAGTAGGTTGCTGCATACTCTGTGACGCTACTGCCTTTTCAGAACACTTTTATTAAAAATCTGACTAGAGCAGAAGCTCTGGACTAGACTGTTTCAGAATGTTTGTGCGTGTGTGTTTGATATAAGTTCATCTCTTGAAGAGCTGAGGAATATTTCATAATAAGCCCCGAGCAGAAGCCATTGTGATACATCTCGTGCATGTGCCTTTATTATAGAGTAGCCTCATGTGAAGCCATCTCTTAAGCAAAAGAAATATTCGCTGGTGGCACGCTGTCCGAGGCACTCTTCCGGGGCTGTGTGCGCCATGAGCAAGGCAAAGCTTCTGCCCTGGTGAAGCCTACATTTAAGTGGAGGAAAGGGTTAAAAACAAGGCAGATGAGATGCTTCCTGGTAGTAAATTTAACAGTACAGCTGTGATTAAAAACTAAGCCTGATCAGAAGATGGGGGTGAGATTCCTTTGGCAGGTTGGGCAGGAGCCACACTGAGGAGGCAGCATCTGCCTTGAGTGGGCGCTGGTTTGAGGAGGTGGAGTTCTGTCACCCCCACACCACCCCAGTGCTGCTGAAGTCACTGCCCTGCTTCAGTCTGTAAACTTTGGGCAGAAGAAGTTCAAGTTTTCAACATCGAACTTGATGTAAAAGAAGAGGAAGCCCCAAAGTTTGAGGCGGTGGGATTCCTTATCTCGTGTTGACTTTCAGGGGTCACCCTCACCCCATGTGGTTTCTGCTGTGAACTCACAAATGAGTCTTTGTCCAATTCTCCCCCAACAACTGGCATCTCCTTTTTAAAAGCCAGCTTCTCTTCCCTGCCAAGGTGCATACAGCAGTTTGGGGCCATGCTTTGGCTCTTTAGATATGGGACCTTGTAGACAGCTGACTTGGCCTGCCCAGGTGACCTTATGAGGGGCTGAGGCGGCTGCCTTTTCCCTTTCAAAAGGGCCTTTTGTTTCTGTGGCCTCATGGAAAAGGCCACAGGCAGCTGAAATTTAGAGAAAGTAAGCAGCATTTCTGCTCTGACTCCTCAACCGCTTCCTCCACGTGGCCTTCCCAGGAGCCCCGCTGCCTTGCTGCCTCCCGAGGCTGCCTCCTGCCATCTCTGCGGCCAGATGTGCCTTGGGATTGGCCTCTTGTGGGAGAGTTTCCCGGCATCTCGGGGACTTGAAAAGGGGCCCTTTTACCTTCTCTCTCCTTCTGTATTTGTAGGGTCTTGGGTTTTTTTTTACTTGAACTTTCCTTTGCCTAGTTTGCATTTTTACCTTGCTGGTCCTCAGCCAGTTTAAAAACCCTGCTCCAGGTCTTGTCATGTTGTCGTTCTGCATCAGAAAGCTGCATCCTGCATCAGGTTAGGGACTTGGATTTAGAAACCTTTCAGTATGAATCTTTGTTTTAACTTGAAGTGAGAAACCGGCTTCCGTCATAAGGCACTGGGAGAGATTTCTTGCCAGGCACCGTCCTCCCTCACCCACTGGCAGTGGACTCCCCAAATTCTCCTGGTTCCCGTTGCTGGCAGGACCTGTCTTCTGCAGGGAAAGGAGGGGGAGAGGGGGACATTGTTATGTTAACCGAAGTTACCACTGAGGTTTTTCATTGATCCCCCCTACCCCTGCACCTCCACAACCCCATAAAGGGGAGTTGGTGCTAATCAGCGTTCTGAGTCAGTCAGGGCCTATTTGGTAGAGTCCTCTGAAGCTGTAAGGCAGGATTGTTTCCTCTTGTGTAATAAGGGATAGGT
This sequence comes from Macaca mulatta, assembly GCF_049350105.2. Lineage (NCBI taxonomy): Eukaryota > Metazoa > Chordata > Mammalia > Primates > Cercopithecidae > Macaca > Macaca mulatta. The sequence goes on along the minus strand of NC_133409.1, from coordinate 77,636,829 downwards.
GGGTAATAAAAAGGCAGGTTGCTCCCAGCTCCACAGACTCCTCCCTGGAAAACCCAATGACTTAACAAGGGTGTGAAACCCCAAAGACAGCCCCACCCAGGAAGTTCATGGGCTCTCAGGGCTTGGCATCACCTCTCACCCCAGGATTTCTGGAACAGATGAAAAGACTGAGAAGCTGAATAGATTTCTTCTCAGATATGTCAATGAGTCCGCTCAGCCAGTTCCTCATTAGGTCTCAGAAGTTGCTGTGGGATGTATCACGCTGTTTCTTTTAGCCACCCCGTCCCTATTCCAAATGGTCAGAAGCTGGATGCTGGGGGCCCTGAGGTTAAGAGGAAGCTGACAAAGTCACTTTTCATGGGAGTTTCTATTCTTCTGTCTTGTAAGCTCATCACAGCAGTAGCAAGGAGTTGGGACCAAGATTGTCAGCTGTGTCCCGAATGTTTCCAGTCACGGTCACGAGTTTCCTGAATGCTGTGATTCTGCCTTGATTTCGAGGAGGCTCCTCTGATTGCGGTCTTGCAAGGCACTAGCAATTGGAGTGACCGCTGTGTGTGTCAGCCAGCTCTTACTGCGCCAGGTGCTGTTCTGAGTACCTCCTGAACATCACCGATAAGGCGGGGATGCCAGCATCTAACGGGACTGCTGGGAGGATTGAGTCCCATATCTGAAGTCCCTTGATACACTGGCATCCCCGCCTTATGGTTGAAGGCCCTGAGCCTGATGAAGGGATGTGCTCAAGGCTATGGAGCTTGCACATGGCTATTTGTGCCGCACGAGCTGGTGATGTCTGGCAGGTACTGAGCACCTCAAATATTGACCTTGGGAAGATAGAGATGAGTGAATGTGGCCCCTGCTCTCAGGAGCTGATGGCCTCATAGGAGTGAGATGCTGAAAGGAGTCACTGGAGTGAAGCAACAGTGCCACTGTGGCGAGCACCTGTAGCAGGTGTGGCAGGTGCAGGAGCAGGGCTGGACAGCATTGAGAGAGAACCGAGAGCACATGGGAGGCTGGGCCCAGAGTCAAAAGGTCTCCATGTGTGTTGGGCCCAGGCCCTGGAGCTCATCCTGGAGCTCCTAGGCTGGCATTGAAGGTCAGGGTGGTCAGCATAGCAATAACAGTGTGGGAGGGGAGGCTGTGCCAGAGGAAGCTCAAATAGAAGCAGAGGCAATCCAGGCAAGCATTGGGGACGGAGCAGTGAGGCTGGAGAGGACATCATGAAAGGTGGCTACCTGGAAGAGCAGGCAGCTCTGAGACTTGAAGGGTTTCCCAAGGCTGAGAGTTCTCACCTTGGAAAAGCTTTGCAGTTTACGTGCAGCGGGATTTCAGTGTGCATGCAGCATGTACATACCCACATGTAACTGCACACACACGCAGCACATGCCCTTCCTCCACCCGTCCTGGAGAATGCACATTTCCAGTGCTGAGACGCTGCCATCCCTGTTCTGCTACATTTGTTCTTTTAGAAAAGTTCCGGACCTTTGTGAAGTATGGTTTGGGAGAAGAAAACCAAACAAAGGAGCTTAAGTCCAGGTGGCCCTGTTCTGTTTTGTAGGACTTTGTGTTTTATGCCCCCCGCCTGAGAATTAACAAGCGGATCCTGCAGCTCTGCATGGGCAACCACGAGCTGTACATGCGCCGCAGGAAGCCCGACACCATCGAGGTGCAGCAGATGAAGGCCCAGGCCCGGGAGGAGAAGCATCAGAAGCAGCTGGAGCGGTGAGCGTGGGAGGCCAGAGCAGGGGCCTGTGTTTTCCCAGCTCAGCTACCGCCAGCCCTGCCTGCTGAGGCAGCCAGTGCCTGTCAGGTGACCGCGCAGCTGATGGGGAGAGCCTGGTGGAATGGAACTCAGTCGCCACACTGGGATCTTCGAGGCCTTTGTCTCTGGGAGGTTGCTGTGGTGCTGAGTCTGGTGTCAGCCCTGGAGTGGCTGCTCCTTCAGGCAGCTCAGGCTGGTGGCAGGCCAGGGTGGCCCTCAGGATGCCAAGTCCATCCTGGAGCTGCACATACCCGTGAAGTGTGTTGACCCCTCACTTTCCTGCCAGTCTAAATCTCCCTGTGCCTCTTTTTCCCTGCACCAGGCAACAGCTAGAAACAGAGAAGAAAAGGAGAGAAACTGTGGAGAGAGAGAAAGAGCAGATGATGCGTGAGAAGGAGGAGCTGATGCTGCGGCTGCAGGACTATGAGGAGAAGACCAAGAAGGCAGAGAGAGGTCAGGCGCCCTGGGGCTGGCTCTCTACACTGGGTCATGCATTTCCACAGGGGCGGGGGCCACACCCACCCAACCACTGGAAAGGAAACCAAGAACATGTCCCACACTGCAGACTCACAACCGAAATGATAAAATAGTTATTTGGTTTGGAAAACAATTCTGTAGTTCATTAACTTTGGTGCTCATTGTTCTAAGACATTGTATTTTAAAATTTCCCTAGTCCTTTGCAGTAAGTGCTCCATCACCCAGTTTCCCTGATGAGTACAGTAAGGTTTGGTGCGGTACAGTGATCTTCCCACAGTCCCACAGCCCATGAGTGACAGGGCCATGTTGCACTGTCATTGACCTCTAGACTAAAACCCAAAGGCTTCTTCAGAACCAGACTCCCCAGCACAGCTCCAGTCGACAACCCCAGCAGCTGGGCTGATTACATAAGGTGCCACAGATGCTGTGTTCACTGGCAGCCCTTAGCACAGATGGGAAGGGTGTTTGTGTTCTGAGTGGAGTGTGGGCCACCAGCACAGCGGGCGGCTGACCTGGGGAGAGTTAACGCCAAGAGGGTTGAGTCAGGCATGCCAGAAGGTGCCTGGCCCACCACGTTGGATGGGTTTCTAGCCATCTTGAGGAAGTTGTCATGCAAACAACAGCAATGAGCTGTGAAGTGCTTTCCTCCAGGGTCACTGGAAGACATCCCCCCTTGACCTGTGACTTGGTCTAGGGCTCTGTGGCTTTGGGGGTGCAAATGGAAGGCGAAGGCGAAGGCGCCTAGGTTCCTGGGCCAAGGGCTTGAACGGCTCTGGCTTTGTGTCTTCTCAGAGCTCTCGGAGCAGATTCAGAGGGCCCTGCAGCTGGAGGAGGAGAGGAAGCGGGCGCAGGAGGAGGCTGAGCGCCTAGAGGCTGACCGCATGGCCGCGCTGCGGGCTAAGGAGGAGCTGGAGAGACAGGCGGTGGATCAGATAAAGAGCCAGGAGCAGCTGGTAGGAATGGCCTGAGTTTCAAGATGCTGAATTATAGAGAGGCTGCTTCTGAGGATGGAAAATGTGACACCTGCCTTGTAATAATTGTCATGACTGGAAGCTGTAAGCTGATCTGCTGGGGAATGAAGCAGCTGGCGGGGAAGGGGCCGGGCTGTTGCCAGGGTCACCCGTTGAAGGTGGGTGTGGGCATCCAGGAAGTGATGGTAGGGAGGGTGCACGATGAACCCTGCTAGCCATGAAGTGGGGGTGACGGGGACTCAGATGTCACAGTGGAGGCTGCTCACCAACACACATTAACACTCATTCACAACTGGACTCTTGAAAGGATATCAGAAGTCACTTTAGCTTGGCATTCCCTTCCCAGGCTGCGGAGCTTGCAGAATACACTGCCAAGATTGCCCTCCTGGAAGAGGCGCGGAGGCGCAAGGAGGATGAGGTTGAAGAGTGGCAGCACAGGGTGAGTCTGCATGGGGGAAGCCGCACGGCCACGGCACCTGTTGCCCACTGCCTGGGCAGTGGGCCCTTCTGCAGGTGGGTGGGTTGGGGGAGAGGTTTGGCTCAGCTGCCATGTCCTACTGGAAGCTTCTGGGAGTCTCACGATCCTCTGCCGATACCAGTTGTATTACTGAAGTAGACATCCCCGGCCGGGCGCGGTGGCTCAAGCCTGTAATCCCAGCACTTTGGGAGGCCGAGGCGGGCGGATCACAAGGTCAGGAGATCGAGACCACAGTGAAACCCCGTCTCTACTAAAAATACAAAAAATTAGCCGGGCACGGTGGCGGGCGCCTGTAGTCCCAGCTACTCAGGAGGCTGAGGCAGGAGAATGGCGGGAACCCGGGAGGCGGAGCTTGCAGTGAGCCGAGATCGCGCCACTGCACTCCAGCCTGGGCAACAGCGTGAGACTCCGTCTCAAAAAAAAAAAAAAAAAAAAAAAAAAGACATCCCCAAAGAGATGGGTTTGACTTTGTACTTGAGTCATTGCAGCTGCTGGATTCATAGAGGGAGGACTTCTGATTGACTTTCACGACCTTGCTCCCTCCACCCCAAACTGTTCAGTGCTGATCTGACAGCCTCCTCTGACAGCTGATCTGAATTGGTTTTAAATCTGATTATATATGTGCACCTTGCAATGGGGTCACAGTGCCTGAAACACAACCTCCTGCAGCTGGTATATATAGCGGGCACCATGAAAAGATCCAGGTCCTTGGAATTCTCTCGGCTGGAGCAAGAGCCGGGCTCTGCTGCCCATCAGCTATCTGACGGGGAGCTAGTAGCATCACCTCTCCCAGCCTCATTTTCCTTATTGTAGAATGGGGGTGATACCCAACTCATAAAGTTGCTCTGCAGATGTGAGGTCCCATGCCCAGGACCTGGCAAACAGAGGTTTAATCAGCTGTAGCTGTCACTGTGAGATGCACACAGAGCTTCTCTCTGGGAGAGAGAAGCTGGGATCCCCTCTGCCCTCCAGGAAGGCACAGCCCCTGAGAAAGTCTGGGGATGGTTCCCATTGGAGACTGCACACCAGGCTTTAAGAAGCTCTTCTCCTTCACAGATCCTCTGGCCTGTCCTTCCCCCACTGTGGCTTCTCCATCTGTGGTGGTGCCTTCTGGGGACGTGTCTCCTGGCTCTCCAGGGCCACTTCTGGCCAGTGCCTCCTTGCCTTTGTTCCAGCCCCCATTCCTGCTGCCGATCTGTATTAGTCTGTTCTCACACGGCTGTAAAGAACTACCTGAGACTGGGTAGTTAAAGAAGAGGTTTAATTGACTCACAGTCCCACATGACTGGGGAGGCCTCAGGAAGTTTACAGTCATGGCAGAAGGTGAAGGGGAAGCAGGCACACCTCTTACGTGAGGGCAGAAGAGAGAAAAGCAAAGGGGGGTGGTGCCAAACACTGAAACCATCAGCTCTCACTCAGAACCCACCCACTAGCACGAGAACAGCATAGGGGAAACCACCCCACGATCCAGTCACTCCCACCAGGTAAACCCCCCCCCCCCCCGACATGTGGGGATTACAGTTGGAGATGAGCTTTGGGTGGGGACACAGCCATATCACCATCCGAAGTTGCAAGCAGAAGACTTTGGTTCTTAGGTTTTTGAGAAAGTACCTGTTAAGAGGTAAGTGAGGAGAGCTGGCTCCAGCGCAGATCCACACTAAGCTCGACTCCAGGGCTGGGATGGAGGCGGGCAGGACTGGGCATGTGTGACGCTGTTGGAAGGACTGCAAGTGGTGAGCAGGAGACCACTTGATAATGACCGTGGCATGAGGGGAGGCTGGGAACAGAGCCTGTTACTCATTTAACAGGATTTTTTTTCCTAAAAATTATATAACGTCTAGAGTTATAGACAGAAAAAAAAAAGAAATGGTAGTTTTAAAACTGCCCAGGCTCCGGCATCACAGTTCCTCTTCCTGTCTTGGATGCAGAGGGTTGTCAACCCCACATGCACTTTGAGGGGCTCTTCTTCGAAGCCATGGCCCAGCACGGTTTAGTGCTGCCTTAGCGTGCCAGGACAGAGGGAGGCAACAGTTGGTTCTTATAGCCAGGAGGATAGGACTTTTGGGTGAGAAGTTCTCACCTACTAATTTTGCTTTCCAAAGGCCAAAGAAGCCCAGGATGACCTGGTGAAGACCAAGGAGGAGCTGCACCTGGTGATGACGGCACCCCCGCCCCCGCCACCCCCCATGTACGAGCCACTGAGCTACCATGTCCAGGAGAGCTTGCAGGATGAGGGTGCGGAGCCCACGGGCTACAGTGCAGAGCTGTCTAGTGAGGGCATCCGGGATGACCGCAATGAGGAGAAGCGTATCACTGAGGCGGAGAAGAATGAGCGTGTGCAGCGGCAGCTGCTGGTGAGGCCCAAGGGGCTGTGTGTCTCCAGGGGGCCCGCCTTGCTCTTGCAGCAGACAGGCTTGGGGAAGGCAGTGATGTGAGCCAGCCCCACCTAGCACCCCTCTTGCCCTTCCCATTTTCCTAGGGGAGGGGCTGGGCCATATGGGGAGGAAGGGACCTGACCAATGCTGCTTAATGTTGCAGACGCTGAGCAGCGAGCTGTCCCAGGCCCGAGATGAGAATAAGAGGACCCACAATGACATCATCCACAATGAGAACATGAGGCAAGGCCGGGACAAGTACAAGACGCTGCGGCAGATCCGGCAGGGCAACACCAAGCAGCGCATCGACGAGTTCGAGGCCCTGTAATGGCCAGGCCAGGACCAAGGGCAGAGGGGCGCTCACAGCGGGCGCTGCCGCCGGCGCTGCCAGCCTCGCCACGCTTGTGTCTTTAGTGCTCCGAGTCTAGGAACTCCAAAAGCCCAGTTCCTTTAAAAAGCAGTTACCCAACAGAAACATTCTGGGTTGGGAACCAGGGAGGCGCCCTGGTTGGTTTTCCCCAGTTGTATCATAGTGCCAAGCAGGCCTGATTCTTGCGATTATTCTCAAATCACCTCCTGTGTTGTGCTGGGAGCAGGACTGATTAAATTACGGAAAATGCCTGTAAAGTCTGAGTAAGAAACTTCATGCTGGCCTGTGTGATACGAGAGTCAGCATCGTTAAAGGAAACCGCGGCTTCCATCTGTGCCATACTTGTTCTGTATTTGAAATGAGCTCAAATTGGTTTTTGTTTTTAATTTCTATGAAGGATCCATCTTTGTATATTTACATGCTTTGAGGGGTGAAAATTTTTTTGGGAAATTGAGTTTGAAGCACTCTGGCACACACACACAATGATTCCCTCCTTCCGTCACTCCACGCAGCTGGCAGAGAGCAGTGATCACCAGCGTGAGTGGTGTATGTAGGACACTTGGATAAATTTTTTTTAGGTTTTTTTTAGGTTTTTTTTAGGTTTTTTTGCTTAACAGTTAGAATACATTGTTGTACTTATACACCTTATTAATGATCAGCTATATAGTATTTATATACAAGTGATAATACAGATTTGTAACATTAGTTTTAAAAAGGGAAAGTTTTGTTCTGTATATTTTGTTACCTTTTACAGAATAAAAGAATTACATATGAAAAACCCTCTAACCATGGCACTTGATGTGATGTGGCAGGAGGGCAGTGGTGAAGCTGGTTACCTGCCTGCTGCAGTCACGTGTAAACAGGATTTTTATTGTTAGTGTTTTATGCATATAATGGACTATGCACATTTTTAATTTTGTCAAATACACACATGCCACTATGACCTTTCAGACTCCAGCCATGGAGAGACTGTTTGCTTGTGTTTGTTTGTAGTCTCTGCCATGGCCTTGGCAGGCTGCTGGAAGGCAGCTTGTGGAGGCCATTGGTTCTGCCCACTCGTTCCTTCTCGTGCACTGCTTACTCCTTCGCAGCTAAGATGCCATGTGCAGGTGGATTCCATGCTGCAGACATGAAATAAAAGCTTTGCAAAGGCACGAAGCAGCATGGCTGTGTACTTGTGTGTGGGGTGGGAGGGCCACCGCCGACTTGCCTGGGCTCTATGCTGTCCTCCGGCTGGGTTTTGTGAGGGGCCATGGTGTCCCTGGGGATACACTGGTAAGTTAGAGCTGACCAACCCAAGACATGGTGCTCCGTAGGTCACCTAACCTCCTCTGGAGACAGTTTCCATGGGAGAGGACACTCCAACTCACCAGGCTCCTCTAAAATGCTGCTCACCGCCGGGTGCGGTGGCTCATGCCTGTAATCCCAGCACTTCGGGAGGCCGAGGCAGGCGGTTCACAAGGTCAGGAGATGGAGACCATCCTGGCCAACATGGTGAAAGGCCGTCTACTAAAAATACAAAAATTAGGTGTGGTGGCGCATGCCTGTAATCCCAGCTACTTGGGAGGCTGAGGCAGGAGAATTGCTAGGACCCAGGAGTTGGAGGTTGCAGCGAGCTGAGATTGTGCCACTGCACTTCAGCCTGGCGACACAGGGAGACTCCATCTCAAAAAAATAAAATGCTCCTTTAAGCTGTGACTTTTTTTTTTTTTTTTTTTGAGACAGGGTCTTCCTTTGGCCCAGGCTGGAGCACAGTTGTGTAGTCAGGGCTTACTGCAGCCTCAACCTCCTGTTCTCTATCCTCCTGGCTCAGCCTCCTGAGTAGCTGGGACTACAGGTGTGCACCACCACACCCGGATAATTTTTTGGTTTTTTTTGTGGTGGAGTCTCGCTCTGTCACCCAGGCTGGAGTGCAGTGGCCGGATCTCAGCTCACTACAAGCTCCGCCTCCCGGGTTCACGCCATTCTCCTGCCTCAGCCTCCCGAGTAGCTGGGACTACAGGCGCCCACCACCTCGCCCGGCTAGTTTTTTGTATTTTTTAGTAGAGACAGGGTTTCACCGGGTTAGCCAGGATGGTCTCAATCTCCTGACCTTGTGATCCCCCTGCCTCAGCCTCCCAAACTGGGATTACAGGCTTGAGCCACCGCGCCCGGCCAATTTTTTGTTTTTTCTGTAGACAGGGTATCTCTGTGTTTCCTGGGCTGATTTCACACTCCTGAGCTCAAGCCATCCACTGCAGCCTCCCAAAGTTGCTGAGATTACAGGTGGGGAGCCACCGTGCCCACCAGCCGGCCTTTTACCATTTGATAAGCACTGGAGGATGCCGGTAACAACATTTATTGAAATCTGGCCATTTTCTCCATCGCGGAGATAACCCACCAGAGGCTTAGGTAACATACATTATTGTGTTTAACTTAAATATACAGATACCAGTAGGCATTTAAGCCACGGGACAGGACTGCAGATGGAGACTGCTCAAGGTCCAAAGGGTCTCCAGCTGGGACCCTGCCCCTGGTTTGCAGCCCCACTCTGCAGATGCACAGTGCTTCACACCCACTGCGACCTGGAACCTCGAGGCCTTCGCATCAGTGCAGGACAAGGGTCATGTCTGTCCATAGATTGGGGCTGGAAAGGACTTTTTGCCACTGGAGCTTCGATTGTGAGCATGCATCCCCGCCACCAGCTGTGTCTCCCTCTGTAAGAGAGGATGACAGCTTAGCCATGGTCAGGGAGGGCACCACTTCATCCCCTCTCAGCTCTTTGAAAATGACCAGCCAGAAAAGTTTTTCACCTTCAGTCCACACTAAAAGGCCAACCACCACTACCCCCACCCCAACAAAGCTAGTGTGGAGACGGGTTAACCCAGGCACTCTGCTCTGCGAGACTCTTAACAGCCTGGAGCTCTGTAGTTTGAAAGTGAGGCAAGGACTCTGGTGTGGTGGGCTGGGTCTTCACCAAGGGAGTGGACAGTCGCACACCAGCATGGCTAGCTGGGTGGGGCCGTCTCAGACTGGGGGCTGGGCTTGCCCAGGGGAAGGGATTCTTAGAGGAAGACAGTAAGCTTTGGACAAAATATCTTTGAAAAGTAATTGAGCAGTGAGGCTTATTTCTCTTCAGTCACTGGTTCTCAGTTGGAAGTCCTTGGGAGATGTGTGCAGGTGTTTTTGGTTGTCGTGCCAGGGACACTGCTGGCAGCTAGAAGCAGTGCCAGGCACAGAACCTCACAGCAGAGGGCGGTCCACCCACCAGGCTGGCGGCGCCCTGCCGAGCGGCTCTGGACAGCGTTGCTGTTTTGACCACTTTTGATGAAGTACTTTCTGAATTGCCGTTTGTTTGAGTTAAGAAGATCTTTTCCTTTAAGAAAATAATCCTTTTATGATTGACGCCAGAAACAAAAGCAAATACTGTACCTAGCCCGTTTGGAGGCCTATAATTTTTGTTTCTTTAGCAGATCTAAATCTGATTTAAATTGTCAAAATACTTGGCTGTATTATGGCTCAGCTGTAGAGTAAAAACTAGACTTAGGAATTTCCAATTAAGGAAGGCTAGGCAATTTCAAAACCAGTTAAGTCACTGCCCTGTTGCAAGCATTTTCTTTGCACAGTACCCATTAGGATAATCACAAAGGATAAAACGTTTGGGCTCAATATCTCAGACTTACTTGAACCAAGCCTGGCTCCCCCAAGCAAGCGGTCGTTCATTCCAAGGAGAGCCTGGTCCCAGACGGTTAACTCCAAGCTCGACTGCCTCAGCTGGGCTGGGGTTACACCACTGAAGACAAACGAGTGTTTCCACTGGGGACAAGCCTGCTTCTTCAGTACTGGCGACTTCAGTCTCAGTTTTTGTTGGTCTGGCAGAGTGAGACAGCTGAAGAGGGAACACAAACCTTGCAATCACTGTCATCCACATGGCCTCCTCTCCCGAGGCCTGTGCAACAGTGCAGACCAGAAGCACTAAGAAAAGTGCCAAGTCCACAACATCCACACCCTCCACAGTGAAGCAGGGTGGGAACCACAGGACTCGGCACATTTCCCTTAGGGCTGAATTCTGCATCAGGTAAAAAGGGCGAGTTGCATGCTATGGCCTCGCGGCCCTCATTTTAATCTTCCCTCCTTGGGGTGCCTTGAATGCAAATATACACATTATCTCCTTTTAACCCTGTTCTCAGGAAAATCAACTCACAAAAGCTTGTCCAAGGCCATGCAGATAAGCAACAGGATTAGAACACAAGCTCAGTTCTCCTTTTTTTGAGGTGTGGAGTTTTGCTCTGTCGCTCAGGCTGCAGTGAAGTGGTGTGATCTCAGCTCACCGCAACCTCTGCCCCCCAGATTCAAGGAAGTCTCCTGTCTCAGCCTCCTGAGCAGCTGAGATCATAGGTGCCCACCACCACACCCGGCTAATTTTTATATTTTAGTAGAGATGGGGTTTCATGTTGGCCAGGCTAGTTGTGAACTCCTGACCTCACATGATCCACCTGCCTCTGCCTCCCAAAGTGCTGGGATTACAGGCGTGAGCCACTGCGTCCAGCCTCAGTTCTATCTTGACCGTCATTTTTCCCTTATGTCACTGACAGGGAGTTTGCACTTCAGTGTAATAATTAATGGTATTTGCCTTACTTTTAGAGGGCCGCCCTGTAGTGAATGAGAATGAAATGTGGACAGGCATGCATTTTACTGTTGGTCCTAGAGGAGATGTTAAGCTCAGGAAATATTTACTGAACACACTACTTTTTAATGCTTGATTTCAAAACTGGCTTGCTGATATCACAAGAACTGAGAAGATTAGGGTTTCGGGTACCCCAGCATGTACACGTCCCATGAATTTTCAGAAATCAGGGTCTTTAATATGTGTTATGTTAGATTTTCACAGGAAAGCTAAAATAAGACATTTTAAGTGGCTTACATGTTTTTGGTGTTCCCTGCAGGTTCTGGGCCAGGTTATGATGTATACTACATCATCAATAATATTTGATTACATCAAATACCTACCCCTTAACAAATGAGTTCAAGGTGCCATCTGGCCGCACAGGTAAATTCTTGGCTCCCAGCACTACCAAACAAAGTTGGCCATTAAGTGACAGCTCATCTGTCCCTGGAAGGAAAGCCAGTATTCACTGTCAAAGCCATGTCTCCTGACACGTTAGTATGCAGTACCACCACCCCAAAACCGATAGCTTAGCAAGAGAATCTGCCACAGCCCTCAGACCCCAAGAGGGCAGGTGGGAGTGGTACAGTGGGCTCCGCTGGCCCTGCCCACAAGCTGTGGCGCTGCCCACACCGTGCTGCTCTGTGGTCAGGTGGAGGACAGGATGGAGGGATCGCTAAGATCCTAGCAAAGAGTAAAGAGGAACACAAGGAGAGGGAAGACGCTGAAGTCTGAGTCTTAGTTGTAGCCAGCAGTTTGGGGGGAAGTGGGAGCCCCGAGACTCTGTCTAGGAGGTTGGGATGGCCATGGGGCACTTGCTGCTGGTCTGCTGGTGACCCCGTGAACTTGGGTAGCAGAATTCCCTCTTCTAACCAAATAGGAAGTCACTGAAACAACAGAAATGTGCATTCTTGGCCGGGCGCGGTGGCTCACGCCTGTAATCCCAGCACTTTGGGAGGCCGAGGCCGGCAGATCACGAGGTCAGGAGATTAAGACCATCCTGGCTAACACGGTGAAACCTCATCTCTACTAAAAATACAAAAATTAGCCAGGTGTGGTGGCGGGCACCTGTAGTCCCAGCTACTCAGGAGGCTGAGGCAGGAGAATGGCGTGAACCAGGGAGGTGGAACTTGCAGTGAGCCGAGATGGGCCACTGCACTCCAGCCTGGGTGACAGAGCGAGACTCCGTCTCAAAAAAAAAAAAAAAAATGTGCATTCTCCCTGTCCTCCTTCCCCACTCTCCTCCTTCCCCACCCTCCTGCTTTCCACACACCCCATGTTATTGAAGGAGTAAAATCTCCATAGGGTCCCTGAGGACCCACCTTCCTGACCTACTTCTTTTGCTGGGCAGCAGCTACCCACGTGCCTGGGGGCAGGGATTTATCTCATCTGAGCCCTGCAGGTACCAGCGCCTCGAGATGTGCTCTTGGCTCCACATTGTCATGGAGCCTCTGCTCTTCAGGAGGGTCCACGGTTCCCCCCCGCCCCCAGACCATCCAATCTGCCCCTGGGAGGAAGGCCTAGGGCAGTATCCTTAGAGGAGTGTAGAGAGGGCATCAGAGGCCTTGTCTGCTTCTGGTCACCCGTTTCCCCCCAGGCTATGGGCTCCAGAGAACCTCTTCCCTTCTCGCTCGCTGCATCGCTCAGAAAATTGCTGCTGGAGCTGGGCACGGGGGGCCGTAGAAAGGAAATGCTAGAAAACTTTCACCCCATCTCTCAGTCTGCCTGCCGCACCAGCCTCTGCGGACAATGACACAGACAATGTCCAGGGGACTGGAGGCCACCGACCTTGAGCCTCCTGGAGTTTTCTGGGCCCTGAAGGGAGGACCAGCTTAGCTCGGACTGCGAGCTCTCCGTTGCTCTGAGGAGCGCTGTCTTCGTATTTCTCTGCCTGGGGAAGAGAGGCAGAGCTTAGGCACGGTACTCCCCAAGTCCCAAGAACCTTCTGGGCTCCTCTGGTTGTCTCAGCTCTGTCCACAGATGCTTCCCCTTGGCCCCTGCAAGGCCCTGGGGGGAGCAGGTGTGTGTGTGGCAGGACTGGTCTTCCTTCCATCTATGGTTTCACACCCACCCTCCCCAACCCCAGCATGGGGAGGAACAGCTCGGCCACTCCAGCGAATCACAGCCAGATGAGCTTAAGGAAGCAGAGTGACTTGAGGGCATTGCACACTCCCTAAGACATTTCTACGAAAACCTAGACGCAGCCTGAGTTTGAAAAACAGAAATGAACTCAAGCCTCCACCCCATCCACCCCACCCAGGTCAGTAGAGATTCGCGCTGCCTTCCAATGCCAAGGACTGGCACAGATGCTGGGGACAGCATGGGGTGTAGACTCTGCCCAGAGCCACCGGGGGTGGCCCCCCAGGGTATGGTAAGTCTGAGGACATGTCCCTGCCTACCGAGGCGCTTCTGTCATGAGTGGTTTTGCCAGAAAGGGAGTGAAGAGAGGGCCGGGAGAAGAGATGATCCTGAAATCCACACCATCTTTCTCCCAGTGGGGTGGGAGGAGAGTATTGGGAAGAGACTAGAGCAGGCATATCCAGTCTTCTGGCTTCCCTGGGCCACACTGGAAGAACTGTCTTGGGTCACACATAAAATACACTAACACTAACAACAGCTGATGAGCTTTAAAAAAATCACGAAAAAATCTCATGTTTCAAGAAAGTTTATGAATTTGTGTTGGGTTGCACTCAATGCCATCCTAGGGCCAGGCATGGTGACTCATGCCTGTAATCCCAGCACTTTGGGAGGCCGAGGTGGATCACCTGAGGTCAGGAGTTCGAGACCAGCCTGGCCAACGTGGTAAAACCCCGTGTCTGCTAAAAATACAAAAAAACTAGCTGGGCGTGGTGGCGGTGCCTATAATCCCAGCTACTGGGGAGGCTGAGGCAGAGAACTGCTTGAACCTGGGGGACAGAGGTTGCACTAAGCTGAGATCATGCTGCTTCACTCCACCCTGGGTGACAGAGCAAAACTCCGTCTCAAAACAAACAATAAAAACCAAAAAACAGAGCCGTCCTGGGCTGCAGGTTGGACGAGTTTGGTCTCGACATATCTGGTCCACCATGGCTTCCGCCAGCACTGAGAAGCAGCCCTCTCAGTTATCCTCAGAGGCCTCAAGACTCCTGGGAGCCCACATGGGCAAGCCCCCATCTTCCTGGCCCTCGGGAACCAAACGAGATATGGCTGTCTCCAGCTTCGGCAGTCACAAACCCAGTCAGGATGGAGCCTGGGACAGGCCTGTGGGCGGACTCCCCACCCCACTGGCTTTAGGAGGGATGCCTTTCAGCTCCATGCCATCTGCTCCCCACCCACTTGCCAGAGCAGGCTCAGTCTGATGAGGCCTGGTGGCCGCCTGTCCTATGCCAGGCCCTGTGCTTGTTCCAGGCCTTGTCTTCAAGCTGATGACAGAGGTGTGGGAGATAGGGTACACGGGGGATTCAGCCTCTGACAGAAGGGAGTCTAGGCTGGAAACAGGGTGTCCTGGAGGAGCCGACGCTCTTCTGAGAGATGAGAGTGGGGATGAGAAGAAGGCATGGAAGCCACACGCTTCACCCCCCCCGCAGCATGGCTGGGGCAGGAGCAAAGGGACACCGTGGCTGAAGATCAGGCCCAGAGACGGCAAGCATCCTGAGCTCCGGGTCCTGGAAGGGAGGCCACTTCTGGTAGGGGTAATCAGGAAAGGCTTCCTAGAGGAGGTAGGCTTTGGGTTGTCTTGGGCTGACCTTGGATAGGGGATGCATTCCAGGTGGGCACTGGGAAGGGGAGGTCTAAGCCCAGACTGTAGCTTGGGGGAGTCAGCACAGGCGGTGGGAGTGTGGACATTGCCTGGAGGAGCAGGGAGGGGGCAGGCGGCTCACCAGGAGGCCTCGGCTGAAACCTGAGAAGCTTCCCGGCAGCGACACTGCAAATCCCAGCGGTGCTGGCTCGAGAGAGGAAAAGAAGCCAGATGGCCCCCGTGCCCTATGTCCAGGTTGGAGCAGAAGGCTGGGCCTGCTGTGGGCCCTTGGCTGAGGGGAGTAGTCCATCCGGCTGGTTTGTTTTCGTTTTTGTTTTGTTTTGTTTTGAGACGGAGTCTTGCTCTGTCACCAGGCTGAAATGCAGTGGCACGATCTCGGCTCACTGCAACCTCTGCCTCCCGGGTTCAAGCAATTCTCTTGTCTCAGCCTCCCGAGTAGCTGGGATTACAGGCGCCCGCCACCACACCCAGCTAATTTTTGTATTTTTAGTAGAGACGGGGTTTCACCGTGTTAGCCAGGATGGTCTTGATCTCCTGACCTTGCGATCTGTCTGCCTCGGCCTCCCAAAGCGCTGGGATTACAGCACTTTGCTGACAGCCACTGTGCTCGGCCCCCCGGCTGGGGTTTTTAAAGAGATGGCAGAAGCCCACGTTTTTCAGCCCTCATGGTCTCACATGAACTCTCTCCCAGTCTGGGATCTGGACACAGAAAAGTACAAAGCAGAGTTTCCAAGAAATGCTAACCCCTCTCCCAGGCCTCTCCTCCTACCTGCACAGCCTGGGGGACACGGATCCTAAATCGAGTCAACTCCTCTGACCCGCCCACCTGCCCATTTGCTATCCATCTCCTGCTGTACAATTCCAAACCAGAAGCTGGAGCTCCACAACCCAGCCAGGGCGGCCTCTGCCTTCCTCATAGCATTGGGTCCAGTCATCTGTCACCTGTTATTGTTCTGAGAGTACCTGGGGTTCAAAGGTTAGAAAAAACGCACTGTAGCCCCCAGGGGGACCGCATAGCTGTGGGTGGTGCCCGCAGGGAAGGGCATGGCCGGCTTGCAGCACGTCAGCCACCAGCAAGGTGAGGCCTCTGCTAGGGGAAGCCACAGGACCTGATCCAGTCGGGTCTGTGTGTGATGCGAGGCGGGGGCTGTTGGGGTACCTGAACAGAGCTGAGACAGTTAAAACAATCCCTCCGTCCACCCCACCCAGGAGAAAGTAACTATTTGAAAGTCACAGCGCCAGGCCGGCAAGCACACACTGTCTTGGGTCCAAGTCTTTCCAGGTATGTTTTCTCCTCTGGGATCTCTCTGAAAAGTGATTTATTTATCACAGTGGGGATGGAGGGCACTCAGTCCAAAACCAGACATCACCTTGGCCCGGAGTGGATGCCAGCAGAAAGACTGTGTTGTGCTGTCTTCAAAGTCCCACGCGGCCAGAGGAATGATCACTTCTCCAAGAAACACTCTCCGGGCCAGCGTGCCCAGATGCCACACCGAGACCTGCAGCTGCCGGGTCACCAGCTGGGCAGGGGCCACCTGATACTGCAGAGGCAGAGCAGAGATGGTCAGCTGAGCTCCTGGGGCCCGCACTCCTAGGATCTCCGACCCCACCTCCCAGGGCCCCACTTCCCGGGGCCTGGCGCAGGCCTCCCTCCCACAGGCTGAGTCCAAGATGCGGATGCAGCCAGGGACCTGATGTGGCTGCGGGGGTCAAGGTGCTTACAGCCAGGTTGGGGCGGGGGGTCCTCTCTCTGCTCAAGAGCCCCTCCCGCTACTCCCCAGGTGCCCAGTGCTCTGCCTGGGGACAGGCTAGGGTAGCCCTGGTAGCCACTGAGCCCCTCCAACCCCCAATTCTCAGAACAAGACAAGAATGAAAGTCCTTGCCCAGCCCACGCCTACTAAAAATCAAGCCAAAGTCTATGCTCACACAGGATTTGAATTTGCATCTGAACACTGCACCCAGCCAGGCTTGGCCAAAAATACTGAAAACAGGCCCAAAAATACTAAAAAAAAAATTTTTTTTTTGGAGACAGGGTCTCATTATGTCACCCAGGCTGAAGCGCAGCAGTCCTATCTCAGCTCACTGCAACCTCTGCCTCCTGGGTTCAAGTGATTCTCCTGCCTCAGCCTCCCGAGTAGCTGGGACTATAGGCGCTCACCACCATGCCTGGCTCATTTTTTGTATTTTTAGTAGAGACAGGGTTTCACCATGTTGGCCAGGCTGGTCTCGAACTCCTGACCTCAAATGATCCACCCGCCTCGGCCTCCCAAAGTGCTGGGATTACAGGCGTGAGCCACCGTGCCCGGCCTGTATTTTTTTGTTTTAAGCCAACCATGAACTCCCCCTCCTCCATTCCCCCCAATACCACGTATTTGCCCTGGAGGGACGATGCCTGTGTCCAGGCATGCAGGGCCTGTGCTGGCTTGGCAGAGGGCAACACAATGTTCCTACTGTCCGCACAGGGGGTTCCCAACACACCCAAGAGTGACGAGAGAACCCCTTCCCCAGCCAAGCATGGGTTCTGCCCCATAGAGACTGGAGGCCAAGGGCCCCTGCGTGACACCCAGCCCTTCCCAAGGTATGGCTGACTCCACCTCAGCATCTGAGGGCCTCACTTTAAGCTTATTAGTTGGATTTTCTCAATAATGAACAAAACCTACAAGTTATTGAACACAACCTACAAGTTATTGAACACTTATTTATTTCATACCAGGCTTTTTAGATGCATTGATCTTTTTAGCTTTCACACGCACCCCACGAGGTCAGTATTATTCAGACCATTTTGCAGGTGAAAAAAAAGAAGCTTGGAAATTCAGTGACCCTCCCTTGGTCTGGCAGCCAACACTGCAGGCCCGCGTCACGTGCACTCACTGTGTCCAGGCCCAAATCTCGCTGCCGACCTCTGTGGCCCATGCTGCCCTCACTCTGGTGCTTGTTTGGGGTTTAAATGGTGACTCCTCGTGAAATGGCTGTTGCTGTGAGGCTGGACACTTGCACCCACTTGCAGCAGCTGTGCGGTTTGTTTACTTTGGGGTTCATCTCCTCATGCCCACCTTCACCCATCTTTCCAATTGAGGGATGAGATGGAATAACACAGGAACTGAGACGCAGTAACTTCTCTCCTTCAGCCTCTGCAAACAGAGGGGAGGCACAGCAGGGCCGTCCCCTGCTCTGCTGGGGGCTGCCCGTAGGCTCTGTCCACACTTCTGACGTCCGCAGGCCAGGCACACATGGCTTGGCTGGCCACGTTAGCTTCCTCGCCTCTTTCCTCCTTTTCTTCCCCGCTGGGACGACTTGTGGCCACGGAGATGCGAATTTCTTGGGTCACATTCCTTTGTCTCCTGCCTTTGGGTAACTTTAAGCCAGTTTTCCCTCAAGTCCATGGGTCCATATCTTTTCTGGGGGGACAGGATCTCATTCTGTCACCTAGACTGGAGTGCAGCAGTGCAATCTCAGCTCACTGCAGCCTCCACCTCCCAGGCTCAAGCAATCCTCCTACCTCAGCTTCCCAAGTAGTTGGGACTACAGGTAGGTGTCACCATGCCTGGCTAATCTTAATTTCTTCTAGAGATGGGGGTCTCTCTACATTGCCCAGGCTGGTCTCAAACTCCTGGGCTCAAGCCATCCACCCATCTCAGCCTCCCAAAGTTCTGGGATTACAAGCGTGAGCCCCCACACCCAGCCCATGGGTCCATTTCCGACTCTGCCCCACATTCAATCTGTCTATAAACTCTGGATTGACGTGATTATTCCCTATATTTCAGTTACATTCCTTATCAGTTAGTCCAGGCAACTGGCCAGCGGGCTGGCTGCATCTGCTGCCCTCTGAGAAATGAAGTGGTTACTGGAACACTACGCCACTTAGCAAGGTCGGGCTCGGGCCCCAGGCTGCTCTCTCATCTCCAGCTGTGTGCGGGCGACGCTCAGGCCACTTCTCCTGTGTCCTTACCCATTGCTCGCCCCTTTCTGTCAATAGGACTACTCCCTGCTGCGTATAGAATCTGCCTTTTCAAACCAGACGTCTTTTCCATTGCCCTGTTAGGTCCACAAGGCTTGCTCCAGGTTCAGCAGGGAATGAGGTGTAAGGATCATTCGAGAGCAGGGCCGGGCAATGACCAATGTCACCCAGTGAGATCACTTCATCTTCTCCGGGCCCCCAAGACAGTGGTCTCAAATGGGGTACAAGTCTCTCTGGGTCCAGAAAGGCTTGCCAAGAAGTACTCTGCTCAGCAAACTTTGAGGATCAATTTCTAGATCCTCGCATCGGATGTGCACTTCTCTCAAAACTGGCTGGAGACAGTTCTCACAGCCTCATCCACCTGAATCGTGCTCTGATGGCTCACCGCAGGTCGCACAAAGCTCCTGGGGGCAGCACGAAGGGGTGATTGTGATTGGAAATACTGCCTTCTGTGAGACTTTCAATGATGGATCAGCCTCCCTGGCTTCCCATCCTTCGCATCTTATGCATATTTCTATTAAGGATGAGGCTGGCCAGTGTTAGGATGTTCTGCATTTAAGATCGATTAGAGATGCTGATTATTTTCATTGTAACTGGAAAGTTTCCCAGGACTATAAAATATTCACAATATACTAGAAAAGACCCACGGCTAAAAATTTTAAGTGATATCTTTGAGATTCTGTGCACATTTTAAGTAAGGTAGGTAACCTTTTAAATCCAATTATCTAACTTTTTTTTTTTTTTTTTTGAGACAGAGTCTCACTCAATCACCCAGGCTGGAGTGCAGTGGCGAGATCTCCGCTCACTGTAAGTTCTGCCTCCCGGGTTCACACCATTCTCCTGCCTCAGCCTCCCGAGTAGTTGGGACTACAGGCGCCCGCCACCACGCCCAGCTAATTTTTTTGTATTTTTAGTAGAGATGGGGTTTCACTGTGTTAGCCAGGATGGTCTCGATCTCCTGACCTCATGATCCACCCGCCTCAGCCTCCCAAAGTGCTGGGATTACAGGTGTGAGCCACCATGTCCGGCCTTACAACTAAATATTTATCTAAAATATAGACAATATGAAATGTTTATCTCATTTCATAAAGCTGTTTACACAAAATACCTTAAACTTCCTATGAGTAACTTTGGATCTCTAATTAAAATGTGTGAGGGGATACACAGTTTTTCACAATTCTTCTAGCAGGTGCATGAGCAGAACCGTCCGAAGACATTCTCCAGCGACTTGCTGCTGTGTGGTGCCTGGTCCCAGCACAGGGAGAAAGGCCCTGCCCACGTCTGCTGAATCAGAATCTGCTTTTTTTAAAAAATTAATTAATTAATTTTTTTAGACAGAGTATTACTCTGTCACCAGGGCTGGACTGCAGTGGTGCGATCTCGACTCACTGCAACCTCTGCCTCCTGGGTTCAAGCGATTCTCCTGCCTCAGCCTCCTGAGTAGCTGGGATTACAGGTGCCCACCACTACACCTTGCTAATTTTTTGTGTTTTTAGTAGAGACGGGGTTTCACCATCTTGGCCAGGCTGGTCTCGAACTCCTGACTCGTGATTCGCCCACCTTGGCCTCCCAAGGTACTGGGATTACAGGTGTGGGCCATCGTGACCAGCCCAGAATCTGCATTTAAAAAAAAAATCCCCAGGGTCCAAGTACAGCTGCATCTTAGAAAATAAATTTAGGCCAGGCGTGGTGACTCAAGCCTGTAATCCCAGCACTTTGGGAG
This sequence comes from Macaca mulatta, assembly GCF_049350105.2. NCBI lineage: Eukaryota > Metazoa > Chordata > Mammalia > Primates > Cercopithecidae > Macaca > Macaca mulatta. The sequence continues at coordinate 77,616,334 of NC_133409.1, read as the reverse complement.
GCCAGGCTGGGCAGATCACCTGAGGTCAGGAGTTCAAGACCAGCCTGGTCAACATGGTGAAACCCCATCTCTACTAAAAACACAAAACAATTTGCCGGCCGTGGTGACGGGCACCTTTAATCCCAGCTACTCAGGAGGCTGAGGCAGGAGAATCGCTTGAACGCGGGAGGTGGAGGTTGCAGTGAACCGAGATCACGCCACTGCATTCCAGCCTGGGCGACCAAGAGTGAAACTCCGTCTCAAAAAAAAAAAAAAGAAAAAAGAAAAAATTTTTAAAAAGCGTAAATCCCCACAGGATTTTATGCACATAAATTTTGAGAACCGCCAGTCCTTTGTGGCTTTGAGCTGTATTTCTAACGACTCTCTAGGTCTCAGTTTCCCCGCGGGTAAATGAGGATTCTAATACTTACTCCAGGCTGTATATAAAGCACTTGGTCACAGTAGGGACCCAGGAGACAAGCGCTATTATTATTTAATGAACTCAGGGCTCCGTGCCAGCTGCCCAGATGGCCCCTGGCTGGCAGCTCACAGGCACCCCTACTTGCCAAGAAAGGCAAACAAAGCCCTCTCCTGTCACAGGCATGAGACGAGGGGACCTCTGGCTGCCCAGCCCGGGCGGGGTAGCCTCCACAGGTCTGGGCTACCCTCCTCGCCCTGCACCGAGATGGGGGCCGCCACCGCCAGCTCTCCTAGATACCAGACCTCAGCTGCAGCCTTCCACCCGAAACCCGAGCGCGTGGCCCCGTCTCTGCCCTCAACCATCAATCACATTTCCTAGTATCATCGAAAGTGAAAACCCAAACAATTCCTTTGTAAGATTTTTCATAAAAGGATACATTAAAAAATAAAATAAAATTAGAAGAAACCTGAGTTTGTCAGAAATACAATAAAGGGGTACTTTTACGAAGACAGTAACTCAGAAGTTTAATTTTCGGGGCACTCTTTTTGGGAGCACCTCTTTGATAGAAACATTCACAAAGACAAACTAATTTTCAAAATTATCCTGTGCTCCAGTGTTAGCCCGAGACAAAGAGGCAGCCAGGTTCTTTTTCACTATCTTCTCAGAAATCATTAATCAAAAGCCATTCCTGAGTCTGGCAGACTCTGCACTTTTCTGGTACAAAGGCTGACATTTATTTTCTACCAACTTAACACTGATTGACAGAGCCACAAAGAAACATATAGGTGTCTGCATTATATCTAACTGAGTCAAGAGTTTGAAAGCACCATCCACTGGACTCTGCCCTGGGCACCCCACCGGGGCTGTGGAGGACTCTGCACAGGAACATCTGTCTAGCAAGTACCTTCAAGGTCTCCTGAAAGGTCGGGTCCACCGTGTTCCTTTGGACTCCAGTCTTGCGCTTCCCCTGGGAGGATCTGTCAGGCAGAAGGTAGGTCTTCACATACCTAGGGGCCAAGCACAGCGGGGACAGAGTGAGAACTCAGGGAAAAGGGTGGATAAAGAGTTTGGGGGCAGCAGAACCCACGCACCAGTGTTTTCTTTACCAGGTTTCCTGTTCGAATTTTTGATAGAAAGGACTTAATAGCCTAATAGTGAGCAATGTTAGTGCTGGGTGGGCAGCTTCTGATTCACGCAGTCTATGGTCAAATGCTGACTACATAACCCTCTGGAATATTCCTGGGGGTGTGAAGCTCATCCTGCCTTCCTCAGGCCCTACTCCATTTGGTGAAGACCATGGAACCAGAGATTCTCTTGCCTGCCTGGACGTCAAGGCCATGAGCTGGATTCCCGTCCCTTCTACCACCCACCATCTGCAAAAGAAAACAAAGTGGAAGTGGAAAAAAGCATAAGCCTCGCACTGTGCTGTTTCTTTGCAGGGGCCTCAAAGACTCTGCTCCTCCCAACCGCTGAGAAGTGGGATTCTGCTGAGTCTAGAGGTCGCACGCAGCATGACAGGTGGCTCCATCTGCACTCACCCAGCTCCTGAAATCCAGGCGGAGAGGAAGACATGTCCTGTCCTGTTCTAGGCTGACCCCTCCAAACAGGCCCCTACGCTGCCCTTCATGGCTCCTCTGGCAGCCCCAGTGATGGCAATGACCGCCTCCCCCGCACCCCACCAGCAGCAGTCCAAGCCCCCTCTCCACAGGCTAGAAACAGGCTCCACTTTTCAAAGTAAAAAAATCACAGTGAGCCTCCCTCTATCTGTGCCCTTCTTTAGCCCCGGTCATGGGCCTCTTTTCCCCCTCAGTTAAACTTTTTGTAAAAATACTTGAAATTGGCCAGGAGGCCGGGCATGGAAGCTCACACCTATAATCCCTGCGCTTTGGGAGGCTGAGGCGGGCGGATCACCTGTGATCAGGAGTTTGAGACCAGCCTGGCCAACATGGTGAAACCCTGTCTGTACTAAAAATACAAAAATTAGCCAGGCGTGGTGGCATGCACCTGTAATCCCAGCTACTCAACAGGCTGAGGCAGGAGAATCGCTTGTACCTGGGAGATGGAGGTTGCAGTGAGCCGGGATCGCGCCACTGCCCTCCAGCCTGGGCGATAAAGGGAGATTCCATCTCAAAAACAGCAACAACAACAACAACAAAAAAAACACCCCAAAAACTGGCCAGGCATGGTAGCTCAGAGAGGATTCCATAAGCCAGAAATTTGAGACCAGTCTGGGCAATGCATATGGAGAACTCATCGCCACGAAAAATTTAAAAGTCAACTGGGTGTGGTGGTGTGCACATGTAGTCCCAGCTACTTGACGCCTGAAGTTGGAGGATCACCTGAGCCCAGGAGGTCAAGGCTGAAATGAGCCATGATGACATCACCGCATTGCAGCCTAGGCGCAAAGCAAGACTCTGTATCAAACAAAACAAAACAAAAAATCCCTCAAAACTCCCTGTCTCGAATTCTCCACAGTTCATTTACTCTTAAGTTATTGAGCGGTACACATTCATGCAATCTCATATATGTAAAACAGAATACATAAAATAAACCTATATGGTTGGACGCATTATAATAAAGTGTATTCCCATGTACCCGCCCCCCAGCTTAGGAAACAGAACATAACCAATGACTTCCCTATCATAATCCTGCCCGTAACCAGGTAATAACCATATTGGATTTTATATTTATCACCCCATTGGTTTTCTTTATGGTTTCACCATTTTGATGTGTCTCCTTAAACAATGTACTGCTTAGTTTTCCCTGTTTTTGAACTTTCATATAAATGGGATCATTCTGTACACATTCTTCTGTAACTTGCTTTTTTTCACTCAATATTATGTTTGGGATTTATCTATGTTGCTATAACCGCCACTCGTTCATCTCTAATCCTACATATCACTCTATTGAATGAATACACAAGTCATTTGTCCTGTTGATGAATATTTGTCTTATGTCCTAGTTTTTCGCTCTGCTCATGGTGCACATGTCCAAGCATTTCTCTTGGCATATAACCAGAGGTGATAGGGTATACGCCCCTTCAACTCTTCTAGATGATGCCAAATTACCAATTCAATCTCTTTAACAGATACAGGGTTATGCAGGTCTTCTATTTCATTTCATGTCAGTTTTGGCAATTTGTGTCTCTTGAGAATGTGTCGATTTCAGCCAGGTGTGGTGGCTCACGCCTGTAATCCCAGCATTTTGGAAGGCTGAGGTGTGAGGATTTCATGAGCCCAGGAATTTGAGACCAGCCTGGGCAACATAGTGGGACCTCATCGCTACTAAAATTTTTTTTTAATTGGCTGGGCATGGTGGTGTGCACCTGTGATCCCAGCTACTCGGGAGGCTGAGGCAGTAGGACCAGTTGAGCTCAGGAGTTTGAGACCAGCCTGGGCAACATAGTGAGACCTTGTTTCTAAAAAAAGAAGAAGGTTTTCATTTCATCTAAGTTGTTAAATTTATTAGCACAAAATTTAATATAATATACCCTTATTACATTTTTTTTTTTTTTTTTCCAGACAGAGTCTCACCAGGCTGGAGTGCAGTGGCACAATCTCAGCTCACTGCAACCTCCACCTCCCGGGCTGAGGTGATTCTCCCACCTCAGCCTCCCAAGTAGCTGGGACACAGGCATGTGCCACCACGCCTGGCTAATTTTTATTATTATTATTATTTTTAATGAGAGGGAGTCTCACTCTGTCACCCAGGCTGGAGTGCAGTGGCATGATCTTGGCTCACTACAACCTCTGCCTCCTGGGTTCAAAGAATTCTCCTGCCTCAGCCTCCTGTGTAGCTGGGATTACAGGCACACGCCACCATGCCTGGCTAATTTTTTCTGTATTTTTAGTAGAGACAGGGTTTCACCATGTTGGCCAGGCTGGTCTTGAATTCCTGACCCTCAGGTGATCCACCTGCCTCGGCTTCCCAAAGTGTTGGGATTGCAGTCATGAGCCCCCATGCCTGGCCCCCTTATTGTACTTTAATGTCTGCAAGTGCTGTTATGTTGTCTCTTCTTTCATTCCTATACCGGTATTTGAGTATTCTTTTTTTTTTTGAGGCAGAGTTTTGCTCTTGTTGCCCAGGTTGGAGTGCAATGACGCAATCTCAGCTCACTGCAACGTCTACCTCCCTGGTTCAAGGGACTCTCCTGCCTCAGCCTCCCTAGTAGCTGGGATTACAGGCGCGCACCACCATGCCCAGCTAATTTTTGTATTTTTAGTAGAGACGGGGTTTCACCATGTTGTCCAGGCTTGTCTCAAACTCCTGACCTCAGGTGATCCACCCGCCTTGGCCTCCCAGAGTGCTGGGATTATAGTTGTGAGCCACAGCACCCAGCCTTTCTCTAGCATTTTAAGGTGGAGGTTTAAATAAATCATTTTAAACTTTTTTTCTTTTAAATATAAGCACTGCTTTAACTACATCCCTCAAATTTTGAAATGTAAAAGTCACGAAATACTTTTGGGAGAAAGACTATTCCACTTTTCCTGAGGTAGACGGTACAGGAAGAGTAATAATAACAGCTAAGACTAGAACAAAAGGAGAGATTCTGTTATGAAGGAACCGTAAGTGCTATAGAAATGTGTACTTCATTTGTCTGGTACTAAAGAGCTACTAAAAATTTCAGAGCAGCAGAGGGTTTGATTAAATCAACAATTGATTTCTTTTCCCATCATCACTCTTTAGGTGGTAATTAAAACAGTATGCCAGAAGTTCCCCATGTAAGAAAAAAGAAAGGCAAAAATGAGGCCCCTGCCTTAAACTATATTTAGAAAATCAATTTCAGTTGTAATGTGAACAAATCTAACTGTGGGAAAAAAATGATTAGAAGAAAACAGAGAATGTATTTAAATTCTTGGGTGCCATAAGAATTCTTCTACAGACACAAAAAGCAGACAGTTTAAAGGAAAAGCTTGATAAATTTAATATTAAACTTTCCACAAGACAAGCCATAATAAACGAGTTAGAAAATAAGTTACAGCTGGGATAAAATATATGCAATACATATAACTAATAAATAATTTTTAAACCTATTTAAATTAGGTTTAACAAAAAACCTCTGGTAAATAAATAAAACAATAAACAATCCAATAGAAAAATGGGAGGCCAGGTGCAGTGGCTCATCGTTGTAATCCCAGAGCTTTGGGAGGTTGAGGTGTGAGGATGGCTTGAGCCCAGGAGTTTGAGACCAGCGTTGGTAACAGAACAAAACCCTGTCTCTACAAAAATAAGTTTAAAAATCTAGCTGGAAAAAAAAAAGTTACAAATTTAGCCTCCTACATAGCTGGGACTACAGGCATGTGCCTTCCAGCTACTCAGGAGGCTGAGGCAGGGGGATCACTTGAGCCTGCAGTGAGCCGTAATCGTGCCACTGCACTCCACCCCTGTAGTCCCAGCTACTCAGGAGGCTGAGGCAGGAGATTTGCTTGAACTCAGGAGGCGGAGGTTGCAGTGAGCCGAGATCGTGCCACTGCACTCCAGCCTGGGCAACAGAGCAAGACTCCGTCTCAAATAAAATAAAATAAAATAAACCTAACTGGCAAATGCATATATAAGAAGTGGCTCAAAAGGCTGGGCTTGCACCTGTAATCTCAGCATTTGGGGAGGCTGAGGCGGGAGAATTTCTTGAGCCCAAGAGTTCAAGATCAGGTTGAGCAACATAGTGAGACCCTGTGTCTATTTATTTATTTATTTTTAAACAAGTTGCTCATCTTTGTCAGTAATAAGGGAAATGCACATTAAAATAATGGTGCTGGCTGGGTGCGGTAGCTCACACTTGTAATCCCAGCACTTTGGGAGGCCAAGGTGGGTGGATCACGAGGTCAGGAGTTTGAGACCAGCCTGGCCAATATGGTGAAACCCCGTCTCTACTAAAAATACAAAAGTTAGCTGGGCATGGTGGTGCATGCCTGCAGTCCCAGCTGCTCGGGAGGCTCAGGCAGGAGAATCGCTTGAACCCGGGAGGCGGAGGTTGCAGTGAGCCGAGATCGCACCACTGCACTCCAGCCTGGGTGACAGAGCAAGACTCTGTCTCAAAAAATATATATAGTAATAATAATAATGGTGCTACACCTTTTCATATCTATCAGTGAGAATAACATTTTAAATCTCTTTATGGATTGTGTGAGTCAAGATTTACATTTTGTATTTCCTGTGTGGAAAGCCAAATTTTCCAACATCATTTATTGAAGTCCACTTTTCCCCACCCATCTGTAATAGCTCCTCAGCTGAATGTTTATGTCCACCCCACTCACCAATTCATAGTTGAAGCCTAACCTACGGTGTGATGGTATTAGGAGGTAGAGTCTCTGGGAGGTGATTAGGTCATGAGGGTGCAGCCTTCTTGAATGAGATTAGTGCCCTCATAGAAGAGGCCCCAGAGAGCTGCCTTGTCCCTTCTATCATGTGGGGACACAAGAAAACAGCCATCTAAGAACCAGAAAGGGGGTCCTCACTAGATACCAAATCTACCAGCACCTTGATCTTCGACTTCCCAGCCTCCAGAACTGTGAGATATATATTTGTCTTGTTTATAAGCCACCTGGTCTATGGTATTCTGTCACAGCAGCCGAAATGGACGAAGACACTCCTTGATCATGTAAGTTTTCATATACACTAAGGTCTGTATCTGGACTTTTGATTCTACTCTCCTGACTTGTTCTATCCTTGTATCAATAACACATTGTTTGCACTGCTACAGCTTTATAATAATTCTTGAAGTAAGCCTCCTCATTTTTGTTTCTTTTAAATAATTGTCTTGGTTATTCTTAGACTTTTACTTTTTCATATAAATTTTAGAATCAATATGTCTTATGTTAAAAAAAAGAAACTTACGGATTGCACTTTTTCTTCTTTTCTTCTCCATAGGCAAGGTTCTTACAGGCCTTGATGCATATTTCTAAAGAATGGGTTTTGAAGCAATAACGAATGGCAAATTCTATTTCTCCAGTGACATTAGCATTGTCAAAATTGCCCATCTCTGTACAGGTGCTATCAATGCTAATTAAACTTCCCTGAAATCAAGAATAACAGATATAATAAGTTACTTCACAGTTAATTCATTTTTCTGATGTTCTGGTTTCAAGACAGCACATAAATAAAACCTCATACAGAGCCTGTATCCTGACTCACGTTAAGTTAATAATGCACCAGCTTGTACTTAGGCAAAGTAAGTTGCCACATGTTCTATCCCATGGAGACAGAGAATCCTCAGAAGGCCCTCTCTTGCCTGGATATAGTTTTTGTCTAGCAATAAAGGTTACACAATCTCATTCTTTAATACAAATTGCTTGGGGAGAAATGGACTAACTCCTATGCAATTCTGCAAGATCACTCTCAGGAGGCCAAGATAAAATCCATGGCAGGACAGCTATGCGGAAAGCAGCACAGTCTGGGGCTAAGTGGCTGTGACTGGGAATCAGATAGACCTGGACTCAAATGCTGGTGCTGCCACTCATTAGCTGTGGCAAAGTCTAACTGGAAAAAACCATACTGATCTCGTAGGGCTATGGTGAGGAATAAATAGAAGAAAGCAAGTAAAATGTCTACCCCAGGTGACAGTAAATTGTATTTAAATTTTTCTGGTTACCTAAAATGAAAAATAAAACTATCATCACAATCTAGGGTACTCCAAGCTTATACGATGCAGATAAGGAGAGGCTAATCAACGCCATTAATTAGCACAAAATTCCTGGGCCTAAAAGATACAATAAGCCACCTCATCACTATTAAACGTGCTAAAATACTTGCCAACATTTGCATTACCAATCTCTGTGCTGTCTTTATAGGAAGAGAAGCCTAACTGATTTATACTTCGAATTCCCAACTAGCTACTCCACACTATAAAACATCCTGAAAAGGAACTAAGAAACAAGCCTGGGAGTGCCAGGCGTGGTGGCTCACGCCTGTAATCCCAGCACTTTGGGAGGCCGAGAGGGGTGGATCATGAGGTCAGGAGATGGAGACCATCCTGACTAATACAGTGAAATCCCGTCTCTACTAAAAATACAAAAAAAAAAATTTAGCCAGGCGTGGTGGCGGGCGCCTGCAGTCCCAGCTACTCAGGAGGCTGAGACAGGAGAATGGCATGAACCCGGAGGCAGAGCTTGCAGCAGAGATTGCGCCACTGCACTCCAACCTGGGTGACAGAGCGAGACTCCGTCTCAAAAAAAAAAAAAAAAGAAAAGAAAAAAAAAGAAACAAGCCTGGGGGCAGAAAGTCAGAACCACGAGGGAAAGATAAAATTAAAACAAAACCAACAATTGAGACCCGGCGTGGTGGCTCACCCTCGTAATCCCAGCACTTTGGGAGGACAAAGCTGGTGGATCACTGGAGGTCAGGAGTTTGAGACTAGCCTGGCCAACATGGTGAAACCTTTACTAAAATACAAAAATTAGCCAGGCAGGTGGCATGTACCTGTAATCCCAGCTACTTGGGAGGCCGCGGCAACAAGAATTGCTTTAACTCAGGAGGCGGAGGTTGCAGTGAGCCGAAGTTGCACCACTGCACTCCAGCCTGGGCAACAGAATGAGGCCCTGTCTCAAAACAAACAAACAAACAAAAAATAATACCAACAAGTCATCAGACAGGCTGGAACCTGAACTGATGAATGCCAAGAACAAAACAAGCTTCACCACATCCAGTCACTGGCTCTGAAGAATCTCACCTGCCAACACCATCCCACTGTTAAAAAGGAAAATAATGTAAAATTTTTACACGCTCAAAAAGGCATACACCGGGCACAGTGGCTCACGCCTGTAATCCCGGCACTTTGGGAGGCACAGGCAGGTAGATCACTTGAGGTCAGGAGTTTGAGACCAGCCTGGCCAACATGGTAAAACTCCCTCTCTACCAAAAAAAAAAAAAAAAAAAAAAAAAGGCATGGACTGGTGTGCCAGCATGAGATAGAAGAGAATGGATAGAGGAGCTTGGCAAAAGGTGTGAGCGGCCTGAGAGAAGAACCAGGTGGATGAATGGAGAGGCTAATGAATAATACAGCATTCGTCATGGGACTCAGCTTCAGGCTATGGCAGACTAAATGGTGTTACGCACACTTTTCTGCTGAGAACAATTAGCTGAATTAGACAACCAAACTATTTCAAGACATTGTAGAGCTGCCAAGACCACCAGGATACAAGAAGCCAGGATGTTGAGAAGCACATGGAGGTAAGCCTGACATCTGGAGCTGCCTTTCACTTCAAGGCATAGGTCCCTGTGTAAGCAACACAGGACTTTGGATTCTATTCTACTGACCTGCTTGACTCTCCTTGTATCAGGAACACATTGAGTGACTGCAGCTGCACGTCCAAGGGCTGGACGGCCAAATCGTCATCTAAATAAAATGGCAAAGAGACTGCGAAGCTGAGCAGAGTTTCAGCAGTCTAACGGGACTGGGGGACAAAATCAGCATTCAAGGCTACGAAGTCATGGGGAACCTGAGGAGCCAAGGTCCCAGAGACAGGGCAAATCCACGAGTACCCCAGACGCTGCATTTTCCTCAAGGTGTTTGCTGAACTGGAAGCTGTGGCTGAGGGGCTGAGAAGCTTAAGAATGTTTCCAAGTGGCCGGACGCAGTGGCTCACGCCTGTAATCCCAGCACTTTGGGAGGCTGAGGCGGGCAGATCACAAGGTCAGGAGGTCAGCAGATCGAGACCATCCTGGCTCACGCAGCGAAACCCCATCTCTACTAAAAATAAAAAAAATTAGCCAGGCGTGGTAGCACACGCCTGTAGTTCCAGCTACTCAGGAGGCTGAGGCAGGAGAATCGCTTGCATCCAGCAGGTGGAGGTTGCAGTGAGCCGAGATCGTACCACTGCACTCCAGCTTGAGTGACATAGCGAGACTCCATCTCAAAAAAAAAAAAAAAAAAAAGGAAAGCTTCCAGCAGTTTCATCTTACTAGAGAGGAAAAAACTGGCCTTCAGGCTTATCACAGGGGCTTAGTAAATATCTAGACCTTCAGCTGGGATCCTCCAAAGACTTTCTTACTAGGAGAAGAGTCACCTGGAAATGGACCTGTCTTCATCAACGGAAACCCAGTTTTCAGTTAGCTCAGCCCCAGACTAGATAAAGATTAGATAAAGATTCTTTGCCTCCACTCTGTATGTTAAGAGCAAAAGTAAATTCTCTATGAAGCATAATACAAGTGCAAAAATAATTGTGGTTTTTACATTGTTGGAATTTGCCGTTTGATATTGGAATACATTCTTAAATAAATGTGGTTATGTCATACATCATTTCAATGGGCATTTCTCACTTTATTATTATTTTTTTTTTGCTAATAATGGGTTATTTGTTGTTTATTTTATGTTTATTTTAGACTATGGAAATGATGTTAGACAAAAAGCAGATTTGAGCAATTTTCTTATTCGAATTCAAAATGGGCCATAAAGCAGCAGAGACAATCTGCAATATCCACAGTGCATTTGGCTCAGCAACATACAGTGCAGTGGGGGTTCAAGAAATTTTCCAAAGGAGACGAGAACCTTGAAGATGGGGAGTGTAGTGGTGGCCATCGGAAGATGACAACGACCAATTGAGAGCAATCATAGAAGCTGAACCTACAACTACACGAGAAGTTGCTGAGTAACTCAACGCTGACCATTCTATGATTGTTCGGCATTGGAAGCAAATTGGAAAGCTGAAAAAGCTCGATAAGTGGGTGCCTCATGAGCTGAGTGAAGATCAAAAAAATCGTCATTTTGAAGTGTTGTCTTCTCTTATTCTACGCAACAGTGAACCATTTCTCAATCAGATTATGATGTCTGACAAAAAGTGGATTTTATATGACAGTCAGCAATGACCAGGTTAGTGGCTGGACTGAGAAGAAACCCCAAAGCACTTCCCAAAGCCAAACTTGCACCAAAGAAAGGTCATGGTCGCTGTTTGGTGGTCTGCTGTCAGTCTGATCCACTACAGTTTTCTGAATTCCAGCGAAACCATTACATCTGAGAAGTATGCTTAACAAATCGATGAGATGCACCAAAAATTGCAATGCCTGCAGCTGGCACTGACCAACAAAAGGGGCCCAATTCTTCTCCACGACAATGCCCTACTGCACGTCACACAACCAACACTTCAAAAGTCGAACAAGGCCAGGCGTGGTGGCTCACACCTGTAGTCCCAGCACTTTGGGAGGCCAAGGCAGGCGGATCACCTGAGATCAGGAGTTCGAGACCAGCTGGCCAACATGGTGAAACGCTGTCTCTACCAAAAATACAAAAATTAGCTGAGTGTGGTGGTACACACCTGTAATCCCAGCTACTTGGGAGGCTGAGGTAGGAGAATCACTTGAACCCAGGAGGCGGAAGTTGCAGTGAACTGAGATAGTGCCACTGCACTCCAGCCTGGGCAACAGAGCAAGACTCCATCTCAAAACAAAAAACAAAAACAAAAGTTGAACAAATCAGGCTACAAAGTTTTGCCTCATCTGCCATATTCACCTGACCTCTCGCCAACAGATTACCACTTCTTCAAGCATCCTGAGAACTTTGTGCAGGGAAAACACAGCCAGAAGGATGCAGAAAATGTTTTCCAAGAGTTCGTCGAATCCTGAAGCACAGATTTTTATGGTACAGGAATAAACAAACTCACTTCTTGTTGGCAAAAATGTGTCGATCGTAACAGATCCTACTTTAATTAATAAAAAGATGTGTTTGAGCCTAGTTATAATGATATAAAATTCAAGGTCCAACCACAAGTACTTTGCTAGCAATCTAATATTTTTGAATCTCAAATTATCCCAGTTTTTCATACTCAATGTCCAGCATTCAAGAAAAGATTGCCACGTATACCGGGACTAAAAAGTAACCAAGTGTCCCGGTTTCCTTAGGACTAAGGAATTTCCTGGGATTCAAGACTTGAACTGCTAAAACCAGGTGAGTACTGAGTAAACTGGGGTGGTTAGTCATCGTAAGTCTAAGATCCAAGAGTAAGTGACCAAAAACGAAGAGGAAAAAATGCACAAAATAGTCTCATGGGTGGTCCAGATACTGGCACTGAAAGATATAAACTGGAAAATAACTGTAACTAATATGGTCAAGAAAATACATGACAGGCCGGGCGCGGTGGCTCATGCCTGTAATCCCAGCACTTTGGGAGGCTGAGACGGGTAGATCACGAGGTCAGGAGTTCGAGACCATCCCGGCTAACACAGTGAAACCCCGTCTCTACTAAAAATATAAAAAAAAATTAGCCGGGCATGGTGGCAGGCGCCTGTAGTCCCAGCTACTCGGGAGGCTGAGGCAGGAGAATGGTGTGAACCCAGGAGGCGGAGCTTGCAGTGAGCTGAGATCAAGCCACTGCACTCCAGCCTGGGTGACAGAGCGAGACTCCGTCTCAAAAAAAAAAAAAAAAAAAAAAAAAGAAAATATATGACAAGAATATATTTCTCCAGAGAACTGGAATGTATAATAAAGAATCACACAGAAATTTCTCCAGAGGACTAGAATTTATAATAAAAAATCAAATAGAAATTAAGGCCTTGGCTGGGCATGGTGGCTCACGCCTGTAACCCCAGCACTTTGGGAGGCCGAGGCAGGCAAATCATCTGAGGTCAGGAGTTTGAGACCAGCCTGGCCAACATGGTGAAACCTGAATCTACTAAAAATACAAAAATTAGCCAGGTGTGATGGTGCACACCTATAATCCCAGCTACTCAGGAGGATGAGGCAGGAGAATTGCTTGAACCCAGGAGGCAGAAGTTGCAGTGAGCCAAGATCACATCACTGCCCTCCGGCCTCGGTGACAGAGTGAGATTTCATCTCAAAAATGTAAGTTGCCTAAAAAGTAAGGCAACTGAATGAAGAACTCCACAAATTAAATTAACATAAGATCAGACTTAGCTGAAGGAAGAATTAGTAAACTGGAAGATGGGTCAATGGAAAATATTTGGAGTGAAGCACAGGGGAATAAAATGAATGAAAAATAAAGAGTATAAGAGACATACAGGGCCAAATACCATGGTTCATGCCTGTAACCCCAGTGCCTTGGGAGGCCAAAGTGGGAGGATTGCTTGAGGCCAGGAGTTCATGACCAGTCTGCACAACATAGTGAGTGGGTGCTCCTGCTAAGCCCAAGAGTTCTGGGAAGCAGTAAGCTAGGGCTGTGCCACTGCATTCCAGCCTGGGCAACAGAATGAGACCCCCCCATCTCAGAAAGATGGGATAGAGAGAGAGAAAGAGACAGAGAGAGAGGGAGAGGGAGAGAGGGAGAGAGACATACAGGACATAATGAAAAAGTGTATGTTTGGACTCTCATCTAGAGAAAAATGGGGCAGAAGGTATATTTGAAGAGATAATGGTTAAGAATTTCTAAAGACTGCCGGGCACAGTGGCTCACGCCTGTAATCCCAGTGCTTTGGGAGGCCGAGGCGGGCGGATCACAAGGTCAGGAGATCGAGACCACGGTGAAACCCCGTCTCTACTAAAAATACAAAAAATTAGCCGGGCGCAGTTGTGGGCGCCTGTAGTCCCAGCTACTCGGGAGGCTGAGGCAGGAGAATGGCGTGAACCCGGGAGGCGGAGCTTGCAGTGAGCCGAGATCGCGCCACTGCACTCCAGCCTGGGCGACAGAGCAAGACTCCGTCTCAAAAAAAAAAAAAAAAAAAAAAATTTCTAAAGACTAACAAGAGACAATAAACCTCAGATTTAAGAGGAAACATGTTTTTTAAAAAACTATACATAGGTACATCATAATAAAATTGCTTAAAATCAAAGACAAGGAGAAAATCTTAATGGTAGAGAAGAAAAGGATCTATTACCTATGATGGAATAAACAGTAAGATTTAACCATTTTATTGCCCCCCAGAAATGATAGAAGCCAGACTTGTTTAATCCAAAAAGAATGATGAAAAGAAGGGGGTAGAGACAGTAACACAGAGCAGGAGAAAAAAGTAGTTACAATAAACTACAACAGATTACATACTACAAAAAAAGTCAATGACTGGATTTTTAAAAACATCTGACTGTGCTATTTAGATGAGACACAGCTGAAATATGAATGCACAGAAGGGCAGGAAGAGAAGGGGCCTTCTTTTGCAGGGTGAAGGGGTGGGGAGCCAGAGAGGGAGGGCTGTGTGAGTGGGAGGGGAAAGGCAGGAATGCCAAGTGCAGAAAACTAATAAAAGCTTAGCTAAGGGGCCGGGCGCGGTGGCTCAGGCCTGTAATCCCAACACTTTGGGAGGCCAATGTGGGTGGATCACTAGAGGTCAGGAGTTCAAGATCAGCCTGGCCAACATGGTGAAACCCTGTCTCCACTAAAAATACAAAAATTAGCTGGGCACAGTGGCACACACCTGTCATCCCAGCTATTTGGTAGGCTGAGGTGGGAGAATCGCTTGAACCTGGGAGGCGGAGGTTGCAGTAAGCTGGGATCGCACCACAGTACTCCAGCCTGGGCAGCTGAGCGAGTCTCTATCTCAAAACAAAACAAAACAAAACAAAACAAAACAAAACAAAATAAAAAGATTAGCTGAGGTGGGGAGAGAAAAATGGTAGCTGGAGGGGAATGGAAGGTTGAGTGAAGGTGTTTTATCACAGGAGACTGGAATGTGTTCAAGGGTCCAGGTAAGTAGAGGCTGAATGCATATATGAGGAAGGATAAGTGATAGAATAAGGAACACAGAAGGCAGGGGAGGGCAGGATCCCAAGTATTGCTGAAGGCATCAGCTTCTTCTATTGCAGGTGGGGAAAGGAGAGCCACTTGGATGCAAATGCAGTTGGTTAATTTGGTATCAGGAGGACTGGGAAATTTCAACCTGATTCTTTTCTTTCTTGGTAGAGTAAAAAGGGATATTTCTTGAGAGTGAGGAGGAAGAGCAGGTTTGAAAAGACTGGAGGAGGTATGAAATGTTTGTTGTAGAGAGCAAAAAAACCATATAAATCACGAAAAGACATCAGGATTGCTGGGCAGTGCTGGGCACAGTTGGACTTGGGAACACAACAGGGCAGACCTAATCTCCAGCATGCAGGCGTGAGTGTCCTGGGGTTAGGGCTGCCCTGCCATGCACCTTGCTCCTTGGGTGCACAGCTGTCGGCGTGTAGGTAGAAAGAAAAGTGCACAGCTGGGCTCATCCAGGTTGGCACCCAGAATTATAAAGAATCCAGGAAGCACTGTCATTACTCATCATTTTACAAGTGGATAAACCAAGGTCAAGGCAGGTTGAGCCATGCCCCAAGTTGCATCACACATCAGAAGCAGACCTGGAAGTGGACCCGGGCTCCTAAATCTTTGGGTCATAAGGTATGCTTGTGTCTCTGAGTAGTTCAACCACTGTGTCTGCTGAGCAGGGAGCGGGAGGATACACCCTCATAATGAAAGGAGAGCAGAGCCCGTTCATCCAACATTCCTTCCCAGATAACTCATGGCTCCACCACCATCGCCCTGGCAGGGCTGCTGGTTCTGCTTTCTCTGGAGCCAGAACAGAGCCTTTGAGCAGGTTACAAGCTGAATGCACCAAATGGAGTCAACCAAAAGATTCTGGCCCAGAAAAGCAACCCAAAACTCAGGCTGACTTTTATTAAAGCCATTGGCGCAGTCTGGGTTTGAAAGAAAGTCAATCTGGGCAACAGCAGAGGAAAAACTCAAGGCAGGCAGGGAGCCTTCTGCCAGCGACTTTCTCTGAAGGTCACAAATTTATCTCCTGTAACTGCAAGCAAAGTTTCATGCCCTTTTATTTTACAAGGGCAGAAAACCCAGAGTCCACTGAAGCCACAGCTAAATTAAAAATAATAAATCCTGATAAGAACACACAGAGAACATTTCTGCAAAGTGGTTAAGATGGTGAGTGATGAGGCCACCCAGCAGTCTTCCAGTGCCTGGCCTTGACACTTAGTGGCTGTGTGATCTTGAGAAATTATCTTACCCTCCAGAGCCTCAGTTTCCTCATCTGTAAAATGGGGATCTATTTCACAGGGTCGTGGTGAGGTTGGAAAAAGACTTAGAACCATGCCTATGTTTGGTAAGCTTAGTGGTTATCAGCCTTTTTTTTTTTTTTTTTTTTTTTGAGACAGAGTCTCACTTTGTTGCCCAGGCTGGAGTGCAGTGGTGCAATCTCCGCTCATTGCAAGCTCCGCCTCCCGGGTTCACACCATTCTCCTGCCTCAGCCTCCCGAGTAGCTGGGACTACAGGCGCCTGCCACCACGCCCAGCTAATTTTTTGTATTTTTAGTAGAGACGGGGTTTCACCATGTTAGCCAGGATGGTCTCAATCTTCTGACCTCGTGATCCACCCGGCTCGGCCTCCCAAAGTGCTGGGATTACAAGCGTGAGTCACCATGCCCAGCCAGATTATCAGCCTTTTTAAAATGCCACAAAATGTGGATGCCTTTTGTAAGCTAAGCAAATAATTTGATTTTTTGTTTCTTCACTTTTTTCTTTTTTGCCAAGAAATGTATAATAACAAAAGAGTACATATAACGCATAGGAATAAACAATAATTATAAAATTAACATCCACACGCCCATACTCAGCTTAAGAAAAATAACATCACCAGGACTTCAGAAGTGCCCCAGAACTCCTCCTCCCTTATCAAATCCCCTCTCATTCCTGTCTCCAGGAAACACTATTTCAAATTGTCTGTTAATCATCCTCACTTTTCTTGATGGATTTACTTTTTTTAAAATTTTTATTTATTTTTTTTTGAGACAGAGTCTCGCTCTCATCACCCAGGCTGGAGTACAATGGCGCGATCTCGGTTCACTGCAACCTCTACTTCCCACGTTCAAGCAGTTCTCCTGCCTCAGCCTCCCAAGTAGATGGGATTACAGGTACCTGCCACCACGCCTGGCTAATGTTTATATTTTCAGTAGACACGGGGTTTTACCATGTTGGTCAGGCTGGTCTCAAACTCCTGACCTCAGGTGATCTGCCTGACTTGGCCTCCCAAAGTGCTGGGATTACAGGCATAAGCCACCGTGTCCAGCCAATGATTTTATTATATATGAATATATCCTCCAAACAATCTACTGTCTAGTTTTACCTGATTTTGACATTTATACAGTTAGAATAATACTGTGTACACATTCTCCATAATTTAACGTTCTCTTGACATTTTGGTTGTTGACAGTTTTTCAAAATTAAAACAGTTATAAACAATGATGTCCGGGACATCTATGTATGCACATTTTGGCCAACATTCATGATAATTTTTAAAGAGTAGTTCCTGTGACTGAAGTTCAATTAAAGAGAACATGTAAAGACTTTTGATATCTATTGCTAATTGCCCTCTAGAAAAGTTGTAACAGTTACTGCTCACCCCACAGTTTGTAAGAATGCCTGCTGCTTTACACCTTACCAACACTAAGCTCTATTATTTTTAAAATTTACAAAAGTGGTCCCAAAATAGCAGGTTGCTTTAATTTTATATTGATTTGCCTACTTGAGAGGTTAAATGATTTTTCCTATTTGTTGTCTAGATCTGGTTTTATACTTTTGTAATAAGTGGAATGTTAATAAGCTGGGTTTTTTTGGGTTGGTTTGTTTGTTGTTGTTTTTTAGCTCCAATCTTTGTTTCTCAGAGAATGCAAATAGTTCTCAGAAGGGAAGGCAACACCTTTGGCAAGAAGAGAAAAGCAGTGGTTTGGTGGGAGCTCAACTTCCTCGAGTAAATGCTGCTTTGGCCTAAAGGGAACAGGTTATAATTAAATGCATAATAATTACATCTCATGATTATAAATTTTAAGGGCACAAATAAGAGAAAACTTTAGGAAAATGGGTGAGAATAGAGAGCCCTACTGAATTTGCACTATGATTTAGTTAAGCATAGGTAAACAATAATTATAAAATTAACATCCGTGTGTGTATGTGTAAAATCTGATTAATACTCAAAGTTGATGAGTGTCTGGGGAATTGCATAATCTCATATGCCACTGACAGGGCTGTTAAAAACAATTTTTGGGGGCTGGGCGTGGTGGCTCACACCTGTAATCCCAGAGCTTTGGGAGGCTGATGTGGGTGGATCATGAGGTCAGGAGATCAAGACCATCCTGGCTAACACAGTGAAACCCCGTCTCTACTAAAAATACAAAAAAATTAGCTGGGCATGGTGGCGGGCACCTGTAGTCCCAGCTACTGGGGAGGCTGAGGCAGAAGAATAGCGTGAACCTGGAAACCGGGAGGTGGAGCTTGCAGTGAGCTGAGATTGCACCACTGCATTCCAGCCTGGGCGACACAGCGAGACTCCATCTCAAAAAAAATTTTTTTTTTCTGTTTTCCAACAAAAAGTCCCTAAGCAGCAAAGGGACTAAGATGGATTTGCTCACCCCACCTCTCCCTAAGCCAACATCCTGGCTCCCTGCTTCTACATGTGGATTGGCCCCGAGTGAAGCTGAACAAGGTAGCATGGGTCAGGAAAACTGCTCAGTGTAAGAGTACAACACACCTGTGGGATATTATGAAAAGCCTGGACTCCCCGGTACGGACTCCCCAGGCCCCTGATTTGAATCAGAGTTCTATAGTCAGCTCAGGACCTTGGCAAGTCGCATTAACCTCTGTGAACCTCAGGTTCTTTGTTTGTGAAATAGGACAACAGCACCTTCCATAAAAGATCTTTGTGAGAATGAGCTGTGAAGCACCTGCCTTGGGCTTTCAATAAATGGTAACTATGATTAGGATTAACCCAATCACTCAACATTTATTGAGGCTATTTAAGTGTTAGACACAGCTCTTGGGAACTAGTCTAGCAGAGAGGTTACACAGACAATACCCAACAGATGAGCCAACTCTATAGCACGTCGAGGGTGGTAAGGACATGGATTAACATAGAGTAGGTGGGGGGAGCGGGGCAGGGGGAGCTCCCTGAGAAGGTGGCTTGGAATAAAGCCTTAAAGGAAGGGACTGCATGACTTGCGATGTCTAGAGAGGGAAGAGTACAGAAATGCCTGCAGGTGGGATGTGTCTGGGGGTCCCAGCAAAGTGAGTGGCCCTGCAGCTGAGTGGAATGAGCGATGGGGAGGGTGAGAACCGGTGAGGTCAGGGCAGAGTGGTGGGCAGGTCACACAGGACCCCACAGACCATCAGGGGGTGGGTCCAAGCCCACGTACTTGGCTATGTGTTGGTTTCTAGGGCTACAAGGACGTGATTCTGGCCCTTGAAGGAGCTTAGGGTCCAATCTAGTGGGACCCTGAGCAGTTAGTGGAAACTGGCCCACTGGCTGTCTATGAAGGCATAGTCTCATCCCAATCCCTCCACTCCTGTTATAAGTAAAATGTTTATTTAGAAACAGAATGCTTGTTTTTTTGGTACTATAGCATTTAGACAAAAAGGTTTTTTTAGCAAGGCAATTTTACTTTTTGCAGAAAGGGTGCTCCTCGCAGATGGAACAATGGTGAGAGCACACCTGAACAATGGAGGGAAGCAATTTTTATCCTTTACACAGCTTGGCCTTGCTACTGTGTCTTGTCTCCACTGGCTGGAGCCAGACTTTACAATTTAAATTGAAACCTGACTGGCTAATAACTTAAAACTTTTTAAAATAGATATAGGCAGCCAGGCACGGTGGCTCACGCCTGTAATCCCAGCACTTTGGGAGGCCGAGGCAGGCAGATCACGAGGTCAGGAGATCGAGACCATCCTGGCTAACATGGTGAAACCCCGTCTCTACTGAAAATATAAAAAAACTAGCCGGGCGTGGTGGCAGGCACCTGTAGTCCCAGCTACTTGGGAGGCTGAGGCAGGAGAATGGCGTGAACCCGGGAGGCAGAGCTTGCAGTGAGCCGAGATTGTGCCACTGCACTCCAGCCTGGGAGACAGAGAGACTCCGTCTCGACAACAACAACAGAAAAGATTAGTTATGTTAATAATAAGATGGGAAGTAAAGGGAAGAAAAGAAAAAGAGAGAAAGCTTTTTTTACCTTTAATTTGGTAGGGCTTAACCTTGGAACAATGGTCCATGATTCTGAAGGTGATGATGCTTTTTTGACCTGGGTATGATGTGTCCATCCTTTTTTTGCTGTGCAAAGGCAGTCTTGGTGGTTAGCAGCACAAGGTAGGGTCCTTCCTAGGCTGGCTTGAGTTTTTTTTTCTTTTTATTTTTGATGAGGACGTGGTCCCCAGGCTAGTGCTGGTGTGCTGGAAATTCTAGGGGTGATACTGTGCTAAAAGACTTTATTTATTTATTTATTTATTTTTGAGACGGAGTCTCGCTCTGTCGCCCAGGCTGGAGTGCAGTGGCCGGATCTCAGCTCACTGCAAGCTCCGCCTCCCAGGTTTATGCCATTCTCCTGCCTCAGCCTCCCGAGTAGCTGGGACTACAGGCGCCCGCCACCTCGCCCGGCTAGTTTTTTGTATTTTTTAGTAGAGACGGGGTTTCACCGTGCTAGCCAGGATGGTCTCGATCTCCTGACCTCGTGATCCGCCCGTCTCGGCCTTCCAAAGTGCTGGGATTACAGGCTTGAGCCACCGCGCCCGGCTATTTATTTTTTTTTGAGATGGAGTCTCGTTCTGTCACCCAGGCTGGAGTGCAATAGTGTGATCTCTGCTCACTGCAACTTCCGCCTCCCGGGTTCAAGCCATTCTCCTGCCTCAGCCTCCCAAGTAGCTGGGATTATAGGCACCCGCCACCACGCCTGGCTAATTTTTGTACTTTTAGTAGAGACGCGGTTTCACTATGTTGGCCAGGTTGGTCTCAAACTCCTGACCTCGTGATCCGCCCGTCTTGGCCTCCCAAAGTGCTGGGATTAAAAAAATTTTTAATAACATTTTTTATGACTTTTACAATCTTTGACATGCCTCAACTTTCTGATTTTCTTTTCCACTATTTCTCTCCTCAGTCTCACCCTCTGTCTTTCTCTGATCTCTGTCTCTTTCAGCCTCTCTATTACTCATTTTCTCCCTCTAGTTCTCTCTCATTTGCGCTTTTTCTTTGTCATCCCGTTTCCTCTCTCCTTCCCGAGTTCTCCCATTCTAGCGGCCCCACTGGTGGGGCCGGGAAACAGCATGGGCCCTGCTCCCGAGCCGCTTTCTGTCTCTTCTTTTCATTTCCAATTTCTCTTTTCCTTTTTTCCTTTTTTCCTTTACACTTAGTCTCTTGGGCTGGGTGGGATCCGTGTGGCCGCAATCCAGGCCCAGAGCCGCCGCTGGCCCAGAGGCTCGGCAGATGCCCGACGCAAGTTGCATGAGTCATTAACCCTGGGCCAGAGGGCCCCTTTTTCTTTCTTTCTTACGTTTACATCCACAGCCTTTACAGCGCTTGCTTTGACCTTCTCCTTTAAAGTACTGACCTTGCCTTCTTTGTCTTTGCATTCCTGAGTTCTCTTTTTTTTTTTTTTTTTTTTTTTTTTTTTTTTTTTTGAGACGAGTCTCGCTCTGTTGCACAGGCTGGAGTGCAGTGGCGCGATCTGGGCTCACTGCAAGCTCCGCCTCCCGGGTTCACGCCATTCTCCTGCCTCAGCCTCCCAAGTAGCTGGGACTATAGGCGCCCGCCACCATGCCCGGCTAATTTTGTGTATGTTTAGTAGAGAAGGGGTTTCACTGTGTTAGCCAGGATGGTCTCAATCTCCTAACCTCGTGATCCGCCTGCCTCGGCCTCCCAAAGTGCTGGGATTACAGGCGTGAGCCACTGCGCCCAGCTCTTCTTTTACTTTTAGAAAACTTTGAAACTTTGTTAAAAGATTTTTGCTTTCTGTCTCTGCCTTTCTCTCTCTCTGCTGGTCTTTCCCTACCTCTGCCAGCCACCCACGCAGCTGTTCTCCCCTCTCCTTCCCTTTTTCCTAAGGAGCAGCCAGTGGGAATGGAGCCTAGCCTCTTTCTTCCCCTGAGAAGAGAGGAAAGGGAAGTTTTGAATATCTTTTTTACTACTGGAGATTTGTGTGATGTTTAATCTCCCCCTAATGGGGACTTTTCACCTCTTTTTAACCTTTAAGACATCCTAACTAAGGAATACTTCACACCGC
The DNA here is from genome assembly GCF_049350105.2 of Macaca mulatta. Lineage (NCBI taxonomy): Eukaryota > Metazoa > Chordata > Mammalia > Primates > Cercopithecidae > Macaca > Macaca mulatta. The sequence goes on along the minus strand of NC_133409.1, from coordinate 77,594,045 downwards.
GCCCCACCCGCCCCCCACCCACCCCTGCGGCTTTTCTTTCCTCAGTCTTAAGGAATGCTTTAGGGCCCCTGCAGTTTCTCTTACTTTGGTGTGTCCTCACCAAGGAATGCTTTACTGCCCCAGGCTTTTCTTTCCTTAGTCCTGACCACCAAGGAAATACTTGACCAGCTCCTCCAGTATTTCCTTCCTTGTCTTATGCATGAGGTTACCTGGCCCACGTGGTATGTGAGGATCCTTTACTTCAGCTTGCCGGCTGCTTTCTTTCCGCGTTGCTGAGAGTCCAGGTTTATTCGTCACACCAGGTGGGTCTCGATTCCTTACCCCTGAGGCCACCACAACAAGGCAGTGGGGCACCTCCTCATGAGACAGGACTAGAGACTGCCCCTGGAGGACAGTGTATCCCCATAAGGGCCACCATTTTGTTATAAGTAAAATGTTTATTTAGAAACAGAATGCGGCCGGGGACAGTGGCTCAAGCCTGTAATCCCAGCACTTTGGGAGGCCGAGACGGGCGGATCACGAGGTGAGGAGATCGAGACCATCCTGGCTAACACGGTGAAACCCCGTCTCTACTAAAAAACACACAAAAAACTAGCCGGGTGAGGTGGCGGGAGCCTATAGTCCCAGCTACTCTGGAGGCTGAGGCAGGAGAATGGCTTGAACCCGGCAGGCGGAGCTTGCAGTGAGCTGTGATCCGACCACTGCACTCCAGCCTGGGCAGACAGAGCAAGACTCCGTCTCAAAAAAAAAAAAAAAGAAAAGAAACAGAATGCTTGTTCCTAAATACTCTAAGGAAAAAATTAGCATTTAGACAAAAAGTTTTTTTTAGCAAAGCAATTTTACTTTTTGCAGAAAGGGTGCTCCTCGCAGATGGAACAATGACTAGAGCACACCTGAACAATGGAGGGAAGCAATTTTTATCCTTTACACAGCTTGTCCCTGCTACTGTGTTGTCTCCACTAGCTGGAGCCAGACCTTACAATCTAAACTAAACCTGACTGGCTAATAATTTAAACCTTTTTAAAATAGGTATAGGCAATAGAGAACAAAGGAAAAGAGGAAGTTGCTTGTGAAAGGACTTAGAAAGTAATATTTTCAAATAAGGAAGGGGCGGCCGGGCGCGGTGGCTCAAGCCTGTAATCCCAGCACTTTGGGAGGCCGAGACGGGCGGATCACAAGGTCAGGAGATCGAGACCATCCTGGCTAACCCAGTGAAACCCCGTCTCTACTAAAAAAATACAAAAAACTAGCCGGGCGAGGTGGCGGGCGCCTGTAGTCCCAGCTACTCGGGAGGCTGAGGCAGGAGAATGGCGTGAACCCGGGAGGCGGAGCTTGCAGTGAGCTGAAATCCGGCCACTGCACTCCAGCCTGGGTGACAGAGCGAGACTCCGTCTCAAAAAAAAAAAAAAGGAAGGGGCATAGGCTGTGAGCTGTATGTGCCTGTGAGCCTACCTTCGTTAAAGTACAAGGACACACAATGTACTTATTCCTTTATATCTAACAGCTACATAGGATAGGGCTTAACAAAGAGTTATTAGCACAAAGCAAGGAGGCTTGAAGAAAGTTAGTCTTTAAAAGAAATTATTTTTAACAATTATTATCCTTTAACAAAAAAGGAAACTTAAAAAAGAAAACGTTGGCCAGGTGCGGTGGCTCACCCCTGTAATCCCAGCACTGTGGGAGGCCAAGGTGGGCGGATCACAAGGTCAGGAGATCAAGACCATCCTGGCTACACAGTGAAACCCCGTCTCTACTAAAAATACAAAAAATTAGCCAGGTATGGTGGTGGGCGCCTATAGTCCCAGCTACTTGGGAGGCTGAGGCAGGAGAATGGCATGAACCCAGGAGGTGGAGCTTGCAGTGAGCAGAGACTGCGCCACTGCACTCCGGCCTGGGTGACAGAGAGAGACTCCGTTTCAAAAGAAAAAAAAAGTTTTACTTTCTACAATGTCCTAACCCCCATCAGCCTTGTAGAGGTTCAAATTGGCTGGATCCCTTGGGGTCCTCTGTCACCTAGGGTAGGGACAAACCTTCAGACAGGTCTTGGAAAAGCCTCCCAGAGGCCCCTCTGAGCTCACATCTCATACCCATGTTGGGGTTCAGTCCCCGGAGACAAGGGTCTGCAGCCGCCTTCACCCACCTTGCCCTTGGGGAAGGCTTGACTCAGGCCAGTAGTTCAGAAAGATGCCTTTCTCAAATATAAACCCCACCGTGGCATGAAGAAAGGTGCTGAAGCATCCTCCAGCACAATTGCAGAGGGTCTGTGCTCTCAGAAACCGCTGCAGACTTCTCACAGCTTTGGTTTCTCAAATGAAAAGGGCATCCAAGAAGCAGAGGATCAGGGCCACTGTGGCCTGAATGCCTGTGTCCTCCCAAAATTCATGTTGAAATCCCCACCCCCAGGGCAATGATATTAGGAGGTGGTGCCTTGGGAGGTGATGAGGCCATGAGGCTGGGGTCCTCATGAACTGCATTAGTGCCCTTATAAAATGCGCCCAAGGGAGGACACAGTGAGGAGGTGCTATCTGTAAACTGGAAAGTGGGCCCCCATCGGACACGGATTCTGCCAGTGCCTTGGTCGTGAACTTCCCAGCCTCCAGAGCAGTGAGACATGCATTTCTGTTGTTTATAAGCCACCCAGTCTATGGCACTTTGTGACTGCGACCCAGACAAAGGGCGTCAGCAATCAGAAACATGGGTCCAGGCTCTGGTACCACCAGCTGTGTGACCCAGGACAGGTGGCTGCACTCACAAGGAAGTCAGGAGCATCCCATGAGAGGAAGTTTTTGTGCCTCAGAGCCTGATCCTGGCTCTGAACCAATGTGGACTCACAGACCTGTTTGAGAACTGGATGAAAATATGAACCTTCTTCCCAGGAAAGGGTACAGAGGCAGAGGCACGGGACATTTTGGATACTGTTCCAAAGAACTCCGGAATAAGACCTAGTCTGGTGCTACTTAATGCACAACAATAATATCAAGATCAAGGCCGTGCAATAGAAATATAATGTTAGCCAAATCTGCAACTTAAAAATTCTCTGGGGCCGGGCATGGTGGCTCAAGCCTATAATCCCAGCACTTTGGGAGGCTGAGGCAGGCGAATCACTTGAGGTCAGTTCGAGACCAGCCTGGCCAACATGGTGAAACCTCATCTCTACTAAAAATACAAAAATTAGCTGGGTGTGGTGGCACATGCCCATAGTCCCAGCTACTCGGGAGGCTGAGGCAGGAGAATCACTTGAGCCCGGGAGGCAAGGTTGCAGTGAGCCGAGATTACGCCAATGCACTCCAGCCTGGGCAACAGAGCAAGACTCCATTTCAAAAATAAATAAATAAATAAAATAAAATTATCTGGCAGCCACATTTAAAAAGAGAAATCTATTTTATTAACCCTATATATTCCAAATACTGCCATGTCAACATGTATCTATATGCACATTATTAATTAGATATTTTTCATTTTTTTATATCGAAGTCTTCAAAATCCAGCATATATTTCACACTCACAGAATATCTCAATTTGGAATAGCCACATTTCAAGTGCTCTGTAGCTGCATGTGACTAATGGCTACTAAATTGGACAGCACAGCCCTAACCTGTTCAAGATTCCTTAACAAGTTACTGCTTTTACTCAAGCTTTGACATGGCCAGGCCTCAATTAGTGCTTCTCAAACTTGACTGTGCATACGAATCTCCTGGACTCTGTTAACTTACACATTCCGACTCAGTAGGTCTGTGGGAGGGTCCAAGAGTTGACATTTCTGACAAGCTCCCAGGTGATATGGGATTACTGAGCCCCATATTTTGAGTGAGGGTATAGAACAGTGGTTTTGATGGGGACAGAACCTCCCATAGGAGCAGGCGAAGGCATAGGTTGGGGGCTGCTAGCATGTAGTGGATACAGTCAGAATCTCCAGCTGCCCTTCAGTGCGTGGCCTGGCCCGCTCCTGCCACAACTTTTGAGTGACCCACTGGACGTTTCGGTAGATGAGGAGAGCAGTGCAAAATTATCTGAGCCAAACACCATTTTCCATAAGAACACAGCCACCCAGAGGCATGGATTATTAAGGACTTGCTCTGCATCACACTCCTTGCCACTAACAGAGCTGGAACCTGCACCAAGAAGTTGGTTTCTAGAGGCTGAGCTCTTAACACTGCGCTGCACCATGGAATTCACACATTCTTTTATTTTCTAAGCAATGCAGTGAAGCAAAAAAAAAAAAACCCTCCACCGGGCATGGTGGCTCATGCCTGTAATCCCAGCACTTTGGGAGGCCAAGATGGGAGGATTGCTTAAGCCAAGACCTCAACTCTACAAAAAAACAAATAAATTAGCCAGGCGTGGTGGGGCATGCCTGTGGTCCCAGCTACTTGGGAGGCTGAGGAAGGAGGATCACTTGGACCTGGGAGGTCAAGGTTGCAGTGAGCCATGATTGCATCACTGTCCTCCAGCATGGGTGACAAAGCAAGACTCTGTCTTAAAAAAAAAAAAAAAAAAAGAAGGGCTGGGCGCAGTGGCTCATGTCTTTAATCCCAGCACTTCGGGAGACCAAGATGAGCAGAGCACCTGAGGTCAGGAGTTCGAGTCCAGCCTGGTCAACATGGTGAAACCACATCTCTACTAAAAATACAAAAATTAGCCGGTCATGGTGGCACTGTAATCCCAGCTACTTGGGAGGCTGAGGCACAAGAATCTCTTGAACCCCGGAGGTGGAGGCTGCAGTGAGCCAAGATCACACCCCTGCACTCCAGCCTGGGCGACAAAGCGAGACTCCTTAAAAAAATAAAGAACTCAAATGCCCATTTCCCTGATGAGGATTCCAATGTTGAGAGGGTTTCTGCAATTGTCTAAGGTCATATAAGATGTGAAAGAACCATGACTGTTGCTATGATTTGAATGTTTATGTCCCCTCCAAAATTCACATGTTGAAACATTTTAATTTTTGTTTTACAAATCAAAGTAAAGTACACTTGGAAAGGGGCTAAGCTGGCAACTTGAAAGATCCAAGTGTTCACATGTTGAAATGTAATCGCCAATGTGATAGTATGAAGAAGTGGGGCCTCTGGGAGCTGATTCAGCCATGAGGACAGGGCTCTAGTGAATGGGATTCAGGCCTTTATAAAAGAGGCTGCACACAGCACTGGACCCTCTTTCCCTTTCATCCTTTTCACCATGTGAGGAAGACACTTAAACGGAGCCATCTGTGAGCCACAGACCACCAGACATCAGTCCTGCCCATGCCTTGATATCTTGAACTTCCCAGTGTCTAGGACCAAGAAAAATAAATTTCTATTGTTTATAAATTACCCAGTCTGTGTTTGCTATAGCAACATGGATGGACTAACACAACTGTTAATTGAAGCACCATGGCCCCTCATCCAAGAATCCATCTATTACACCATGCATCACAATTCTAGGCAAAAAGTTAACACTCACTGTTTTTTGTTTGTTTGTTTGTTTGTTTTTTGAGATGGAGTCTCACTCCATCGCCCAGGCTGGAGTGCGGTGGCACAATCTTGGTTCACTGCAAGCCCCACCTCCTGGGTTCACGCCATTCACTTGCCTCAGCCTCCCGAGTATCTGGGACTACAGGCGCCTGCCACCATGCCCAGCTAATTTTTTATGTTTTTTTTTTAGTAAAGATGAGGTTTCACCATGTTAGCCAGGATGGTCTCAATCTCCTGACCTCGTGATCCACCCGCCTCAGGTTCCCAAAATGCTGGGACTACAGGCGTGAGCCACCACGCCCGGCCTCAATGTTTTTTAATAAACAAATGAATGAACGAATGAATTAAAATGCCTACCTAAACACAGAGAATACATTTAAGACATCACAAAGCAATCTTGAAAAAGAAGAACCAAATTGGAAGACTTATAATACCCAACTTCAAGACTTACTACAAAGATACAGTACTCAGGATAGTGTGGTCTTGGCATAAGGATAGACGAGGAGATCACTGGAACAGAACAGACAGTCCATAAGGAGAGCCACACTTATGTGGTTATTTGATTTCCAGCCAAGATGCCAAAGTCACTGGGGGATATAATAGCCCCCCCCCTTTTTTTTTTTTTTTAAACAAATGGTACTAGATTAACCAAACATCCACATGGAAAAAAATGAGCCCCAATCCCTACCTTACACCATTCACCCACACACAAAAATGATAATGAGCTGAAGTACCGGCCTGAACATAAAAACTAAACTTTTCTAAACTTCTAGATGACAACATGGGAGAATATCTTCATGACTGGTGGATGGATAAGACACAGACTTAACCGTAAAAGAACGTGCTGCCAAATCAGACTTCACCAAAATTAAAAACACACAAAATCAAAAGACACCAATATTTATTATTACTCTCTATATGTATGAAAATGTTTACAGTAAGATGTAGAAAAGAAAACCACTCTCAAAGTATAGTAAGGGTTTCCCTAAATCCCAGCCTAAGTAAAATATCACTTCCAAGTTCTATTGTGACATTCCAGTTTCTCTCACAAGGGTGGCAGCTCATCCTTCCCCTTGTCTACTGATGTCATTACCATGCCGCACATATCAAGAGTACTTGGGGCTGGGGACAGTGGCTCATGCCTGTAATCCCAGCTACTGGGGAGGCTGAGGCAGAAGAATTGCCTGAACCTGGGAGGCGGAGGTTGCGGTGAATTGAGATCGCACCACTGCACTCCAGCCTGGGCGACAGAGGGAGACTTCATCTCAAAAAAAAAAAAAAAAAAGTACTTGGATGAGGTGCACACATCAGAACAGCCATGGGAGGTGGGTGGGTGGCCTCAAGGCCTGGTGGGTGAAGATTCCTTCCACAATACTTTTCCAGCCAGGCCCTGCTATGTCCATCCTTGTAAGGTAAAAACCTCAGAAGGATGCCTTCTTCCTAATAAAGCCTCATGGCTGAACACCTGTTTGACCCATTTAAAAGGAAGAATGAAAGTTCTAGGCCAGGTGCGGTGGCTCATGCCTGTAATCCCAGCACTTCGGGATGTCAAGGCAGGCAGATCAGTTGAGGTCAAGAGTTCGAGACCAGCCTGGCCAACATGGGGAAACTCGTCTCTACTAAAAATACAAAAATTAGCCAGACGTGATGGTGGGCACCTGTAATCCCAGCTACTCGGGAGACAGGCAAGAGAATTGCTTGAACTGGGAGGCGGAGGCTGCAGTGAGCTGAGATGGCACCAGCCTGCACTCTGGCCTGTGCAACAGAGCAAGACTCCATCTCAAAAAATAAAGAAAGAAAGAAAATTAAAATAAAGAAAGTTCAGCCGGGCGCGGTGGCTCAAGCCTGTAATCCCAGCACTTTGGGAGGCCGAGACGGGCGGATCACGAGGTCAGGAGATCGAGACCATCCTGGCTAACACGGTGAAACCCCGTCTCTACTAAAAATACAAAAAACTAGCCGGGCGAGGTGGCGGGCGCCTGTAGTCCCAGCTACTCGGGAGGCTGAGGCAGGAGAATGGCGTGAACCCGGGAGGCGGAGCTTGCAGTGAGCTGAGATCCGGCCACTGCACTCCAGCCCGGGCTACAGAGCAAGACTCCGTCTCAAAAAAAAAAAAAAAAAAAAAAAAAAAGAAAGTTCAGCCGGGCACAGTGGCTCACGCCTGTAATCCCAGCAGTTTGGGAGGCCAAGGCGGGTGGATCATGAGGTCAGCAGATTGAGACCATACTGGCTAATACGGTGAAACCCCGTCTCTACTCAAAATACAAAAAAATTAGCCGGGGCCGGGCGCGGTGGCTCAAGCCTGTAATCCCAGCACTTTGGGAGGCCAAGACGGGCGGATCACGAGGTCAGGAGATCGAGACCATCCTGGCTAACACAGTGAAACCCTGTCTCTACTAAAAATACAAAAAAACTAGCCGGGCGAGGTGGCGGGCGCCTGTAGTCCCAGCTACTCGGGAGGCTGAGGCAGGAGAATGGCGTAAACCCAGGAGGCGGAGCTTGCAGTGAGCTGAGATCCGGCCACTGCACTCCAGCCTGGGTGGCACAGCGAGACTCCGTCTCAAAAAAAAAAAAAAAAAAAAAATTAGCCAGGCGTGGTGGCGCGCGCCTGTAGTCCCAGCTACTCGGGAGGCTGAGGCAGGAGAATGGCGTGAATCCAGGGGGCGGAGCTTGCAGTGAGCTGAGATCGTGCTACTGCACTGCAGCCTAGGCGACAGAGCGGGACTCTGTCTCAGAAAAAAAAAAAAAAAGAAAGAAAGAAAGTTCAACCTAGGAACACGATGTTAACAGAAGAGATCTGTCATTATGCAACCAGTACGGCACTCTGAACAAACACTGAAAACAGCTCTCATCTCAAGTAACCCAGGCCTTGTGTCACAGTATGGGAAATTAGATGCTGGGGAAAACAGTGCTGTATGAACGAAGACTTCCAGCCAGCCACTGATCTCTTTGGACCCATTACTTTGCATTCCCAATCATATTAGAACCCTTCCCATCCAGAGGCTCCCCAAGACTTTGAACAGTTCTTCAGTGGCCCTTACAGAAAGATACTCTCTCCAGACAAATGCAGTATTTATATTCAGTCCACTGGATCTCTAGGAAACAGCAGAATTATCAGTGAAGAATCTATTAAATGGCTCAAGGCTTACTGTGAGGGATATTTCTATGGCTTGACAGCAAAACTCCTAGAACTGGTTCCTGTTTCTGCAATGAGGTGTTCCTTTAGAGTCAATGATAACTCACAAACAAAGCCTGCAAGTTCATGCAGGGGACATGGTGAAGTTCTTAAAAAAGAAGAAACCTGAAAATGCCTGTGTCAATAACAATGACTGATCTTTACCCAGGAGACACCTGAAACTTTGTCTTTGGACAGCTCTCTTTGACAGATGGTGTAGGGATATTCAGCTTTGCTAAGTATGGCAGTGATTTTTAAAGCTTGTGCTATGAAGGCAAAGGGAGGAAGTGCCAGAAAACATTTTCAACTGACTATTCAATTTTTGGTAACTATTACATTCTGGAAAGAACTAGTGTTTCCGTACATTGAGCCCGTAAGATTTTAACCCATGAGACTGGACACACGTGGAAAGTGACACTGTTGGTAGCTTCCACGCCTAACACAAGGCCCCAACCACCTGGAGGAAGCTGACCGGCGCCCTCTTGCCCTGTCTGTTTACGTGAGTTGCAGAGCGCTACTGACTTCAGCGCTGTAGAAGGCTACAGAGCACTGGTGGAGTGGATTGATAATGAATCTGCTGACACACCTGGAGTAACTCCAAAACAACAGGCCTGAGGATAATGCGACTTGACTAAAACCTGTGGAAGCCTTATAAGGAATGCAAGGATGGATAATAAAATGCCTTGCCGTTCTCCAAAAATAAGGACCTTCAAATAGGAGTAATTGAAATAAATACTTGTACATTATGCTTTCAAACAAACAAACAAACAAAAAAGAGCACTGGAATGAGACTCACATGTCTAAAACCTCCAGAGAATATGGCACTGGGCGCCGGACTGGATGAGAGATTCTGTTGCTTCAAAATAGGGTTAGTAGAACATTTGGGATCCTCTTGATTGAGAGATTTCAGAATATCTGGTGCACTGACCTTCTGGAGAAGGAAAAACAAAAATTAATATTATAGTCTCCATCCCTGTTTGGTTTTGTTCCAATGTGGTGACTTCAGCAAGCATCTATTACTTGATATTACTAATACGCAAACTTCTGAGTAGGAGGACACATTTGCATTTGGTATATGCGTGTGCACGCACACACACATATGCACACGCACGCACACGCACGCACACAGGGCCCAGAGACAGACAACATCCAGCTTTGGGATAGTCATGAACAGTAATGGGTAGATCACTCATGGATTAGTAAAAGTCTTAAAGAAGTCCAAATTTTAGCCTTAATAAATGGTCCTGGCATTTAATCACTTGTTATATAATAACTGGCCTGATAAGCAGAGTTTTAGCTCTAAGATGCTTATAAAAAGGGAACAATCAAAATACGTCTCTCAATTTTCTAAAAATACTTTGCTAATTGTTGACCCTTCTTTATTTTTTCTTTCTTTTTTTGAGATGGAGTCTTGCTCTGTCACCCAGGCTGGAGGCTGGAGAGCAGTGGCACAATCTTGGCTCACTGCAGCCTCCATCTCTCGGGTTCCAGCAATTCTCCTGCCTCAACCTCCCAAGTAGCTGGAACTACAGGCATGTGCCACCACACTGGCTAATTTTTGTATTTTTAGTAGGGATGCGGTTTCACCATGTTGGTCAGGCTGACCTGTAACTCCTGACCTCAAGTGATCCACCTGCCTCAGCCTCCCAGAGTGCTGGGATTCCAGGCATGAGCCACCGCGCACAGCCAAGCTGACACTTCTGTGATGTAAACAGCTGTGTTTTCCAATATGGTAGTCACTAGCCACACATGGCTACTCAAATTAGTTGAAATCAAACAAAATTAACTTCTCAGTTGCACTCAACCCATTTCAAATGCTCAGTGGCCACATGCAGCCATGGTCATTGTTTGGACAGCTCACATAAAGATCATTCCCATCCCTGCAGAAAGTTCCATCGGACAGTGCCCGTAGAGCGCAATAAACACAACGGGCAAGGTGGGAAAACCTCTTAATGGCTGAAAATACCAACTTTCCAAGTGGAGACTTTAGTTTTTGGTGCTGGGTTGGAGCAGAACTCAGAAATATAACCGTTGCCACATAGTCATAATTTTCAGGAAGAAAAAACTAAGTGAGAATACGACAGAACAAACGAAAGAAAAGATTACCTCCGCATTATTGATGTTCTGCATCCCCAGAATGCCAACGTAATTCCTACAGACATTTATTTGTTAGGCAACACTATATTTGCGCCACCACGCGAAATTCTGGGGGCTGGTAGAAGAGGAGGAAGAGAGGAGAAAGAGGAGAAGATGAAACGTCCATCCTCCAAGGGCTCACTAGCTAGTAGGAAGACAGAGACACCATTCAAATGGAAGCACCAGCCAGGTCAATGGCAAAGAGGCCAGGGAGAGTATCTTCAGCATGCAAGCCTCTAGGATGGTCTTCAGTGGGGCTGCAATTATCCGAGAGGGTGCTGAGGCTGGTTGGGGTAAGCCTGAGAGGGAAGGCCTTCCCCCTGGAGCAGCTGGTGATGGTTAAACAGAAAGCACATCCTAGACCTGCAGACACGTGGACACAGATCACGAACACAGGGGATGTGCGATGTTGTCTGAGGGGACACTAACGGTGTGACAGAAGTGTCCACCAAAGCCACAGCAAAGGAGCCAGAGGCTGGAAGAGCCAGCAGATCCAATGAGAGGGGTTCAAGAATGAAGGTGTGCCAAACAGGGGAAAAAGTAGGAGAAAAAGCTTACCTGCAGTTAAAGAAAGGCACATTTTAAATAACTGCCCATTATATTGGCAAATGTTAAAAGTTATAAAGTTGAGTTTTACTAGATGAAAACAGTCCTGGAGATGGATGGTGGTGATGGGAATGTTAAAAATTATAAAGTTGAGTTTTACTAGATGAAGAGAGTCCTAGAGATGGATGGTGGTGATGGGTGCAGAACATTAGGAATGTTTTCAATGCCATGAACTATACACTTAAAACGGCATAGATGGTAAGTCTTATGTGTATTTTACTATAATAAACATTTTGAGGAAAAAAAAAGGTACAAAGTTGAGTGTTGGCAAGAGTGCTGGAAAACAGGTCACTGTCCTGTCAGTGGTCAGGTAAACTGAGTCAACCTCAGTGGAGGGCAACTTGGCAGCATGAACTAAAAGCCCTAAAAAGTAGCTGTTAGGCCGGGCACAGTGGCTCATACCTGTAATCCCAGCACTTTGGGAGGCTAAGGCAGGTGGATCACGAGGTCAGGAGATCGAGACCATCCTGGCTAACAAAGTGAAACCCTGCCTCTACCAAAAATACAAAAATTAGCCAGGCGTGGTGGCACATGCCCGTAGTCCCAGCTACTCAGGAGGCTGAGGCAGGAGAATCACTTGAACCTGGGAGGCGGAGGTTGCAGTGAGCCGAGATCGCGCCACCACACTCTAGCCTGGGCAACAGAGCAAGACTCCGTCTAAAAAAAAAAAAGGAAGAAAAAAAGTAGCTGTTAAAAAGGAATAGCTGGCCAGGCACAGCGGCTCATGCCTGTAATCCCAGCACTTTGAGGGGCTGAGGGGGGCAGATCACCTGAGGTTAGAAGTTCAAGACCAGCCTGGCCAACATGGTGAAACCCTGTCTCTACTAAAAATACAAAAATTAGCTGGGCGTGGTGGCACATGCCTGTAGTCCTAGCTACTTAGGAGGCTGAGACAGGAAAATGGCTTGAACCTGGGAGAAGGAGGTTGCAGTGAGCCGAGATCACTTACTCCACTGCCAGCCTGGGTGACAGAGTGAGACTCTATCTCAAAAAAAAAAAAAAAAAAGAAAGAAAGAAAGGAAATCTTCTTCCTCCACCTCTGTCCTCAGTTCCCCCCTCCAGAGATAGCCCCTGCTGACGGTTTTTAGGCATTCTTCCTGTTTAACAGGTGCATGTTTTTATGGCTAATATAGGTCAATACTGTACATTCATAACACATACAATAAAATCCCAGTGGAACGCACAAGAGAGGAGAGGCAAGAATTCACTTATTGAAGAATCCTGGCCCAGATGCTTAAGTGAGCATTTTTGAAGGGGTGTTTGCAGAATATGTGGTTCAAACTTAACAGTCAGAGAAGCGGTGTGAAAAAGATGCTGAGCTGTTTTCTCAGTTAACATCTCCAGGTCACTGCGTGATTTTAAGGCAGGAGGATCCCTTGAGCCCAGGAGTTCAAGACCAGTCTGGGCAACATGGTAAAACCCTATCTCCAGAAAAAATACAAAAATCAGCTGGGTGGAATGGTGCACCCTTCTAGTCCCAGCTACTTGGGGGTGCTGAGATGGGAGGATCACCTGAGCCCAGGAGGTTGAGGCTGCAATGAGCCGTGTTCGCACCACTACACTCCAGCCCGGGTGACAAAGACAGACCTTGTCTCTAAAAAAAAAAAAAAGTTATCCACTACTTCTGTGCCTCAATGTAGCCACTTGCAAGGTGGACACCAACATCCCCCACTTCCAAAGCAGGGGCACCGTGTTCTATAATTAACGTTGACAAGATGCTCCAACATGCTCTGATGAAAACGAGAGGAATTTTGGTGAGCTCCCCAGCTAAGGCATGTGTAACTGCAGTCTGATGAATGTTCTATTTAAAGATGTACTCCAGGGCCACGTGCGGTGGCTCACACCTGTAATCCCAGCACTTTGGGAGGCTACGGCAGGCAGATCGAATTGAGCTCAGGAGTTTGAGACTAGCCTAGGCAACACAGCGAAACCCCATTTCTACTAAAAATCCAAAAATTAGCCGGGTGTGGTGGTGCATGCCTGTAATCCCATCCACTCAAGAGGCTGAGGCAGGAGAATCATGAACTGGGGAGGAAGAGGTTGCAGTGAGCCAAGACTGTGCCATTGCACTCCAGCCTGGGCAACAGAATGAGACTCTGTCTCAAACATAAATAAAAATGAATAAATAGAGATGTACTCCTTATATTTTAACCCAATAGTTATTTAGCATTTATAAATCATACTATCAAAGATGAGTACTTTGTAAATATTTGGTTAAATTGTCCCTTAAAACAGCCATATTGGGCTGGGTGTGGTGGCTCACACCTGTAATCCTGGCACTTTGGGAGGCCTAGGTGGGAGGATTGCTTGAGCCCAGGAGTTTGAGACCAGCCTGGGCAACATAGTGAGACCCCCATCTCTACTAAAAATAAAAATTAAAAAAAAATCAGCCAGACATGGTGCCATATGCCTGTAGTCTCAGCTACTTGGGAGGCTGAAGTGGGAAGATCACTTAAGCATAGGAGATCAAGGCTACAGTGACCCATGATAGCACCATTGTACTCCAGCCTGGGCAAGAGAGCGAGACTTGGTCTCAAAACAAAGAAACCAACCCAGCCACATCCTCAAGGTGGGGAGAGAGAAGGCCTGTAGAAAGTTGGAAGCATGTCCTGCCAAGGGCATGGCTGAGAAGTGGACACAGGCATAACAACGTCTACTTAGATGGGCTCTCCCCCCACCGTCTCCCCTGTACCCCACCACTTCTATCCCTGAGCTCCCAGAGCCCATCAGACAACCCCGGCCAGGCTCTGGGCCATGTGCACGTGCAGCAGGGGAGGGGGCGTGCCGAGGACTCACGGGCCATCCTCACGCAGAACGCCACAAGCCCAGCCTGTGGTACGCGGGATGTGCCACCACACAGCACATCATGGTGTAAATGGGAAGTGCATCCCACTTCAGGGGCAGGGGCAGGGTGTGGCTGGTCTCTGGAGCAGGCTCCACCTAGCGCTTGGTCATCTCTTGGCCCCAGTGTCCCCGTCTTCAATGGGGACAGGAACAGTGCAAATTTCATAGGGCTGTCTTAAGGATCACAAAGGCTGAATACCTCTGAGGGGCATTACGCTGAGAATAATGCCAGGCATCTGGTTAACCCTAAGTCAGTGTTAGACTCTGAGTGGTTTCCTGTGACTCAGGCGAGTAAGAGAATTACTCATACTTCCACAATCCCCTTGCTGAACCCTCTTTCTTCAGCGGTCCTCATTTGTCCTTCTTACAGGAACATAGAGTTTAGAATTCAGAGTCAAATCCTGGGTTTGCTCCTGGCTCTTTCATTCAGTATGTGACATTAGGCATGTTGGTTAACCTCTCACTGAAACTTAGGTTCTTGAGATGTATATTTTATATATATATATATATATATTTTTTTTTTTTTTTTTGAGACAGAGTTTCACTCTTGTCGCCCAGGCTGGAGTGCAATGGCACGATCTTGGCTTACTGCAACCTCCGCCTCCTAGGTTCAAGCGATTCGCCTGCCTCAGCCTCCTCAGTAGTTGGGATCACAGGCACCTGCCATCATGCCTGGCTAATTTTTGTATTTTTAGTAGACACAGGGTTTTACCGTGTTGGTCAGGCTGGTCTTGAACTTTTGACCTCAGGTGATCCACCCACCTCAGCCTCCCAAAGTGCTGGGATTACAGGCATGAGCCATGGTGCCTGGCCAATTTTTAAAATTTTTAATTATTATTATTTAAGACAGGGTTTCACTCTGTCACCCAGGCTGGAGTGCAGTGGTGCAACCATGGGTCACTGCAGCCTTGACCTCCTGGGCTCAAGAGATCCTACCACCTCAGTCTCCTGAGTAGCTGGGATTATAGACATGTGCCACCACACCCGGCTAATATTTGCATTTTTGTAGAGACAGGGTTTCCCTATGTTGTCCAGCCTGGTCTCAAACTCCTTGGCACAAGTAATCTGCCCACCTCGGCTTCCCAAAGTGCTGGGATTACAGGCATGGGCTACCAGGCTCGGCCGATCTTTATCATGGGAGTAACAATATCTATCACAGTATTTTTGTAAGCATTAAATGTGATAAAGTAGGTAAGAAAAAATGCTGCCACCATGTGTGGAACACAGGGCTTCATAAGGGGCTGCTAACCCTCCCCTCCGCCTGTTTCACTAGGAGAAGGAGTGATCCCCTGAGGGAGTTCAGATGGCGCTTCTGTAGACCCTGGGAAGCTGGCAGGAGCTGACACTTGTGTTATAGAATTTCAAACACCTGCCAAATACATTTCAAACCGTCTAGACACCTCGTTCCTAAAGTGTGGTCTGAGAACTTCACAGCATAGACTTCGCCAGATCCCAGGAGCTCACCAAAAATGCACCTGCAGCTCCTCATGTCACGTCCATCCCGCAGCTACTGATTCGGAATCTGCATTTTAAGACCCCCAGTGACTCCCATACTCATAAGAGCTGGGAATCACTGGCCCAGAGTTCAGTCCTCTTTTGGCTACACAACCTTTGGCATGTGACTTAATCTCTCTAAGCCTCCATTTCTTTACACGTAAAATGAGGTTGCATGCAATACCTACCCTAGAGGGTGGTTATGAAGATAAAACGAGATAGCTTAGTTAAGCTTTTAGTACAGAGTCCAGCACATCATAGTAAATGCTGGCAATTTAGATAAAATATTTAGATGACTTACATAGCAAATCAAGATACTATATTATCTCATTAGATGTTTACAAAACCTTGTGCTGTGGGCAGAACAGGTATCAATTATCATCTTCATTTTATAGAGGGGTAGGTACACAGGCTTGAGTGGGAGGCAAGACGTGAACTCTCAAGAGGCTGTGTGCAAGTTCCAGCAGGAGAGGGGGACTGACCTCACACCCTCGCCTAAAGGACAGTCTGTCTGGGGACAGCTTGAGTGGAGTCCACAGCAGCAGAGAAGGGACACCCGTTCTGTCCAGCCTACCAGGGCAGTCACATCAACTCTGCAAGCAACAGCTAGTGGCACCTGCCCAGGCAAGGCACCTCAGCTGAACTAGAATGCAGGTTTTCCGATTCCAAGGTTGGCTTTCTCTCATACCCGAAGCATTCACTCCAGGCTGGGTTAGTCCTGGTGGGAAGGTGGAATAATTATTTCCCTAGACGCCTTTACTAGGGGAGCTCTCACTTGTGGTGTGGACAGCGGGGGAAGAGCGCCCCACAGGCTTTATGTTTTCAATAGTTTCCATCAGAGGCCAGGACAGATTTTAACCAGAGGCCGCTGGTCTTGCAGACTCAAGGGCTAACTCGGCAGGTGTGGGCCCTGCAGGAAGCCTTTGGGCTTTGGTGCAGGCTTGAAGCCGGCAGGGAGCTCTGTGGACACAGAGGAGCCTCAGGGGCTGGTGATTAGGTGGAAGCCTTTCCCTGTACTGAACAGTTTTCCAGACTGACCTTGAATCCTGACCTGCCTTGGGCCAGGCCTGCCCTAATAGAAGCGCTGACTGGTAATGATGTTTTTCTGATGGCTGTTTTTCCATAAAACCAAAGAAAACATAAATCTACAGAGAAGGCAGGCTAGAAAGTTCTGGAAGACAACATGAAGGTGAACAGCATGGAGGCCTTGTGGGGCTCAGGGTACCCTGGTGGTGACGTTGACCGCAGTGTCAGACTGGCTCCGTCTCTCTGTCTGGCCCGCACACTGCCCAGAGCCCGTGGCAAGAAGATGCTTCTCAGAGGCCATGTCATTCTGGGATTTGGAGAGCTCTAAAAGGCAAACACAAGGGTTGACGGGTGGCAACACGCAGCTTTGCTGAGACTTGTGGGAGCCTCTTCTGGGGTTCTCTGAACCCACAGACAGTAGGTCGCAAGGTCCCAAGAGGGCAAAGTGCACAGAGGCGCAAGAGTGGCACATCCCCTCACCAAGAGCAGAGGCGTCGGGAGGGTGAGCAGACAGTGTGCTGGATCAGGGCAGGAGAAGGCTGGCTTCCTTCAAGGTCCCGCTGTGGTCACCCGGGCCATAGTCAGGGTGAGGTGAAGGGAAATCATCCACCCAAGCTCCCCTGCGTTCCAGGTCACACATATGTGTGTACACTCGTCCAAACACGAAGGTGGCAGCCTACCAAACAAGCTGGCTTTCTAGGGGTTCCTTACAAAGATGTTACAACTTAACACCATTTCTTGTGACTCTCTGAAGTGAGGTAAAAATAAGATTTGGGGTGTCCTCATAACAATTATAGTAAGCAAACCCTGGAAAGATGACTGTAAACAAATTTGTTTTTACAGTGTAATAGTGGTCTAGAATAAAGATGAATAAAGGTCGAAGGAAGGAAGCCACACACAGAAGTGAGAGAACCACCTTGAAGATGGTTTCATCCTTCAAAGATGGTTTCATTTTCCCTTGAGACCCCCATTCCTCCAAACGAGGACCTTAAAACTGTCTCTAGATCTGTGCTGTCTGGTAGAGAGACAATGCAAGTCACACATATTATTTTAAATTTTTATAGTAGCCACATTTAAAAAGTTTAAAAAAAAAACAGGTAAAATTAACTCTATATTTATTTATTTTATTTATTTTTGAGATGGAGTCTCACTCTGTTGCCCAGGCTGGAGTGCAATGATGTGATCTCGGCTCACTGCAACCTCTGCCTTCTTGGTTCAAGCAATTCTCGTGTCTCAGCCTCCCAAGTAGCTGGGATTACAGGTGTGTGTCACCATACTCGGCTAAGTTTTGTATTTTTAGTAGAGACAGGGTTTCACCATGTTGGCCAGGCTGGTCTCGAACTCCTGAGGAGCTCAAGATATCCACCCACCTTGGCCTCCCAAAGTGCTGGGATTACAGGCTTGAGCCCGGCCAAATTAATTTTAATTCTATATTTAGTTTAACACAATATATCCAAAATATTAAAGCATGTCATCAATATTAAAGTTATCCATGAAATATTTTACTTCTGTTGGATTCCAAGCCTCTGAAACCCAGTGTGTTCACTTTGGTAGTGCATCTTGCAGCCATATTTCAGGGGCTCAAAAGCGACACGTGGTTAGAGGCTACTGCAATGGACAGCGTGGCTCTCGACCTCCCTGGCTGGCTTTGGATCCACTCCTTGGGATGTTATGGCATGAATCCTCTATCCTCTCGCTATGTATGGGTTCTCTCCCGCCTGCACTGCCCAGGACTGAGTCCTGCAGTGACATTTTCCTCTAGAGAGGGAAATTCAACACACGCTCCCCGAAACTGCTGGGGTGTCCAGCTTCTCCACCAGGATGCCTCCTAGCCTCCCCTGATAGCAATGCCATCCCAAATCCTCAAGGTGACCATCGAGAAACACTGGGGTATCTTTCTAAGGCCAGCAGCTCCCAAGGTACTAGCACGCACCAGATCCTCAAAGTGGACAAAATAAAGGACACACTCAGATGGCCCATCCCAGTCTGGGCTGTGACGCTGTGAGGGGCTCTAATTTCTAACCCCTTAGGAGGAACTGGTCCCCCAGCAATCTCTTTGTGCCCACCCCAAAGCCTCGGCCTATATGGGCCATTTAAAGTTCACAGACAAGGGGAGAGGACGGGCCTTCTTGAGAAATTTGGGCCCTAAGAAATAGGTTTATGGGTCAGTATTATTAGGGGACAAAGGATAAGGAAGAGAAAGAAATGCAGATTGCTTCTGAGCAAGACCAGTTTTCTCATTTCCTCTTCCCCCTTCTAAGGGGGACGACAAAGCTGACATCTTCTAGAAATGTACTGATAATACACAGAGCTGCGGTCACTCATTTCCTCCCGCTGGTTTGACTTCGTTGGGCAGCTTCAGCAGCTAGAGGTTGTAATTCTGGGTCAGCTTTCAAAACCCCTCAGGGGCAAGGCCACCCTTCAGCACCCGCGCCAGTGCAGAGTCTGGGGCCCTCCACAGCCCCTCCCCGAGGACCTCAGGTGCCAATCTGACTTCCTCCCCTGAGAATGAGGCTTCCCTCTGCACCCACTTCTGTAGGGAAACAGGCAGCAAAAAGATAACAGGGGCACGAGAAGAAGAGCTCAAAATCCAAAGCAATAGGAGTCAGCGCCTACAGGACAGGAGAAGGGTGTGTGTGTGGTCACGTGTCCTGTTCCTGCAGAACCAGGGGAAGCACTTGGGAAAGGTCAGAGGCAAAGCACCACTCCCAGGAACCAGAAAGCTGGGGTTTTCTATCTCTGCCTCTGGGCAGGGGGTGGGGGTGGGGTGGGGGAGTGGGTGCTGGGGTGTGTGTGTGTGTGTGTGTGTGTGTATAGGTTATGTGGTTTAGTCAGCTTCCCACATCTGAGAAGGGATGCTTGCTGCTTTGCTCTTGTAAATTCCCCCACACCTCACCCAGGGACTAGCTCTAGTCGTCCAACTGGGTATTTCACTGGTTAGCCTCAAGTGTGTGAGCAGGTACACAGGCCAGGCTATGGGGTGGCCGTCTGACAGCTGTGAGCACATCCAATGCACCTGTGTGTAGGGCTGGGAGCGTCCAGAAGGCGCGTGTGTGCTGACGTGTGTCCCACCTCTCTGGATTTCGGTGGCTGAGGGATGACAGGGCTGGGGCTAACTCCAAGGCACTGATTCCACAGTGGCAGTGGTGGGAGACAATTCACAGAAGCCACATAGATTTGGAGAAGGGCTGTTCATCTAGAAAGACATACAGGGAAGGGTGGACTAGCACCTACTGGGGTGTGGGTGGGAAAACAGCACCAACAAGAGAACAGGCAGCCAGGACAGCTGGAAAACAAATTCCAGGCCAAGGAGCACAGAGCGGGGGTACTGTCAGCGAGCCCCGCAGGGTGGGAGCAGTGATTTTTAAGCCACCAAGTGCTCTTAGCAAATAGGCTCATGAAATTCAGCTGCTTCCTCCCTCTGAACAAGGAAGGAACAGACCATTGCATGAGACAGTCACTGTTTCTGTTCATCTGAAGAGCAGTGCTCTGACGTCCATTGTCATCGTGTGACAGCTGAGACAGGGCTCATGAGGAATATGGACAACTAATTAAAGTCATATAAAGAGACTGTCTCAGAGCCAAGTGCAGCACTGAGACCATCTGCACGCAACTGCAGAAAAGGGGATGATGAAGAGAAGCCGAGCAGAAACACAGTGAAAAAGAAATCCATGCCTAAGGACACTTGAGCCCACTAAGGACATTTTCTAAACACCTGACCAGCCCTGGGCATCTTAGGAGGCATGAAAAGGAGTCTGTCCTCTGGGACTTGCATTTTAAGATAAATAGAGAAAAAAGTATCTGAACAGAGAGAACACTGAAAGACACAATATTCCAAATGGAAGTGGTTCCGGGTTACGTGCACCGGAAAATCACAGGATTACTGCTAACCGAAGAAAATACATTTACCAAGGAGAAAAGGAGAAAGGTGAAGTAATTCCATGCAGATGATAGATATTGGGCCCCACCAGCCTGAAAGGTTCTGGTTTTAGATCCCCTGAAATTACATCTTTCTTTTCTTCTCTTTTTTTTTTTTGTTTTTTTTTTTTTTTGTTTGTTTTTTGAGATGGAGTCTTGCTCTGCTGCTAAGGCTGTAGTCCAGTGGTGTGATCTCGGCTCAATGCAACCTCCGCCTCCTGGGTTCAAGTGATTCTCCTGCCTCAGCTTCCCCAGTAGCTGGGATTACAAGCACCCACCACCACGCCCAGCTAATTTTTGTATTTTTAGTGGAGACGGGGTTTCACCATGTTGGCCAGACTGGTCTCGAACTCCTGAATTCAAGTGATCCACCCACCTTGGCCTCCCAAAGTGCTGGGATGACAGGTGTGAGCCACCAGGTCCAGCCCTGAAATTGTCTCTTTACGTTTTCTCTGTTGGTCCTCAGGGAAGTCTAAACTCCTTTGCCCATGACGCTGAGCTAGGCAGGTTTTGGCAGGAGTAGGGGAAACTGAGCCAGCCTTGTAGACTGAAATGGCATTTCCTTCCCACAAGGAACCATAGGCCTGCTCTGTTGGGAAAGAGGTGAAGGGTCAGGTGCTGTGGCTTTCCCCGGGGTCCAGACACAAAGTGAGTGGCCTGAGGGACAGTGCCAACTGAGATCACCGGCCAGGCCCTAGCCAGTGGGCTCGGCTGGTCTGGAGGGTGGTGGGAAAACACATCATGAAGCATGCACTTACTTTTCACGTGGGTAGCAAGAGACAGAAACAAATTTTCCACGGACTTATTAAATCCTCTATACTGACCAAGTTCCTGTAACTAAAACAGAGACAGAAGGAGAGAATGAGAATTATGCTTGATGACTTGTGTTTGCCTCAGCAGCGTCCAGGCTGCCAATCCCAAAACACTGGCATGTGGGTGTGTGGGCATGAGTGTGGGTGTGGTGCTGGGGGTGCAGGTGGGCGTGGCTGTATGCATGCAGGCCTGGAGGTGGACAGCAGTCTTCCGGAGGGGTAGGCATCCTCTTTATTCAGTGTCTCGCCCTGCTTTTGATATTCACATTGAAGGAGCATTATCAGTGGGTTGTTGACAAGATGACAAGTACCCCTGGGAAATGATGACTGGCATTTCACTGGCTCAAAGACTGTACTCAAGTAAATTACTGCTTGTTTAACCTCTTTTCTCCTATGGCTCCACCCCAACTCCATGCAGAGTGGGATGTCAACAGTGGCAGAATGCGGGTGGCACAGAGGATAAGGATGGTAAAAGCTACAAGGTGACCAGCTGAGAGCTGAGGGGCTCCACTTCCCAAAGCAGAAGAGAAGGAAAAAAAAGATAAAACAACAGAAAGGAGTTCACTTCCTTCTCCAAGTCTCATTCATTCATCCATCCATCCACCCATCTAGCCACCAAACCTTCATCCATCCTACCATCCATCCAATCATCCATCAGTCCGATAAATACATCTTGAGCATGTAGGTACTGAAACAACTCTGGAGAATTTGAAATTTCAAGGAGAAAGGAGAGCAGGATTTTGAAGGTCACCCCAGAGTCTCAGTTTGAAATTGAAAAAGAAGGCTGGGCGCAGTGGCTCAAGCCTGTAATCCCAGCACTTTGGGAGGCTGAGACGGGCGGATCACGAGGTCAGGAGATCAAGACCATCCTGGCTAACACGGTGAAACCCCGTCTCTACTAAAAAATACAAAAAACTAGCTGGGCGAGGTGGCGGGCGCCTGTAGTCCCAGCTACTCCGGAGGCTGAGGCAGGAGAATGGCGTGAACCCGGGAGACGGAGCTTGCAGTGAGCTGAGATCCGGCCACTGCACTCCAGCCTGGTCGACAGAGCGAGACTCTGTCTCAAAAAAAAAAAAAAAAAAAAGAAATTGAAAAAGAACGTATGTGATTCTTCTCTCTTATCAGCATTATATATTTTTGGGTTTGGATCATAACCTCAAAGACAGTCTCAAATGCCATAATCCCAAATGTTGAAAGATCAAAATCTCTAAAGTCGAAATCCCTAAAGATTAAAATCCCTAAAGTCTACATCCCCAACATCTAAAATCCCCAAAAATCACAATTACGGGATAGTTGCATCATGTTAGGGGACCTATTACCTTGTTACTGCCTGTATTAAATTAAGTATGACTTAAGGAGAGCCTATGGGTACCAGGTTGACAAGGGGTGGACTTAATTAATTAATGACACCTTAATTATAGATATCTACTTGACTTGATTCAGGAATACCTAGAAGCCTGGTAAGGCATTATTCTGGGTGTGTCTGTGAGGGTGTTTCCAGAGGAGATCAGTGTGAGTCTCAGTGGATTAGGTTAGAAAGATCTGCCCTCAATACTGGCATGTACCATCACTCAACCAGGGGCCTAAGGAGAACAAACACAGCAAGGGAATTGGTTTCTGAGAGCTGGAACAGACTTTTCTTCTGCTGCCTTGGACATCAGAACTCCAGGCTGATTGGCCACTGGACTCCAGGACTTAGACCAGATGCTCCCTGGGTCCTGTGGCTTTCAGCTTTGAACTGAGAGTTACACTGTCAGAGCTGTGTGAACCAGGGCAACTCCATCTTGAATAGGCGCTGGGTAAAATGAGGCTGAGACCTACTGGGCTGCATTCCCAGATGGTGAAGGCATTCTAAGTCACAGGATGAGATAGGAGGTCAGCACAAGATACAGGCCATAAAGACCTTGCTGATAAGACAGGTTGCAGTAAAGAAGACAGCTAAAATCCACCAAAACCAAGATGGCGACAAGAGTGACCTCTGGTCGTCCTCGCTGCTACATTCCCGCCAGTGCCATGACAGTTTACAAACACCACGGTAACATCAGGAAGCTACCCTACACAGTCTAAAAAAGGGGAGGCATGGATAATCCACTCCTTGTTGAGCAAGTCATTGAGAAATAACCATAAAAATGGGCAACCAGCAGCCCTCAGGGCTGTTCTGTCTATGGAGTAGCCATTCTTTATTCCTTTACTTTCCTAATAAACTTGCTTTCACTTTACTCTATGGACTCGCCCTGAATTCTTTCTTCCTCGAGATCCAAGAACCATCTCTTGGGGTCTGTTTCCTGTAACAACACCATCAGCTTTCCTGATGCTGACCCCTTGGGACTTGGACTGACTCATGCTACTGGTATCCCAAGGTCTCCAGTCTGCAGATGGCCTGCGGAGAGACTTCTCAGCTGCCACGATCACGTGAGCCAATTCCCCTAGTAAGACCCTTCTCATATATCTATATACGTATCCGATTGGCTGTGTCTACCTGGAGAACCCTAATACAGATTTGGTATTGAGGAAGTCAACTATCATTCAGCTGTTCATAATTGTTATACCCATGTGACTGTCATTAGTATATCTGAGTGTTTATGCTTGTAAAAATATGCATGCTGTTTTTGCCCTATGTATTGTGTAAAGTGGCCAATGAAGTGTTCTGTCATGGTTTTTGTTTTTAGTTTGTTTGTTTAGAGACAGTCTTGCTGTGTTGCCCAGGCTGGAATGCAGTGGCGCAATGCAGCCTTGGCCTCCTGGGCTCAAGGGATCCTCCTCCCTCAGCCTCCTGAGTAGCTGAGCCTACAGGCATGTGCTACCACACCCAGCTAGTTTTTAAATTTTTTGTAGAGATGGGGTCTTGCTATGTTGCCCAGGCTGTTGCTATGTTTTTATATGTTTCTCAAATCCCCTTTAAATTTTTTTTTTTTTTTAGACAGAGTCTCGCTCTGTCACCCAGGCTGGAGTGCAGTGGCATGATCTTGGCTCACTGCAAACTCTGCCTCCCAGGTTCACGCCATTCTCCTGCCTCAGCCTCCCGAGTAGCTGGGACTACAGGTGCCTGCCACTAGGCCCGGCTATGTTTTATATTTTTAGTAGAGACGGGGTTTCACCGTATTAGCCAGGGTAGTCTTGGATCTCCTGACCTCGTGATCCACCAGCCTCGGCCTCCCAAAGTGCTGGGACTATAAGCGTGAGCCACCGCGCCCGGCCCCCCTTTAAAAATTTTAAATACATTTCTTCATAATAATTTTTAGATTTTCTAGAATTATATTTTTGGGATTTTGATCTTTCAGGATTCCAGCATTCAGGATGATGACACCCGAAACTATGCCTTCTGGGATTATGATCAGCTCCTGTATTCTCCCATATATACCTGCTGCCTTTAATTTATAGAATAATGAAGATAACCAAGACAATATATTTCCATGGCACTTTACAGTTTTCCAAGTACCAACACAGACATTATTTTGTTAATTTCTCACAACAGCCATGGGAGGCAAGCCAGACAAATACAGACGCTCCCTGACTTACGATGGTTTGACTTACAATTTTCTGACTTGATGATGGTGTGAAAGTAATATATATTCAGTGGAAACCGTAATTTGCATTTTGATCTTTTCTATTTTGTATTATTAGTAACATTTTTATTATTATAAAATAGGTTTTGCATTAAATGATTCTGTCCAACTGTAGGCTAACGCAAGCCTTCAGAGCACATTTAAGCAGGCTATGCTATGCTATGATGTTTGGTAGGTTAGGTGTGTATTAAACACAATTTTTTTTTGTGAGATGGAGTCTTGCTCTGTTGCCCAGGCTGGAGGGCAGTGGGACTTGGCTCACTGCAACCTCCACTTCTGAGGCTCAAGCAATTCTCTTGCCTCAGCCTCCAGAGTAGCTGGGACTACAGGTACCTGCCACCATGCTCAGCTACTTTTTGTATTTTTAGTAGAGACAGGGTTTCACCATGTTGGCCAGGCTGGTCTCGAATTCCTAGCCTCAAGTGACCCACCAAAGTGCTGGTGTGAGCCACCGTGCCTAGCTAAATATATTTTTGACTTACAATATTTTCAATTTACTATGGGTGTACTGGGACATAACCCCATCGTGAGTCAGGCAGCACCTGTAAAATTATTTCCACCTCTCAGGTGGGAAACCCAGGTAACTGCCCCAAGATGGCACAGCTAATTTCTTTGGACAGAAATGGTGCTGGTCCACTGTACATTAGAGCCTGCACACACTCAAAAGAGACACTCCCACTCTCACACACCTGTAACCAATCTTATTTCCCCTGAGACCCCAGAGACTCTACACACACGCCCAGCACAGAGCAGAGTTGGGGAAGAGGGCCGATGCCATGCCAAGAGTAAAGAGACCTCGGGTGCAGGCAGAAGGAGTCGCTGATGACACAGAGGGTCCCACGACCAGAAGGAGGAGAGAAGCTCTGTCCAGCCTTGAGGGCCCTCACTCCCCACCCCGTTTTGTGACCCGCTCCAGGCACAGTCAAATCCCTTAGCTGGGAGGTTCTGTGCCCAGCCTCAGCCTCCAAAGCTCCCCTGCTTCCTCTCCCTTCTATCCCCTACCCCCTACTAGAGAAGTGCCCAGAATGGATACATTACCCTGCCAGGACTGTGGCTGCACTGGCTCTCACTGACAGGAGGTGGAGTGGGAGGAACCACAGAAATTTTGCTGTCAAGGAAAATACAGGAATAAGAAATGGGTTGTGAACTATGCAAGTCATTAGTTTTACGAATACACAAAATGTGCCATTATTCTATAATTCTAGTTCTCCGCCTTTTTTTTTTTTTTTTTAATAACTGCCTCACTTTTTGGAAGAATAGCCAGCAGCCCTGCTTGGACCTGCTGCTCTTTGAAGGGCATGATTTCCTGGTATCTATATGAGGGTGATGCTGCCTAAAATCTGGGTACTCCGTTCTGCTCAGTCACGTGTCCTGAAACGGCCTGGGTGCTCCGGCCTGGACCCGCCACCTGGCTGCGGGGAAACCCCTGGCTCCCATCGGCGCTCCCATGTACTCTGAGCACAAACCACACCAGCAGAAGCGCCAAAAATGTTGCGGATGTGAGAATCAACCACAAAGCAAACTGGAAGCTTGTGCTAAAAGAAATGGGAAAGAATACGGGAGGAAAAAAAAGAAAAAGTCTTGATACTGGAAAATTTCATCATGGACCCAACAAAATAGCAGCTGGTGGGCAGCTTTCAGAAATAAATTAATAAATTGAGTGTAATCAGGTGTGTGAATTATGGCCGGCTTCATGACTGCTCAGTTTTTAGAATTTCATGCAAAGAAGTTCACATCTCTCAGGCCATTATTCAAGTCTATCAATGTTTATTCCACCAATATCTCTTAACGTGCCAGGCACTGCGTAAGGTGTTAGAGATAGGCATAATTAATCAAAGCAAATGCTTGCCTTAGAATTTCACTTAATGTGCAATTAAACATAATATTTAGTTTCCTTATGACATTTCAGGAGAATTTAAGAAGTAGAGCTGAATATTTAGTGAGAAAATACTATGCTAGCTAGAAGGTTTCTCATGAGAATCTGGAAACATCTCTGCTTTAATCTTTTTCAGGAACTTTATCTTTAAAAGAAAGAAAAAAAAAAAAAGAGTTACATTCCAAAGCAGTGACATGTGAAAGTCAAGAGACCTATAAGTTCTTGCAGAGTGTCCTCTGCGCTCCTACCCGGGAGGGCCTGGGACGGTCTGTCCTTTGTAACACTCACCTCAGCTTCTGATAAGATTGCAAGAGCTGCCCTCCAACTGTCTCATGTTTGCCTGCAAGAGATATCCATAGAGGGCGTTTATTAAGAATAGCACTTAGCTGATGTAAATACAGGAAATAATAGATTACAATTATTTTCTCCAGTATCATTTCTAGTGATTAAAAAGTAAGAGATCATTTGGAGATGGTAGAAATGTTCCAGAATTAGAGTGTGGAGATGGTTGTAAAACTTTGTAAATTTACTCAAAATTATTGCACTGTATGCTGAAAAGATACATTTTATGTTACGGAAATTAAACTCCCCTAAAGCTGTCATTTAAACACACACACACATTATGAAACCATAATTGTTGGGAATGACTACTTTTATTAAAAGTTGATATTGGATTAGATTTTCTAAATCTTCCATTCATCCTTTGGAAACATTTCATAATGGAATGAATCGATTCCCCTAAACTTGCCTTGTGATGAAGATTAAATTAATCTTTTAAAAACTGTAATCTACTTATTTCTAGTTATAGAGGCTAATAATTTCCTAAATAAGACTGCGTCTGATATAGTACTCTTTTTGTTTCAAGAAAAGAGGGGTTTTTATGATGTGTTAAGAGCCCAGAAATAAAACTCAGCATGTTCCCAGTTCTGTGAACACAGTGTTTCCCAGCCAAATGCATAGGAAGAGGTCAGTCCTTCCCCAGGAGGGGGCTGGGAAGCAGCATTCTCCTGCTAAGGGAGGTTCCCAGAGGGCTCCACTCTGCCCAACACACAGACCAGAACACCAGGCCTGCCAGCCTGGGAGGCAGTCCAGCTCCTCTGCCGTGTGCTTGGGGGATTTTAGCTATTCCAAAAAACCATTTACATACAGAAGCATCACTTCCATAAGACGCACTGAAGGACACAGACAGTGAGAAAATCAGATGGGCTGGCCGTTGGGAGGGCCAATAGCATCTGATGTTAAGCTCTCAACACCAAGCCCCAAGCCTCAAAGGAAGAAGGCAGCCCCGAGGTCGGGGTCCTTAGCCAGGCTGGCCACAGGGAGTGCAGGAGCGTTTGAAATCATGGCTACAGTTCCGAGGCCACCTTCCTGTGTGCATTTTCTGGGGTTCATCGGGGGGACATTTGGCTTTCACCGGATTCTATCAGGCACCTGTGACCCTTCCCCTCCCCATTAAGAAATACTTCAGACACAACGAAAAGGTACAACACAGCCTTGCCTGAAGCCCGAGCACTCAACTAGTAGGACCAGCTGGTCATGGACGAAAGCTGGCACCTGCAGGAGCACCCTTAGAGAAAACATCCAGGTCCAAGCAAAAAAAGAGACACCGTGACTGCAGTGTGCTGGCAATGGAAGCAAGAAGAAAAACAGCCACACTGCTCATCCTGCGACAAGCACAGACCTGGGACAACCAGCGCAGAGCAGTCTGTGGGCCGCGATCTACCACAGGGCGCTCCTGTCTCTGGGTCCCCCTCCCCATGTGGCCTTACCACTATCACCCTGTCCCCGGGTCCCCCATGCCCTACGTGACCTTATAGCCCTCATCTGTCACCCTGTCCCCAGGCTCCCCCACTCTACCTGACCTTACAGCCCTGTCACCCTGCTGCGAGTCCTCTGCTCTACGTGACCTTCCAGACTTCACCTGTCACCCTGCCCCCAGGCGCCCCCCCTGCCCCCCCCATGTGATCTTACAGCCCTCACTGTTACACTGCCCCGAGTTCCTCCGGTCCTACGTGGCCTTACAGCCCTCGCTGTCACACTGCCCCGGGTCCCTCCTGCCCTATGTTGCCTTTCAGCCCTGTCACTCTGTCCCTGGTTGTAGCAACAGCATCCTGAGGCACAGTCACCAAAAAGCCACATCCCTCTTCGAGAATCCGAGGCTATCAAGTTACAGCCTGGAGCCCTTCAGTGACTCCCTATGGCGCGGCCTGAAGTCCAGGCCCACGTGGCCTTCGGGGTGCCCCACCCTGTGGGGTCACTCTCCCCCCGCCTGCCTGCAGGTCTTGCCCTTTCACTCCAGCAAACAAATTGTCCCTTATTGCCCTGCCTACCCGGATGAGGCCGGCCCTGCCTGCACGATTACTGTCACCCCCACCCCGTCTCCTCCTGCTATCCCCCGTGGGCAGTTCTACCCCAGGTCCACATCTCAGACCCCAGCTAGGAAACCTCCGCTTCAGCCCGGGACGCAAATCCCCCGCGTTCCCGCTGCGGCTCCTGCGCAGCCCGGGCGTGTGCGTGGCTCTCTGCTGCCCCCTGCTGGCTGTAGCGACGCGGGGCACAGGCGGAGCCTGGGTCAAGGCTGGAGAGGGAACATTGCGCTCTGCTGGCCCCGGGGAGGGGCCCGTCACGGCGGCTCAATTCGGCACTGTGACAGCAGCCACAGACAGTAATAAAGGGCAGGCGTGCCCGTTCCCACGAAACTTCATGGGCACTGAAATTTGAATGTGTCACAAAGATTATTCTTTTGATTTTTTTTTTTTAACCACTTAAAATTGTAAAACCCGGTCAGGTGTGGTGGCTCACATCTGTAATCCCAGCACTTTGGGAGGCTGAGGCAGGCGGATCACTTGAGGCCAGGAGTTCGAGACCAGCCTGGCCAACATGGTAAAACCTCGTCTCTACTAAAAATACAAAAATTAGCCTAGTCGGGCGTGGGGGCACACGCTTGTAATTGCAGCTACTCGGGAGGCTGAAATGGGAGGATCGCTTGAACTCAAGAGGCAGAGATTGCAGTGAGCCAAGATTACACCATTGCACTCCAGCCTGAGAGACAGAACAAGACTCCATCTCAAAATAATAATAATAATAATAATAATAATGGTGATGTAAAACCCACTCTTAGCTCACAGGACATATGAAAGCATGCAGCGGGACCCGCAGGTGCCAGTCTGCCCCCTGCCCTCACTGCCCCAGTTGTGGGCTGTGGCTCTTGGCAGAGCAGGGGTTGCTAGAGACACAGAGCCCCAGGCCGGCTCCAGCCTGCAGAGCGCCAAGACCCCGGCAGATGTGAGTACTCAAGGAAGTTGGCGCAGCATTGCCCTATGTGGCTTTTACCAGCCCACTGTTGACTGTCATTTCACTTCTTCTCTTTGATTCCTCAGTTGTTTCTTCCTAGAAGCTTCCTTAAAGGGCCCTGAATTTTGACTTCTTGTTAACATGTCAACATTTGCGCAAGGAGCTGTGAGATACTCACAGACAGACATCCCTTGAGAGGCAGGTTTTTTGGATCAAGGGCCCCCACCACCCTGCCCGGCTGATGAGTGACTTTAGCAAGGATACCTGTCTTTGCCAGGGACAGGAACAGCTGTGGGCCAGGGCCCAGATCTGAGGCTGCCAGGGCTTGTCTCAGGCACACGGCTGGTTGGCAGCCGCATCTGCCAGGCACAGCACAGAGCATTTTGCACACATTTGCTGCTCAGGCAGTTGCCAGGTGTCATCCCAATTTTTTTTTTTTTTTTTTTTTTTTTGAGACAGAGTCTTGCTCTGTCACCCAGGCTGGAGTGCAGTGGCACAATATCAGCTCACTGCAACCTCCGCCTCCTGGGTTCAAGTGAGTCTCTTGCCTCAGCCTCCCAAGTAGCTGGGATTACAGGCACGTGCCACCACGCCTGGCTAATTTTTTGTATTTTTAGTAGAGACAGGGTTTCACCGTGTTAGCCAGGATGGTCTCGATCTCCTGACCTCGTGATCTGCCTGCCTCGGCCTCCCAAGGTGCTGGGATTACAAGCGCAAGCTACCGTGCCCAGCCCCCAATTTTATAAATGAAAAGCGAGGCCCAGGGATATGGTGTCATGGGTCCAAAGTCACAACGTCTACAAGTGACAAAGCTGGATTTTGTACCATAACTTGCCTAAAAAGCCTGCAGAAAGTCAGAAAGGGTACAAACATAACTTAGGGTGGGGAGGGGGTGGGGACAAGATCAAAACAGGGAGAGCCGAGGGCTGTACAGACACGGGGTCACTGCCCTGCTTCTGTCTGAACATTTTCCTGATACAAAGCCAGGGGGAAAACAGCCACATGGAAACCAACAACCACGTCCCAGAAAGCTCAGTAACTTTTTTTTTTCCGTCTCTTGTTTTTGAGACAGGGTTTTACTCTGTCACTCATGCTGGAGTGCAGTGCTGTGATCAGAGCTCACTGTAGCCTCTCACTCCAGGGCTCAAGCGATCCTCCCACCTCAGCCTCCTCCAGGAGGCAGAAGGGACTACTCGAGGCCAGGAGTTTGAGACCAGCCTGGGTCCCTCAGTGAGACTATGTCCTACAAATTTGTTTTATTTTGTTTTGTTTTGTGTGTTTTTGAGACACAGTTTCACTATTTTTGCCCAGGCTGGAGTACAATAGCGCGATCTCGGTTCACTGCAACCTCTGCCTCCTGGGTTCAAGCGATTCTCCTGCCTCAGCCTCCCAAGTAGCTGGGATTACAGGCGTGAGTTACCACGCCTGGCTAATTTCTTTTTTACGAAAAAATTTTCAAATGAGCTGGGCATGGTGGCATGTGCCTGTAGCGATCCTCCCATCCAGCTACTCAGGAGGCTGAGGTGGGAGGATCGCTTAAGCCCAGGAGTGAGAGGCTACAGTGAGCTCTGATCGCAGCACTGCACTCCAGCCTGAGCGACAGAGTAAAACCCTGTCTCAAAAACAAGAGAGGAAGGGGGAATCCAGACACACAGGTAGACGTGCACAGAGGGGAGACAATGTGGTAACAGCCCCGTGACCATGGGGGCAGAGACTGGGGGAATTGCTGAGACCCACTAGAAGCAGGAAGACGGAGGCAGCGTTCCCCCCAGCACCAGCAGAGGAAGCATGGCCCCACTGACACCTCAATTTCTGCTTCCCAGCCCCCAGAACTGGGAGAAGACACATTTCTGTTGTTGGAAGATCCCCAGGTTGTGGCACTCTGTTACTGCAGCCCCAGGAGGCAAATCCAGAGGCTGCGGGTGCTTGACTGACTACCTGCCTCTCCGGTGTCCCTTTCTGCCACCCCCCTCCCATTCACTCAGCCCCAGTCAAGCAGAGCCTCCCAGCTGCCTGTGCCCACTCCAGGCCTTGTGCCTCTCCCCACATCTCCTCTCCACTAGAGAGCCCTTCATTTACACCCCAGCTCACACTCCTCCATGACCCTCTCCCCACGGCTCCTCCCTCCTAGACAGCCCTTCATCTACACTGTCTACATTCTCATGCCTATAATCCCAGCACTTTGGGAGGCTGAGGCAGGCGGATCATGAGGTTAGGAGATCGAGACCATCCTGGCTAACATGGTGAAACCCTGTCTCTACTAAAAGTACAAAAAATTAACCAGGTGTGGTGGCGGGTGCCTGTAGTCCCAGCTACTCGGGAGGCTGAGGCAGGAGAATGGCATGAACCCAGGAGGCGGAGGGTGCAGTGAGCTGAGATCGCCCTACTGCACTGCAGCCTGGGCGACAGAGGAAAACTCCGTCTCGAAATAAATACATACATACATATATATATACTCATACATACAACATCAGTAGAAACCAACACTATTTTAACAATAGCAGGAAGCATTACTTCATTTGAGCTGTACAACCAAATGTATATTAACACAAGGTCATTGGTTTTGCACAACTTAGCTTACATGTAATTTCATTAATTCATTCACATTAAGTGCAATACACACAGGTACTGTGACAGAGATAAGAATAAGTGAAGCTGGGTGTGGTGGCTCATATCTGTAATCCCAGCACTCTGGGAGGCTGAGGTGGGAGGATTGCTTGAGCCCAGGAGTTCAAGACCAGCCTAGGTAACATAGCAAGATCCCATCTCTACAAAATAAATAAAATTTTTTTTAACACTCCCTAAGTGCTGGGGTTACAACAAAATATTTATTTTTGAGACAGAGTTTTGCTCTTGCCGCCCAGGCTGGAGTGCAATGGCGCGATCTCAGCTCACCACAACCTCTGCCTCCTGGGTTCAAGCAATTCTCCTGCCTCAGCCTCCCGAGTAGCTGGGATTACAGGCATGCACCACCACGCTTGGCTAATTTTGTATATCTCAGTAGAGAAGGGGTTTCTCCACGTTTGTCAGGCTGCTCTTGAACTTCTGACCTCAGGGGATCCACCCACCTCGGCCTCCCAAAGTGCTGGGATTGCAGGCGTGAGCCACTGCACCCGGCCTATTTATTTTATTATTCCTTTTTTTGATACAGAATCTCACTCCATCACACAGGCTGGAGTGCAGTGGCCCAATCCCAGCTCACTGCAACCTTTGCTGCCCCAGTTCAAGCGATTCTCCTACCCCAGGCTCCCGAGTAGCTGGGATAACAGGTGCACGCCACCTTGCCTGGCTAATTTTTGTATTTTTAGTAGAGATAGGGTTTCACTATGTTGGCCAAGGTGGTCTCGAACTCCTGAACTCAAGTGATCCTCCCACCTCGGCCTCCCAAAGTGCCGGGATTACAAGCGTAAGCTACCACGCCTGGCCCAATTTTTAAAAAATAAATAATAATAATAAAAAAGAACAAGTGAGTCACAACTTCTACCCACAGCAGGGCTCAGAGCATTGTGAGGATTCACACAAACTACAGATTAAGGCAGCGGACAGTCAAGAGCCGCCACGTGTGGCTCAAAAACCAGTCCTGCCCCTGAAACTGGCATGTCTATGATAAGTCATTATCCATCTATGCACCCATTTCTCAGCCTAGAAATAATAGGGATGACGCAACTTATTTCAGCTACTGATACAAATCTCTATACATGGATGACCGTCTCAAACTGGGCTCTGTCATGGTTTCAGTTGAGGATGCTAACCCCCAACCATGCCAGTGCCCTGGACTGCAATTCCTGCAGCAGATGCGGGCCCTGTTGCTCCAACTCTTCTCTCCTGGGTGACTCAGTTCACGGGGAAAGAGGACGCAGTGCAGACTCCCTGGAATGTTCCACAGCGACTCCATCAGCCTGCCACGTCATGTTGCTCGTAGCTGGCTGAGGGTGTTCACGTCCTGAACTGCATCGTCAGTGCGGTTAGGCCTCTGTCAAAGCAGGATCAGCAAATCCCCTCCTCCACTGAAAGGCCCCACAGCCGCCCTGTGTGCGGAAGGTCACGCACACCCACACGGCATGGGTCACACTGCGGTGCTACAGACAGGCAGTCAGGGGAGAAGTGGCTTTCCCCTGGCCACCTCTCTGCTGGTGTCCATGGAGTGGGAATAACATCCTGTGTAAGAAAGTATACCCTGGGGTTCCAAGTGCCACCAAAGCAAAGCACAGGTGGGGCTATCTACACGGAGCCTCCATGGGAACTGGGCAAATGTGCGCCTTCCTCAAGAGGCCATATGCCTGCCCCCAGGACGTTTGTCGTGATATATGGATCTTGTTAGAACAATACACTTTGCTGTATCTGACAAACAATCATCACAATCAATACACAATAGAAGGGGTATTTGAACAATACCCCCTTATACAAGTGGCTCCCTTGTGCAGTGTCCGACCTGTGCCACCGTAAGTCACAGTCCTGAGGGCTGACCTACACTGAAGTTTGAGTTTTCTCCAAATGCTAGAGAATGGTGAGCAAAACCAGGGGTTGGAGTGGGTGTTGGACAACTGCATTGTGTTTGAGAACTTTTTTCTTTAATGGGGAGAAAAGGTCCCGGGTGCAATACAGTTTTAAACCAATCTATAGCTCACATATTCAAAATGGAAAATCTCTCTAAAAGTTTCACCTAAAAAGAAAATCCCTCAGCTTGTAAAGAATCATGATATCCAGTCACAGATGGTTTTAGAGTAGGAGTCCAGAGCTTTTTTTTTTTTTTTTTTTTTTTTTTGAGACAGAGTCTCACTCTGTTACCCAGGCTAGAGTGCAGTGGCGTGATCTCAGCTCACGACAGCCTCTGCCTCCTGTGTTCAAGCAATTCTCCTGCCTCAGCCTCCTGTGTAGCTGGGATTACAGGTACTCACCACCACGTCCAGCTAATTTTTGTATTTTTAGTAGAGATGGGATTTTACCATGCTGGCCAGACTGGTCTCGAACTCCTGACCTCAAATGATCTGCCCGCCTCTGCCTTCCAAAGTGCTGAGATTACAGACAGTGGTGAGCCACCACACCCAGCCCAGAGCCATTTTAAGCATATTTTAGTCCTTAGGAAAATTTTAGCTAAGATAGCACTGGCTCCAAGCCACTATCCCAGGACGAAAGACGACACAGTACAGGACTGTGAATCAGCAACCAGTGCCTTCCAGGGAGCAACAATTACTAACAGAAGATTTACAATCCTGTGGGCATGAAGCATCCCCCATCTGGCATCCTTCTGCCACCAGACATTACTCTTCTGCTTAGTGACAGGAGAGAACAATACATATTCCCTTTAAAGAAGCTACCCACGGCCTATCAGGCAGACATTCTGGGCAGTAAGTCTTCCACTGACATACACTCAAGGCCAAGGGTGACTGGTTCAGATTTGGTGAGTACCTGGGGCAAGAAGGTCTAAACTGCTTTTCAGCATCCTTTGGATTTTCTCTAAAAAAAAAAAATATATATATAGGCTCTAGGAGCTCTCTATATATTCTGGATGTTAATCTCTTATCAGATATATGATCTGAAAGTATTTTCTCTCATTCTGTCGCTTACCCTTTAATTTTGTTAATAGTGTCCTTTGATGCACAGAAGTTTTTCATTTTGATGATGTCCAATTTCTCTATTTTTTATTTTGTTCCCTGTGCCTTTGCTGTCATAGCCAAGAAATCAATGCCAGATCCAATGTCGTGAATCTTTCCCCCGATTGATTGACTGATCTGAGACAGGGTCTTTGCTCCATCACCCAGGCTGGAGTGCAGTGGCACGATCTTGGCTCACTATAGGTTCAAACGATCCTCCCACCTCAGCCTCCCAAGTAGCTGGGACCACAGGCGTGGACCACCATGCTCGGCTAATTTTTTCTTTTTTTTTGTAGAGACGGGGTTTCACCATGTTGCCGAGGCTGGTCTCAAACTCCTGGGGTCAAGCAATCCACCCACCTAGGCCTCCCAAATTGTTGGGATTACAGGTGTCAGCCACCATCCCCAGCTTCCCCATTTTATTATAAGAAAACAAGAGCTCTTACATTTAGGTCTTTGATACGTTTTGGGTTAATTTTTATATATGTTATTAGGTAAATGTCTGGCTTATCTGACTTACTTTATTTCACTTAGCACTTGCTAAGTGAAGTAAGCCAACTTTTTTCTTTTATATGTGGATATCCAGTTTTCCCAGTGCCATTTGTTGAAAAGATTATCCTTTCCCTATTGGATGGTCTTAGCACCCTTCTCAAAAATCATTTGACCATATGTGCATGGCTTTATTTCTAGGCTGTCTATTCTATTCCATTGATCTATATGTCTATCTTTATATCAGTACCACACTGTTTTGGTTACTGTAGCTTTGTAGTAAGTTTTGAGATCTGGAAGTGTGAGTCCTCCAACTTTGCTCATTTTTTTTTTTTAAGAAACAAACAATCCAATTCAAAAATAGGCAAAGGACTTGAATAGACATTTCTCCAAAGATGATATACAAATGGCCAATAAGCACATGAAAAGATGTTCGACATCACTAATTATTAGGGAAATGCAAATCAAAGCCACAACGAGATACCATTTCACACCCATTAGGGTGGCCACTATCAAGAAAATATAAAATAAGTGTTATAAAAACAAGTGTTGGCCAGGCGCAGTGGCTCGCGCCTGTAATCCCAGCACTTTGGGAGGCTAAGACACGCGGGTCACGAGGTCAGGAGATGGAGACCATCCTGGCCAACATGGTGAAACCCCATCTCTACTAAAATACAAAAAAAAATTAGTCAGGCATGGTGGCACGCGCCTGTAATCCCAGCTACTTGGGAGGCTGAGACAGGGGAATCACTTGAACCTGGGAGGTGGAAATTGCAGGGAGCCGAGATCATACCACTGCACTCCAGCCTGGCAACAGAGTGAGACTCTGTCTCAAAAAAAAAAAAAAAAGTATTAATAAGTGTTAGTGTGGATGTGAAAAAATTGGAACCCTTGTGCATTGCTCGTGGGGAAGTACAATAAAATGGGGCAGCAGATGCTGAAAATTCCACGGCAGTTCCTCAATAAATTAAACTTAGAATTATCATTTGATTCAGTAATTCCACTTCTGAGTATAAACACAAAAGAATTTAAAGCAGGAACTCTAGTAAATATTTGTACACCAATGTTCCCGGCAGCATTATTCGCAATGGTCAAGAGCTGGGAACAACCCAAACGTCCACCAGCGGATGAATGGATAAAGAAAGCATGGCATATCCGTGGCACAGAATATTATTCATCCACAAAAACGAATGAAATTCTGATACATGCTCTACAACATGAATGAATCCTGAGGACATTTTGCTAAGTGAAATAAGCCAGACACAAAAGAACAAATACATGATGATTCCACTTATATGTGGTACCTAGAGTAGTCAAATTCATAAAGACAGAATGTAGAACAGTGGGGGAAGGGGAGGATGGAGAGTTATTGTTTAATGGGTACAGGGTTTCAACACAGCAGGATGAAAAAGCTCTAGAAACAGTAGTGATGTTTGCACAACAATGCAAATATACTTAATGCCAATGAACTTAATGCTTAAAAATGGCTAAAGTGGCACATTTTATATTGTGCATATTTTGCCACAATTTAAAAAATGAACATGAAGTTCTTAAATTCAAAATTATTTCCTATTTAAGTATATATGTGTCTGCTCTTTTAAAAAATTATTCACATGAAGAGGCAGTTTAACAGCAGCAAATTACTCCCTAAAAACTAGCCTAATGAGTAATTTTGTCTAAACATATGAGCACATGAATCCTTCATTCAGAAATCCCTTCAGTTCAATTACTTCACCTTGGTTTCCATGCTGTTCATTGAAATAAGAAAAATAATGATGGTCATGAAAACGTTATTGTATTTTATCAACTGATCATCCAGAATAAAGGTCAGCAAACTTTTTCTGTAAATTTTTTGGTAGAAAATTTTAGGCTTTGCCAGCCATAAGGTCTCTGTTGCAACTAACTACCAGTTGCAAAAGCAGCCACAGATATGAGAATGAGTGAATACGGCCGTGTTCCAATAAAACTTTATTTACAAAAGCAGGTAATGGGCCAGATTTCAATTGCAGGCTATTGTTTGCCAACTCCCAAAAGAGCAGGGAGTATATTTAGTAAAATGAAATATTGACGAACCTGATTACCAGCCCACCTAATCATGGTTCTTCCTCCATTCGAAAAACAGTGAATGAAAACCCGACGAAGCAATTAAGTAGTAGGGTAGTCATGACAATTCAGTACCAAGAAGTAGGCTGCCTAAAGTGACCTCATTATCAAGGAGTGACGGACAGGGCTCAGAGGACATCAGGAGACACACAGACAAAGAAGCAGTCCTGGAAGGAACACAGGTGCTCAGAAAGCATCGGGGAACTCCAGTCGTCCAGTTAAGATACTTGAGATACAAAAAATGTCTAGGTCAAATTCATGTATTCAAAGTGACTTGGACCTTCTAATCAATTCAATTTTTGAGTTGCTACTATGTGCAAAGCCAAAGGCATCATGAAATCAAAAATGAATAAAATCAGCCAGGTGCAGGGACTCACGCCTGTAATCCCAGCACTTTGGGAGGCTGAGGTGGGCAAATCACTTGAGCCCAGGAGTTCAGGACCAGCCTGGGCAATATGGCAAAACCCTGTCTCTACTAAAAATACAAAAACTAGCTGGGCGTGGTGGTACGCGCCTGTGGTCCCAGTTACTTGGGAGGCTGAGAGGGAGGATTGCTTGATCCTAGGAGGCGGAGGCTGCAGCGAGCCAATATCACGCCACTGCACTCCAGCCTGGGTAACAGAGTGAAACCTCACGTCAAGAAAAAAATGAATAAAATCAAGAACCTGTTTCAGAAAGATTATTATATAGAAACACAAGGAGAAAGCAAAACTTTGAAGGGCAAGGTCTTATTACATGAATCATAAAATCTGATAGTCGGCCGGGCGCGGTGGCTCAAGTCTGTAATCCCAGCACTTTGGGAGGCCGAGGTGGGCAGATCACGAGGTCAGGAGATCGAGACCATCCTGGCTAACACGGTGAAACCCCGTCTCTACTAAAAATACAAAAAATTAGCCGGGCGTGGTGACAGGCGCCTGTAGTCCCAGCTACTCGGGAGGCTGAGGCAAGAGAATGGTGTGAACCCGGGAGGCGGAGCTTGCAGTGAGCCGAGATCGCGCCACTGCACTCCAGCCTGGGTGACAGAGCGAGACTCCATCTCAAAAAAAAAAGTTTAATATTAATATTGTCATCTTTCTGCTTTTAAGTTTGTATATCAAGGAACAGAATGTCATGGTTGTTTTTTTTAAAAAAAGTAAAAGATGTGCATTTACAGAGAGGAGCCAGAAGAGGGCATCATCTCTATATGGTTAGCAGATGCCAAAAGAGGAGAGATGAATTTTCAGCTTATTTTCTAGCTATTAGTGATCTAAAAAAGTTCCGTCATAATTGTTTTACTAATTTTGTTATTCTACCTAAAGTACATTAAAAAATTACTTGGGGAACTGTTAAACAGTCACTCTTTTTTTTTTCTTTGGAGATGGAGTCTCTGTTGCACAGGCTGGGGTGCAGTGGCACGATCTTGGCTCACTGCAACCTCCGCCTCCCGGGTTCAAGGGATTCTCCTGCTTCAACCCCCAGAGTAGCTGGGATTACAAGCATGCGCCACCATGCCCGGCTAATTTGTGTATTTTTATTAGAGACAGGGTTTCACCATGTTGACCAGGCTGGTCTCAAACTCCTGGCCTCAAGCGATCCTCCCACCTCACCCTCCCAGAGTGCTGGGATTACAGGCATGAGCCACCGCCCTCATCCAGACATTCACTCTTGAACCCCATCTGGCCCCACCAAATCAGAAGCTGTGTGTGTGAGGCCAGGAACGTTGAATTTGAATTGGCTTGCAGCTGATCCTGGAGCGTGGGTCCAGAAGCCACATTAAAAACCCTCTGCACAGACTGCTAAATGCCCGGATGGAGGCACAGAAGGCGAGGA
Source organism: Macaca mulatta (assembly GCF_049350105.2). Classification (NCBI taxonomy): domain Eukaryota; kingdom Metazoa; phylum Chordata; class Mammalia; order Primates; family Cercopithecidae; genus Macaca; species Macaca mulatta. Next base: position 77,553,856 of record NC_133409.1, on the reverse strand, counting down.
TGCTAGGTTGTCCTGGGGAGCTTCCAAAAGGCAAGAGATCCTACGAAGGTCTGGGTGCTTGCCTAATTCGAATGCACTACAGATGAGCCATCGCTGTGGCATCAAAGACGTTATTTTAAGACCACAATACTAAATATCAAGTTATGAAATTTTAGGGGAAAAAGCCAGCCTATAATCAGAAAAATTTTAAAATAAATCCAAATATTTAAAATTTTTAGTGCTATCTCCCTACAAAATGAAGAATTGAGGCTCATTTTTTTTTCTTGTTTTTAAACTGTTTTAATAGTTGAAAAAATAGCACAACACACATTGCCACAATTAACCTATTATTCTTCACTGGATTCTTACTTACAGCTTGTCTACTTCCAAGGAAAGGTGGGGGGCATTTTATCTTAAATTGCACATATCAAATAAGGTCATCAAAAGAGAAATAAGTAAAAGCTAATAAAAAGGAAACTGGGTGCAGAGGGTGTGATGATTCCTGGAATTACTGCAACTGAATGTTACATTTAGCTTTAGGTTTCCTGGTGCCAACAAGGAAAGGAAGTCTACATTTGTAAGGTGCCTACTAAGTGCTAGGCACTGACAATGGACACTACTCCTTCTAACAGCACTTTTTATGGCCAAATGAGCAGATCCTTGCTCAATTTATTTATTCACTTATTCCTTTACTCATAGCTCCTGCTCTCAAACATTCAAAATCCGGCTAGGGCCAAATCGCCAAAAGGTGCAGGTGAAGGGGACGGCACTGTGTGTCCTCTATGAGATGGCACCCCCTGGAGCACAGGGCTGGGCACAAGGAGCATGGTGCCCCACGCTGTGCCAATCAATGGCCCTGGGTTACAACGCATTGGGAAGGGGGAATGGTTATGTAACAAATGATACTGGGAACATAAAGGATTGGGAGAAAAAAATTAGATAGGGCCTCCTGATGATTGTAAAGAGTTAACATGGTGGCTCAAGCCTATAATCCCAGCACTTTGGGAGGCCAAGGCAGGCAAATCACTTGAGGCCAGGAGTTCGAGACCAGCCTGGCCAACATAATGAAACCCCGTCTCTACTAAAAATACAAAAATCAGCTGAGCATGGTAACATGTGCCTATAATCCCAGCTACTCAAGAGGCTGAGGCAGGAGAATCGCTTGAACCCAGGCTGTGGAGGAGTGAGCCAAGATTGTGCCATGGTACTCCAGCCTGGGTGACAGAGAGACTGTCTCAAGGGGGGAAAAAAAAAAGATAAGTAAAAATTAGAAGAAAATTAACGTGGATATTTAACCCATCATAGGATAACGAAAAAGTCTTGACACATAAAAGCAAAAGAAGAAATTATACAGAAAAAGGAGATTTGCCTACAAGCAAACAAAAAAACTTCTCTGTGTTAAAAGCATATGTACTAGGAAGATACATATGCAACTAACATGACTGAAAAGGACTAATCGCCTTCACATACCAAGAACATCTACAGAAGGTTGAAAAGTGGAAGATATTAGATGAATTCAAATCAAAACGATGAGAAAACCATTTTGCATGACCAGTGTTGTTTTGCCAAACTGACAAAGTTGTTTGTTGGTTTGCTTGTTGGTTTGTTTTTAAGGATAATTCCACACCCTTTCCAAAGGAGGCAACATTCCTAACCTTCATCTTGTTCTCGTTCTAGAAATATTCAGAGGTGTGCCAAAGAGATATCTACAAGGATATTCTTTGCATTATTCTCATTTTAATAACATTATAAACTTTCGAAAATGCCACAGAAAACTGGAAATCCCCTAACTAGCCAACAATAGTTGGCTAAACAAATAATGACACATTTGGCTAAACAAATAATGACACATTCCTATGATGGGGTGAGATGCACTCATCAGAAATCATATAGCCAATGATATTTACAGATACTGAAAATGTTCCTTGTAAATTATTACATGAAGAAACATTAGGATAAAACTGTACATACAATTTGATTTCAATTATGTAAATATATTAGCTTGACTCATGTGAAATTGCCTCTACTCAATACCTTTTTGCCTAAAAATACCAATTTCTTATGGTTCAACCTAAATACTTTAAAAAAGTCTATGTAGATGTGTGTATACACACACATATATTCACACAGATATGCACCCACGAGCATAGATACACTCACAAAAGAACAGAAATGGTATATACTAAAATGTCAACGATTGTTCTCTGGGTGAAGCTGCTGTATTTTTTCACATTGCTCTTTATAATTCTCTTCATTTTCTAGGTTTTAATCTTTTAATTTTTTCAGAGACAGGGTCTCACTATGTTGCCCAGGCTGGTCTCGAACTCCCAGGCTCAAGCGATCCTTCTGCCTTGGCCTCCCAAAGTGCTGGGATTACAGGCATGAGCCACTGCGCCTGGCGTCTAGTTTTTTACATGAATGTAATTTGAAATCATGCTTCAAAGGTCGGAACATAATGGGGGCAGAGTGTGGGAAGAAGGAAATTTGTGTACCCTGCCAGTGTGTTGTAAATAATGACACAGTCCCAGAGGGTAATTTGGCAAAATATCAAAAGCCTTTCAAGTATTCATACACTTGACCAACCATTCTTCTTCTAAGAATTTATCCCCCCAAAATAAACAGACATGTCAAGATACCTGTACAAGATGTTCATCACATAGTTATCTGTAACATGAAAAAATCAAATACAGTGATAGACCCACAGACTTTCAGGAACAGGTTAAATAAACTATGGTGCATATATTTGGTGTATTTTATGGAGTCATCAATACATTTTTGAAGAAGTCTTAATAACACAGGAAAATGTTTATGCCAAGTTGAATTGTAAAAGATAAAACTACATAGAGTCTGATAACGATACATTTGAAATTGGATAAGTCTATCTGTGCACACACATATGCATAGGCTCACCTAGAAAGAAGGCTGTGAGTTTGCACGTGTATACACATGCATGTAATTTACAGTACTTTGGGATTGTGGTAGTATTTCCATTGCGTCTAAATACTATTCTGTGTTTCCCAAATATTTGCAATGTTTGCATTACTTCTGTAATCAGAAAGTAAGTAACTTCCTTTCAAAGAGAAAAGGAAGCTCCCTCTCTTCACAGAATAAAAGATGGAACAAGGGGAAAGCAGATGGGGTCACTGGGAACCAATTAGGAGCTGCTACGTTGGAAATGAGAATGAAGGGCAGAGGAAGATTCGAGACTCGGGAGGCAGAAATGTCAGGATTTGCTGACTGATCAGATGTAGCGGCAGAACGAGGAACAAAGGAGTCAAGTATGATTCTCAGCTCTGTGGATTTGGAGACAGAGTGAGAGGTGCCGCCATTCTCCCAAGATAAGGAACACAGGATTTGGTAGCCTTCTCCAAGATGGTCCCAGTGATTCTTGCCTCCTGATATTCAGACCCTTTGTCCCCTCTGACTAGGGCTGACCTGTGGTACCCATAGGACATAGCAGAAAAGACAGGGTGTGGCTTCTGAAGCTAGGCCATAAAAGATATTGTGGGGCTCTGCTTTTCTCTCTCGTGGATCACTTGCCCTGGGGGAAGCCAGCCGCCATGTCATGAGGACACTCAAGCAGCCCTGTGGAGACATCCCCATGGTGAGGAACCAAGTCCTCCTCCCAACACTGGCAGTCACTGGCCAGGTATGAGGGTAAGCCCCAAGAGTGCAGATCCCCCAGACCCAGGCAAGCCTTCCACCGAAGACAGAAACTATAAAAGAATGTTACTTGCTTTGTGTCACTAGGTTTGAGGGGAATTTGCTATACAGCAGTAGATAACCAGTGCGTGGAAAGAGGCACAGACTGCAGCTGTCTGTACGCTTTTGTGGTTTAAACCACCATCTAGTTTTTCTAACTTCCGCTCAGGATATA